>NC_058085.1:293013508-293656722 GCF_014858855.1 Bufo gargarizans | reverse complement strand
AACCATTTATATTTAAAAAAAAAAAAAGTTCATACATTTATTTTTTTATTGAAAAGGACAATATAACATTGAACAATATATCATTTATCTTAAAAAAATGCCCTGTAAGTTATATTAGAAAATGATTGTTTAAAGCACATTAATTAACCTTTTTGTGAACACACTATTACCTTTCTAATGTATTATTGACCAAACCTTTATATTACTAACTACAAATCTAAATTCCAAATGTGTACTAAATAAAAAAAATATATATAGATTATCAACCAAATTTTAACATAAAATAAAATTATACTTTAAAAAAAGTAGCTTATATAAAAAAAAATTATCCAACTATCCATACTGTGATCAAAATCTCAACCTCAATAAGACTATCTTGTATAGTAAAATTGGCTTAAGTTATATTAGTGACAGTTTTAACAAATATGGTAAACATCAAATGTGTCTGAAAAATATAAGTATTTAAAAAAAAATTATTGATGAGTGGGCAAAGAACTAACTAGCATAAATCAGATATAGGGTCCCGTCTGTTAAACTGGGCATGTCGGAGCATAGCTTCCTCAATAAAGACATTAACATGTGATGCAATGAGTAGCATCACTCACAAAATGGTGACATAGCTTCAAGATTATTATACTGTCAGCAGTTTATTTCGAAAGATTTAAATCTGGGTTTATATTACACTAGCATGTGAAAATAATCATTATATAATTGTCAAGAAGTAAGATTACATATAAATGTATATTTTTATATATACATGTGGCAATAACGCTCCATTACCAAAACCGGATTACCACACGGATGAGTATAACGCCAGTCACACCCAATCATATAGAGAGGTCAACACGGAAGCCAGACATCCTTTCCAGGACAACAGACAACCCATGTAAGAACCTAAGTCCGTATTAAAATAATAAATAAAATAAAAACTTTTATTAGGTTTATCAATCAGTCCTGTAAAATGTTAAGTGCACACAACCTTTTGACAATGGAAGCCCACATGCGGTCCCCACCTTGCTACAGTAAGAACCACAACATGGATGCCAAAAACCCAATTAAAGCAAAATAAAAACTTATAAAATGAAATAAAACAAAAGAAATTATTTTGGTGAATGAAGCGTAACACTGCATGAATGTATGTTACAAAAAAGTTTTATTAAATATATATATAAAAATCTAATTCTTGACAATATAAGATGAATAGTGCGCAAATATTAAACATGAACACCATTTACGAGAAATTTAATACTGAATACTTGTCATATTACAAGGGTTAATAAGTGGTCCATGCTGGTTGTCCTTTGAATGATCTGGACACAAAAATGCAACAGTTATATTTTAATACTTTACTATATTTCAGACACATTACTTGGCAGCATTAGGCCAGACATTAGCAGTTAAATAGTAACTAAACAGTAGAAGGCATACAAATGAAAGGCCCAAACAATAGATAAAGTACCATGTGAATGGAAAATCTGTAGTCTAAGGGCCACACATAGCTCAACTAAACTCTGCGGGATTAGGGCAGACAAAAGCAGGTAAATGGTAACACCATAGTAAAAGGTCTACACCAAGTTCGCCTAACCCTGCAGGAAAGGCAGCATCATAATTTAATGTTAAAATTGTAGTATAAAGAGTAATCATAACTCTGCATGTTCAGGACAGACAGCTGCAGTATCAACAGGATGGGAGTTGGAAATGGTTGAGTATAAGGTCTACACATAACTTGGTATAACTCAGTAAGAAATGCATCATCAACATTTAAAGCTAATGATGTAGTGTAAGGACTAAACAAAAATCAGCATGATCAGCAAATTCAATAGCAGCATCAACAGGATGGAAGATGGAAAATGTCTAGTATAAGGCCTAAACATAGCTCTGAATAACTAATCAGGACAGGCAGCAACATGTTCAAAGTGGGCGGCAGGAATGTGTACCCAGGAATGGGGCACCCACCAGAACAGGGCAACACCATAAATAAAATAAGACATGTCATACAGCAGCACGTTCAAAGTTGGCAGCAGGAATGGGTACCCAAGAATGGGCACCCAACAGAACAGGGCAACACCATACATAAATGAAGACATGTTAGACAGCAGCAGGTTCAAAGTGGGCAGCAGGAATGGGTACCCAAGAATGAGCACCCGCCAGACCATGGTAACACCATAAATAAAATAAGACATATCAGACAGCAGCAGGTTCAAAGTGGGCAGCAGGAATGTGTACCCAGGAATGGGGCACCCACCAGAACAGGGCAACACCATAAATAAAATAAGACGTGTCATACAGCAGCATATTCAAAGTTGGCAGCAGGAATGTGTACCCCTGAATGGGAACCCACCAGACCAGAGCAACACCATAACTTGCACCTATGACAGCAGCAGGTATTCGGTGTGCTGAAGGAATGTGATGACATGCATAATAATTGCAATATTTTGCATTATAAATTGATTATTTATATTATTGTAACATTTTGCTTCCACACCAAAAAAATTCGATAAATTAAGTAGATACGCCGCATGCATCGGTAGTCTATAATTTTTTCTTTCAAGCATATTGAGTCCATAGCAGAACACTGCGGCAGTATCAGAGCACTGCGGCTACACAGTCAGCCTAACCGTGTGATGATTCCTACAAGCCAGAGGGCACTAGTAGTGGCAGTGTTTATCAGCGGCTATCTTATCCTCCTTTTGTCTGTGAGGAGTAATGGGTCTCCACACCCATACACGATCTTCACCGCACACTCGCTGGTCTCCAGGCCCACGACAGGGCCTATCCGTCCTGTGTCCGTCTGAGCACAGAAGGCACTGATGAGCCAGCTGTCCTCGGCCAGGGTCTTGAAGTGTCTCCTGCTCATGCACTGAGATTAGTTCACTTTCTGTCACGAATGGTGTAACAGAAAACAAGAAGTTACAAATAAGGATCCGACTGGCTTGATCCAAAACTAAGGAACAAAAGGGTGACCCCTATTAAAGCCCTGAAGCTCTCCCTGTCTTCTCAGCCCATGCAAAGATCTCAGTGATAGAAGGTTGCATGTCCACGTACCTAGACTGAATGACACCTGCAAACCCTATAATAGTGAGGGGACACGACCACCAGCTCCCTGCACTTAATACAGAGGGAGTCAGGGTCACCTAGAACCAAGCCAACAGGAAAACAACAAATACAGAAATAGACTTATCTGAAAACCCAGCTGTAGCAACTTCTAGCAGAGAACACAATCCAGGATGTAATTGTCACGACTGTGACTGATCCAGATAGGTCTGGGAGGAGAAGGTCGCAGCGACTTGCTACTCGCGATAGCTTGTGAGTTTGCTCCGTGGTTCAGGGTATGTCATCCGGGTTTTGCCTTGTGAACCTTTTTGTCCTGACTGGGAGTTTGTAGGCATCCTTCTCAGGTGAGTCCTGTCTGCCACTCCCAGCTACTATATTAGTTTCAGTTTCACTTGCAGTCATTGCCAGATATAGTCCCTACTTCCAGTGCTATTCTGACCTTTGAAGGAGATCGTTTGACGGTATTGCTGTGGAGCTCTTGTCTGGCGTGGACTGTCGTTATTGGGATCACCTTCTCTGCTCGTGACTGGATAAGTCTATCTCTGTTATAGATAGTTTGTTTGTTGCTGTCTTCCCCTGTTGTTCTCCTAGACATGAGTGATGGGGACTAGTGCTCCCATCTGCCTTTCCCCAGTCTAGTCTTGTTAGGGTGACTGAGGGTTTAGGCATCCTGCTCGCCGCATGGGTTCACACCCCGTCTAGGGTATCAGGGCAGACAGGTGCCAGCTTAGGGTTAGTCAGGGGTGACCGTTCTATTTCCCATCCGTAGATAAGGGTCCCCCTTCCCCTCCGTCTGGTGCGACACGACTACTGCTGGGATAGCGGTCGTGACAGTATATCTGGCCTTTTAAAAAACTATATTGTTCCGAATTCCGTAGGTGGGCTACTGATACATTATGGAACGACTCGGCCCTTAGGAGTCAGTTCTGCCAGGGGTTGTCTGAAAAATTAAAAGACGCGCTGGCGGTATACGAGGTCCCTGGGTCTCTTGAGGCTGCTATGTCTCTGTCCATAAGAATCGACAGACGACTCAGGGAGAGACTATTAAATTCTACAGAGGCCTCTATAGGGCAGGGATCAGTTTGTTATGATCCAGTCGAACCAATGCAAATAGGGGGCACCACTAGACGAGTGAATCCTCCTAAGGTCCGCCGTAGGTCAGAGGTTTGTTTTCGTTGTGGGGGGAGGGGTCATTTTGTAAAGGTATGTCCCTCAGAACCCAAGAGACCACAAACAAAGCAGCCGCCGGAAAACTAGAGTCCCCAGATTGTGCGGAGGATAACAGTCTGGGCGTATTCGTTTCCTCCATACGCATGTCTCAGTTTTTGTTGTCCGCTACCGTTGAGGCGGGCAATAAGACTGAGATCTGTTCCGTCTTTTTGGACAGTGGGGCGGAGGTCAACTTGGTGGATTCGCGGTTTGCTCAGGCTCTGGGTTTTACTCCGGAACCGGTACGCAGAACTATTCCTGTTTTTGCCATCGACTCCTCCCCTCTTACTCAGAGAGAGTTAACTCAGATCATCCATAATATCCATCTGCAGGTAGGGGACTTCCATAAAGAGAATATCTCTTGTTATGTCCTGGACGGTCTTCCGGCTCCTATGGTATTGGGGCTTCCCTGGCTGGTGACTCACAATCCAGTGGTGGATTGGCAGGCCGGGGAGATTGTGGAGTGGAGTGAACATTGTAAGGACAACTGCTTGAGTAGTAGGTGCTCTACACTCTCTGTAACATCCCTACCTGCCTTTCTGTCAGATTTTATGGATGTGTTTTCTGAGAAGGGTTGTCAGGGGTTACCACCTCATCGTCCATATGATTGCCCGATTAATCTTTTACCTGGGGCAAAACTACCTAAAACCCGGTTATACAATCTTTCCGGCCCGGAGAGGAAGGCTATGAAAGATTCTATTTCGGAGAGTTTGGCTAAGGGACACATCAGACCCTCTTCTTGACCCGTGGCTGCAGGGTTCTTTTTCGTTAAAAAGAAAGATGGGGGCCTGCGTCCTTGCCTGGATTTCCGGGAAATAAACCGGATAACTATCCGCGATCCCTATCCTCTTCCTCTCATTCCCAACCTCTTTAATCAGGTTGCTGGTGCTAAATGGTTCTCCAAAATGGATCTCAGAGGAGCCTATAACCTGGTTCGCATCAAAGAGGGGGATGAGTGGAAGACGGCTTTTAATACTCCGGAAGGGCATTATGAAAATCTGGTCATGCCATTTGGTCTTACTAATGCGCCTGCGGTGTTCCAACATTTTGTCAACGATATTTTTAGTCACCTTATCGGGAGATTTGTTGTGATATATCTTGATGACATCCTGGTCTATTCTCTGGATCTGGATACACATAAGATCCATGTGAGACAAGTGCTGCAGATATTATGGGCCAACAAATTGTTTGCTAAATTAGAGAAATGTGTGTTCGCCGTAAAAGAACTGCCATTTCTGGGGTATATGTTGTCAGATTCAGGTTTCTGCATGGATCCAGAGAAAGTCCGGGCAATTATGGACTGGGATCTGCCTGAGAACCTAAAGGCATTGCAACGCTTCCTGGGGTTTGCAAATTTTTATAGAAAGTTTATAAAGAACTATTTCTTGGTGGTCAAACCACTGACGGACATGACCCGAAAGGGATCCGATTTTTCCAAATGGTCACATGCAGCCAAAACTGCCTTTATATCTCTGAAGGAGAGATTCACCTCGGCCCCTATTCTCGTACAGCCAGATGTCTCACTTCCTTTTATTGTAGAGGTTGACGCATCAGAGGTGGGGGTGGGAGCGGTACTTTCTCAGGGCCCCTCCCCTGGTGAATGGTGTCCGTGTGCTTTCTTTTCGAAGAAATTGTCTACTGCAGAAAGGAACTATGATATTGGCAACAGGGAACTTTTGGCTATTAAGTTGGCCTTTGAGGAGTGGCATAATTTTTTGGAGGGGGCGGTTTATCCCGTCACGGTGATTACTGATCACAAAAACGTATTATATCTGGAGTCTGCTAAACGTCTCACCCCTAGACAGGCTCGGTGGTCGTTATTTTTTACTAGGTTTAATTTTGTAATAACCTATCGCCCTGGGGCAAAAAATACTAAGGCGGATGCATTGTCTCAAAGTTTTCCTGGAGGGGGTGATGTTGAGGTACCAGAGCCTATTTGCAAAAGGGGGTGGTGGTCTCTGCATTACACTCAGGTTTGGAGGGGAGGGTGTTGGAGGCTCAGGGGGACGCCCCGGCCTCCTGCCCCTCGGGTAAACTGTTTGTGCCAAAAAATTTACGCCTGGAGATACTAAAAGAACACCATAACTCCACACTGGCAGGACACCCAGGTAGTAAGGCAACCTCTGAATTAGTGTCTCGTCGGTTCTGGTGGCCTAAGTGGCGCCATGAGGTGTTGAATTTTGTGTCTGCATGTGCTACCTGTGCTCGTTCTAAGGTAGATCATACTCGTCCGACAGGGCGTCTTTTACCTTTGGCCATCCCCAACAGGCCTTGGACGCACCTATCAATGGATTTCATTACGGATCTACCAGTATCAGCTGTTATTCTTGTAGTTGTTGACAGATTCAGTAAAATGGTGCACTTTATTGCTCTTACCGCATTGCCTAATGCTAACACACTGGCTCAGGTTTTTATTGACCACATCGGGGTCCCTTCCGATATTGTTTCGGATCGTGGTACCCAATTTGCTTCTAAATTTTGGAAAGCTTTTTGTTCTCGTTTAGGGGTTCATCTGTCGTTTTCTTCATCTTTCCATCCACAGT
Organism: Bufo gargarizans; assembly: GCF_014858855.1. Lineage (NCBI taxonomy): Eukaryota > Metazoa > Chordata > Amphibia > Anura > Bufonidae > Bufo > Bufo gargarizans. Next base: position 293,649,916 of record NC_058085.1, on the reverse strand, counting down.
CCAACGGTCAGACTGAACGTACTAATCAAAACCTAGAGACATATTTGAGAGGCTTTGTTTCCGAAAATCAGGAGGAATGGTCATCTTATTTACCGTTAGACGAGTTTGCCATTAATAATCGTCGTCAAGAATCCACCGATAAGTCACCATTTTTTGGTGCGTATGGTTTCCATCCTCAGTTTTGTACGTTTAGTGAGGGGGGGCCGTCTGGGATTCCCAAGGAGGAACGATTTGCGTCTTCACTTTCATCAGTGTGGCAGAGTGTGCAAGAAAGTTTGAAGAGAATTGGTGGTAGATACAAACGTGTGGCTGATAAGAAGTGCTCTGAAGGTCCGGACCTTGGGGTGAATGACTTGGTGTGGTTGTCTACCAGAAATATCAAGTTGAAGGTTCCCTCGTGGAAATTAGGTCCGAGATTTATTGGTCCTTATAGGGTAATTAAGATCATTAACCCGGTGGCTTTTCGTCTGGAGCTACCTCAGACTCTAAGGATCCCTAATGTCTTCCACAGATCTCTGCTTAAGAGATATGTAGAGCCTCCTGAACCATTGCTACTACCGCCTCCACCGGTGGTTGTTGATGGCAGTCCTGAGTTTCAGGTAGAATAGATTGTTGATTCACGATATGTTCGCCGCTCTCTTCAGTACCTGGTGCACTGGAGAGGTTATGGTTCCGAAGAGAGAATGTGGGTTCCAGCATCAGAGATAAAGGTTGACAGACTCATTCGGGCTTTTCATAGGTCCCATCCAGAGAGGCCTGGTCTCGAGGGTCCGGTGGCCCCTCGTAGAAAGGGGGGTACTGTCACGACTGTGACTGATCCAGACAGGTCTGGGAGGAGAAGGTCGCAGCGACTTGCTACTCGCGATAGCTTGTGAGTTTGCTCCGTGGTTCAGGGTATGTCATCTGGGTTTTGCCTTGTGAACCTTTTTGTCCTGACTGGGAGTTTGTAGGCATCCTTCTCAGTTGAGTCCTGTCTGCCACTCCCAGCTACTATATTAGTTTCAGTTTCACTTGCAGTCATTGCCAGATATAGTCCTTACTTCCAGTGCTATTCTGACCTTTGAAGGAGATCGTTTGATGGTATTGCTGTGGAGCTCTTGTCTGGCGTGGACTGTCGTTATTGGGATCACCTTCTCTGCTCGTGACTGGATAAGTCTATCTCTGTTATAGATAGTTTGTTTGTTGCTGTCTTCCCCTGTTGTTCTCCTAGACATGAGTGATGGTGACTAGTGCTCCCATCTGCCTTTCCCCAGTCTAGTCTTGTTAGGGTGACTGAGGGTTTAGGCATCCTGCTCGCCGCACTGGTTCACACCCCGTCTAGGGTATCAGGGCAGACAGGTGCCAGCTTAGGGTTAGTCAGGGGTGACCGTTCTATTTCCCATCCGTAGATAAGGGTCCCCCTATCCCTCCGTCTGGTGCGACACGACTGCTGCTGGGATAGCGGTCGTGACAGTAATATAAATCGCAAGGTGAGGCAGTATGGGGAGGAGATATATAGGGAGGCAATCACTGCTAATAGTCGACAGCTGGGATAGGGAGGAGAGATGTCAAAACGAAAGCAAAACAAAAGAAGATCACGCAGGAGGTACTGAAGAACGTCTATCAGAACTTCTCAAAGATCTGGTGGTGACACTTTCCCAGCGTCGAAGACTCTTCTGTGTTCCCCTGGCTGCTGTGGGTGTCCCAGCTGGTTGGGTCCAATGTGCATCCTGGATGATCGATTGCACGTCATGGTGCAGAATAAGACTTTAAATGCGAGGCTTGTCTACAAACCGGGAAGGGGGAATGGAGTTCCAACAGCCGGTGGCAGACTTCACAGTTAAGGGGAAGACAGGCAAAGTGGAGCACCTTCTCTGTCATTTAGCAGAGTGCATTTTGGAGTCTCTTGCAAAGGCACTATGTTTAATGGAGTAAAATATAACCACACTGAAACTTTCACCGCATTACGAATGCAGCTGTGCTTAATTTTCTTTGTACTTTTAATTTCAATTATTATTCCTTTCAGTTCAAGAAAAACACATTAATTTTGTCCTCTACAATGATGATGTCTCAAGGGAGAGAAAATTTGTTGGCTTCCAATGAGAGATGGGTTAAATAAATACAGTTGCAAGAAAAAGTATATGAACCCTTCGGAATGATATGGATTTGTGCACAAATTGATCATAAAATGTGATCTGATCTTCATCTAAGTCACAACAATACACAATCACAGTCTGCCTAAACTAATAACACACAAAGAATTAAATGTTACCATGTTTTTTATTGAACACACCATGTAAACATTCACAGTGCAGGTGGAAAAAGTATGTGAACCCCTGGATTTTATAACTGGTTGAACCTCCTTTGGCAGCATTAACTTCAACCAAATGTTTCCTGTAGTTGCAGATCAGACGTGCACAACAGTCAGGAGTAATTCTTGACCATTCCTTTTTACAGAACTGTTTCAGTTCAGCAATATTCTTGGGATGTCTGGTGTGAATCGCTATCTTGAGGTCATGCCACAGTATCTCAATCAGGTTGAGGTCAGGACTCTGACTGGGCCACTCCAGAAGGTGTATTTTCTTCTGTTTAAGCCATTCTGTAGTTGATTTACTTCTATGCTTTGGGTCGTTGTCCTGTTGCAACATCCATCTTCGGTTGAGCTTCAGCTGGTGGACAGATGGCCTTAAGTTCTCCTGCAAAATGTCTTGATAAACTTGGGAATTCATTTTTCCTTCGATGATAGCAATCCGTCCAGGCCCTGACACAGCAAAGCAGCCCCAAACCATGATGCCCCCACCACCATACTTCACAGTTGGTATGAGGTTTGATGTTGGCGTGCTGTGCCTCTTTTTCTCCAGACGTGTGTTTCTTCCAAACAACTCAACTTTGGTTTCATCTATCCACAGAATATTTTGCCACTACTGCTGTCTAACATCCTTACACATGCTCTTGTGTAAACTGTAAACGTGTAGCAATGTATTTTTTGGACAGCAGTGGCTTCCTTTGTGGTATCCTCCCATGAAATCCATTCTTGTTTAGTGTTTTATGAATCGTAGATTTGCTAACAGGGATGTTAGCATATGCCAGAGACTTTTGTAAGTATTTAGCTGACACTCTAGGATTCTTCTTCACCTCATTGAGCAGTCTGCACTGTGCTCTTGCAGTCATCTTTAAAGGATGGCCACTCCTAGGGAGAGTAGCAGCAGTGCTGAACTTTCTCCATTTATAGACAATTTGTCTTACTGTGGACTGATGAACAGCAAGGCTTTTGGAGATACTTTTATAACCCTTTCCAGTTTTCTGCAAGTCAACAATTCTTAATTGTAGGTCTTCTGAGAGCTCTTTTGTGTGAGGCATCATTCACATCAGGCAATGCTTCTTGTCAAAAGCAAACCCAGAACTGGTGTGTGTTTTTTATAGGGCAGGGCAGCTGTAACCAACACCTCCAATCTCATCTCATTGATTGGACTCCAGTTGGCCGACACCTCACTCCAATTAGCTCTTGGAGATGTCATTAGTCTAGGGGTTCACATACTTTTTCCACCTGCACTGTGAATGTTTACATGGTGTGTTCAATAAAACATGGTAACATTTAATTCTTTGTGTGTTATTAGTTTAAGCTTACTGTGATTGTCATTGTTGTGACTAAGGCTACTTTCAGATTTGCGTTCAGAGCGGATCCGTCTGAGACGGATCCGCTCATATAATGCAGACGATGGATCCGTTCAGAGCTGATCCGTCTGCATTATATTGTAAAATAAATTCTAAGTGTGAAAGTAGCCGCAGACGGATCCGTCCAGACTTTACATTGAAAGTCAATGGGGGACGGATCAGTTTGAAAATTGAGCCATATTGTGTCAAATTAAAACGGATCCGCCCCCATTGACTTACATTGTAAGTCTGGACGGATCCGTTTGCCTCTGCACGCCCAGGCGGACACCCGAACGCTGCAAGCAGCGTTCAGGTGTCCGCCTGCTGAGCGGAGCCCAAACGCTGCCAGACTGATGCATTCTGAGCGGATCCGCATCCACTCAGAATGCATTAGGGCAGTACGGATGCGTTCGGGGCCGCTTGTGAGAGCCTTTAAACGGAACTCACAAGCGGAGCCCCGAACGCAAATGTGAAAGTAGCCTTAGATGAAGATCAGATCACATTTTATGACCAATTTGTGCAGAAATTTATATAATTCCAAAGGGTTCACATACATTTTCTTGCAACTGTATATTATAGCAGGACAGACCACTGGCATATCTCTATCTACCTCATCTATCCCGGGAAGCTCTGCATCATTCTACTCCTCCATACATCCAAATTGTATAGGACCTGATTAATTTATGTTTATCTTGAACTTAAAGGAATAATAATTGATATTAACATAAAATAAAATAAAAATTATGCACAGCATTATTCGTAATGCGCGGAAAGTTTTACGACAGTTTTATGTTACTCTATTAAACATTGTTCCTTCTACTGACAATCAAAAGTGCACTCTGCTGAATGACAGAGACCCACTTTCCCTGTCATCACCTTAAAGGCCTCTTTCCCACTGGCGTGTGCGCCACCTTGTCGTGCTGCAGCCCGTAAATTCGGTCCACAGTACACAAGCTTAGTACGTGGGGCAGCCCCAGCGGATCTCAGACCCATTCACTTAAATCAGTACGCGAACCGTCCGTTATGCAAAAAGATAGCACATGATCTATATCTTTGAAGAATGGAAGTACGGGACGAAACCACACAGAAAAACAACATAGTGCTTCTGTAGGGTTCCGTTCCATGGTTCCGTTCTGCATCTCCGGATTAGCGGACCCATAGAAGTTAATGGGTCCGCATCCAGGATGCGGAATGCCCACGGAACGGTAGCCGTGTATGGCGGTTCCGCAAATGTGGTCCGCAATGCGGCAAATGTGGCACACACAACAGTGGTAAACAGGCCTAACTGTGAAGTCTCCTACGGGCTGTTTGACCCCCCCCCCCTCCTGGGTTGTAGACAAGCCTCACATTTAAAGTTGTTTCTGCACCATGACGTGCAATAGTTTATCCAGGATGCACATTGGACCCAAACGCCTGGGACACCCACAGCAGCCAGGGGAACGCAGCTGAGTCTTCGATGTTGGGAAGGTGAACTAATCCCTGCGCATGAGCAGGGGACACATCAAGACCCTGGCCGAGGACAGCTGGCTCATCAGACGGGCGCAGGATGGATAGGTCCTGTCGTGGGCCTGGAGCCCAGCATGTGTGCGGTGAAGATCGTGTATGGGTGTGGAGAGCGGCGATACCCATTACTCCTCACAGACAAAAAGAAGGATGAGATAACCGCTGATAAACACCACCACTACTAGTGCCCTCTGGCTTGTAGGAATCATCACACGGTTAGGCTGGCTGTGTAGCCGCAGTCTTCTGATACTGACTCAATATGCTTTAAAGAAAGAATTGTTGACTACCAATGCATGCAGTGTGTATACTTAATTTATCAATAATTTTTGGCGTGGTAGCAATTAATTTATGTCGAATTACATTAAGTAAATAAATAAATATAAAAATATATAAAAACATTAAAACAAATAAATTTAAAATAACAACTTTAATTAAAAACAATACAATAATTAAATAATTCATAATTCATAGACAGCAATAAATAAAAAACAAACAAATTTAATAATTTAACATTTCTAATATATACATAATTAAATAGATCAATAAATAATTTAAAACATTTAAAAAACAACCGAGTTTAGGAGGGAGAGACAAGGAGAGAGATAGACATGGGACCCTTCAATGGCCTGAACCAACAGTGGGGGCCAAGAAGTCACTGCCGACCTAGGACTCGTGCATTTTAATTAATATAATTCTGTCCACGGAGTCAGTAGACAGACGGGTCCACTTGTCCGTGACCACCCCACCTGCCGCACTAAATGTCCGCTCAGAAAGTACGCTGGAGGGGGGGCAAGATAGTAACTCCAGCGCATACTGAGCAAACTTACGGCAGGTGTCTAGCCTGGCAACCCAGTACTCAATGGGGTCATCTGTGCTCATGCTGTCGGAAGCACCAACGGACCATGCGGACCAGCCACTGGTGGTGACTGCTGCTGCTGCTACTGGGTCGCGCACACTGGTAGAATGACCTCATCTCACCCATAAGGTCACCTGCTCGGCTGGTGCTGCTGGGGCCAGCCACCAGCTGGGTGAGATGGGCGGGGAGAACTGGAACGTGAGGCCGAGGGTTGGCCTGCTCCAGCCGCTTGATCAGACAGGCCTGCAGTTGATCCAGTTGGGCCTGTCTATGGCTGGCTGGGATGAACTACTCCAGTTTCCCCTTGCAGCGAGGGTCTAAAAGGGTGGCCAACCAATAATCTTCCCTCTCCTTAATTTTCTTGATCCGGGGGTCCCTCTGGAGGCATCGCAGCCTGTGGGCAGCCATAGGTAAGAGGACAGCCCACTCTGACTTTTCGTGGCTGCCCAGGACCATGACCTCTTGGTCCTCCTGCTGCTGTTGCTGCTGCTCCCGGTGGGAGCTGCCCCACCCCCGGACTAACGGTGCCCCCAGCACCGGCTCTCCCTTCTTACCAGGCCCAGACTCCTGGACGTCTACAAATTCTTCCTCCTCCTCCTCTTCGTCTTGGGCCTGGTCCTGTTGGAGTATTTCTGCCTCCTCTTGCTCCAACAAGGCACTCTCCCTAGCCTCGAGGAGGCGATCTAGTGTCCTGTCCAGCAGGAACACTATGGGAAGCACGTCATGCTCCCCGCTGACCATCTTGTTTGCCTGCTCAAATGGGGCAAACACTTGGCAGACCTGCTGTATCTGCCCCCACTCCACATTAGTGATGCAGGGGAGTCTGTGTGCTGGCCCTGGAGTGCCTTGGTCCAGCAGGTATTCCTTTACCACCCTTCACTGCTCCCACAACCTCTCCAGCATGTGAAGGGTGGAGTTCCACCACGTCACACTGTCCACAATCAGCCTGTGAGGTGGCAGGCTGTTGTCCTGCTGCAGTTTTGACAGGGACGCGGCAGCAGTTGGGGAGCGTCGGAAGTGGCTGGCAATTCTCCGTACCCTTGGCACAATGTCACTCAACCCTTGGTATGTTCGGAGGAATTTCTTTACAACAAGGTTGAGGGCATGTGCCATGCAGGGCACGTGTGTTAGACTGCCAGCATGGAGGGCGGCGAGTAGGTTGCTAACGCCCTCCATGCCTGCTGGTCCAAGCATCGATTGTGAGATGCACCCTGTCGCTGACAGCGTGATCCAGCGACAGGGATACATTCTGCACAATGTGCTGGTGTATGGCAGGGACGCCAGTCCTGGCAAAGAAATGCTGGCTGGGGACACGCCATCTGGGTTCTGCCTGCTCCAACATCTGCTGGAATGGATTTCTGTCCACAAGATTGAAGGGCAGCAGATGTTGGGCGATAACCCTTGCCAGGAGCCTATTGAGTGAACGCACGCGTCGGTATCCGGGGGCATAGGCCGCGATACATTCAAAAAGGTCAGCAACTGTGGGCTGGCACCGGACGGCAGTGGAGGACATAGAGGAGGGTGCGGTGGAGGCAGAGGTGGGGCTGCCGGTACCAGTACCTCTAGGAGAGGGAGCGGGGGAGTGGGAACGCCTTGTTGGAAGTGGTTGGGGTGGCTGCAGGACAGTGGCAGGAGCTGCTGTCCCCTGCACACTGCTGGTGGCACTGCTGCTATGACCACCCTGCATCTGTTCCCACTGCCGCCAGTGGTTGACTCGCATGTACTGGGTGAGAGCAGTGGTACCCAGCCGAGCCGCAGACCTCCCTCTTCTTACCCTGGCATGGCACAGCTTACAAATGCCAATTGTGGCATCATATGGTGCCAGGGTGAAGTAAGCCCAAACAGGTGACTTACGCAGCAACCTCCTGTCAGATGGGGTGGTGCTGACTTGCGCCTGTTCAGGCTCGGTGCGCACAGGTGGAGCTGGCTGCTGCTGCCTCCTCCTACTGCCATTACCAGTGAAGCCCCTGACGCTGGGCTCACTGGCAACCTGTTACACCGTTTAACTCTGGTGCCTACCTTCCTCCTCATCAGTGCTGCTGATGCCTGACAAGGGAGGTGGCACCCATTCTTTGTCGCCCTCCCCTACGTCCCCGATATGTCAGACCCAGGGCCAACCAGTGGTGAACTGAGGGGAACAGCAGACGTTGAGCCCCTGACCTGGCTCCTCTGTCCCCTTGCTGATGCCTGGGTCTGACTAGGTGAGGGGTTTCGCTGGCTGAAACCGCCCGCACCTGTTGGAAGGAATGTCACCGGGGTACATACAGGTGGTACCCCCTCCATCTCCTCCTCCATCCCTTCCAAAAGGTCCTGACCCTGAGGACTCAACTGCAAGTCAGCCTCCTGCATTACCTCCCCCAAGATGACCCTCTCACTGTCGCTGTCAAACAGGTGCAGGGACGATTCTTGGGGGCTGGTCTTACAGGAGATGAACTGCTGCTGCTGCTAGAAGCCGGGGCAGAGGCCACAAGAGACACAACTTCTTCGGCATCCTGAGAGGAAATTCACCTGCTGCCAGTGCCCAAAAAAATTCTAATAAGGCGGACGCCCCTGACACCTGCCTCCGCACCTCGGTGGGTAGAGGAGCGGCCCTGTGCTGGCAGCGGTTTAGCACTGGAACCAACTACTCTCCTACCCCTGCTGCTCGATCGCGAAGACCTCATATCTATTTGATTATAGAAAAAAAAAATGATTAAACAGGAATTAGGGAAAAACTTTATTGGGATGGGGACTGTGGTGCAATAAATAAACAAAAATTATCTATAATTATTCAAAGTAAACGTTTTTTGTTTGTTTTATTATTTAACAAACAAAAGACGCAGACACTACAACAACTAGACAGTAAAAAAAAAACACTGAAATAACCTTTTCTTTTAACTAACAAAAGACGCAGACAATACACAAACTAAACTGTAATTTTTTTTGAACTAACAAAAGATGGAGACACTACAGCAACTGAACAGTAAAAAGCTAACACTGAAATAAACTTTTTTTTTTTTTTATTTAACTAACAAATGACTCAGACACTGATGTGGACAATACACCAACTAAACTGTAAAAAACGGACACTAAAACTTTTTTTGTTTGTTTTTTTAACTAACAAAGGACGCAGACACTGACACTAAAACTAATAAACTTTTTATTGCGTTTTTTTCATTTTCTAATTTAACAAACACAAGACGCACACAATAACGCAGATACTATAACAACTAAACGGTAAAAGACTAACACTAATAAAAAAATATATATATTTTTTTAAATAACAGAAGACGAAGACAAAAACGCAGACACGACACAAACTAAACAGTAATAAACGAAAACTAATAAACTTTTTTTCAGATTACAGACACTAAACTAGAAAACTCAAAAACACCTAAAGCCTACACTATACCTAACCTACACCCTGCACTAGAAACTATCAGCTAACTGTTCACTAACCTAAATAAATGATTATATTTCACCTAACTATACCCTACACTACAACCTGCACTAGAAACTATCAGCTATTACCTAACCTAAATAAACTATCAGCTATTACCTAACCTAAATAAATGATTATATTTCACCTAACACTGTACCCTAAACTCTAACCTATTAGCTACACTAAACTACCCTATCTAACACTATCAGATTCACTAAATAATAAAATTGATTTGTAATTTGCTTTGTATTTCTCTGTTAGAGTTTGTACTGACACATCATTTCTTCCTGTTTGGGGGGTCCTTCTACCTGCAGCTTCGGGGGACGGCAATGGGGGCGTCTTGTGCGCCCTCGTATGCCAATTTGTTCCTGGGGCTGTGGGAGAGGGAAGTCCTCCAGACGGATCCCCTGCCAGAGGCTAATGGCTGTTTCAGGTGGATGCGGGTGGACGGATCACGACCAATCTGTTTAGAAAAGAAACATCAATAAATGCTCTCCTGCATGCAGATTCGTCACACCCAAGCAACCTAATTAAAAGTATTCCAGTCGGACAATTCCTGCGAGTTCGCAGGGTTTGTTCCTCCGATGAGATGTTTGAGGTCCAGGCAAGGGACCTGAGGGAAAGGTTTGAGCAGAGAGGCTATGGCAGGCGTTGTATCGAAAAGGCCTATTGGAGGGCCAGATCATGAAGGAGAAGAGATCTCTTACACAAGAAAAGTACGCGGGAAGACTCACAACAACTGAGATTCATCACAGGATATAACAACAAGTGGAAGTAGGTAAATAATGCCCTAACAAAATATTGGGATATTCTATTACAGGACCCACAACTACAGGGGGCCATTACACCATAACCTTTGATCACTTTTAGGAGGGCCAAAAATTTGCGTGACCGGCTGGTCCGCAGCCACTATACCCGCAAAGAGGTGGGCCTCTTTGGGACAAAGGGGACCCCTTGGATGAGCAAGCCTTGTGGTAAGTGTGTTGCCTGTGCTAACATGGAGAGAGCAACACAGTTCCACAATTCTGCTAATAAAAAAACCTTCAGGATTACACATTCCATTAATTGCATGACAATGGGGGTCATATACTGGGCCATGTAATTTGATTTATGTGGGGATGACATCCCGACAACTAAGGAGAAGAGTCAGAGAACATGTGCTATCCATTATAGCAGCTAAAGATGAAGATGAGACACAGTTGAAGACCTTGGCAAGACACTTCAAGGAAAAACATGAATCAGATGGGTCTCTATTACGGGTCAGAGGTATCGACCGGGTTCTCATAGATACACAAAGTGGCAATTGGAAAAAAACATTGGCCCAAAGAGAAACCAAATGGATTTTTCTTCTTGGCACCATTACACCTTTTGGTTTGAATGAGGGCAACAGTTTTGCCCCATTCCTTTAAAATCTGTCTCGTTGTTGAGTGTGTTCCTTCTCTGTTGCCTTCGGTGCACTGATATGACATTGTTGCTTATGGCCCGGGTTCCAAACCAGTCACTCTCTATGTGTTTTTAACTGTCATTTTATATTAACATTGTTGTTTTTGTATTTTTAATAGGATTACACATATGGGATTTGGTACCTGCGGATCTTACATGTGCCCTGAATCATCTGGCCATTCTATATCTACAATCTGGATCGGGTTGACAATCATGCGAACACAGAGAAGAGAGTGCCATCTGATATATTTTTATATTTGATTGATGGTTTTATTCATTTTGGGGGGTAGCCTTTGGATATGTAGTCCGGCGTATGCACTAAAGCTTATATTTTATTGAACTGTTATATGGGTGAAACTTAGGATGTTCTGTTTATCCATCATATAGTCATTTAAGTTAAGAAATTTAAAATCACTGCATGTCACCTGCATGTTTAAGTTGCACCGCACCGCACCATCACAATTTATTCTTTTTTTTTTTTTGTATCACGCAGCACTTGTTATTATATGCATTATATAAGTACTTTTATGAATATAGTAAGTACTTTCTTCTACTTGTTCTTTAATATATGCTCACATGTACTATGTTTTACTAGTTATACAAACCGGATTCCAAAAAAGTTAGGACACTATACAAATCGTGAATAAAAACTGAATGGAATGATGTGGAGGTGCCAACTTCTAATATTTTATTCAGAATAGAACATAAATCACGAAACAAAAGTTAAAACTGAAAAAATGTACCATTTTAAGGGAAAAATATGTTGAATCAGAATTTCATGGTGTCAACAAATCCCCAAAAAGTTGGGACAAGGCCATTTTCACCACTGTGTGGCATCTCCCCTTCTTCTTACAACACTCCACAGACGTCTGGGGACCGAGGAGACCAGTTTCTCAAGTTTAGAAATAGGAATGCTCTCCCATTCTTGTCTAATACAGGCCTCTAACTGTTCAATCGTCTTGGGCCTTCTTTGTTGCACCTTCCTCTTTATGATGCGCCAAATGTTCTCTATAGGTGAAAGATCTGGACTGCAGACTGGCCATTTCAGTACCCGGATCCTTCTCCTACGCAGCCATGATGTTGTGATTGATGCAGAATGTGGTCTGGCATTATCTTGTTGAAAAATGCAGGGTCTTCCCTGAAAGGGATGACGTCTGGATGGGAGCATATGTTGTTCTAGAACCTGAATATATTTTTCTGCATTGATGGTGCCTTTCCAGACATGCAGCTGCCCATGCCACATGCACTCATGCAACCCCATACCATCAGAGATGCAGGCTTCTGAACTGAGCGTTGATAACAACTTGGATTGTCCTTGTCCTCTTTGGTCCGGATGACATGGCGTCCCAGATTTCCAAAAAGAACTTTGAATCGTGACTTGTCTGACCACAGAACAGTCTTCCATTTTGCCACACTCCATTTTAAATGATCCCTAGCCCAGTGAAAACGCCTGAGCTTGTGGAGCTTGCAACGGCGGATGGTACGGTGGATTGTGTTCACTGACAATGGTTTCTGGAAGTATTCTTGAGCCCATTCTGTGATTTCCTTACAGTAGCACTCCTGTTTGTGGTGCAGTGTCGTTTAAGGGCCCGGAGATCACGGGCATCCAGTATGGTTTTACAGCCTTGACCCTTACGCACAGAGATTGTTCCAGATTCTCTGAATCTTCGGATGATGTTATGTACAGTTGATGATGATAGATGCAAAGTCTTTGCAATTTTTCGCTGGGTAACACCTTTCTGATATTGCTCCACTATCTTTCTGCGCAACATTGTGGGAATTGGTGATCCTCGACCCATCTTGGCTTCTGAGAGACACTGCCACTCTGAGAAGCTCTTTTTATACCCAATCATGTTGCCAATTGACCTAATTAGTGTTAATTGGTCTTCCAGCTCTTCTTTATAGTCAAATTTACTTTTTCCAGCCTCTTATTGCTACTTGTCCCAACCTTTTTGGGACTTGTTGACAACGTGAAAATTTGAATCAACGTATTTTTCCTTTAAAATGATACATTTACTCGGATTAAACGTTTGATCTGTCATCTACGTTCTATTACAAATAAAATATTGACATTTGCCATCTCCACATCATTGCATTCAGTTTTTATTCACAATCTGTTTAGTGTCCCAACTTTTTTGGAATCCGGTTTGTACCATTCTTCTCCCCGTCATCAGCTCAAAAGGTGACATCTGGGTAGCCGTGCTTGGAGTAGCTCTAATGGCCATGAGTACTAATGGTAACCTTATATCCCAGTCTTTACCCGACTCCTTAACATATTTCTTAAGGATGTTGACAATAGACTGGTTATAGCGCTCAGCGGATCCGCTAGATGCTGGACGATAAGCAATGTGTAATTTTCTCTTCACACTCAACATCTTCCACATATTTGCCATTACCTCACTTACAAAGTGTGATCCACGGTCTGAATCAATCCTTAACAGTAACCCAAATCTTGAAAATACATGGTTAATCAACAAAAATGCACAGGTCTCGGCTGTGTTATTGCGGGCCGGTAGACACTCTACCCATTTTGTAAACACACAAGTGACGGTTAACATGTATTTATTCCCTTGCGATGACCGGGTAACAGGACCAATAAAATCGATTTGGATGTCAGACCAGGGTAATGAAAAACCTTTCTTCTTAAGTGGAGCACGATGTTTAGGACCTTGAGGTTGAAATTGCGCACATACCAAACAACCTTGACAATAACTCTGGACATCCTTTAACATATGAGGCCAGTAGGCATAATCACGTAGTGACTCATATGTAATCTTTCTCCACGATGACCAGCTGTAGGTGCATCATGGGCACGCTGTAACATTAAACCTCTAAATGTAGTAGGAACTACCCACTGCTGAATACCATTTTTAGAAGTTCTCATTAATAACCCATCCTGAATGCTAAATTGGGATTTGGATTTCATAAGTAATCGGAGGTCTTCTTTTTGGGTATAATTATCCTCCGATATGGGATTATTATTAGGCTCCTCAATATGTTTATAGAAGATTCCCAATATAAGATCTTCCTTCTGGCTTTTGATCAGATCCTCACTAGAAGATTCTTGGCTCCATTGAACTACACTATTTTCAGTTTGGGCCTTAGCCTGTTGTCTAGTGATAGCGTCAATAGGAATCATCTCTAGTAAATGATCTAAATTCACATGATCACTATTTATGGCTCCTTGTTTGGCTAGTTTATCAGCTAGGTCATTACCATCTTTATTTTGGGTTTTGGAATGACCTTTAGTCTTTTTCCAATAAATGGTTAGATAATTATGTCGGACCAGCTCATCTATAGCACAAAACAACTTGGCGTGTTTCACTGGTTTGTTATTGGACAGTAACATGTGATTCCTCTTCCATGTGGGCATATATTCTACAAAACTGTTCTGCACATAATTTGAATCAGTAACTATGACAAATTCCTTTATATTGTGCTCTATAGCAAGTTTAATGGTTTGGTAGACAGCTACTAATTCAGCTACCTGGCTACTCTTAGCACCAATACTGTAACCTATTGAAATACTCGGGCACTCATCTATCCAAGTAATGCCAATTCCTGCCACTAATTTTCTATCGTCCCCTACAGTGGTGTGGTAAGCACAACCATCTATGTACGCACAAGGGAGTAGAGAGCAATAGTCTTCTTCATACACTTTGTAAGGGGAAGATTTTTGTTCCTCTAGAAAATCATCTACCAGCTCTTCTGTATGAGATGAGAATGAGCGGCGCAATCATGCAGTTCAGCAAGTCATTGGGCTACTGGACACTTTTTATTTTGCTTATACTGAACTTCCAACAGCCATCCTTGTAAAGACATGGTCCAAGCAGTGATCCTGCTGTTAGACAAGTTACCATCTCTAATTTTATCACTTTGTAGATATTGTAGGGGTTGATAGGCCGTTTCAACAATGATTTTCTCACCCTGTACAAAACTTCTAAAGTTTTGAAGTGCCCAGACTGTGGCTAGTAAAGCTTTTTCACAGTCGCTAAACTTTATTTCTACTGGTGACAGGGATTTACTTGCATAAGCTATAACTTTATGCAATTTATCCTGTTTTTGGCATAGGACAGCACTAATACTAAGATTCGTAAAACCAGTTTCCAGATGAAAGGGTTTACACCCCTCTGGATAAGCTAGACATGGGGCTTGGGTGAGTCTCCTTTTAAGCTCAGACATAGCTTGTTCCTGATCCTCCCCCCATGTCCAGGGTACACCTTTCTTTAACAATGTCAGCAACGGTTTACTGGCCTCTGCATAGTTATCAATGAATTTACGGGAGTAATTCATCATTCCCAGGAATGATCTTAATTCACTGATGTTGGTAGGCGTTTTAGATTTTTTCACAGCCTCCACCTTTTTCTTCTGGGGATTCAGGCCTTCACAGGTAACCTCATGTCCAAGGAAATTTACCTTAGTTCGACACCACTGGGCTTTCTGTAAAGAAATTTTCACACCTGCCTCTCTCAACTGATTCAGTACATGCCTAATTTCTTGGATATGCTGGTCAAATGAAGTACTTTTCATCAAAATGTCATCTACATAAGTTAAATTTCCTCTTTCTGTGGCATCAGGCATAGCCTTATGTAAAAACACCGCAAATTCATGACCTGAATTTATGTACCCAAACGGTAGTCTAGTCCAGGCAAACTGTTCTTTACCAAAAGTAAAGGACAATTTGTATTGGTCTTCAGGACTCACTTTGATGGTCCAATATCCCTGAGCGCAATCTAAGGTGGTAAAGATCCTAGCGCCTTGCATTTGTACCAAGCATTGGTCTATATAGGGCACGGGCCAGCCGGACATATATACACGTTTATTTAGCTGACGAAGATCAGCACATAAACGCCATTGACCATTCGGTTTAAGAATTCCAAGAATAGGATTATTATAAGAACTGTGCACTGGTCTTCTAATACCTCTCTCTTTGAGATTACGAATTATTTCCACTAGCGAGTCGTAACAAGCTAGTGGAAGACGATATTGCTTGATATAAACGGGAGGTGCCTCAGGATCAGTCTGAATCCTGGCAATGTGTATGTCAGTCAGACCACAATCAAAGGAATCTTTAGCAAATATATCCTTGAATTCTAAGAGAACTTCCTTTAGTTGTTGTCGCTCTGGGTCATTGGAGCATCCATCAGCTAATGAGATTTGTTGCTGGACCATTTCCATAAACCCTGGGAAAACTTATGGTTGACCTATTTCATAGGTTTCCTCCAACCTGTCAGTGAGGTCATTATTTGACTTACCTGCTTTTTCAGCAAACTCATGATATTCCTGGGCTTCCTGCTCATTTATTGTATGATCAAAGGTAAGGGAGGATTCCTCTACCTTACAGGTACCTTCTTCAAGATTAAAAGGATATACTGAACTACTGGTGAGCAATCCTTAAGGGGAAGAATAAAATGTTTGTTCAACCAATTGTTCTTCTGTTAGATACGATTCAGGTATTAGGCCAATAATTACATTCTGAAACCCCAAAGTATAATAATCTGAATCTAATGCCATACCAATGATACTGTTTTTAGACAAATGAACTTCATTTGGCATACCATTATTCACAATTATTTGGGTTTTAAAGGTTTGTAAATTCACCATAGGGGTATGATTTACTAAAATACCTAATTGTTGCATTATGTTTGATAGGCATATCAATGCATCACAATTCTTTAATTTTTGGCCTTTTGACACCTGAATGCGTAACAGGAAATTACTAGTACCTGGAGGGATTATTATATCTCGTGACACTAATACACTAACTGCATAAGGCAGTATCTGGGATGACTTGAGTGCTTCATGTTCATCGATAAAACCATCAGGATTCCCTTTTAATCTTGTCCATAATGTGGAATTCACTATATCCACATGGATGGCAAAACGATGTAAAATATCGTTGCCAATGTACATGGGATATCTGGGTTCATCAAGCACCAGGAATAAATGAGTAGCTGATTTTCCTGCAATAGAAATGGTTAATATACATTTTGCAATTATATTATGATCATCAGAGTCATGTATCCAATTATCCAATTATCCTGTGCATTTGGATATCAAATCACTTTAGAATTGGCCACTTGATTTAGTAGATCCCTACTAATATAACTATTTTCATGGCGTAAATCCAATTTAGCCCTCTTAGTTCTTCTTAAGTCATTCACCTGTACTGGGAAGAACATCACATCATCCACCTTTTCCATTCCCACTAGGAATTGTTCGTGACCATTAAACCCAGTAGGGTTAGTCATTTCTGGGTGTAGGTGGATTGTAAGAACATCCCCTTCCAAACAGACATCTTTTACTCGTTCAGGAGACACACATATAGTGTTATCTTCCTGTTCACCTATAGTGGAATTTGGAGTGATTTGCAGGAAAGAGACATCAGGGACTTGGCTATTTCGGAAATGTACCTCAATGGAATCCGGCCTTTCCTCTATCACATGGCAGTTACGCCTATTGTGATAGGATTGTGATTGTTCATAATTAATGGGCATCCTCACTTGAGACCATATCACCTTATTAACAAAATCAATAACTGGGCTTAATCTTTTCAGGAAATCGATGCCAATAATTAATCTATCAATGGGCATATCCACGATCAATGTAGGATGGCTAATTACTTTGTTTCCTACTTTAAAATCCAGCCAAGCTTTACCTAAAACCTTGAGGGCATTGCCTGAGACACTTACCAGGTTAGCATTAAAACTTTTTAACTTATACCTGTTAGAAGATAGATCCTGTAATTGTTGGAAGTACTTTAAAGATAATAAAGTTGCTTGGCTACCTGTATCTATCAAGGCTATAATTGGTGGGAAATTATCAAATAATTAAACTTTCATATAATATCTATTTTCTATTTCCTGTATGGAACAAAGATATTTGGAATGATTATTGAAATTGTTTTCCTGCTTGGCAGTTATACTTGTCCTCGACTCCTCCTCCTTCCTTTTATTAGCAGGATCGGATACCTTCATCTGTGCAGCTGAAGACTTTGTGTGCTGTAAGACAGAACAAACAGGTTTCCCCTCCCCCTTGCCATGTGGCTTTGTAAGGGTTAAATTCATTTTAAAGGGAAAGACAATTATATTCGATTGCTCCACTTTACATACATTTAATTCATCAACCTCTGCAACATTTGACATACTTACCTGCTTCTCTCCCTTTATATTTGGGGAGGACTCTCTACAGGAGGGGTTACCCCTAAAAAAGTATTTTTAGTGTTAGCAATGATGGTTCTAGACAATTTTGGATTCGATCCATTCGATCATATAGGTTACTTCTCTTTCTCCCATAATCTTTGGGAAATTGATTTTGGGACCGATATGATTGTGATCTCCCAGAACCGTCTGACTCAGAACCACTTTGAGCCCTTTCTGGCCTACGTTGATATCCCCTATAATAATTAC
The DNA here is from genome assembly GCF_014858855.1 of Bufo gargarizans. Lineage (NCBI taxonomy): Eukaryota > Metazoa > Chordata > Amphibia > Anura > Bufonidae > Bufo > Bufo gargarizans. The sequence goes on along the minus strand of NC_058085.1, from coordinate 293,631,651 downwards.
TTTGATATCTTTGAAAAGGAGGGAACCGTCTATTTCTAAACTCCTTCTGGTGGTTTGGGTTCTTTTCAGCAACATTTGGACCCTTATTCCCATCTGGCCTAGGCTGAATTTTATTTGGCTGGGAAGGTCTAGGCGTTTTCAACACTTCAGCATAACTCCTTTTAGGGCTCTCAAATTTTCCCTGATTTCTTTTTTATGTGAGTTTCTGCTATTTCCTCACAGAAGACTCATCACAATTTTGTATTGCAGCATACAGAGTTGTACTCTCGGTGAGTAACCAATCCAGAGTCTTTCTGGGATGGTAATCCCTGGCCAAAATACATTTTATTTTATTGGGCAAAGCGTCATAAAATAACTGGATGAATTCACTACCTTCAAAATTGGGATCTTCTTCGGACAAACTATAGGCATTTTTGAGGACTGACAAAAATTCCCTGGGACTTTGATTAGGTCTACATTTCAGGGTAAATAAGGCCCTCCTTGCAGCAGTAGCGGACTTATAGGGACCAAATTAAGTTTTTATTTCTGCGACCACATCTGACCAAGAATCCCTACCCATATCGCTAAGGGAATTAAAGAAATACCGGTGTTTTGGTTTGAATACCCAGGTAATAAATTCAAGTTTCTGTATGTCCTGTTCTAAATGTAAAGTTTTCATGGCCTCCTCATATATTTCCAAATGACTTATTATGGAGGGTGATCCCTTTTTAACAAATTGACCCACAGTTTCCTTGAGAAACTTGATCACTTTAGTAGTGTCTATCATGGGTTGAGAAGATCTCTGTACTAAATTTTTAGAGGACCTAGGAGGTGAAATCGGGTTTAATTTAGGAAGAGAATGTTCTCTCAGAGACATTAGCTCTTCTCCATTAAAGGGGTTGTCATATTTACTTTCTGCATCTGATTCCCCCCTGGAATATTTTACCTTCACTCTATTAGAATCCTTAGGCTGTCTGAATTGTAAAGGGTCAAGATCCCTGTTATCTAACTCTGTTTGTAAATTTCTATTGTCCTTCTACAACTTTTTACATTCCTCATCTAGATCCACCATAGACAATTGACATTTAGACAGTTCATTAGTAGCTTGACTTAATTTCCATTCCAGAGTTCTTATTACCTCTTGCTGTTGATTGTCTCTGTCATTATATTCTGATAATTTAGCAGACCATTGTGCTAATTCACCAGAAACCGTGGCCGCCTTAATTTACATTTCAGATAGGTCTTTTTGTTCAACATTTTTATATTTTGCTTTTTCTAATTGCTTTGCTATTTCAACAACTAAATATACAAATTCAGGCCAAGATTGAAGGATTGATGAATCCTTATCTTTCTTATGTTTAGCTTGGGAAATGTGACAGAGATAATCAGCAAACCGGGATTTATCAGACCAGACATCATCTGCATATTCTACAGCTCTCCTTTCCAGTTCAACCCTCCAATCCTTTAACTCTCTCTTAATATCCAACCTGTCATGCATATGACCCATCACAATATATTCAATTAATTCTTGAGTCTTTCTATCATGCATATCAGTCTTTACCGCTGCAGCAGCAGCCTGCATGCCTTGGCTAGCCTCGCTATTGTTCTCAGACATATTTTTACTTGTTGCACTACAAGTACCACAATAACTTTATCAAATATCTATTTTGCACCCAAAATTTTGTTTCTATTACAAGCAGATCTCGGTGGGACCTCCAGATTAATGTCGGAATATTTATGCTGTCTCCGATTGACAGTCTATATTATTTATGTGAATAAATTAAAATCTGTAATGAAGGAGATTCTAATTTATTATCATAAATATCAAGCTAAAACAAGCTCGTGATCTGCGTTGAATTGAAGACAAAACCCAGTTACAGACAAAATATATATGTAATTTATTAATACAATTTATAGTGCAAAATAATATATAACAAAATTGGTGATAATAAAATTCAATCAATGACATGCAAAATAGTGAGAAAGTAAAAAATAATTGAGAATATATATATATATATATATACACACAATTATGCCTTCTTATAATGATACCCCTCAATTATATTTAAAATCAAATTAATACTTGATTTCTCTCAGCTGACAAATGTCTGAGTAAACCCAAATCTGGTTTATCTTTTATCTATCTATCTATATATATATATAATCAACCATATCGGTCTAGAACTGAATTCAATTCCTTGGAGATAATACAGTGTTTTCACCAGTATATTATCAATCTCCCTGTATTGGATTAATTTTCAGGATGATGCTGCAGGTACACCCCAATCTTATTCCAAAACAGATACTATACACAAGGTATGGTTAATTGAATATATATAGATATGTATTATATTAATTAATTATCCTATAAAATATAGGTAAGGTTATACTATACCAAAATGTCAGCTAGCAGAAATCAGTTTCAATGGTTCTAAGATGGCTGCCTCCAATGACTGAAAAGGTGGTAAGGGCTGGATCTGGTCTTTTCCCTTGATGATCGTCCCTTGAGGATGGTCTTTCTGAAGATGGTCTTTTGAAGATGGTCAGAGAGAAAGCGAGCTAGAGAGATCTAGAGAGAGATCCTTTCTGTCAGCCCATACCATCTTTTTATCCTATCTTAGAAAGGGCTTGGCCAAGTTTTATCATTAACTAGTGACCTCACTTTATAATTAATAGAACCTCCCTCTAGTATTTTCCCTCTAGGAAAAATACACCCTAGATCTTTATGTTACCCTAACACTAGATGGCACTAGTACTCCATACAAAAGTCGAAGCACTCACTTATTTCTCTTATTCATTCACTAGTAATAATTTTTAACTAAGGTTTCAGACAAAACCTTGAGAAGATCTTGAATAGACAATGACTTTTGTATTTAGTCAAACACCTTGTTTATCCTTAAATCTTTTGACCAGACCTAATTAAATCAAGATACACATGACCATTCTTAGGTCATTGTTCTGGGGAAAAGACAGGGTTTGTTTATGATCACCTGTGTCCACATTTCTCCATTCAAGAAAACCCCAAGGAAAGAAATAATTAACTTGTGTGTTACACTGAGAGAGATTCTAAAAATGACAGAGGAATTTGTACCTCATTTCTAATCTTAAAACTGAATATAGCTATAAGGACCATACTCTTATATATACAGCATACGTATTTAAATTGATGATATAAAAATCAATCTACTCATACATTGATTAATATAAAAAACCCAAAGAAAAATTTGAGTCTTTCTATTCACTGAAAATCATCAAAACTTAGCACATTTCTAATACATTGTCTTATCTATGCAATTACTTTTCATTAGATCTTGGGACATCTCCTTCTCACAAAAACAGACTTGGGTAAACACTTTGGTACATATCGTAAATCTTAGGTTAGTAATTCAGAGTTAAAATCCCTTAGGCTCATGTCCATACATCTTATATAGGCCTTATACTTATGGACTTTATTTATACCCAATAGTTCTGACAGGTATTCTGATGCTGCTGCTAACATCTCCACAATATGTCCCCTTGCCACTCTGTGGTATCCTCCTACTGCTGCTGCCATATACACATTTTGTCACCTTGCCACTCTGTGGTATTCTGATGCTGCCATCGCCACACTATGTCACCCTGCCACTTTGTGGTATCCTCCTGATGCTGCTGCTGTCGCCACCTCCACACTCTGTCATTGGGCCACTCTGTGGTCTCCTAATGCTGCTGCCAACTCCAGACTTGGTCATTGTGCACTCGGTGGCCTCCTCATACTGCTGCCCACTCCAGACTTGGTTATTGTGCACTCGGTGGCCTCCTCATACTGCTTCCAACTCCAAACTCTATAATTGTGCCACTCGGTTAACAAATACAGGCTATAAATAAATAGCTCTCTGCAGCCGGGAAATAGCAGTTTTTTAACGTAATGTGACGCAAATATATTCGTATCGAACCAAATTTTTCCTGAAAAATTCAGCGAACCGGCAAACCAAATTTTTGAAAAATTCGCTCATCTCTACTAATGATCTAAAATGATAGTAGAAAATGTACAAAGAAAATGTGCGGTTGAAAAAAATGCTGTGTTTCAAAATCTTCTTCTGAGTGTATCTGCACGGTAAAAAAAACTTGGATAGAGAAAACTATTTAATTTCTGACCTCTTTTCACATATATTCACAATTTTACACATACTGAACAGAGGTCCTCCATATTTTTTATTACAAGTACACAAGTTATACTTCATGTGCTTTTTTTGCAGTGCCATTTTTAAGGTGTGGCACATGTATTTATTATACACTTTAAGGGCGCATTCCGTATTTTGCATAACACAACAGCTGTCCCCTAATAGAATAGAACTATCTCTCTCCGTAATGCAGACAATAATAGGACAAGTTCTATTTTTTTGCGGAACGGACATACACAAATGGAATGCACACAGAGTAACTTCTGTTTTTTTTGCGGACCCATTGAATTGAATGGCTCCGCATACGGTCTGCAAAAAAACAGAACAGACACAGAAAGAAAATATGTTCATGTGCATGAGCCCTAACAAAAGAAAATAACATATCAAGAAGATGTTTTTGTTGAAGATTAACATGTGTGAATGTAATGATGATATATGCAAGTAATTAAAATATTAGAGCAAAATAATACGTTTATTGGGGAAAACTGTAGATTTCAAAGGTGGCTCTAGTACCCTTTATCACCTGTAGCCTGGATCCAAGATGAGATACGTTTGGCATGGAGGCATACAGGTTCTATATGGTATCCTGCGGCAAATTTATACAAAGATGTTGCAGCTTTGCCTGTACATCCTGTACACTGGCATCCAAGCTGGTTCCATAAATGCTCAATTGGCAATAAATCTAGCGACTGGGCGGGCCTATAAGTGTTGAAATCTGGCGGAGACATTTCTGGGAAACCCTTGCTATATGTAGGTGACCAGTATCCTGCTGAAAAATGCCAGTTGGAAGCCCTGCAATGAGATGCTACACATGAGGCCACAGGATGTCCTGCACATATCTCTGAGCTGTTAGTGTCCCTTGTATCACTACTGGAGGTGACCGACTATCGTATGCGATGGCTCCCCAGATCACACCAGCTGTTGGGGCATGTGTTACTCCACAGAAAAGGCAGGATTGTAGAGCTTACCACGATGTCTCCATACTCAAACTGACCTTTGTTGAATCCCAAGCAGAATGGTTCTAGTCTGTAACAGTGCAACGGGTTGCCCCTCAGGGTGATCGGGTCGCAGTGTTTAGGAATGCCGAGTGGTGATGCGGCCTTATTAGTTTGTGTCACGGTGCGCCTACCTGGATACTGTCGCTCCCCACTGTTAGGCTCTGTAGCAACAAAGGAGTTGTAGTTGGTGGAGTCAGTAGAGTCCATACTTGGTAAAGTTCAACGGTTTTTACTTGAATAAACTTGTGTCATCCAAACAATATGTGATCTTTCTCTTGGGTCCAGCAGGCTAAGGGTAACCTGGCAGGTAAACTTGAATACTTTGCTTTATCTCTCTGGTGAAGACTTTGTAAATGTAATGGTGGCCCAACAATTTATTGCTCAGAACCCTACATCAACATACGCTAGACCCCTAGGTTGGACCCCAGTAAGTGCAGCAGAGATGATGAAGTTTTGGGGACTTGTGCTGCATATGGGCGTTGTAAAAAAAAACTGGTAGACAATATTAGAGTTCGGGATATTTTCTACCAGACTCCAATTTACAGTAACACCATGACCTGGAAGCTATTTGAGTCAATTAGGAAATTCCTACACTACAACAACAATGCACAGTGCCCACCCCAAAACGACCCAACATTTGACCGTCTGTTCAAAGTTAGGCCTGTCATTGACCACTTTAACACCAAGTTTACTGAGGTGTACACCCCAGATAAAATTGTCTGTGTAGATGAGTCCCTATTGCTCCTCAAAGGGAGGATTAGAGTCTGCCAGTACCTGCCTAGCAAACGTGCAAGGTATGGCATAAAGTTATACAAACTTTTGTGAGGTATAGTTATATTTATTGGTAGATCCTCCTGTTATGCTTATTTAAGTATCCAAGTTAAGTATTTGGTGTTGTAAACTTTGTGAGAGTAGCTCTGGGTACACCCACAAGTTCTGCATTTACGAAGGGAAAGATTCCCGGATAGAGCCCACAGAATGCCCCCCCCATCCTAGGAGTTAGTGGTAAGATCGTGTGGGACTTACTACACCCACTGCTGGATAAGGGTTACCACCTCTATGTGGATAATTATTATACCAGCATACCCCTATTCCCGTCCCTAACTATCAGGGGTACTGTGGCTTGCGGCACAGTACGCAGAAATCAGAGAGGCCTCCCTAGATCCCTCATTGGGCAACCACTGAGAAAAGGTGAAAGCAGGGCTCTCCTCCATTAGATCATGCTGGTGGTTAAGTAAAAGGACAAGAGGGACGTCCTTGTACTGACCACCATTTACACTAACGCCAGCTCCCCTGCTCCTGTATGAGGTACCACAACCACTATCCCAAGCCAGTTTGTATCCTGGACTACAACAGGCACATGGGAGGGGTGGATCTTTCAGATCAACTTCTGAAGCCCTACAGTGCCACACGAAAAACGAAAGTGTGGTACAAAAAGCTGGCTGTACACATTGAACACCATCAACTTTTGCTAAATTTGGTATTTTTTTATAATAAAAAATGAAATATTTGGACTCAATTTTACCACTACCATGAAGTACAATATGTGACTAGAAAACAATCTCAGAATGGCTTGGATAAGTAAAAGCGTTTTAAAGTTATTACCACATAAAGTGACACATGTCAGATTTGCTAAAAAATTACCTGGTCCTTAAAGGGAACCTGTGATGTGGATATTTGATTATAATCTAACTAATTATATACAATCATTAACTACTAAAAAGTGCCTTAGATGTATTCACTTACTGGTTTGACAGATGGTTACTTCATAATATACACACAAAGATGCCACATGCCGCATGCTAATGAGCTGATTTGAATCCAGCGTGACGTCATTGAGTCCAGCGTATATTTAATTAACAGCTATAGGCACTCCCCTGCCCACCTGCTGCTGATTCATATGGAAAATAACTGTCAATCCGCAGCAGGTAGGCGGGGAGAGTCAGGAGCTCATGCATATTCAGGACTCATCATTATGAGCTGAGCTTTTCAATACAAGATGTTGGCAGATTGACTGGGTCACTTAAAGAAAGTGACCCAGCATTTTGCTAAGAGAATCAGTCACTTATTTATGTTGCCCTTAGTTAGGACACCATAAAACTGGTGACAGATTCCCTTTAAGGTGAAAAATGGCAGGGTCCTTAAGGGGTTAAAGCAAGTTGGTTATGGCTGACCAGCTATTTTTTAAGTAATTGTGCCAACAAAATATTTTCAGTGGTTTTTAAAAATTGTTTCATATCTAAATAATAGATTATTTTTACTTTAAAAGGTATACTAAGGCCTCATGCACACGACAGTGGTTTTTTTGCGTCCGCAAATTGTGCGTCCGTCAAAAAAGATGCGGCATCTGTTTTTTTTGGGAGGATCCGGTTTTTTCCACAGATCCCTTGTAATAAATGCCTATCCTTGTCCGCAAATGTAAAAAAAAGTAGGACATGCACCTTTTTTTTTCTGAAGGGAAACACAGACAACGGGCGCAGAACACAAACGGATGAGCTATCAGCATTTTTTTGCTGACCCATTGAAATGAATGGGTCCCCATCCTATCCTCAAAAAAAAAAAAAAGTAACGGAGGCCGAGAAAAACAACTGTCATGTGCATGAGTCCTTATACTAATTTTCATATGGCTTTTGAGATGTTAAAAGAGGATCTGTCATCAGACTGTACTGCCTTCTCTAAGGAAAGCAAAAGATACAGATAGATCAGCTGAACAATTAGCCCAAATGGCACAGAAACAGTATTGTAAGTGACATATGAGTCGCTGGAGCACTGAAGGAGCACGTGGAATCAGCAATGAAGCACAAGCATAATGGCAAAACATAGTTAAAGTCAAACAATAATAGGGTTAAAATTTTTATTACATTTATTATATTATATTAGAGATAAAGTGCAGGTAAGGCTACTTTCACATCTGCGCTTTCCTTTTCCGCTATTGAGATCCGTCATAGGATCTCAATAGCGGGGGAAGACACTTCCGTTTTGTCCCTATTCATTGTCAATGGGGAAAAAGCGGAACTGAACAAAACGGAGTGCACCAGAATGCATTCCGTTCTGCTTGGTTTCCATATTCTGTCCGTGATGTGGTGCGGAGCAAGACGGATCCGTCCTGACACACAATGTAAGTCAATGGGGATGAATCAGTTTCTCTGACACAATAGAAAACCGATCCATTCCCCGTAGACTTTCAATGGTGTTCATGACAGATCTGTCATGGCTAATTTAAAGATAATACAACCGGATCCATTCATAACGGATGCAGACGGTTGTATTATCGTGACGGAAGCGTTTTTGCTGATCCATGACAGATCCAGCAAAAACGCTGGTGTGAAAGTAGCCTAACTCTTAGGTTTAGTCACCTTAGATTTAGGAAACTCAAGTTCTTGCCAACTTTGAGTTTGTGCACCTCTGAATCAGGATATTCCAAATAATTTAAGGACTGGACAATATGGGGTTCAGTGAAGTCAAGATCACAGAAATCAGGGTCTGGATTCTCAACTAAACTTCTCAAATAAAGCTGAAAAGAAACCGGTCAGCTGAATACTGTATGCTGCACCAGGCCTGTTTTCTTATTAGCTAAAACAGCACAAAAACATCCTACCCAACCTTTTGGACGGTCAGAGAGGGACATATGGATCATTATGTGAAAGATCCAATCACTGTCTGAGCAGCATTCACGGCCATTTCCTGCTATGTCAAGAGAGTAGCAGGAAATGGGGTGCAGCGGGGACCCAGCACCATTAGAACTGCAGTGGCAAGGGATCGGTAAGGTAGGTATAAATTCTGTAGATTTTTATTTTTTTTGTGCAGGTGCAGCTCCTGTGGCAGCTTTTTTTTTCTTGCCCTGGAATGCCCTTTTAAATCTTAGCACAAAAATTATTTGGATTTAGACATTTGAAAGTCTAAATTGCACCAAATAGTGAAAAAAAGTTGCAGTCTAATATACAGGCAGGAACTGGACAGTTTATGTATCAGTTTAATAAGTTTATTTATGCAAATGTATTTACGAGTTTAAAAAGAGGGACATTAAAGGAGCAAAGAGGGACAGAGGGATTTGAGTCAAAATGAGGGACTTTGGGAGGTATGCAAAAAATTGTGCCAATTGGCTAAAAGGAGGGATCAAAGAATCCAGCAGACTCATGGTTGGTAGTCCAGTGTATTAATGACGGGATCAGTGCCTACCCCTCTCACTAGTGACCGTATGTCAATCACTCTGAGGAGGTCGGAGAGAGGGGGGAGCATTTCTCATAACTATGGATCTACTGTATTGTTATCAGTGATGGCCAGTTCGCATTGTTTGCCCGCAAACATATGGGGGCTGCCATCTTTTTTCAGGGTAAGGGCTTCCCTGTGCCTCGCCGGACTTGTGAAAAAAGATGGCAGCCCGCATATGTTCACGGGCGAACAATGCGAACTGGCAATCACTTATTGTGATCACCTCTTTTTGTTTGGCTGATATCTCTAGTCATGCGTCAAGTTTCCTAAATGAATCTGATATTGGCTGGATATCTATCTATTGCTGTAAAAAGTGATTTTCCCTTTAGGAGCAATAAACCTTCACAGGTATTTAGGTAGGTAGATTCTTCTTGGTTTTATTCAGCAAAAGACATACTATACAGTAGCTACAGCTGGCACTAGAGACACAGTTTTCTTTCTACTAGAGGAGAGCTTGTTTGAATACAATTTCTCACGGAGCATTGCCTGTAAGACTCTGTACACCGACTAGATCTCCATAAGAATAATCAGTAACATTGAAGACCCAAACAGTATAATATTTAGCCAATAGATTAATGGACCTGTATCTGTAATATGCTGCCTTATATAGTGGAGCATAATGCACAGCTGATGGAAATGCTTTAAAACAAACTAAATGTTACAATGACTCCAAAACTGGCAAAATCTCAGCTCTGGTTCTTCTCATTTCACGTACACCTGTGTCTAATCAGAGTCTACTGTAGAGATACATTGTACTAAAATCCATTACATTAAAGGATACAACCATATACACAGGGGAGGGGAAGTGTCTGATTAGTGATGGCCTTGCGGTTCGCCCGACCGTCAGTTCGCGGCAAACTTTGCGCGTTCGCAATCCGCCGAATATGCGAGCAAATGATGATGTCCGCGTGTGCCATATTTTTTTTGCATTGCGCTGAACTTTGACCCATGACACATCTATCAGGTGGGATAGGACGGCCAATTGAGACATTTCAGCACATGGACACACCACCAACCCTATAAAAGAACCCGATCTGGCAGCCATTTTACATTATGTGTTTTTCCAGTGTAGGGAGAGGTTGCACTTTGGAGCAGAGACCGGCTCCATCAAACGCTAGCTAATAGGGCCACAAAAGTCCTTTTAAGGACTGGTATAGGTGTGCTATCGATAGGTGTGATACACAGAGGGTTGTGATATACTTATAATATACTTTCTAACATAGAAAGTATATTATAGTGCATTTGCACGCTTCCAGAAAATACTGATTGAGGGCTGCAATCTATCGGCTTCCACAAAATAGTGATTGAGGTTTTCCATATACCTGCATCCACAAAATTACTGCTTTAACTAACAACTGATTGAGGCCTTCCATATATCAGCTTCCACAAAATAGTGATAGAGGTTTTCCCTATACCTGCGTCCACAAAATTCAAATTGCGGGATTTGATACACCTGCTTCAACTAACAACTGATCGAGGCCTGCCATATATCAGCTTTCACAAAATAGTGATAGATGTTTTCCATATACCTGCATCCACAAAATTACTGCTTGAGGGTGATATAACAGCTTCAACTAACAACTGATTGCACCAGGCCGGAGCCTAAGTAGGAAGTTGCACCAGAGTTTTTGAGTGGATCATTCAGCCTTCCGCTTCTGCACCCTCCTCATCCTCTGTATCGGCACCCTCCACACTCTCACCTGTGTGCACTCTCAAAGACACCACCACCATAGCCCCTCCACTTGAGTCAGAGGAATTATTTTCCCATCCATTCCCAGACCTTACCGATGCGCAGCCATTCTTGGCATCAGATGAGGAATAGGAGGTGGCAACGGCCGCCACCCAGCGGTCTGACGACATTACCCAAATCAGCCGAAGGAGACTTGTCCCCGCTGTTGCTGCTTACTCTGAGATCTCTATTGCCAGTGGTGGTGAAGGTGATGATGTGTCGATGGACATCACGTGGGTGACCACAAGAGAGGAAAAGGAGGGGAGTTCAGAGGGAGAGACAGAGCAGCAGATAGGGAGGAGGAGGAGGAGAAGCAGGCAGAACTCGCAGTGCACAGGAGGCAAAAAGCAGACTGCAAATGTATTTGGAGCGAGCCATCCACCATGCATGGTCACATGTTGTGCTCCCAGGATGCCGACACATGGATCCGCAGTGTGGGCTTTTTTTAACGTGTCAGCTGCTGACAATAGTGTTGCCATCTGCAGCCTGTGCTGTCAATGCATGAGTCGCGCAAGCCCAACACTCACCTAGGGACGACCGCCTTAAGAGTGCACTTGGCCTCCCATCACTGAGCCCAGTGGGAGCAATGCCGTCAGAACCCACAAAGCCACACTCCCGTGCTCCACGTCTTGCCTCTTCTTCTCCTCTCTCCTCCGATTTGTACTCCACTCCACCTTCCACCATGCCGTTGTCACGTTCATTTGGCACAAGGCAGGCTTCCGTGGTCCAATTGTTCGATCGTAAAAAGTGATGACGCCAGATAATCCTCTTGCCCAACTGCTGACCACTGGCTTGTCAGAACTGCTAGCCCGCCATCTACTGCCATATAAATTGGTGGACTCGGAGGCCGTTAGAAAATTTGTGGCCATTGGCACACTGCAATGGAAGGCCCCATAAGGAAATATTTCTCCCAGAAAGGCATCCCTGAACTATATGGCCATGTTCAGCGGCTAGTAAATGTATCTCTGGCACGCAGTATTGGTGCCCAGATACATCTGACCACAGACACGTGGTCTAGCAAACACGGGCAGGGTAGGTACATAACTTTTACTGCCCACTGGGTGAACCTTCTGACGGCCATCAAGCATGTAACCCGTGGCACCCATGTGGATTTGGTGTTACCGCCACGGATTGCATGCAGGCCAGCCTCTTCTTCTCCTGCTCCTGCTCCATCCTCCGTCGGCTGTTGTGCCTGGTCATGCACTGCTTTCAGCTCTGCGGTCACAGGCTGATCAGTGGCTAACTCTGCTCAATTTGAAAGTTGGTAAAGTAGTGTGTGATAATGGTGCCAATCTGCTGAGTGCGCTGAAACAGGGCAAAATGACACACATGCCGTGCATGGCACACGTCCTGAACTTAGTCGTGCAGTTATTCGTTGCCAAATACCTCGGGGTCCAGGACGTTTTGCGGCAGGCCAGGAAAATCTCTGGCCATTTTAGAAGATCTTACACGGCCATAACTCGCCTTGCTGACGTTCAACGGCGACACCACTTGCCTGTCAGACGTCTGATTTGTGACTGCCAGACGCACTGGAACTCCACCTTGTATATGCTTGATAGACTGCTCCAGCATAAATGTGCCGTTAACGACTACCTGTACGAACTCTGCTGCAGGACAGGTTCTGGGGAGCTTGGTTTCTTTTCACTGCGCCAGTGGCTGCTCATGCGCGACACATGCACACTTCTGTGTGGTCAGTCACAGCAAGGGCGCCATCAGTGACATCGTACCTTATGCCTTCCTTCTTGAGTGTGTATTGCGTTGTGTCATTAATCAAGCAGTCGAGGAGCGGGAGCTGGAAGATGAGGCAGTCGCAATGCTGAATGAATTCCCAGGGAGGGCCACTCCATCTGAGACAAGTCAGCATGAGTCTGAAGAGGAGGAGGGTGGTGGCTGGGGGGAGGAGGAGGAGCAAGAAGAGCAGGCTTTAATGGGAACCTGTCACTGGGATTTTGTGTATAGAGCTGAGGACATGGGTTGCTATATGGCCTCTAGCACATACGAAATACCCAGTCCCCATAGCTCTGTGTGCTTTTATTGTGTACAAAAAACTATTTGATACATATGCAAATTAACCGGAGATGAGACCTGTCCCTGAGATGAGTCCAGCGTGAAGGAGCCCAGCAACGCCCCGCATCCTCAGAATCTCCTCCTTGCTCCCTGACGTCAGAAAGCTTTAGCGCCGTAATCTCGCGACGCACGAGCTAGCGTATGCGCAGTGTTGTCATAGTGTTCCTTCCCTGTGCTGGCATCAGCCTCAGGGAACAAACTGCGCATGCGCTAGCTCGCGCATCGCAAGATTACAGCGCTGTAGCTTTCGTCAGCTAATAGGGCCACAAAAGTCCTTTAAAGGACTGGTAACGTGCTATCGATAGGTGTGATACACAGAGGGTTGTGATATAATTACAGTATAATATACTTTCACAGCTTCCACAAAATAGTGATTTAGGTTTTCCCTATACCTGCATTCACAAAATTACTGCTTGAGGGTGATATACCAGCTTCAACTAACAACTGATTGAGGCCTGCCATATATCAGCTTCCACAAAATAGTGATAGAGGTTTTCCATATACCGGTGTCCACAAAATTACTGCTTGAGAGTGATATACCAGCTTCAACTAACAACTGATTGAGGCCTGCCATATATTAGCTGGGTGAGAGAAATATCTCTCTAAAATGACAACTTTGTATAAAATGTTTTGAAAAGTTGACTTTTAGAGAGATATTTCTCTCACCCAGCATGGGTATATGTAAAAATACACCCCAAAACACATTTCCCTACTTCTTGTGAGTACGGCGAAACCACATGTGTGACACTTTTTTGCAGCCTAGGTGGGCAAAGGGGCACAAATTCTAAAGAGCACCTTTAGGATTTCACAGGGCATTTTTTACACATTTGGATTTTAAACTACTTCTCACGCATTAGGACCCCTAAAATGCCAAGGCAGTATAACTACCCCACAAGTGACCCCATATTGGAAAGAAGACACCCTAAGGTATTTGCTGATGGGCATAGTGAGTTCATAGAAGTTTTAATTTTTGGTCACAAGTTAGCGGAAAATGATAATTTATTTTATTTTTATTTTTTTCTTACAAAGTCTCATATTCCACTAACTTGTGACAAAAAATAAAAACTTCCATGAACTCACTATGCCCATCACGAAATACCTTGGAGTGTCTTCTTTCCAAAATAGGGTCACTTGTGGGGTAGTTATACTGCCCTGGTATTTTAGGGGCCCTAATGCGTGAGAAGTAGTTTGGAATCCAAATGCGTAAAAAATGCCCAGTGAAATCGTAAAGGTGCTCTTTAGAATTTGTGCCCCTTTGCCCACCTAGGCTGCAAAAAAAGTCACACATGTGGTATCTCCGTACTCAGAAGAAGTAGGGCAACGTGTTTTGGGGTGTACTTTTACATATACCCATGCTGGGTGAGAGAAATATCTCTCTAAAAGTCAACTTTTAAATTTTTTTTATACAAAGTTGTCATTTTAGTCAATTATATAAATGTTAAAAAGTATAAATCTGAAGGTGTCGACCCTTTAAAGAGTAATGAGGGGGGAGTCGCAGAGAGCGACGAGGAGAAAGCAAAGCTGTTAAATATTTTTTTTTCTCCAATGTATTCACTGAGGAAAATAAACTGAATGTTTATGCTGAATGTTGAAATAAATTCACCATTAAAAGTGTCCTGTCTGACCCAGGAAGAAGTACAACAGCGACTTAAAAAGATTAAAATAGACAAATTGCCAGGACCGGATGGCATACACCCTCGTATCCTAAGGGAATTAAGTAATGTCATAGCTAGACCCTTATTTCTGATATTTGCAGATTCTATACTGACAGGGAATCTCCCACAGGATTGGCGCATGGCAAATGTGGTGCCAATATTCAAAAAGGGTCCAAAAACAGAGCCTGGAAAATATAAGTTTAACATCTGTTGTGGGTAAACTGTTTGAAGGTTTTCTAAGAGATGCTATGTTAGAGCAACTTAACGGAAATAAGCAAATAACGCCATAGCGCCGAAGCGTGGCTTCATGAGGGATCGGTCATGTCAAACTAATTTTATCAGTTTTTATGAGGAGGTAAGTTCTAGACTTGACAGCGGTGAATCAATGGATGTCGTGTATCTGGACTTCTCCAAAGCGTTTGACACTGTACCACATAAAAGGTTAGTATATAAAATGAGAATGCTCGGACTGGGAGAAAACGTCTGTAAGTGGGTAAGTAACTGGCTCAATGATAGAAAACAGAGGGTGGTTATTAACGGTACAAACTCAGATTGGGTCACTGTCACTAGTGGGGTACCTCAGGGGTCAGTATTGGGCCCTAGTCTCTTCAATATATTTATTAATGATCTTGTAGAAGGCTTGCATAGTAAAATATCAATTTTCGCAGATGACACTAAACTGTGTAAAGTAATTAACACTGAAGAGGACAGTATACTACTACAGAGGGATCTGGATAGATTGCAGGCTTGGCAGATAAGTGGCAGATGAGGTTTAAAGGGAGTCTGTCACCTCCATATGGCCATATACAGTGCTTAGATGGCTCTGTAGCACACCTTTACAGGATTGTAATGGTACCTTTGTCTTTGTCTTTAGACTTGCACCAGCAGGAAAACACAGAGTTTAATTCATATGCAAATGATCACTCGCAAGTGCCCAGGGGCGGCGTTTAGTGTGTAGGAGCCCAGGCTGCTCTGCCTTCTTTTCACTTTACTCCTCCCCAGTCTCTGCCTTTGCCCGCCCTCCAAGTCTCTTGCCTCATCGATAGGTCTGGACTTGAGGGCGGGCAAAGGAAGAGGCTGAGGAGGAGTAAAGTAAAAAGAAGGCAGAGCAGCCTGGGCACTTACACACTGAACTCCTCCCTGTGCACTTGCGAGTCCTCATTTGCATATGAATTAAACTCAGTTTTTCCTGCTGGTGCAAGTCTAAAGACAAAGACAAAGGTACCGTTACAATCCTGTATAGGTGTGCTACAGAGCAATGTAAGCACTGTATATGGCCATATGTAGGTGACAGACTCCCTTTAACACTGACAAATGTAAAGTTATGCACATGGAAAGGAATAATGCAAGTCACCCGTACATACTAAATGGTAAAACACTCAGTAACACTGACATGGAAAAGGATCTAGGAATTTTAATAAACAGCAAACTAAGCTGCAAAAAACAGTGTCAGGCAGCTGCTGCCAAGGCCAATAAGATAATGGGTTGCATCAAAAGGGGCATAGATGCCTGTGATGAGAACATAGTCCTACCACTTTACAAATCATTAGTCAGACCACACATGGAGTACTGTGTACAGTTCTGGGCTCCAGTGAACAAGGCAGACATAGCAGAGCTGGAGAGGGTCCAGAGAAGGGCAACTAAAGTAATAACTGGAATGGGGCAACTACAGTACCCTGAAAGATTATCAAAATTAGGGTTATTCACTTTAGAAAAAAGACGACTGAGGGGAAATCTAATAACTATGTATAAATATATCAGGAGTCAGTACAGAGATCTTTCCCATCATCTGTTTATCCCCAGGACTGTGACGAGGGGACATCCTCTGCCACTAGAGGAAAGAAGGTTTGTACACAAACATAGAAGAGGATTCTTTACGGTAAGAGCAGTGAGACTATGGAACTCTCTGCCTGAGGAGGTGGTGATGGTGAGTACAATAAAGGAATTTAAGAGGGGCCTGGATGTATTTCTAGAGTGTAATAATATTACAGGATATAGCTACTAGAGAGGGATCGTTGATCCAGGGAGTTATTCTGATTGGAGTCGGGAAGGAATTTTTTATTCCCCTAAAGTGAGGAAAATTGGCTTCTACCTCACAGGTTTTTTTTTTTGCCTTCCTCTGGATCAACTTGCAGGATGACAGGCCGAACTGGATGGACAAATGTCTTTTTTCGGCCTTATGTACTATGTACTATATACAGCCAATTGAATCAAATATACAGACACCTTCTTATACCAGCATCTGGTTCTGCGGGAAAGTAAATAGGGAGACAACATCTGGTCATTGAAGTCCACCCCTCCCATGAGCGAATTATAGTCGTGGACACAGAGGGGCTTTTCAATGACACTGGTTGCTCGTTCAATTTGGATTGTCGTGTCTGCATGAATGGAGGAGAGCATGTAAACGTCACGCTTGTCTCTCCATTTCACTGTGAGCAGTTCTTCGTTACACAAGGCAGCCCTCTCCCCCCTTGCAAGACGGGTGGTAACGAGCCGTTGGGGGAAGCCCCGGCGACTAGGTCGCGCGGTGCCACAGCAGCCAATCTGTTCTAAAAACAAATGCCTGAAGAGGGGCACACTTGTGTAAAAATTGTCCACATAAAGATGGTACCCCTTGCCAAATAAGGGTGACACCAAGTCCCAGACTGTCTTCCCACTGCTCCCCAGGTAGTCAGGGCAACCGACCGGCTCCAGGATCTGATCTTTACCCTCATAGACACGAAATTTGTGCGTATAGCCTGTGGCCCTTTCACAGAGCTTATACAATTTGACCCCATACCGGGCGCGCTTGCTTGGGATGTATTGTTTGAAGCCAAGGCGCCCAGTAAAATGTATAAGGGACTCGTCCACGCAGATGTTTTGCTCAGGGGTATACAAATCTGCAAATTTGGTGTTAAAGTGGTCTATGAGGGACCGAATTTTGTGGAGCCGGTCAAAAGCTGGGTGGCCTCTGGGACGAGAGGTGCTGTTGTCACTAAAGTGCAGGAATCACAGGATGGTCTCAAATCGTGTCCTGGACAACAGCTCCGCAGTCAAGAACAGCTAAAAAAAAAACTGTGCTAATCCGATCTGAGCTGTCTCAAAACTTCAATCGGGGTTTGCCATCACCTCAGGGATTCTAGGGGCTCTACGGGCCTGTCTGTGCGGTGGCTGCGATGGGGGAACTAATGCACGTGCCACCGTACCAGCTTCAACTGCCCTTCTGGTGCTCGCCACTTCATCATGTTGTACGGCAGTGCTGGTACTAGGTGCAGGATGGGCTGCGCTGCTGGTGTATGCCTCACCACGTAATCCGACAGCGCCAGCCCCACTCTGCTGCCCTTGAAGCGGATCCTGCGCTGTGGTCTAGCAACATGGGTCCGGGTACACCTGGTGGTATCAGGGACCTCAACCTCCTCGTGCGAACTTTGGGTCAGACTGCCACTGCTTTCTACAGGTTCGTATTCTGACCCGCTGGATTCGTCAGATGAGGGTTACCATTCCTCATCCGACTGGATCAGAAGCCTGTAGGCTTCTTCAGAAGAATACCCCTTATTTGCCATTTGGACAACTAAATTTAGGGGGTATTCCCTGAGACTACCCAATAAAAAAGCAAGCCTGTCTTACAAATGGGAGGCTAGCAAAGTAACGGAGGCCGCTGCGATTGATAAAAAATATCAAAACTGATTTTTTTTTTTATCACTGCAGCGCTTGTAAAGTGATTGTGCAGTGATAAAAAACTTAAAACATTTTTTGTCACTGCGGCAGGGTGGGCGTGGGTAAACGCACGTGTGGGCAACCGATCAGGCCTGATCGGGCAAACACTGCGTTTTCGGTGGAGGGCGAGCTAAGGTGACACTAATACTATTATAGATCTGACTGTGATCAGTTCTGATCACTTACAGATACTCTAAAAGTACAAATGCTGATTAGCGATACACTAATCAGCGAATCAGTGACTGCGGTGCGGTGGTCTGGGCGCTAACCGATGCTAACTGCCTAACAAAGGGGCCTAAACTATCCTAAACCTAACCGTCAATACTAGTGAAACAAAAGTGACAATTTACACTAATCACTTTTTTCCCTTTCACTAGGTGATTGACAGGGGCGATCAAGGGGTTAATTGGGGTGATGGGGGGTGATCTGGGGGCTAAGTGTGCTGTTTGGTGTACTCACTGTGAACTGTGCTCCTCTGCTGGGACCAACCGACGAAAAGGACCAGCAGAGGAGCACTGCAGCCATTTAACACATTATATTTATAAATATAATGTGTTAGATGGCTTCTGATTCGATTCTTTGAAAATCACCAGCCTGACAGCGCTGATCATGGCTGGCAGGCTGATTACGAAATACTTCTTTAACTTTTGCCGGCCCGCAATGCGCATGCGCGGGCCGGATCTGCCCGAAATCTCGCGTCTCGCGAGAGGACGCGCCGGCGCGTCCAGGAGGAATAACAGGGCCGCCACAAAGACGCGATACTGCGTGCGGCGGTCCTGTAGTGGTTAAAAATACTAAGTTAAAAATACAGTCCCCACTTCACTAGTGAGTTATAGTAATGAACAGTGAGAAGGGCACGGGAGAGTGCACTGGCTCCCACCCACTCACTTTGAATGCAGAATGCTACAGTGTCTCCGTTTTTAGGGCTATTGTTAGCTGTATACTGCTGTCAGTTTGGCAGTGTAAAGCAGTGGGAGCCTGAAAGCGTCATCCCACTGTCAAAGGGATGCAATTGTCACCCATACATACAGCAGATCAGCTAGAGGCCAAAAGGCTGAAGGCACTACAAACTTTTGGTAGACACAGATTGATACTGTGTCTGACCTAAGTGTTTGAATTATCACACTGTTGAAATGTAGTCCGACCGGACTAACCACAGCTAATTCACTGTGGAGTAGGAGGCTGCGTATTAAAAACTACAACTGCCCCCCCGACATGTTTCGCCAGTATTCTGGCTTCTTCAGGGGAAATGGGCAGCACTCATTTTTGACCAGCATCTGTTTTGGCCGACAGTTACATATTTATCCTGTGACCGCCTAATGTACCTTCAGCCATAGAATCCAAAGTTCTTTGCTGTCAGGTGAACGCCTATTTCCTAATTTTTGTTGCCTGTACTGGCTGACAGTTACATATTTATCCTGTGACCGCCTAATGTACCCCCAGTCACAGAATCCAAAGTTCTTTGCTGTCAGGTGAATGCCTATTGCCTAATTTTCGGGGCCTGTACTGG
Source organism: Bufo gargarizans (assembly GCF_014858855.1). Taxonomy (NCBI): domain Eukaryota; kingdom Metazoa; phylum Chordata; class Amphibia; order Anura; family Bufonidae; genus Bufo; species Bufo gargarizans. Next base: position 293,611,645 of record NC_058085.1, on the reverse strand, counting down.
CCGACAGTTACATTTTTTTTATCTCTAGCCACATAATCACACCCTTGTCTCACTCCTCTGCCTCTCATTATGGTGGCGTATGAACCGCATTCACCTTCTAATGTCACAGGGTTATGTGATGGTGCCCCCCACCCCGTACTGTGCCCCCTTATACCCTGCATTGTGCCCTCTTACTACACCCTGTGCAGTGCCCCTATTCATTCCCTGTACTGTGGTCTCTTATACCTTTTTATCCGGTATAGAGTGAGAAGCAAGGGGGAAGGAGAGGTCCCCTCTCCTCTCAGCTCTCTCTTGGGCTCCACGGCCTAGAGGAGCCAATTTGTATCTCAGTGTCAAACCAGGAAAATAGGCAGAGGTGAAGTCTGTATCCTACCATCTACTCTTCCGGAGTATCAAGTGGATTTTGCTAAGTTGATTGTAACGACAAAGGAAGGACAAAGCCATTATTCTAGGCTCTAGGCGCCTTTGTACCAAGGTGGAGGATGTATTAGCTTCCGGCATCCTCACCGTTATTTTAAGGACAGATAAGATATCTGTTGCATCACTTGTGTGTAGAAGATAAAGACTTGAACTACCTCTACTGAGACTGAAGCAAGGCAAAGAGCTGAATATCAGTGAGTACATACCTACCTACGATAGCCTGAGACATAGCTACATGTACAGCCTGTTACTGGGATTCATCACATCCAACTTGCATGTTCATAAGAGACTATTTTATTACTGGATGTAAACTGTTATCAAGATCCTGGTTACAGTAAAGTTCTCAGTTGAATTCAAACCTGCCTGATTCTTCTATCTCCATACTACAACCACTCACATCATCTTGCACCATCAATGTGCTGGCGTCACAACATTACCTAAATCAGGGGCCCAGCCGCACAAGCACTCAGAAACCCAATCACCATCAAGGGCACCTCGATCACCGGAGAATCGAGTGCTGTTCTCCCCTTCACTGCACTGCTGGCCCAAGGAGGCATCTGCTAACTGTGAGTACCGATGAACTGTTGTACCCTTTCGGCCCAACGTGAACCTCATGTGTTCTCCCCTGCGGACTGGCACCTTTCAATAAAAATGGTGTCACGAACATGATCTATATCCTCTGTGCCTTATGCGAATGAGCCCCATTTGTTTGACTGTTTTTATTGGGCTAAAGAACTGTTTAAACTACTTAAAAACTGCATGGATATTCTGTGCCAATTGTCTACTTTGAAACTGAGACTGTTGGAACTAGAAAAATTGCAGATTTTTGTGTCACTAGGCCGGAGGCCTTCTTGTCTAATTTTTGGTGCCATTACTCTGCAAAACTCCCTGTTTGGCGGGAAAAATAGGGTGCCGCCCCTTGAAAAGTTTGGGAAAATAATTCCTTCTGCGCCATCACTTCATTACCATGGATTACAATATGAGCGCTGCCTCCCCTATGCTGCAGAACCTAAAGGACATGCAAGAGGAAAGGTGGAGCCTACATGATCAATGGATCAGTCTGCTAGACGAGTGGCTGCTTACAGACACGCATAGAGACGCTAAGCTTACCGTTATGTTACAGCCAGAGTGCGAAATTAGTGCACCGCCAGCATACAGCCAAGGTGAAAGACTGCTGCCTTACTCTTGCCCACGACCACGAGGAGGGTTTACACCGACTAATCCATTATGGCCTGCACTTATGATTATGACAGAGATCCGCGAGGACGTGGTGAAGAAAACTAATCAAACAAAAATGTATTTTGAAGAACTGACAAAACGCTTAATGGAACACCCCGCCGACAGTCATCCCCGATTGGAGAGGCGTGTTAGCCTTTGACAAGGAAAGAGACTTTGGGTTCCTGAAAGATCAAGACACAGGCAGAGACTACTATGTGAACAGCCGGTCTGTAAAAAGGAGTTACCTACCTGGCCGGCTACACAATCTGCAGATGGGAGAGTCAGTGGAGTTTACCCCCGCCAAGGGCATGCGAGGCCCATATGCTACTGCGGTGCCCAGACCACGACCCGAATCGGAAGACTGGAGAGGTTCGAATTATGACGCAGAGACGGGTAGCGAACCTAATACCCCACCAAGCCTCCTTTATGGAGCCAAAAATCTTTTGGCAGCTGACCGTTCTTGAAGGAGGAGCTAGAACTTATCCGTCGCCTGACCTTAGCAAAAATGGCTAAAGCGGTGGCCGCATCTGAAGAGCGGGAAAAGCTTTGGGCTTACCTGGAAAGTCAACATCAGATGGTTGCACAGCAAGAGAAACTCCACCTCTGTGAGCAGGAGACTGAGAAACAGGTTGATACACCGGAGTCGGCCTGCCACGTACCTGCACATGTTCCAGAAAAACTATGCTATGCTCGATTAAGGATCCGTACCCAGGAGAAGATCTTGGCTGATTCAATTTAGCCTATGGGAGTCCGGATACAGATCTTGTCTCCTGGCGAAAGAGTCCTTTGGCCCGTACCTGTTGAGGATCCAGAGGAGGAGGATACCTATTTGTGAGTGGGCCTGTAGGCCATTCTACTATGGATGTGCCACTAGGGAGTCCTTCTTTGTTACCCAGCATGGACTGTTGTCAGTTTTCTAAGACACAGTGACAATTTTTCCAAGTCATTGCTCAGCCTGCTGTCTTTTGAAGAAACTTTCTAGAATCCCTTCTGGCCTGCATTTTTCTGTCCCAGTTGTGCCTGGTTTGTGCAAAGTTTTTCCCTTCCTATTCCCTCTTCAGGTTGGTGAGGGTCAAGGCCGAACTGGCCTACGGGGATACCGGGAAAATTCCCGTTAGGCCAGTAGCCCTGACTGCCGCACGGCCGGCCGCAGGCGACAGCAAGGAGGCTCCTTGGCAGGTGTAGGCGTGTAGCTGACAGCAGCATGACTGGCCGTACTGACAGCAAGGAGGTTCCTTGGCTGGTGTAGCTAGGGGTCGGGGAGAGGTGAACGCTCTGCCATTGGCAGCTCAGCCCCAGGACTTCCCCTCTCCTCCACTTCTGCACTAAGGTCTAGGCCGCAGTGACGCTGTTTAGCCTCTAGAGGCGCCGTTGCTGTAGTTGACATCGGTGTTGTCATGGCGCCTGCACAGTGTCGCTTTTTCTCCGTCATGATCCTTCCCCCTCTGCCAGTCCAGGCCCCCCGGGAACATGAGGCAGCTTCAGAGCAAGTAATGAGGTTGGCAGGTGTCGGCCGGCATGAGGAGCCGAGCCCCGGCAGCACAGAGGAGTTACCGGTGCTTGTTGTGTTCGGTGTCCTGTAGGTGGTGTCCAGAGATATGGCCGTGACAGCCGAGGACGGAGAACTGCTGACTAGCATGCAGGAGATCGGAGCTGCTGCGTGAGCTCGGACGAGAGGGGCTGGGCTGGGCTGCGAGGGGCACGGCTACAATGTGGCGGTGCATCAAGGTAACCTTGACATGTGAGGGAGGAGGGAGTGGCCAGGGGCGGGAGCTGCCAGCGGGGGCTGTCACCCGAGGCACGGACTGGGACAGTGTCACCAGTGCAAGCCTGCTATCAGTAAGTGCCAGCTCACACCAGTGCCAGCTCACACCAGTACAGTGCGACTAGTGCAAGCCCCACACCAGTGACATGGCCACCACTGCCAGCTCACACCAATGACAGTACCACCAGTGCCAAACGCACACCAGTGACACTGCCAGCCTGATATCAGTGAGAGTGCCAGCCTCACACCAGTAACAGTACTACCAGTGCCAGTCTCACACCAGTAACAGTGGCACCAGTGCCAGTCTCATACCAGTACAGTGCCATCAGTGCCAGCCTCACACCAGTAACAGTGCCACCAGTGCCAGCCTCACACCAGTAGCAGTACTACCAGTGCCAGCCTCACACCAGTACAGTGCCACCAGTGCCAACCTCACATCAGTGACAGTGCAACCTGTGCCAGCCTCCTACCTATGACAGTGCCGTCAGTGCCAACCTCACATCAGTAACGGTGCCACCAGTGCCAGCCTGACATCATTAACAGTGCCAGCACCACCAGGAACTGTGCAACCAGTTCCAGTCTCGCACCAATGCCAGCCTCACACCACTACCAGTGCCAACCTCGCACCAGTAACATTGCTACCACTGCCAGCCTCCGGATCTCACCAGCAACAGTGCCAGTCAAGACCAGTACAGTGACACTAGTGCCAGTCTCACACTAGTAACAGTGCCAGCTCAGACCCGGAACAGTGCCACCACCAGTGCCAGCCCACACAAGTACAGTGTCAGCGCCACCAGGAACAGTGCCACCAGTGCCAGCCTCTCATCAGTAACAGTGCCAACTAGGCACAAGGTTAGCAAAGATCCTACTGCCCCAGGTACTTACAGGAGGACTATATATCTGAGTATAAATTAAATATCTACTAAGTTGGAATAACCTAGGCATCATCTGGATATCATTATAAATGTACAGCTAACAGCTGGTATAAATTATAAATCTTTAATGGACCATGCTGGTATAACCTGGGTACCTCCTGTATATAGTGATATATGTACAGTTGGTATAACCTGGGTATCTCCTGTATATAATTATATATGTACAGCTGGTATAAGTTATACATCTTCTTGTATATAGTGATACTGATATGGAGCATGCTGGTATAACCTGTGCATCTCCTGTATATAATTATATATGTACAGCTGGTATAACCTGTGCATCTCCTGTATATAATTATATATGTACAGCTGGTATAACCTGTGCATCTCCTGTATATAATTATATATGTACAGTTGGTATAACCTGAGTATCTCCTGTATATAATTATATATGTATAGCTGGTATAAGTTATGCATTTTCTTGTATACGGCGATACTGATATGGAGCATGCTGGCAAACGCTGGTCTACTGTGATAATATGAACAATGGGGGTTCTACAAAAGAGCTATTGTGGGTCAAAGTTCATATTTGTGTTTACACACGTGTTTAAAATAATGCTTTTATAAACAAACAAATAATGACGCGATGCTGTATCATGCTGCACTAAAAAGTTTTATAGTCTAAAGACTTGGTTGGACTTTATATTATGTTTGTGAAATCAACGCCCATTTGTGTCACTGGCAACTTCAGAAGAAACGCCGCCCCACATCCCATTTTGAGTTGTCACATAATTTATGATGTTTTTATAATGTGTATTTTCATACTGTTTGTTGTATTTATATCTGTCTGCCCTGCCTGCATATGAACCTACAAAAAACCTCTCTGTCTATAATTGACAGCACAACATTCCACCTGCAATAACATACAATGTCATAACATAAAGTATACAGAAAAGCAAAGGGCATATATGCCACTAGTCATGTATACCCACAAGGCTAATAAGCACTTACCGGGTACCAGGTCAATGCTGTGTCTCACAAGCGTCCAATGTACACCAAAGAGGTGTATAATATATAATATACACACCCCAGTGGGAAATTACACAGTGTAATGCAATTATATCAAGGAAAATTTCATGGATGCTAGTGCGATCCACAGCCTACGTCCTTGGTAGCCGTAAGCAACATATATATATGGTGCCTGGTACCAAAGTATCCACAGCCTAACCTAAACACAGCACACGATAATATCCTGGGTACGCCGCCATCTCTCAGCGCGTCCATGCGCAGTGCGTAATGACGTAACGGAGCATGTCGAGATGTAGCCAGACAGCGCATGCGTGGAGCCGCGGCCCAATGGAACGCATGTGACCCGCAAGCACTTGGCCATTGGACGATCGCTCCTATTAATGTAACGGCTGTGGCTAGATCTCAATAGTAGATAATGCTGCAAACTCCATACCATTCCATAACAGTAATCCATATTAGGCACATGTTTTACATTATTAATGGCCAACTCGCCAGAACATATCAGAATTATCATATTTATCGGTATATAAGAAAATGAACAGTGACCACATATATTATATAGTCTCTCCATCAAAACACTATCTAAAAATGACAGTACATATATCAATATGATTGCTATATCCAATCAAGGCATCATTGATATTTTGAAAATCGGTTAATAATCAATTTAAATAATACCCATGATTGGAATTATACATTTATATTACATGATTATGCTATACTTAGAATAATATTGGTGTCACATAAACAACCCTTTAAATAAAGAAAATATTTAAAAAAATAAAAAAATAACAATAAATAAATCTGCTCAGTAGCTCAATGAGGGTCTGTGAACACTTGGTCAGAGTGTCTTTCCACCTGCTCATAAAGGTGGAGAACTGGCAGCTTGTTTGACCCCCTATCCCCAGATTACATGGAGGAGATCATGGAATTTACGTAATCTCCTTACCAGGAGCCACTATGTAGTACAAACAACAGGTAACATTTTTGGTAGCAGAGGTCCTAGATGGGGATCATTTTCGTGTGGCTCATGTGTTGCGTGTAAATATATGGTTAGTTGCAGCGCTTTCTGTGATTCTGCAGGAAGAAAAAACTTCAAAATGGCTATGCCACTGAGGAAGGGGAGTGAAGTCCCCGCAACGTGTCTGGCGTTATTTCCCTGTGTTAAGTTAATCTGGATATGAGTGAAATTATCTAAATCATCGCATCGAATTTGGAGCGCTCCATTTTTTCATCTCCCTGGAAGACCGCAACAAAGATACCAAGTCCCGCGATACTTCGGGAGAGATCGCGTGACAGACATCGAGGAGTGAGGACGCCGGAAGCAAATACAGCCGAGTGGTGCACTAAGCTGAAAAACGGGATTGCCGGAAACTTTGGCCATATACCGGTAAGCGAATTTCCCCACAGCATTGTGCACCTGAAGCTATCAAGGTCCTCAATACTCCACAAGGTCTGAATTGTATTCTTTGCGGTAAAAGGGTAACATACAGACAAACTCTGTGATAGTATTACCTGCACATAAAGGGATATTGCCCTAAACATCAAGTGGATGTCCATATCTTGCATCTAAAGGGACATTGCGGATATCGCTACCCCAGAATCTGTTTATAAAGACCATACAGGTGCAATATTGGAATTACATTTAGGCTATAGGATATTCTATCTATTAAGCCGCACAATATTTATAGGACTCTTTACATATAGGGTTCTACCACCAATGGACTGCTGTCTATATTTTATATTTTTAAGTTTTTTATGTGATTGATATTTCCGGAGATTGTATTTTATTGGATCGTTTTATTATATGTTGTACTATTTTTGCCGCTTATACTCCATTGCTGAGCTAGTGGTTATTAAATGCAGTTGATGTGACCCACATAGTGAGTGCCAGTTGTCTTTCTATCCATTTTGTATCTATTTGCACTGATTGGGTGATCAGTTTTCAACTAGAGCACCCTTGCCATACGGAGGAGGTGTCACGACCATGTTTATGGCCGTGACTCCTTGGGAGCCGCATACAGTTGCCCGTGGTTTGGTTTGTTGTGTCAACCGCAGCTGGGGGCACTTTGCTGTCTGCCTCAGGTGCGGTTGCCGCGGACAACAGGTATGTGTGCGGTTGCCTTGGAGTTGTGTGCGTGTATGTATGCACTCTGAATGTCTGGTGTGCACTCTGTTTTATGTTTGGTGTGCACTCTGACATTTTCCCTTCACTGTGGCTGCCTGTGGCAACGTTTGGTATGAGTACATGTGGTGGCAGTGTCTCGGCCCTTTGGCCGGCTCCCAGGACACGTTTGCCACACATGTCGTTGTCAACGGTAGCAGCTGCAGTGAGTATTTGTGTGTATTTCCCTTTATGTGGTCTCACTACACTTCCTGGTGTTGGAAGGGTTAATTCCCTTCTGTGTGTGTGATCACTGGGTGTGTCTGTGTGGGTGTGACTACTTGGGCCTATAAAGCCTCAGTGAACGGTGCAGTTCAGAGGGGTACTTCAGCCATGACTAGCTGGAGTAGCCTCCTGTGTTATTTACATCTGCCAGTGGGGGCCACCCTTGTGGTCATAAACAAACTGTGACTCTTAGGTTTATGTTGATGTTTTACTTTTTTATCTGTTATTGCAACTATGGATGTCCTGGTTACCTGTGTGATATGTGTGCTGTGTCCCTTAGTGTTTTGTGGACATCAGTTATCATGCATGGGTTCCAGTCAGCGTGGCTGTGACAGGTACGTTTGGAACTACTGTAGTTCGCCTGTCATATCTGTATGTTGCATTTGTTCCCCATTCCTTGCAGCTTGGCAAGTGAGACTCCTGTTCCTCCGCGTCCAGAAGGAACAGGTCGTCTTACCCTCACTCCTAGTTCAGGGACCGGTCGGAGGGTGAGTAGGGATCCGAGGTTCCTGAGCATGGGCCCTCCTACCTTCAAGGTCGGCCCATGCAGCTAGGAGTTAGGGATGTTCTAGGAGGTGACCTGCTCCCTAATTCTCCCGTCCTGGCCGAGCAGCCATTAACATCTTCTGGCATTTGCACGACTGAGGGTTTTCCCCATCCTCAGCCGTGACAGGAGGGTGGTGAGCTATCCACAATAACTTATTCCTACTTCTAGTAAGTGTTTGCTGGCTGAAAATATGACCTGAAGGTTTTTTAGGTTCGCCTGCCATTAAAGTGAATGGGGGCCGCCACGAAAGCGCAGTTTGCGAACATTTGATCGCGAACGCGTGTTTGCGAATCGTCCCGGCCGATGTTCGTCCATCACTATGTCTGATCGTCAGGGAACCAATAGTTTGGGTCCTGTGTTCCGCCATTTGAATGGAATTGCAGTCATGCTTGTGCCCAGAATCTCTATTCAACTCTATGGGACTGCTAGGGAAAGCAGTAGTGCAAACATTGGGAGTCTCAGTCATCGGACCTCCACTGATCAGACACTTAACCCCTATCCTTGCTGCACAAGTATTCCCCATTAAAACAAGCATCTTCTACAGCCAGGTCCATAAATATTGGGACATCAACACAATTCAAAAATTTTTTTTTGGCTCTATACACCACCACAATGGATTTGAAATTAAACGAACAAGATGTGCTTTAACTGCAGACTGTCAGCTTTAATTTGAGGGTATTTACATCCAAATCAGGTGAATGGTGTAGGAATCACACCAGTTTGCATATGTGCCTCCCATTTGTTTAGGGACCAAAAGTAATGGGACATAATAATAATCACAAATCTAACTTTCACTTTTTGACACTTAGTTGCAAATCCTTTGCAGTCAATTACAGCCTGAAGTCTGGAACGCATAGACATCACCAGACGCTGGGTTTCATCCCTGGTGATGCTCTGCCAGGTCTCGACTGCAACAGTCTTCAGTTCCTGCTTGTTCTTGGGGCATTTTCCCTTCAGTTTTGTCTTCAGCAAGTGAAATGCATGCTCAATCGGATTCAGGTCAGGTGATTGACTTGGCCATTGCATAACATTCCACTTCTTTCCCTTAACCCCTTAGGGACCGGGCTCATTTTCACCTTAAGGACCAGGCCATTTTTTGAAAATCTGACCAGTGTCACTTTATGTGGTGATAACTTTAAAACGCTTTGACTTATCCAGGCCATTCTGAGATTGTTTTTTCGTCACATATTGTACTTCATGACACTGGTAAAATAAAGTAAAAAATTTACCATAATTTTGAAAAAATGAGCAAATTTACAAGTTTCAATTTCTCAACTTTTATAATACATAGTAATACCTGCAAAAATAGCTATTACTTTACATTCCCCATATGTACACTTCATGTTTGGATCATTTTGGGAATGCCATTTTAGTTTTTGGGGACGTTACAAAGCTTCGAAGTTTAGAAACAAATCTTTAAATTTTTCTGAAAATTGCAAAAACCCAATTTTTGGGGACCAGTTCAGGTCGCAAGTGACTTTGTGAGGCTTACATAATTGAAACCGCCTAAAAATGACCCCATTCTATAAACCACCCCTCAAGGTATTCAAAACTGATTTTACAAATGTCGTTTACCCTTTAGGTGTTCCACAAGAGTTAATGGCAAATGGGGATAATAAATATTAAGTTTTGTTTGGCTGTTAACCTTTGCTTTTCTACTGGAAAAAACTGATTAAAATGGAAAATTTGCCCAAAAATTGCTGTTTTGGCACAGTTTCATATTTCATTTTTTTTACCGTGTTCATCTGAGGGGTTAGGTCATGGGGTATTTTTATAGAGAAGATTCTTACAGACGCGGCGATACCTAATATGTCTACTTTTTTTATTTATGTTTTACACTATATTATCTTTTTATAAACAAAAAAACAAACATTTTAGTATCTCCATTGTCTAAGAGTCCGTTTTTTTAAATTTAGTTTTTAGCCGATTATTTTAGGTAGGGGCTCATTTTTGGCGGGATGAAAGGACGGTTTTATTGGCACTATCTTGGCCGACATATGACTTTTTGATCGCTTGCTATTACAAATACTTTTTTTTGCACCGTTTTTATTTGATTTTTTTGACCGTGTTCATCTGAGGAGTTAGGTCATAGGGTATTTTTAAAGAGCAGATTCTTACGTGCGTGGCGATGCCTAATATGTCTTTTTTAATTTATTTTAGTTTTACTAAATAATATTTTTGAAAATACATTTTTTTTTGTTTTAGTGTCTCAAGTCTGAGAACCATAGTTTTTTATCCGATTGTCAGTGGCTAAATTGGGGAAGGGGAATATAAATTTAGTACTCCCGGTCAGAAAATATCAGGGCCTTGAGGACTGCCTCATAGAACTGAAGGAATTTCCCTGTGTTGCCAGCGCTCCGGGACAGCACAAAAGAGTTGTACAAGGCAACCTGTACCAAGTAGACCGCAACTTTTTTGTACCATGCCCTGGTTTTGCGCATGGCATTATATGGCTTGAGGACTTGATCAGAGAGATCAACTCCTCCCATATACCGATTGTAGTCGACGATACAATCGGACTTGAGGACCATTCCCGCGGTACCTCGCACAGGGACAGGGGTGATGCCATTACCGTGAATTATGGACATCCTTCTTGTCCTTTTATCTGACCAGCAACAGGTTTCCACTGGTAAGGACATGGGTCGCACCCCTGGGGATAGGTACCTGGAGGGGGTGGGTAGGAAGGCCGTGTTGATTTTTCCGCACGGTCCCACAAGCGGACGTGGATCTGGTGGTGAGGGACTGGAACAAGGGAATACTAGTATAAAATTTATCCACGTACAGTTGGTAACCCTTATCTAGCAGTGGGTGCATAAGGTCCCACACAAGTTTCCCGCTAACACCTAGAGTGGGGGACATTCTGGCGGTTGAATATGGGAATCTCGCACCTCGTACACACAAAACTTGTAAGTGTACCCTGAGGTACTCTCTCAAAGTTTGTACAGCTTCACGCCATACCTCGCCCGCTTAGACGGAACATACTGGCAGAAAATGTGTCTCCTCTTGAAAGCAATGAGAGACTCATCAACCGCGACCTCCCTTCCAGGTACATAGGCCTGCACAAATTTGGGCCCAAAGTGATCGATGACTGGCCTGATCTTGTACAGGCGGTTATAGGCAGGATCACCTTGGGGGGGGGGTCATGCTGCATTATCTGCATAATGCAGGCATTTCCGGATGGCCTCAAACCGAGTACGTGTCATGGCCGTACTGTAAAGTGGGGTCTTGTAAAGGACCTCCCCACTCCAGTAATGCCTGACACTAGGTTTTTTGACTAGGTCCATGTTCAGCACGAGGACCAAAATGTCTTCATCTCGGCTGCACTGACCAGAGTCTAGCCACCGGCCCTAGTCAAAGAGGAGCCCGGGTGTTGAGCAACGAACTGTTGGGCGTACAGGTTCGTTTGCTCCACCATCAGATTTACAAAGTGGTCACTAAAAAAAAGACTAAAATAGTCATATTCAGTGAAGCCCACTGTGGAAATCTGGATTCCTGGTTGGCCTACAAAATCAGGAATCGCGGGCTCAAAATGCTCTGGGGTACACCAGACAAGTTCACCAGTAGGGGGCTCAGGTGGACTTATCTGGTGGGCCGTAAAACTAGTACGAGCCCCAGAGCTGGTCGTACTAGTGTGGGCCACAGGGTCCCTAGCATGGCGGTCCCCTTGCTCCGCCTGGCGGCATCTCCGCCACCTTGGGGGCTCATCATCATCGCTTGATGATGAGGAGGACGCGGATGACAAAAGGAAAGTGGGGTCATCCTCATCCTCACTGAGGCTCTCGGACTTGGAGGCAAGCTGGGCGTATGCCTCCTCGGCCGAGAACATCCGGCGGGCCATAGGGAAGTGTGCGTGTGTGTTAAGCTTTATTTGGTGTCCGTTATTTTATGTCCGTAACAGGTTAAAAAACTCTTTGGTTGCTTTTGCAATATGCTTTGGGTCATTGTCCATCTGCACTGTGAAGCACCGTCTAATGAGTTTTGAAGCATTTGGCTGAATATGAGCAGATAATATTGCCCGAAACACTTCAGAATTCATTCTGCAGCTTTTGTCAGCAGTCACATCATCAATAAATACAAGAGAACCAGTTCCATTAGCAGCCATACATACCCACGCCGTGACGCTACCACCACCATGCTTCACTGATTAGGTGGTATGCTTAGGATCATGAGCACTTTCCTTTCCTTCTCCATACTCTTCCCATCACTCTGGTACAAGTTGATCTTAGTCTCATCTGTCCATAGGATGTTGTTCCAGAATGGTGAAGGCTTTTTTAGATGTCGTTTGGCAAACTCTAATCTGGTCTTCCTGTTTTTGAGGCTCACCAATGAATTACATCTTGTGGTGAACCCTCTGTATTCACTCTGGTGAAGTCTTCTCTTGATTGTGGACTTTGACACACATACACCTACCTCCTGGAGAGTGTTCTTGATCTAGCCAACTGTTGTGAAGAGTGTTTTCTTCACCAGGGAAGGAATTCTTCCACCACAGTTGTTTTCCATGGTCTTCCGGGTCTTTTGGTGTTGCTGAGCTCACCGCCGCGTTCCTTCTTTTTAAGAATGTTCCTACCAGTTGTTTTGGCCACGCCTAATGTTTTTGCTATCTTTCTGATGTTCTTTTTTTTTTCCAGCCTAATGACAGCTCTTTGGATCTCATCTTGAGAGTTGACAGCAACAGATTCCAAATGGAAATAGCACACTTGAAATTAACTCTGGGCCTTTTATCTGCTCATTGCAATTGGGATAATGAGGGAATAACACACACCTGGCCATTGAACAGCTGCAACTGTAAATACCCTCAAATTAAAGCTGACAGTCTGTAGTTAAAGCACACCCTGTTAATTTCTTTTTTAATCCATTGTGGTGGTGTATAGAGTGTAAGAATTGTGTCGATGTCCCAATATTTATGGTCCTGACTGTATATACAGTCATTTAACAAGCACTAAATAGAAAGTATTTATTGCACAGAGTACAAATGGTGATGTGGATGTGATGCTATCCAAAGAACAGCAAATAAGCCACTGCCATGTACAGCTCTGTTACCAAGCATAACAGCTAAAGATAACTCTTCCAAGTTAATTTTCAGATTTTCAAGATAGCAAATACAGGGTCATTACATGTACCTTGAGGTCTGCAATGCCTTCATCTGGCATAACTTTTAGATTTTTAGAAAATTCTATTAATTCATAAAACATTGAATGAGTGTACTTCAGACACTTCAGACAGGATGCACTTAAATAAACAGTCTAAGGCTGACGCAAGAGCAAAAGAAAAATAGCAAGCATCTCAGGACGTTCAAAATGGGGACAGATCAGTAAGACCAAGTCTTAAGTATTTTCAAGGACCTGACAAGTATAGTCACATTATAAGGAGGAAAACAAGTCCCATTATCTCTAGTAATAGCTCTGGTCAATGTTTGTAATTGTAGTCTCAGGCTAATTCCCAGTGCTTGCTGTGTCCTATTATAAATAATCTGAGACATTCCATTACATTTAACAGAGAAACCAAACTTCAGAAGACAGATGGCCTCCGAGTCATGGGAGGAAATTACATATAAACAAAATGAGTCATTTATAAAACTGTCTAAAACTATTTTATCTTATTTCTTGTGTTTAAAGTGTGCCTCTCCATATATATGCATTTGCATAAGTGCTAATTCACATGACCGTATGAATGGGTCTGCATCCGTTCCTCAATTTTGTGGAACAGGAGCGGACCCATTCATTTCAATGGGGCTGCAAAAGATGTGGACAGCACACTGTGTGGTGTCCACATCCATTGCTCCTTTCCGTGGCCCTCAAAAAAGATAGAACAAGATAAAATAGACATTTCTATGATGGGCCACCCGTTCCGTTAACACACATGGGCAGCCTCCTTGTTTTGTGGATCCGCAATTTGTGGACCATGAAACACGTTGCGGTTGTAATCTGAATACATAAAATGTAGTGATACATTATATTAAAGGAAAGTGTCTCAACACCCTTCAGCAGCCCGTAGTGTCCCTCTCCTCATATATGTTCAGAAGCCTCCTTGCTCTGTCTTGTTGTGGAAATTTTATTAGGATGTGGAGCATGGGTTTAGGGAAATTTAGGGATCAGAAGGGTACCACTTCTGACTATAGGACAGCCAAGCAGTACATAAAATCCATCTATGGAGGAGGAGTTGTTAAGCCCCTCAAAGATTGGCACCAAGGGACTGTAGGTTCAGAGTGGACCATCCCCAACGAAGGGACCTTTTGAGGTCTGGATTGGGAAAAGGTTTGTCCGTAAATTCCCCACTAGACTCCAAAGCCATGGTTCCCTCCAGAAAGCAGAACTGTGGCTGCACGAATCCATCGATCTCCAGCAACAGGGCATTCAAAAGTCCCAGACAGTGTGAACTAACACTGTCATGTACTCCCGTCCCGCTGGGACGATAATCCTTCTTGAGGAATAAGGAGTCTTACCTCCTATAATGCTGTACTCAGGATCTGTGTCTTTATCCGTTGTGCGAGGTGAGCTGAAATCCACGCTCTCGTCCTCACTGCTTGCAGGCGCTGACAATCAAGCCTGGTCTTGTGATACTGGGAGTGGGACTCCCGTCCGGTCTCTGTATTCGCTCAGAGGTTATACGGCAGTTGGATTGTCCCAAGGTAGCAGTTTATGGAAATTACTTCTTATCGCATGGCCATGCAAAAAGTCCTTCTCATGGAGGTTTAAGCAGAGTGTCTGTTAGCCCACTTTTAGCAGAGTGTCTGTTAGCCCAGGTTTTAGCAGAGTGTCTGTTAGGCCATTTGGGCTAACAGACACTCTGCTAAAACCTCCATGAGAAGGACTTTTTGCATGGCCATGCGATAAGAAGTAATTTCCATAAACTGCTACCTTGGGACAATCCAACTCCCGTATAACGTCTGAGCGAATACAGAGACCGGACGGGAGTCCCACTCCCAGTATCGCGAGACCAGGCTTGATTGTCAGCGTCTGCAAGCAGTGAGGACGAGAGCGTGGATTTCAGCTCACCTCGCACAACGGATAAAGACACGGATTCTGAGTACAGCATTATAGGAGGTAAGACTCCTTATTCCTCAAGAAGGATTATCTCCCATACAGAGGTACAAATCCAGCTACTAGTATCAAGCACATTTAATACAGCCAACGGCTGAGACATTTGATACGGTATATACGACGTATTGGTTGATGTGGTTTATTCTCAACACCAGAGGAGGAACTTTGAGCATATAAGCGTGCACGGTTGCACAGGACTACATCAGGTGTCCCCCCACCTTTTTTCACTTTATTATTGCAACATTTTTTCACTACATCATTGCAACATTATTTTTATGTCGATAGTTTTGACTCACGTTTTGTAACACTGTGGATTTTGTTACAATATGGATATGGTTTAATTCACTCTTGATTATTTAAATACCAATATTGGTTTTGTATGTATTTGCTTTGTCACTTACTCATATATTTCATTTTATCACTAGGATACTGCTACAGCACCATTTATGTGTCTGCTCCTCTATTAATTATTGCAACGCGATATCTCAATTTGGTTTATACTTGGTCGACCAGTTATTTTATATTATATGTTATTAATATTGTATGATTGCATGTTATTAATCTATTTTATTGCATTACTTCAATTTTAACTAATAAATCTGAGTATCTGCCATAGAGTGAGTGCTCACTCTCCTATTTTTCATAAGCAAAGAAAAAGATCGAGATTCGTCAAGGGACACTGGGGAGCATATGACAAAGAGGAGGGACTGTTGTGGAAATTTTATTAGGATGTGTATTTAGTATTTAATATATTGTGTATTGTCATCATGTCTCTCAGTGGTAATGGTAGATTATTGTGTACATGTGTTTGTTAGCTGGCTATGTTATTCTAAATGATGGTGTCTTGTCTTCCTATGTCATCACTTCCTGTATGTCATCACTTCCTGCACCCTTGTCTTGGGCCAGCCGCTTTCACACCTTTTGTTAGTTAATAAAAGTGAACACACTGAGCAGGGCGGGGGGAGTGCTCAGCAAGGATTCAATCAAGATGGTAGCACCTGGGTCTTTCTCTAACTGCGGCTGATGGAGGATGGATTTACCTTTTTCCTTACACAAACTTTGATGCGAGCTAATTACAACTATTAATATTTCTACAACAGTCTGTAACTGAGCCTCATGCTGTGAGAGGGGAGAGGGAGCAGCAAGGCTAGGCAGCTGATTGGTCAGAGCACATAGCACAGCTCTTCAGCCCCACCCAGGAAAAATACCAAATATGTGCAGGTTAGACACAATGGGGGGAAATGATCACACCTTCACCCCAGAAGTCCTTGCAACTTTTTGAGGTCACTTGTGGAACTAAATATGTGACTTTTTACACTCCAGTTTTGAAATGTGGGCAGTATGTTAATGAATTACACTCCAGATTTAGACTTTTTTTAAAGTCGGAGATTCTTTCCAGTACAAGGGTGGTGTAGGAAAGCTGGAAACAAATAACGTATGGCGGCACACCATTACACATACAAAAAAGATGCATGTGAAAGAACTAAGGATTATGGTCTTCTGATGTTCTAGCTAGTCTAAATTTTCTTGTAGGAATACTGGAGTAACATTTTTAGACAAAGGGTTTTAAGATGCACCAAATTTAACAAACACCATGCAACTATGCAATGTTTGATAAATATGGTGTAAAGTACTCCAATATAGGCTAAAGCAAAACGAACTTCAAATATTACCCTCAAGAGAAATTCCCCCCAATATCTGCACTACATTTAATACACATCTGCCGTAACAAGTGTGTCTCGATGTACTACATGTTTAGAATGATTAATTGCGTTATTGTCACATGATTTTTAGTTTAACTAAGTTTATACTAATTGCAATTGTATGTAATTGTACGTATTTCAGCCCATAATATTGTATGTAAATGGTACTGGATTGCACATCATATTGCAGCCCATGTAGTACCATGTGAGGTTTTGTATTACAAATGGAGAATCCCTGATATGGCATCCAATAGCGTATGCTGACACCATATAGAACAAGGACATTGTAATATTAAATCTCAAATACATATTTTACAGGGGCTTAATCAAAGGCATAACAATAGAGAATAAAGAGGTAGCAGGCACACCTGGGCATTGGTACCTGAAGAAGACGACGTAACCTTTTCTCTTCCACATAAGACCCCAGCATTATAAATTGTATATATTGGATTGCGACTGTATGAAAGAATTTGCATTGAGGCCAGGGAGCTAAAAGTGACACCAATGTACTTACTTTAAAAAGCACCTGGAGAAATGTCAAAGTATCTGGGGAACAATTCCATGCCACAAGAGATCATATCTTAGCGTACAGTATGATGGGTAATGACATGGGAGAAGGGTGTACAGTAACTCCTACTTAAACCTGAAATTTTAGGTCCTGTACAAGAACATGCATGCCATAGAGACAGCAATTTGAAATTAATACCACCTTTAATCGGTGGGTGGGAAGCTTTGTGGCCAACCACTGGCAACCCAGAGTAAGCGTGTTTTTTTATTTTTGGTGTAAGGAGCATAGCTGTGGCATGAACCCCAGGTGCTGGGTGCCAGTGGAGGAAGCCAACAATCCATTTTGCTTTAGCCAGGGTATTTAGATGCATGGGCAAGGGTTCAATGAGGATTTCAGATATTCCCTATCCACATTATAAGAATGAGGGCCTGGTACCCCCTGCAGCTCCCCTGAAATGTACGGAGCAGTTGGTCGGGCATGTATGCATGCATGTATTCTATGGGAGTTCTGGAGATAGTCGAGTACAGAGCTTGGCTATCTCTGAAACTCCCATAGAAATGAATAGAGCAGCTGCATGCATGCCCGACCGGCTGCTCTGTTTATTTTAGGGGAGCTGCAGGGGTTACGGGGCCCCCATTCTCATGAACGGTGGGGTCCCAGTGGTAGAACTCCCACCGATTTTATAGTTATCCCCTACCTGTGGATAGAGCATACCTTAATCTAACAGGAATACCCCTTTAAGAATTGAATATTTACCCTGTAATAACAATTCTGGAGCATCTAGTCTTATGGCTCTATGTTGCACCATTCCTATGTTGCACCATTCCTTTATTATTTCTACTAGAAGTTATGAATGAATTGCTAGCAGTCTGTAGTAAGGGTACAAAGGGGTGGTAACAAGTTGGGGGGTGTACCTGCACAATCTGAAAATGGCAGCACTGATTGGATAGAGTGATTCTGTGCAGGTACACCCCCCCCCCCCAACTGGTTACCACCGCTCTGTACCCTTACTGCAGACTGCTAGCAATTCATTCATAACTTCTAATTGAAATAATAAAGAAATGGCACAACATAGAACCATAAGAATAGATGCTCCAGAATTGTTATTACATGGGGAATGCATGAAGCTATTACACCAGGCATGTCAGGAGAGTCCTCTTTAAGTTTTTTGTGTTCATGAACCTTTCCCTTACTCTTCCATAACTATGGCAGTGTTTTGCTAAATATGTGGTCATTTCTAAACAGTACATTCATTCCTATCCCAAAAGTTCTGGCAAGTTCACATCATTACCAACTGCATTTATTAAATTCATCGCTAATGATATATCTAACAACACTGGCGTTTGTGATCACTTGAAGGCAAATCAGTCATTTAGGATACACATGTAATTTGTCAGTCTTAAGTGCATTGAAAAGTACAGCAAATACAAAAGAAACAATGCTGATCTAATTGTAGGTTATAGGTTCTGCGAATATTGTACTGTTTGAGAGAGAACAGAACTGTTAGCAATTATATGTGAGTGTCCTAATAATGGCACATTATTCCTCCTAGGTCAGACTTTACTATAATCAAATACAGCAATATAGTTAGATTAATCATTGAAAATTAAAGATGTCCTGCAGAAAGACAACTTTTCATCATCGGGTTATCCCCACCCAATTGTCCATAGAACTTTGGACTTCTTTTATGCATATTTCACATCTCTGCTGTCCTGTATCCTGCCGGATTCCAATTAGGTTGTAATGACTGACACTTGAAATGGTCTAAAATAAAAAAAAATGATTATTGTATATTCACCCCTTTATCAAGAGCCACTCTTTGTAGGAAACCACTGAGGACAGCAATTGGCTGCAGAGGTTGTGTGCTGTTTCCTGGCCCATCACCATTACAGTTTGTATACAAGCAGCTGCAGTAGGACTGTACCAGTCTGCAAAGAATGGTGCTGGAGAAGGGGTAAGTATAACATTTTTATTTTATTTTAGACAATTGTATGACACTTAGTTACTTTTCTCAGAGAATATGTCTAAAAGTTGCCTTTATATAGTTAGTAAGGTTCCTTCTGCTGAGAGTGGACCTCCCCAGGCAGTTCAACGTACATCAGTATACCACAAAAAAAAAATTGGGATTGCTATTTTAAAATGTTTTTTAAACATGCAGAAGTGATTACCGAATTCATTCACCAAAGTCTTGTGTGACTTAAGTTGAAATTAATTTTGCCTGCACGGAGGCAGTACATTTTAATGCTGTGCAGAGACAGCATTAAAACCAAAGTGTTTGAACTAATCGACTTCGGATCTTCTATCTGAAGCTCGATTTGCTCAGCACTAGTGATCAGCAGTGCCTGGTTTTCTCCAGATATTGTGCTTAAAATTTAGGCCAAAAAGGTCAATCTTGGTTTCATCAGACCAGAGAATCTTGGTTCTCACAGTATAAGAGTCCTTTAGTTGCTTTTTTTCCAAACATCACGTGGGTTTCCATGTGTCTTTTACTGAGGAGAGGCTTTTTTCTGGCCACTTAGCTCAGCCAAAATGACCATTGAGACCTTGGTCACCTCTCTTAACAAGTCTCTTCTACCTCACTTAGTGCTATAAGAATGCTATAAGACGCTGTGTACTGAGGTCGTACACAATGTGATACCTCTTGGCGCAAAAACTGCGAATGGGGTCTTATAAAAAGGTTTTTATTTTTGATCAGATGACAACACGTTTAAGAGTAAGAGTACTCCTTTATCAAGTCTAAAAAAAGACATATAGTATAACATGGCAGTGCAAAGGAACAAAAATGAATAAATAAATAAATAAATAGACTTGTATAATTCATAAAAAATGTGCGAGGGTGATAGACAATATAATAATAAAATGAATTTAGAAAACATTGTCGAAATGCACACGTTGATCTGATGTAATCTAACCTGGTATCCATATAGTAATTAGAATTCACTTCGCAATTAGGGAAATAATAATAATGATGGTAGTAACAATGTTAAAATAATGTTAAAAGTGGTGGCCGTGATACAAGATTAGACCCAAACCTCAAGGGGGATGACATCCATTAAACATCTACATTTTCCTCCAACCACCTTCAGTTTCCCACCTTCAGCTCAGCCACAGCCACCTACAGTACCCCCCACTCTTTCATCTGCTTCTATCACCCAAACACATAGTACACAATATGTGCCAAGCGACAAAATTCTCTCTGCCCTGTCCGAGGACTCCCTTATCACCATCCACAATACTAGCAATCAAGACATCCCCGAACACATCAGTCACCAGTCTTTTTTACCCCTACCCGGGGCCCTGACCCCGGAAGCAACCTATGCCCTACAGCAGCCATTAGGGACCACGGTAATCACGGACTACTTCTGTCCCACCCCAACCAGTGGAACCAAAAGACAAATAAATTAAGAAGAGGACGAGGAGGAGGAAGAACAAAAGCAAAAAAGACTACCAACTTCCCCAAAAACAAAGACACACAAAGTAAGCCCCAAGAGGAACAAGAAGACACACTAGTTAGAAATTTCAATCTTTCCTCACAATCACTTACTAAGGCGCAAACCAGTCTATTACAAAAAGGCCTATCATTTTGCCCCACCAGTAAATTCAACGAATTTGAATTGTTCGTTGATTTAAACGCTTACATCCGTAAATTAACACTAACTCGACATTTCAAGATCCAAGCCTCAAGACCCAAGATCCCACCGCAGGCAACATCAGATAATGTCACCACACAGTCTGATGTAGCCCCGAAAGCTATCAACACTGGGTTGAAACCAAAGTCCACTTTCAATGCCATACAACATAGGGGGAGTCACATTAAGGCATTTTCTGCCATGGGTACAAAAGACCTCAGAACTATCAATAGAGGCCTGGACATTCTGAATAACCTCAGCAAAGAGGAAAAGACGGCCTTATGAAATCTTATGACCAACGAGTCACCTGTCATCAGGAATGCGGACAAGGGAGGCGGCATCGTGATCTAGGATAGAAGTGTTTACCTGGCTGAAGCACACAAAATTCTAAGTGATGAGGACTATTATCAAATGCTAACAGAAAACCATTAAGAGAAGATGCCAAAAAATGAACAGTCCTTTTGGAAACAGCCGAAACTCAGAAAATACTATCTAAAAAAGAAAAAGAATACAACACCATAGACCATCTGAATCTGGCATTATTCTATCATCTACCTAAGATACACAAATCCATCACCAACCCACCAAGGAGACCAATTATCTCCGGCATTTCCTCTTTGACCTGTAATTTATCCCATTATATCGACATCCTACAAAAATATGTTATACAACTACCATCACATCTAAAGGATTCAGCAAGCCTGATCACCCTTCTCAAGGGAATAGAATGGAAGTACTCTTACACCTGGGCCACACTAGACGTCTTATCCTTATATTCCAACATCCCACACACAACAGGAATCAATGCCATAGGGAACTTCTTACAGCGAGACAAGAGCCTGCCGTGTTTGCAAAGCCAGTTTATCCTGGAGGCTATAGATTTTATACTCAATCATTATGTTTTCACCTTTGAAAATAAAATATATAAGCAGACAAAAGGCACCGCGATGGGGACACGCTTCTCGCCAAGCTTCGCAAATCTATTCATGCGAGTATTTGAGGAGCAATTCATCTATAATGAACACCCTTGGCAAAACAAATTGATATTCTACAGACGTTACATTGATGACCTACATTTGGGATGGAAGTTTGGACGACGTTAACAAATTCACTGCTCACTTGAAAAATAACGATTTCAACCTCACATTTACGGCCAACTTTTCCAAAACATCCATTGAATATTTAGATCTGGTCCTCTCTTCCAAAGAAAACTCTATAGAGACTAAGACTTTATTAAAAAAAGAGGATGGGAATAGTTGATTAGATTACCAGAGTGCACAATCACAAAAAATGGAAGAACAACGTCCCATTTAGTCAGTTTAAATGTATCCGCAGAAACTGTACTGATGATGAAGATTTCAAGCAACAGAGTCAGGTCATCAAAAAGAGATTCCAAAACACCAAAACAAAGGGTATCCTAGTGGAGTCATGCAGGCAGCCCTCCAGTGGACACAAGAAAACACCCAGGAAAATTGCCTTTCTTCACAAATCGAAGAAACAGACTCAAAAACCACCAAGAAACACCATCACTACATACAATATCAATCATAACTTCTTGTGGAATATCTTTGAAAAGCATTGGCCTATTTTACAAGCAGATCCATAAAAAATATATATATATATAACGTAGGTCTCAAATAACCTTCATAAGGGCCCAAACCCTCAAGAACCTCATCGCTGCCAGTCGATTATGGTCCCAAAAGAAGCAAACATCTCCTATCGTGACTTTGTTCCTCCAGGTCCTTGGGAGCTACAAGTGCAGACACAGCCGATGCAAATGCTGTTGCAAACATCTTCTCCCGGGTTATCAGATTCTCAAGTAACATCACGGAAGAACAATTTGAAATAAAAAGTTTCCTAAATTGCTCATCATCTTACGTCATCTACCTATGCACTTGCGGATTGCAATATATATACTCATCTATAGAATTATTAGGAACACCTGTTCTATTTCCCATTAATGCGATTATCTAGTCAACCAATCACATGGCAGTTGCCTCAATGCAATTAGGGTTGTGGTCCTGGTCAAGACAATCTCCTGAACTCTAAACTGAATGTCAGAATGGGAAAGAAAGGTGATTTAAGCAATTTTGAGCGTGGCATGGTTGTTGGTGCCAGACGGGCCGGTCTGAGTATTTCACAATCTGCTCAGTTACTGGGATTTTCACGCACAACCATTTCTAGGGTTTACAAAGAATGGTGTGAAAAGGGAAAAACATCCAGTACGCGGCAGTCCTGTGGGCGAAAATGCCTTGTTGATGCTAGAGGTCAGAGGAGAATGGGCCGACTGATTCAAACTGATAGAAGAGCAACGTTGACTGAAATAACCACTCGTTACAACCAAGGTATGCAGCAAAGCATTGGTGAAGCCACAACACACACAACCTTGAGGCGGATGGGCTACAACAGCAGAAGACCTCCACCGGGTATCACTCATCTCCACTACAAATAGGAAAAAGAGTCTACAATTTGCACAAACTCACCAAAATTGGACTGTTGAAGACTGGAAAAATGTTGCCTGGTCTGATGAGTCTCGATTTCTTTTGAGACATTCAAATGGTAGAGTCCTAATTTGGCGTAAACAGAATGAGAACATGTATCCATCATGCCTTGTTACCACTGTGCAGGCTGGTGGTGGTGGTGTAATGGTGTGGGGGATGTTTTCTGGGCACACTTTAGGCCCCTTAGTGCCAATTGGCCAACGATTAAATGCCACAGGCTACCTCAGCATTGTTTCTGACCATGTCCATCCCTTCATGACCACCATGTACCCATCCTCTGATGGCTACTTCCAGCAGGATAATGCACCATGTCACAAAGCTCGAATAATTTAAAATTGGTTTCTTGAACATGACAATGAGTTCACTGTACTAAAATGGCCCCCACAGTCACCAGATCTCAACCCATTAGAGCATCTTTGGGATGTGGTGGAACGGGAGCTTCGTGCCCTGGATGTGCATCCCTCAAATCTCCATCAACTGCAAGATGTTATCCTATCAATATGGGCCAACATTTTTAAAGAATGCTATCAGCACCTTGTTGAATCAATGCCACGTAGAATTAAGGCAGTTCTGAAGGCAAAAGGGGGTCCAACACCGTATTAGTATGGTGTTCCTAATAATTCTTTAGGTGCCACCTTAACGTTGAGAGAGAAAATTAATATTTTAAACATTGGTGGAACATTACAAATGGCTTCACTAAACACGGAGTCTCACGACACTTCCTCCATATCCATAAATAAAAATCCCGTGGACCTCTCCATAACACCAATTGAACAAATTCCTGCCACCCATACAAACTGTTATCAGAAACTAAGAAGAAAATTTTTTTCTAGATTTTCAAATTGCAAACAATAGAGCCATACGGTCTCAACAAGTCCCTTGAAAGCAACAGTTTTTAACTTCCCACTGTCGTCCCATATTCATCTCATATCCTAATTATTATTTTTCACAGTATTAATTCAATTATATATGTATTTTTTTATTTTAATTTTAATTTATTTTTTATATTTATGATTTATATTTAATATTTACACAATGCTGCAAGTCAGGACAGTCTCGCTCCAGCTGTCCGCCATTAGCCCCCCCCATCCCCATCCTTCAGTTGGCAGCCCGTGATTAGCCATGCCCCCAGTCGCCCGGCTTTAGAAAGCGCACTCTCACACACGTGGGAAGCCGTTTCACACACAGCAGCCCGAACTAAAGGTAGTACAATATGTTCCTCCTTAGTTCTCTATACCTTCTGATCTTAAGACCTACAGTCATGTACCCAATCATTCTTAATCTTGTTTCTCACTTCAAAATACCTTACCTTTTGAGTGCTTCCATTCCTAACCATCCATTCTCCATTTGACCTATAGCATCATGACTGGTCCCACTAACTGCATGTGCCCGGTTCCAAAGGTAACTACCACCACCCTCCTAAGGCTACTTTCACACTAGCGTTCAGAGCGGATCCGTCTGAGACAGATCCGCTCATATAATGCAGACGGTGGCTCCGTTCAGAACGGATCCGTCTGCATTATATTGTAAAAAAAAATTCTAAGTGTGAAAGTAGCCTGAACGGATCCGTCAGAATCAGACTTTTACATTGAAAGTCAATGGGGGACGGATCCGTTTGAAGATTGAGCCATAGTGTGTCATCTTCAAACGGATCTGTCCCCATTGACTTACATTGTAAGTCTGGGCGGATCCGCACGCCTCCGCTGCAAGCAGCGTTCAGGTGTCCGCCTGCTGAGCGGAGCGGAGGCTGAACGCTGCCAGACTGATGTATTCTGAGCGGATCCGCGTCCACTCAGAATGCATTAGTGCTGGACGGATGCGTTCGGGGCCGCTTGTGAGCCCCTTCAAACAGAGCTCACAAGCGGACACCCGAACGCTAGTGTGAAAGTAGCCTTACCTATGCTTCTTCTTTTTCAGCATGACTCATATTATTCTCACTCAATATTAGCCACTCTCATTATTCAACAATCTGCACACAGGAATTATGTCTATATATTTTCACATCATCTTAACCATGTTTTATAATTGATTTTATTGGCGTTATTGTGTTATTGTGATTATTATTATTATTATTATTATTATTATTACTATTATTGTTATTATCCTGTTTGATATTGGGTCCTAACCTTGTTTAACCCCTTAAGGACACAGCCTTATTTCACCTTAAGGACCAGGCCATTTTTTAAAAATCTGACCAGTGTCACTTTAAGTGGTGATAACTTTAAAACACTTTGACTTATCCAGGCCATTCTGAGATCTTTTTTTCGTCACATATTGTACTTCATGACACTGCTAAAATTGGGTAAAAAAAGTTAATTTGCAAATATCAAAGTTTCAGTTTCTCTACTTCTGTAATACATAGTAATACCCCCCAAAATTGGGATGACTTAATATTCCCCATATGTCTAGTTCATGTTTGAATTATTTTGGGAATGAGATTTTATTTTTTGGGGATGTTACAAGGCTTAGAAGTTTAGAACCAAATCTTGAAATTTTTCAGAAATTTACAAAAAAACAATTTTTAGGGACCACTACAGGTCTGAAGTCACTTTGCGAGGCTTACATAATAGAAACCGCCCCATTCTATAAACTACACCCCTCAAGGTATTCAAAACTGATTTTACAAACTTCGTTAACCCTTTAGGTGTTGCACAAGAGTTATTGGCAAATGGGGCTGAAATTTGAGAATTTCATTTTTTTGCCTAATTTTCCATTTTAACCCATTTTTTCCACTAACAAAGCAAGGGTTAACAGCCAAACAAGACTGTATCTTTATTGCCCTGACTCTGCCGTTTACAGAAACACCCCATATCTGGCCGTAAACTACTGAACGGCCACACAGCGGGGCGTAGAGTGAAAGGTGCGCCGTATGGTTTTTGGAAGCCAGATTTTGCTGGACTGTTTTTTTGACACCATGTCCCATTTGAAGCCCCCTGATGCACCCCTAGAGTAGAAACTCCATAAAAGTGACCCCATCTAAGAAACTACACCCCTCAAGGTATTCAAAACTGATTTTACAAACTTTGTTAACCCTTTAGGTGTTGCACAAGATTTAGTGGAAAATAGAGATACAATTTCAAAATTTCACTTTTTGGGCAGATTTTCCATTTTAATATTTTTTTTTCCAGTTACAAAGCAAGGGTTTACAACCAAACAAAACTCATTATTTATGGCCCTGATTGTGTAGTTTACAGAAACACCCCATATGTGGTCGTAAACTGCTGTACGGGCACACGGCAGGGCGCAGAAGGAAAGGAATGCCATATGGTTTTTGGAAGGCAGATTTTGCTGGACTGTTTTTTTGACACCATGTCCCATTTGAAGCCCCCCTGATGCACCCCTAGAGTAGAAACTCCCAAAAAGTGACCCCATTTTAGAAAGTACGGAATAGGGTGGCAGTATTGTTGGTACTAGTTTAGGGTACATATGAATTTTGGTTGCTCTATATTACACTTTTTGTGCGGCAAGGTAACAACAACCAGGATTCACAGCTCCAGTGGGTCAGTATAGAAGTCCAGGCAGGAAGCTCTATAACTGGCAACTAGAAAAGTGTGAGAGGAGAATATAAGGAGGTTGGGAGTGGCAGACAAGAAACAGCTGAGGAGGAGAAGCTACGGATCCCTGAGTGAGACAAAAAGGATTGCAAGGCAAACACAGAAAACAATCACTAAGAAACAACGTGATCTTTAGACATAGAGCGCGCAGCCACCCGCTGCGACTTCCTGACCCCGGGTATAACGGAGTCAGACGTGGCTCTTGACACCCTCGTGACAGTACCCCCCCTTTCACGAGGGGCCTCCGGACACTCAGGACCAGGTCTCTCAGGATGAGAGGCATGGAAAGCCTGAATTAACCTGTTGGCGTTTACCTCTGACGCTGGAACCCACATTCTTTCCTCGGGACCGTAACCCCTCCAATGCACCAGATACTGAAGAGAGCGGCGGACCCGATGAGAATCAACAATTCTGGATATTTGAAACTCCAGATTACCATCCACAATAACAGGAGGAGGTGGCAGCGGTGATGGTTCTAGAGGTGGAACATACTTCTTGAGTAACGACTTATGGAAGACGTTATGGATCTTAAAAGTCTGAGGTAGCTCCAGGCGAAAAGCCACAGGGTTAATGACGGCTACTATTTTATAAGGACCAATGAACCTAGGGCCCAGTTTCCAAGAGGGAACCTTCAACTTAATATTCCTAGTAGACAACCACACAGTCATTCACTCCTAGGTCCGGACCTGGCGACCGTTTCTTATCGGCCATGCATTTATATTTACCACTCATATTTTTCAAGTTAGCTTGCACCTTCTGCCATACCGATGAAAGAGATGAAGAAAAACGTTCCTCTTCGGGAACCCCAGAAGACCCCCCCTCTTTGAAAGTACAAAATTGGGGATGAAAACCGTATGCACCAAGAAATGGTGACTTGCCAGTGGATTCCTGACAGCGATTATTTATGGCAAACTCGGCTAACGGTAAATATGATGACCACACCTCTTGGTTTTCAGACACAAAACACCTTAAATATGTTTCTAGGTTTTGGTTGGTACGCTCAGTCTGTCCATTCGACTGAGGATGGAAAGCTGAGGAAAAGGACAAGTGTACCCCCAAACGGGAACAAAAAGCTTTCCAAAACTTAGAAATAAACTGGGTTCCCCGATCCGAAACCACATCGGAAGGGACCCCGTGAAGCTTCACGATTTCACTGATAAACACCTGAGCAAGAGTCTTAGCATTAGGAAGTGCGGGTAGCGCAATAAAGTGTACCATTTTGCTAAACCTGTCTACTACTACCAAGATAACTGTTTTACCCGCAGACAACGGTAAGTCAGTGATGAAATCCATTGACAGATGTGTCCATGGCCTATTGGGGATGAAAAGTGGCAATAAAGACCCTGCTGGACGTGTATGAGAGACTTTCGCGCGTGCACAAGTAGAACAAGTAGACACGAAATCCATTACATCCTGACGCAACCTTGGCCACCAAAAACGACGAGACAATAGCTCCAAGGTTGCTTTACTACCCGGGTGCCCAGCAAGTGCCGAATTATGATGTTCCTTTAATAATTCAAGACGCAGGTTTAACGGTACAAACAATTTCTCTGAGGGGCAAGAGGCCGGGGCGTCCCCCTGGGCCTCTAACACCTTTCCCTCTAGATTAGAGTGTACAGCAGAGACAACCACTCCTCTTTGTAAAATAGGAACCGGATCACTAACATTACCCCCTCCAGGGAAACTACGAGATAATGCGTCTGCCTTGGTATTTTTTGCCTCAGGACGATAGGTGATTACAAAGTTAAATCTGGTAAAGAATAGCGACCACCTAGCTTGTCTAGGGGTGAGACGCTTAGCCGATTCTAGGTACAGAAGGTTTTTGTGATCCGTAATCACCGTGACGGGGTGGACTGCTCCCTCTAAGAAGTGACGCCACTCTTCAAACGCCAGTTTAATCGCCAACAGTTCCCTATTTCCAATATCATAGTTATTTTCTGCTGTAGATAACTTTTTGGAAAAGAAAGCGCAAGGACGCCATTTGCCAGGAGACGGACCCTGAGACAATACAGCCCCCACTCCCACCTCTGACGCATCTACTTCAACAATAAAAGGCTGGGAGACATCAGGTTGAATTAGAACAGGTGCCGAGGTAAATCTCTCTTTTAGAGAGGAAAATGCAATTTTAGCGGCGTCAGACCATTTAGAAAAATCAGTCCCCTTCCTAGTCATGTCAGTAAGGGGTTTAACGATCACTGAATACTTTTTAATGAACTTTCTATAGAAATTTGCGAAACCCAAAAACCGTTGTAGAGCTTTAAGGTTCTCAGGAAGATCCCAATCTAAAATTGCCTGGACCTTCCTAGGATCCATACGGAAACCTGAAGCAGATAATAGATATCCCAGGAACTGTATTTCCTGAACGGCGAAGACACATTTTTCAATTTTCGCATATAATTTATTCGTCCGTAGTAGTGTTGAGCGCGAATATTCGAAAAGCGAATTTTTTTCGCGAATATCGCAACTTCGCGATTTCGCGAATATTTCGAATATAATGCTATATATTCGTAAAAACGAATATTCGTTTTTTTTTTTTTTTTTTTTTTTCCACAAAATTACAGTACACATATAATTGATTGTTTCCCAAAGGTCCAACAGCTCAGATCTTACTCACATTGCCTAGAAAGTGATTGAGGCGCGAATCTTCGTAAGGCGATTTTATTAGCGCACATGCGAATATCGGCACGTCCCAGAACAGAGGCAAAGGGCTTTGCATTCATACATTAGTGAATTGAGTTGCGAATCTTCGTAAGGCGATTTTATTAGCGCAAATGCGAATATCTACACTTGTCCCAGAACAGAGGCAAAGGGCTTTGCATTCTTACATTAGTGATTGAATTGAGCTGCGAATCTTCGTGAGGCGATTTTATTAACGCAAATGCGAATATCTACACTTGTCCCCAGAACAGAGAGGCAAAGGCCTGTGCATTCATATAGTATAGCACCATATTCGCGAATACTTCGAACTTCGTAAAATTCGATTTACGAATATTCGTATTTTTTATTTTAGTTTCCACCTTACAGATGACATTGATCTGTACTCTGTCAACTACTGTCATCACCCCCCACTGTTTCTCGATTGATTCCCAAAAGTCCAAAAGCTCAGATCTTACTCACATTGCCTAGAAAGTGATTGAGGCGCGAATCTTTGTAAGGCGATTTTATTAGCGCACAGGCGAATATCAGCACTTGTCCCAGAACAGAGGCAAAGGGCTTTGCATTCATATACATTAGTGATTGAATTGAGTTGTGAATCTTCGTAAGGCGATTTTATTAGCGCACATGCGAATATCTACACTTGTCCCCAGAACAGAGAGGCAAAGGCCTGTGCATGTATATAGTATAGCACCATATTCGCGAATACTTCGAACTTCGTAAAATTCGATTTACGAATATTCGTATTTTTTATTTTAGTTTCCACCTTACAGATTACATTGATCTGTACTCTGTCAACTACAGTCATCACCCCCCACTGTATCTCGATTGATTCACAAAAGTCCAAAAGCTCAGATCTTACTCACATTGCCTAGAAAGTGATTGAGGCGCGAATCTTTGTTAGGCGATTTTATTAGCGCACAGGCGAATATCAGCACTTGTCCCAGAACAGAGGCAAAGGGCTTTGCATTCTTACATTAGTGATTGAATTGAGTTGCGAATCTTCGTAAGGCGATTTCATTAGCGCACATGCGAATTTTGCATCTCATAATATGTATTATGCGATGCGAAAATTCGAATTATCGCATATGCGAAATAATAACGAATTCGAATATTCGCGAATATTTTACGAATATTCTTTCGAATATTCGCGAAATTTCGCGAATTCGAATATGGGACATGCCGCTCAACACTAGTCCGTAGGACCTGCAGTACTTGCCTGACATGTACTTCATGTGTTTTCAGATCAGCCGAATAAATTAAGATATCATCTAGGTATATGACTACAAACCTGCCGATGAGATGACTAAAAATATCATTAACGAAATGTTGGAAGACAGCAGGGGCATTGGTCAGACCGAAAGGCATGACTAAATTTTCATAATGCCCCTCAGGGGTGTTAAAAGCTGTCTTCCACTCATCCCCTTCCTTGATACGAATCAGATTGTAGGCCCCCCTAAGATCAAGTTTGGAGAACCACCTAGCACCCGCAATCTGATTAAAAAGGTCAGGAATGAGAGGAAGAGGGTATGGGTCTCGGATGGTTATCCGGTTTAGCTCACGGAAATCTAGGCAAGGACGCAGGCCCCCATCTTTCTTTTTAACAAAGAAAAACCCTGCAGCCACGGGTGAAGAAGAGGGTCTGATGTGTCCCTTAGCCAGACTCTCGGAGATATAATCTTTCATGGCTTGTCTCTCGGGACCCGAAAGATTATACAACCTGGACTTGGGTAATTTTGCACTGGGAATCAGGTTAACCGGGCAATCATAAGGACGATGAGGTGGTAGCTTCTGACAACCCTTTTCAGAAAAAACGTCCTCAAAGTCCGAAATAAATGTAGGTAGGGAAGCTATGGAGGCGATTAAGCAATTGTTATTTAAGCAATTCTCTCTGCAATGCTCACTCCACTCCAATATCTCCCTGGCCTGCCAATCCACCACTGGATTGTGCGCTACCAACCAGGGAAGACCCAATACCACAGGAGAGGGAAGGCCCTCCAGAACGTAACATGAAAGACACTCATTATGGTGGTCCCCTACCCGAAGGTGTAAGTTATGGACAATGTGAGTGAGGTTTCTCTGAGACAGAGGAGCAGAATCAATAGCGAATATGGGAATAGGTCTCTGCAGCGTACAGAGAGACAAACCCATAGTGCGGGCAAAATGGGCATCTATCAAATTTACCCCTGCTCCACTGTCTAGAAAAAAAGAAATAGACTCCGTCTTAACACCAAAAACAATAACCGCTGGCAACACAAATTGAGATGTTCGTATGGAGGAAACGTATACCCCCCGGCTGACATCCTCCGCACAGCCTGGGGTTAGTAGTTTTCCGACGGTCTTTTGTTTTTGAGAAAGGAGGGACAGACATTAATGAAATGACCCCTCCCCCCACAGAAAAAACAAGCCCCCCACCTACGGCGAACCTCAGGAGGACGGACCTGACGAGAAGTTCCTCCTAGCTGCATAGGCTCATCTAAGTCAGTACAGACTAACTGCTGCTTGGGAGAGGTTACCAATTGCTCAGGAATTTTCGATCTCTCCCTAAGACGTCTATCTATTCTGATAGAGAGGGACATAACAGCATCAAGGGAAAGGGGGGTCTCATACAGCGCCAGCGCATCCTTAACCCTTTCAGATAACCCAGAGCAGAACTGACTCCTGAGAGCCGGGTCGTTCCACTGAGTATCCGTAGCCCACCTACGGAACTCTGAGCAATATTCCTCTGCTGGCCGATCTCCCTGTAGGAGTCTCCGTAACTTCGACTCAGCCAGGGCGACTCGGTCAGGGTCATCATATATGAGACCCAAAGCCCCAAAAAATCCCTCCACTGACCGGAGAGCCTGGGAACCAGGGGGTAACGAGAACGCCCAGGATTGCGGGTCCCCCTGAAGCAGGGAAATAACAATCCCCACCCGCTGTTCTTCATTACCTGAGGAGTAAGGGCGCAGCTTAAAATATAATTTGCAGGCCTCACGGAACGTCACAAATTTGTCCCTTCCCCCAGAAAATCTGTCAGGAAGAACAACCTTGGGTTCTGTAACAACCTGGTTACCCATAGCAACCGCTGGGCTTGCGGTCTGCTGCATTTGCTGCTGTTGTTGGAGGACAGACGCCTTCAATCCTGCCACCTCCAAAGACAGGCCTTGAAGCTGTTTTGCCAAAGCAGCAATAGGATCCATATTGGATTCTAAGTAGAGAGAAAAAAAAAAAAAAGTTTTTTTTTCTCCCAAAAAATAAGGGCCAGTTATAATATCACGATCGGCGTGACTATCACATACGTGACACAGAGGGAGGGAAATAGGAAGGCCCTGCCCAAGTGAGAGGGAAGGTGGTGACCCCTGACTCACCTTGCGGCTGGCACCTGGCTGCCCCGGCGTCCCTAGACGGGTTCCTCACCCGTACGCCGATCATGTGCCTAAAACCCTGGCTTTCCCTAAGATGAGCCCTAGATAGTGAACAGGGCGGTGGGAACACTAGTCCGCACCACTAGCTCTAAAGGAAAACACCAAGGGGAGGACAGACAATACAGACTAAACATATAATCCCAGGTGGGCGACAACAGGCGACAACAAAAAGCCCAACAGGGATCCGGAGGGTAGCACTCTGGAACAACAACCAGGATTCACAGCTCCAGTGGGTCAGTATAGAAGCCCAGGCAGGAAGCTCTATATCTGGCAACTAGAGAAGTGTGAGAGGAGAATATAAGCAGGTTGGGAGTGGCAGACAAGAAACAGCTGAGGAGGAGAAGCTACGGATCCCTGAGTGAGACAAAAAGGATTGCAAGGCAAACACAGAAAACAATCACTAAGAAACAACGTGATCTTTAGACATAGAGCGCGCAGCCACCCGCTGCGACTTCCTGACCCCGGGTATAACGGAGTCAGACGTGGCTCTTGACACCCTCGTGACAACTGGACTGTGGAATGACTGGCGGCAGTGTTTACATTGGACTGTGGAATGACTGGCAGCAGTGTTTACACTGGACTGTGGAATGACTGGCAGCAGTGTTTACACTGGACTGTGGAATGACTGGCGGCAGTGTTTACACTGGACTGTGGAATGACTGGCGGCAGTGTTTACACTGGACTGTGGAATGACTGGCAGCAGTGTTTACACTGGACTGTGGAATGACTGGCAGCAGTGTTTACACTGGACTGTGGAATGACTGGCGGCAATGTTTACACTGGACTGTGGAATAACTGGCGGCAGTGTTTACACTAAAGTTTGGACTGCTTTTTACAACAGACTGTCGATGGACGACAACTGGATTTAAAACAATAGCAAGTACAGCCCGGCAAGTAGAGTTTTGGCCCAGCAATTAGGAGTAATCCACATGAGTATACTATGGCCAAATAGCACTGTGTGCAGGCACACTCATATAGTTTATTTCCCTTTATAATCCACACTTGGCTTTGGTTTGAAAACTGCATAAAAACTTGATCAAAACCATAATATGTATTCGCAACCTATAATACTTTCAAGGCATATTTAAGGCCAATAGTTAGGCCACGTTAAAATTGTATTGTCCCGATGGGTCATCATTTATGAAAAGATTCTTTCACTATCACGTATGACATCTATTTTTAGTAATTTTTTCTTGAAAATATCGGTATGAGATCAGTATTTTATACTGCTTATGTATTATTCTTTCTAACTCTTTTTTATAAAACCATTATTCTTTTTAACTCTTTTTTATAAAATCATGTATGACATATTTTCTTTTGATGTATGTACACTAGGATTGGATGAAATGTATTTATTGTATCTATATAATCATGTATGATATTTTTTAGTGATGTATATTGAGGGATCTCATGTATCTGGGATAGATCAGGATATATCCAGGGCTGCATTTATGATTATGAATTTTTATGGAATCATGCAATTATAGGTATGCAAATGTATTATTAGAAATCATGGTGTTAAGCCTTTGTCCTCTTTGCCTTTCTGGTCCCCCTTCCCCCCCTCCCTGTGATAATAGTATGTATTCAGCTGTCTTTCGGTATTCCACAGTGCTACACACCCTATGTAGACTTCGTTTAGGGCGACTTTAATGTGAACCGTTTCTTCTGATACGTGTAATCAGGCCTTGACATTATCAGAGCTGTATGGTATTCAAGCTGGATTGTCTGATACAGCGCTTGGCCGTGATGCGCTGTGTTTCCTTGGGAGGCGGTCTGGAACGCATGGCTTGCGTTCCACCCCTCCTCCTGACTAATGCGGCGCCTCCATGATGTACTCGGCGCGCATCATCGGGCACAAGCGCTCGGTAAACAGGTATCAGCTGCATTATATTATTAGTCCACATTCTGAAGCTACATGGGGGGTATAAAGAGGGAGCCATGACCACTTTTTCATTAACCTCCTGACGAAGCTGAGGCAAAACGCACGTCAGGGTTCCAGCCTGCCCTGTGTCCGTTGTCTCTGCCCTCCATCATGTCTTTTGGTATGTTTGTTTTTCCAGCAGGTACCTGTGGGCGAGTTTTTTTCATGTAGCCTCCATATTGATGGCTTGGTGTATAGGGACGTATCTACCTGAACATTCCAGATAGATACTGTGTTATCTGCTTTGTCATTATTTATACATTATTTAGGGCCCTACACCTTTATAGACTTGCCTCAGGGTTATACAGTGGAGTGAGGATCACAGTTACTTGTAGTTGTTTTGTACCAGATACTATTTACTTGTAAATCACCCCACTGCATATTGCACATACACCTTACATGTGTTCCATCTGTTTGGCAGGTTATTGAGACACCGGCGGGGGGACTATGGCATCCAGGTTGTTTGCTGACTTTTTCCAAATTAATTCTGTGCAATAATGTCTTATATTTATGAATTTTGATTAATTTATGACATATTAAAGTATATATTTTTTTTTAAATATGCTGGGCATTCCATGGTTGTTTTTTTAGCAACACTTTTAGGTTTATATGATTGGTTCTCCATTTGCCCTACTTTACGGCTTTATAGTGAGGCCTTCTTTTTTGGTTCCACGTTAAAATTGAGCTTTTACCTGTGTTTTTTCATCATATGTTTTTGCAGAGTTGTCCTTAAAAAATGGAGTGAATCTGAATGACAAGCTGTGCTATACATGGTTAGAACTTTTCTGTGTCTTTTTAGTTGTTACCAGTCCTTACCACTAGATGGCAGTGCATAACAATATTTCACATTACATTGCGGCGGCTAAATAAATAGTACATGTTTAAACAGTGTAGTCCAATAAATAATAAGCTTAGGTTATTGACAAAAACACTTGTTTTTTCCTCTTCTCATGATCTCCAACTGCCAATAATGTAAAATTTGTTTATGTTACTGCTTACTCTGGGGTTGCCATGGTAATGTCAATAGAATACATTTGTGAATAAGCACCCTCAAGTCTTATTGGATTGTCACATGGCAGGATATGAATACAGAGTTATGCTGGTCATATGCATTGTGACAGCAAAATAGCTGTCCGCAGAGTGGGAATTCATCAGGGTTTGTCCACTGTACAAAAAAAGGTGCAAATATTATTTATATAACTAAAATGAAAAAATAAAGTTATGGCTTTTGTATTAAAAATACAGAAAATGCTCAGGAAGGAAGGAGGGTAAATGGCACAGTCTTTAAATAGTTAAATAGACAGAGGACATTGGCCTATGCCAGAAGGATAGGACATGTTTAAATGGAACCTATCATCAACTTTATGCTGCCCATACTAATAAAGTAGAGACAGGTGAGTTGATTTCAGCGGTCTGTCATTTATAGTAAAAAGTAAGTGGTTGCCAAGAACCAACATCACAATCATTGCAGACTGGGCCTGGAAAAGAGTCCCGGCCACCTGAGAAGAGTCCTGGTTATTCATGAATTCCTGCTCTCCTGCTGATGACTGACAGTCTGCTACTTAGTTTTCTCTCTTTCTCTCTAGGAGAGAACTGCCAATCATCATCAGCAGACGGGCGGGAGAACAGGAGATTAGGAATAACCAGGACTCTTCTCAGGTAGATTTGACTCTTTTCAAGGCCTGGGCTGCAATGATTATGATGCTGGTTCTCAGCAACCACTTACTTTTGTCTCATGAGTGACACACCGCTGACCTCAGCATCTCTGTCACTAATTTCAGACTGGATGGTTTTAGAAAAAAGGTTCTGTGTCTTGTCTTCTTTTGTACCTTCACCGATCCCATGTCACATTATTAGGTGCATATTTCCTTTAATATATGGGAGATAATAGTAGTATTATGAATGACATTTGATCTTAGTGCGGCCTGGAATGTATTAGGAATGAATGCATGTTACCATTGAGGAATCGTTCCTAGTCTAGGTATTCAAGTGGTTAATGGGACCATCCCCGTGGCCTAGAATACTGGAAGACATGGCAGAAGTGCTAGGATTAGGCATTTGAAATGAGCAGAAATGTTTTTATGCAAATAATTTCATGAATTAAACGTATCACTGTAAAGCTTTTATTTCATCTTATTGCCTCTCACCACCACCTAAACACAGTACCATCTGTTATTGATAGGACTACTAAGCTATGTGAGTTTAGCCATATTATGGGATTTCAAGGCTGCTCAGTTTAGGAAGTGGACGGGTCAATGCTGGTGTCTCTGGTTGTTTAAGGTGAAGTGGTTATGAGTTTGTCTGGGGATCTAGGGCAGTGGTGGTGGTGGTCTAATATAGTAAAGAGTTACTATTGGTGAACCTTGTTGTCTGAGATAGTTAACAGGAAATGCCAACATCCCTGATGGTCAAGGGTAGGGAAGAAATTAATAGCAGCATCACTGGTGGCCTATGGTAGCTAAAAGGGTTTTCTAACCAAGTACATTTGCAAACCGGATTCCCAAAAAGTTGGGACACTATACAAATCGTGAATAAAAACTGAATGCAATGATGTGGAGGTGCCAACTTCAAATATTTTATTCAGAATAGAACATAAATCACGGAACAAAAGTTTAAACTGAGAAAATGTACCATTTTAAGGGAAAAATATGTTGAATCAGAATTTCATGGTGTCAACAAATCCCCAAAAAGTTGGGACAAGGCCATTTTCACCACTGTGTGGCATCTCCCCTTCTACTTACAACACTCAACAGACGTCTGGGGACCAAAGAGACCAGTTTCTCAAGTTTAGAAATAGGAATGCTCTCCCATTCTTGTCTAATACAGGCCTCTAACTGTTCAATCGTCTTGGGCCTTCTTTGTTGCACCTTCCTCTTTATGATGCGCCAAATGTTCTCTATAGGTGAAAGATCTGGACTGCAGACTGGCCATTTCAGTACCCGGATCCTTCTCCTACGCAGCCATGATGTTGTGATTGATGCAGAATGTGGTCTGGCATTATCTTGTTGAAAAATGCAGGGTCTTCCCTGAAAGAGATGACGTCTGGATGGGAGCATATGTTGTTCTAGAACCTGAATATATTTTTCTGCATTGATGGTGCCTTTCCAGACATGCAAGCTGCCCATGCCACATGCACTCATGCAACCCCATACCATCAGAGATGCAGGCTTCTGAACTGAGCGTTGATAACAACTTGGGTTGTCCTTGTCCTCTTTGGTCCGGATGACATGGCGTCCCAGATTTCCAAAAATAACTTTGAATCGTGACTTGTCTGACCACAGAACAGTCTTCCATTTTGCCACACTCCATTTTAAATGATCCCTAGCCCAGTGAAAACGCCTGAGCTTGTGGATCTTGCAACGGCGGATGGTATGGTGGATTGTGTTCACTGACAATGGTTTCTGGAAGTATTCCTGAGCCCATTCTGTGATTTCCTTACAGTAGCATTCCTGTTTGTGGTGCAGTGTCGTTTAAGGGCCCGGAGATCACGGGCATCCAGTATGGTTCTACAGCCTTGACCCTTACGCACAGAGATTGTTCCAGATTCTCTGAATCTTCGGATGATGTTATGTACAGTTGATGATGATAGATGCAAAGTCTTTGCAATTTTTCGCTGGGTAACACCTTTCTGATATTGCTCCACTATCTTTCTGCGCAACATTGTGGGAATTGGTGATCCTCTACCCATCTTGGCTTCTGAGAGACACTGCCACTCCGAGAAGCTCTTTTTATACCCAATCATGTTGCCAATTGACCTAATTACTGTTAATTGTTCTTCCAGCTCTTCATTATGCTCAAATTTACTTTTTCCAGCC
Organism: Bufo gargarizans; assembly: GCF_014858855.1. NCBI lineage: Eukaryota > Metazoa > Chordata > Amphibia > Anura > Bufonidae > Bufo > Bufo gargarizans. The sequence goes on along the minus strand of NC_058085.1, from coordinate 293,572,669 downwards.
TCTTATTGCTACTTGTCCCAACTTTTTGGGGATTTGTTGACACCACAAAATTTTGAATCAACGTATTTTTCCTTTAAAATGATACATTAACTCGGATTAAACGTTTGATCTGTCATCTACGTTCTATTGCAGATAAAATATTGACATTTGCCACCTCCACATCATTGCATTCAGTTTTTATTCACGATTTGTATAGTGTCCCAACTTTTTGGGAATCCGGTTTGTATTACCTATCAACAGAAACCTTGATAAATATTTAATCGTTGTGGGATCTACCACTCAATTCCCAACCATTGAATTACCAATTCCTCACCACTTGTAGGACCACAGTGAGGAAGAGTATGAATGCGGCATATACACTTCTAACTAATCTGAGTTTGGGCACCAAGAGATACAACTGCACACTGGGCAGGACAGCCTTGTCCAACGCCCAGTGAGTATCACACATGGATCCTGTCCTAATTAATGCGACTTATGCTTGAAAGTGATAAAGGTGTTTGGTCAGAAAAAAAAACCTTTAGACTGCCTTTCCATGGCCTGGCCATGATGTAGTGGCTGGAACCCTACCCAGCCACACATTCTTAATACATGGTTTCCAATGGGTTACTTCCAGCAGCCTATCTCTGCAGCCTCTGACAGGAAGCTGAACATGGTGATCACCTTCAGCTTACTCTTCTTGCCTTGCACTAATCATACAGACAGGACAGGAGATAGTTATGAACACATGGAAATTATGCCCAGTCCCTACTTGTCTGAGAAGTCTGGGCCACCTAGACCACATAGGTGTATCTGCTCATTCCTTTGGTATAGGTGACCCTGCCTGAAGTTGTTTTTCTTGGTCGTTCTGTGTAACTACATTGGATTGAATTATAATCAACATTGTAGACCATTAGGAAGCCAAATAATTACTCATAATTATGTTTCACAAAGAATCATTTACTATTTTAACACAAACACTTTCCTTATTATATACTTTCTTTTATGTGAAAAACTCTGCTACTTGACTTGTAGTCAACCTTTAAATTACAGTGTATTTTTTACTCCCGTATGCACTACCCTTTCCCTTGTTTGATGTTGGCATAAAAGCACATAGAGTGTTCTTTACTTTTATGATAGATGGAAATTCTGCCATTAATATATTTAATGACTAAGGAAGCAACGATGTATGAACAGCATATGGTAATAATGGATACAGGCATTTAATGAAGTACTAATCATATTAAATTGAGTGCATTTGCTACCTGGGTAGTGGGTATGATACCAGCAACATAAAAAATCTAATTCCTTTTCTGTTAACAAATTGCATACAGCTTATGTGGCCAAGTATTAAAGGGAATCTTTCAGGTTCCCAAGATCTAATAAGTGCAGTATTACATTATTAGTATCCTCTCGTTCCCCCACTGTGCCACCAGAATTCATTGAAAGGACTTCTAAGCATGCACTATGAGTATGAGCACAGTATGAACACAAGATCGAAAGTCCTGTCAATGTATAGGATTGCAGTGGCACTTTTTGGTGGCACAGCAGGATAACGGTGGTGGGGGTACCAAAATACACATCTAGACTCAGAGCAAGCAGTGCTATTCATGTAGTACTGCACTTAAATGCACTTGAAGGAGTTGGCGGACTCCTCTTAAAGAGGTTGTCTAATTCATAGACACACCATGTCCACCAGAGCAGGATCCACTCTTGATATCTCTACCTATGATTCTTCATCCTATTACATAGACTTCCACGGGATGCAACCACTTTAACAATAGGATGTGACTTGTCTTGACCTCACATTACTAAAATGTGCACATTACACTTCAAATTTAAAGGCTATGTACACCTTTGGAGGCACTTTTTATGATTGCAGTTTACTCATTTTTGGCTAAAACAATTTTTCAATTGGCCTTTATTAAAAATATTGAGCCATTCTGTCACAAAGTGTTAATTGTTTTTCTAACCTTGTGACTGGTACTTTCACTTTCACTTTGTGCCATTATCTAATAACTCTTATCTCTAAACTACTAAAAGGTCATAAACACTTATTTAAGACACATTTTTATCATTAAGATAAGAATTGAGTTTTAATGAGTGTTTATAATGTAAGAGAGCAGAGATAAGGAGTCATCCACAGGCAGCTAGTAGAGCATGTCAGCTCTGTACACAAAAAAGGATAATAAAGACCATTTAAAAATGGATTTTTAGACCAAAATAAGTACAATGCAATACTAAATAAAAATCGCACCCAAAGGTGTACATAGCCTTTAAGCATTGCACTTTCCTCCCCAAGTATAGTAAGCCACACTACTCAAAACATGAAAATGTTACGTCTGTCTTAAATTACTCAAGATAGAAATATGACAGAAAGGAGTTGTCTCAAGACGTTGCTGGTATGTCTAATTGACAGGAGTCCAACCACTGTAACCACAATAACTAGAATGAAATGACAGCAAAGCTAGGAAAGGATGGTGCAATTTTTTTTATCCTGTTGGCCTGTTTGTCTCGGACGTATGGGAGGTTGCGTAGTCGCTTCTTTAGAGGTCTAAAATTCAGAGTGTTGCAACTAGAGTTAAGTGAATTGAAGTATCTGAAGTGGACTTCCATCCAAACTTAAAGAAAAATTAGATTCACTGCGAAGCCGAAATTCCTCGCACTTCATGGTAACAAATCAATTTTTCCTGAAATGGTGGTAAAAACTAAAAAAATATAAAGACTCACCTCATTCATTTGCAAGCAAAGTGGAACATACTGTGCAAAATCTCGCGTTTGATGACGTCATAACGTCTGCAAGATTTTGCTCGGTAACTTCAATTAAGATGGCTGCTGCGGCCTCTAAGTGATCAAATGGATAAACTGAGTTTTCTTTATTTTTATTTTTTAACTGGATTAACCCCTGAAAGCCCTCAATGTTAATCTCAGATGCCGCGATCAACGATGAATGCAGCATCTGAGGAGTTCAATGACAGGGGGACGGAGCCATTGCCGTTCCCTGTCATTAGTGATGGACGAAAATCGTCCGGGGCGATTCGCGAATGCGACGGGCCCCATTCACTGAAAAACCTTCAGTTCATATTTGCAGCCAGCAAACACTTACTAGAAGTAGACAAATAGTCCCACAGCATGTTGAACCAACTAAATACCTAATGGGTAGTTGTATTTAAAGAATAATATCACTGGGGCCAACTACCTAAAATAGGGTCCCTCACGTGGGGACTGATGGACATACGACACTTACAGACAGACACTCAGAGCCAATTTCAAGGAACAGACAGGGTGGCTAATCGTGGTGGTACATCCAGGAAACAACCATATGGGTCCCTATTGTGTCCCTGTGGTGTCCCTGACCTTATCTCAGCCCAGAGATGCACCCTGATGGTGGGAGCACTCCGTCCCCGTACCTAGCCTGTCTGTCCTTAAAAGGCCCTTATAGCAAAAAGACCCATATGGATGTCCGGGTCATGCAACAACAATCAATAAACAAAATATAACACCTTAATGGAACAACCGAGCAGGTCTCTCAGTCTATCCACAGCAAACAACAATTAGTAGAGATGGTTACAATGCTGTAATTCGGATCTAACCATGTTAATAAGTGCAATATAACGTCTACAGAAGACGGTCCAGCAAAATATCTGAATCCCACAGTTTGACAAAGATGATTATGATACTGTGGAAAAAGGTCTCAGTCTTCAATGAATAACGAAATATTACACCTTAATGAAAAAACCGAGCTGATCTCTCGGTCTATCCACAACACGCCACAGTTAGAAAAGATGATTATAATACTATAAATCGGGTCTAACCATGTTGATAGATGAAATATAACGTCTTCAAAAAAAGGATCCAGCAAAATATCTGAATCCCACAGTTTAACAAGATTAGTTATAATACTGTAATTAAAGTCTCAGTCTCGACGCGTTTCCCCTTAGTGATATGGTTCATCAGGAGACCATAAAAGAGTATAGACACATATGTTGCTGCTATGATCAAGCGGCTACATGGCAACGGTTCTAGAAAAAAGGACTCATAGTTAGGGTCCAAAGATGAAAGAACCAAGATTGCTGGAGCACCCCGAGGCGGTGTTCCACTGTTAGAGACCATTCAAATAATACAGGAACAAACAAAGTGATAACTATAATTATGATGTACTTATCCGGTCCTGTGAGTCTCTCCATGCAGTGGTCCGCAGTCAGGGGTGCTCCAGGGGGCTAAGAAAATGAGGCTCCAACTTGCAAGCCGACATGGTGACTACTTATACCCAAAGGATGGGGGCAGTCCCCCATTATCCTGCACCAATCACCTTCCCCCAATAAATCATGTGACCCCACGTTCATATGAGCTATGTGAGGCCTAAGGGTAATCATGATATACTGGTGAATTCAATCTCCCAGATTGAGTATGTGCTGGGCCTAAATAGATAATATTTTCATACTAGGGCTCTCCTATCGCACAATAACCAGCTGTGCTGGATCGTGGTTGGAACGCACGCCGAGATTTCCAAGATGGCCGTGCGTTCCACCATAAGCAGCCAATCACCGCCGCCTGCATCATCAATGCAGGCCTGGGCGCTTGCGTTCCATAGCGGCACAAGGGGGCGTGGTTATGCGTTCCAACATTGAAACAGCGCTATCCCGGTCCCGATTCGCCGACAGAGTGTATTTACTCATAGCAGGATGATCGAGTGAGAGTGCTGGTCCATCTTATTAAGATATAGATTAATGAATGGGCTAATTATATGGAGTGTGTCAAATTCATAGGCCAAAGCATGGTGGACAGGGGTACTAATGTTAGGCGGCCACATTAAGGCAATATATATACTTGTAAAAATATTCTTGGCCACTAACAAAGTGATGCAGAATTGGGGACAAGTCACGTGTCGGATTGCACACTGTTTGCAAATGACGTAACGTATTTTAGATATACAAAGATGGATGATGAGCGGACCATCCTGATATGCATAAGTCCTAGATTCTATATATTAACACTTCACGTGTCGATAGGCTTTAAATTATTCGTCATAGGAGGATGAAGTAATGGGTAGAACAGAGACAAGAGTACCAGGGGCCAGATACATTATAAAAAACAAGAGAAAGTGAGCTGTTCATTCAACCCCGCTGGAGATTGCGACTGGAACCGGAAGATCCACTCCGATTCCTTCTGGAGGATCCTGTGGTCCCAGTCGCCCCTCCTAGGTGAAGGTCTGACCAATTCCAATGCGGAGAACCTAAGGAATCTCGGGTCTCCGTGATGGACTTCCCACATATGATTCGCAAGTGGGGTGTCTTTTTTGTTCTTAATGTCATTAAGGTGTTCGAGTATGCACTTCTGAAATTCTCTGAAGGTTTTGCCCACATAGTCCTTAGGGAATGCGCATTGAGCCAGATAGACCACCCACTCGCTGCGACAATTGATAAAATCACGGATATCAAATATTTTCCCCGTGACCGAGCACAAATTCAGTTTCAGTCCCACAACATGGACAGTGATATACCAGAGGGAAATCAATGGCAAAAATTTCCACAAAAAATATGTATTTTAATCACGGGCCATTTTTATGCGTCTTGAAGGGAAACTCTCAAAAATGTGCCCTGCTGGAGCCTAGAGAATTTGTATTTCCTATTGGTGTGATGTATACAAATGTGCAGCACTCCACATTTTTGTATCCTGCAGAGTCCATTAAAAAAATGCATACGTTAACGTAAATTTTTTTTCTACCATGGAACTGTATGGTGAACGGACGCCACTGTACAGGATCAGTCTGAGGCATCTGTTAACACATACATTTTTGGTATGCATTAAAAATGGATGGCAAAGATAGGATTTGAACCCAGCCCTAGTGTCAGAATAAGCACCAGTACACAGCAGAGCAGTGTAGCGGAGATGGGGAGGCCGCCATGTACTGACAGTGCGCTACCTGGTCCTGGTTGTTAGAGATGAGGACTGTGTTTTTCTCAAGGATCATTTTATACTGGGATATACAGGGCACAGTATAATACACTAGAATCTATACAATATAAAGATATTAGCCCTACCCCAAAATAATAATACAATTTGGTGGTCATTTATTATATAGAAATACGTCTATGTTAGGTGTATTTCTGACAAAGGTCCTTAACGCCGCAATCTTTAACACTGCATATTTACATCCCAATAGGTGTAATAGCAAGTGATCAAAAAGTCATATGCCCCCCAAAATAGTGCCAATAAAACCGTCCTCTCATCCCGCGAAAAATGAGCCCCTACCTAAGATAATAGGCTAAAAAAAAAAAAATTAACTTTCTACTCTAGGGCTGCATCAGGGAGGCTTCAAATGGGACATGGCGTAAATAAACCAGTCCAGCAAAATCTGCCTTTCCCTCTACGCTCTACTGTGTGCCCGTACAGTAGTTTACAGCCACATATGGGGTGTTTCTGTAAACTACAGAATCGGGGCAATAAATATTGAGTTTTGTTTGGCTGTTAACCCTTGCTTTGTTACTGGAAAAAATTTATTAAAAGGGAAAATGTGGGGGGTTCAGTTAGCACAGCCCTGTATGCAGGTGCACATTGCTATGGCGAAATACAGATACAAACGTAAAAACACAAATGCAATCGCACTCTGCAACCAGCAATCTGCCCTGCCTCTATGCTGGATGTTGAATGAGGCATTGGTGTACATTTTGGCCAAAGCGTAATAAGCCACTCACCACGTCAAGGTCGCCTCCATGAGTGGTCCCAAACACTAGTTCCTACCTGTACCTACCCTTGTGTGACTGACATGGCCCATAACAGGTAGGAACTAGTGTTAGGAACCACTCATGGAGGCGACTTTGACGTGGTGAGTGGCTTATTACGCTTTGGCCAAAATGTACACCAATGCCTTATTCAACATCCAGCATAGAGGCAGGGCAGAGTGCTGGTTGCAGAGTGTGATTGCATTTGTGTTTTTACGTTTGTAAAAGGGAAAATTTGCCACAAAAAAAATTGAAATTCTGAAATTTTATCTCCATTTGTCATTAACTGTTGTGGAACACCTAAAAAGTTAACGACGTTTGTAAAACCAGTTTTGAATATATTGAAGGGTGTAGTTTGTAGAATGGGGTTATTTTTGGGTGGTTTCTATTATGTAAGCCTCACAAAGTGACTCCCGACCTGAACTGATCCTTAAAAAGTGGGTTTTTGAAAATTTTGTAAAAATTTCAAGATTTGCTTCTAAACTTCTAAGCCTCCCCAAAAAATAAAATGTCATTCCCAAAATGATCTAAACATGAAGTAGACATATGGGGAATGAAAAATAATAACTATTTTTTGGAGGTACTACTATCTATTATAAAAGTAGAGAAATTGAAATCTGGAAATTTGCTAATATTTCAAAATTTTGGGTAAATTTTGTATTTTTTCATAAATAAAAATGTTTTTTTTTTACTCCATTTTACCAGTGTCATGAAGTAAAATATGTGATGAAAAAACTATCTCAGAATGGCCTGGATAAGTAAAAGCGTTTTAAAGTTATTCACACATAAAGTGACACTGGTCAGATTTGCTAAAAATGGCCTGGTCCTTAAGGTGAAAATTAGCCCTGTCCCTCAGGGGTTAAGGCAGTTGTCCCTAGGTGAGTGTTGGGCTTACCTCGATGCGTTGACAGCACTGGCTGCAGTTGGCAACACTATTGTCAGCAGCTGACACGTTAAAAAAAGCCCACACTGCGGAGCCATGTGCCGGCGTCCTGGGAGCGCAAGATGTGACCGTGCATGGTGGATGGCTCGCTCCAGATATATTTGCAGTCTGATTTTTGCCTCCTGTGCACTGAAATTTCTGCCTACTTATCTTCCTTCTCTTTCCTATCTGCTGCTCCATCTCTCCCTCTGAACTCCCTTCCTTTTTCTCTCTTGTGGGCACCCATGTGACGTCCATCGACACGTAATCATCGTCACCACTGACATTAGAGATCTCAGAGTAGGCAGCAACAGCGGGGACCACCCTTCTTAGGCTGATCTGGGTACTGTCGTCAAACCGCTGGGTGGTGGCCGTTGCTACCTCCTCTTCCTCATCCGATGCCAAAAATGGCTGCGCATCGTTAAGGTCTGGGGATGGATGGGAAAATGATTCCTCTGACTCCACTGGAGGGGCTATGGTGGTGGTGTCTTTGGGGTTGCACACAGCAGAGAGTGAGTAGGGTGCAGATACAGAGGATGAGGAGGGTGCAGAAGCGGAAAGCTAAGTGAGCCACTCAACTAACTCTAGTGTGTCCTTTGACATAATTGCACGCAACTTCTCCAACTTCCCACTTAGGCTCCGGCCTGGGGCACCTGCCCCGACCCCTGCGGAACCGCCAGCCTCCTCTGCCTGTCATCTTCAAAATGACCCTGTGCCAAAGTCCCTAGAGAAGAGCAGTATTTGTGGAAGCTGATATATGGCAGGCCTCAATCAGTTGTTAGTTGAAGCTTGTATATCACCCTCAAGCAGTAATTTTTGTGGACGCAGGTATATGGAAAATATCACTATTTTGTTGAAGCTGATATATGACAGGCCTCAATCAGTTGTTAGTGGAAGCCAATCAGTTGTTAGTTGAAGCTGGTATATCACCCTCAAGCAGTAATTTTGTGGACGCAGGTATATGGAAAACCTCTATCACTATTTTGTGGAAGCTGATATATGACAAGCCTCAATCAGTTGTTAGTTGAAGCTGGTATATCATCCTCAAACAGTAATTTTGTGGATGCAGGTATATGGAAAACCTATATCACTATTTTGTGGAAGCTGATAGATTGCAGCCCTCAATCAGTATTTTTTGGAAGCATACAAATGCATTATAATATATTTTCTATGTTAGAAAATATATTATAAGTATATCACACCCCTCTGTGTATCACACCTATCGATAGCACACGGTTACCAGTCCTTAAAAGGACTTTTATGGCCCTATTAGCTAGCGTTTGGTGTCCCTAAGTTCCTAACAGTCTGTCCCTGCTCCAAAATGCAACCTCTCCCTACACTGGAAAAACACATAATGTAAAATGGCTGCCAGATCGGGTTCTGTTATAGGGTTGGGGGTGTGTCCATGTGCTGAAACGTCTCAATTGGCTGTCCTGTCCCACCTGATGGATGTGTCATGGGTCAAAGTTCGGAGCAATGCATAAGAATATTGCGCGCGGACATTGCCATAAGTTTGCATGTTCGTCGGATCGCGAACACGTAAAGTTCGCCATGAACCTCAAGGCCATCACTACCTGTCATTGCACCCGGCATACAAAGAAATGTGCTTCATGATGTCGTCATGAAGCGAGTTTCCTTATGAAATTCGATGAAGCAGTTGAATCAAATTTTCCATAACTTCGCTCATCTCTAGTTGCAACCACAATATGGACGGCCACTAAAAGACAACCTTATTGCAAAATCAGCCTAAGCTGTATTTATCTTCCGTGTGCTGTTTGCATTTTTTTGTAGCTAGCACACTGACCCATTCATTTCTATGGGGCCATGGACACATCAGTATTTTTTGTGGATCCATGTGGTGGTTCTACAAATTAAAGAACATATCCTATTCTTCTTGTCTGCACTGTAAATAGTCATTTCTATTGATGGGAGTGAGAAGAATGCAGAGTATACACGGTTTACAGACCGCAATACGGGCACAGTCGTGTGCATGAGGTCCAAAATTGTCATCGGTATCAGCAGTGCCCCAAATCTTTCTCATTCACTTTTCTCTCTGCTGCTTTTCAGTAAAAAAAAAAAAAAAAAAACAACTTCCAACAATTTTCCATTATCTCCTTGAATATCAGTAACTTACATGAATCACTCTTTCTTGAACAATAGCAGCTTTCAGGATTTTTTTTTTAGGTTGCCATAAAATGCATTTTTTACCTTGTTCATAACAATCTCCATTTCTGTTGCCAGGTGCTTTACAAAAGGCTGCAATGAGAAAATGTCCAAAAATATAAAATTATTGTGTAACAATGTTTTTATGAACTGACACCATGTCGAATGAATCAAATTGGTTCATTCTTAAGTTTAACTGGCAACAGTTAAATGTTCACATTGAGATCATGAATAGACATTTTGTTTGGTGAATGACTGCAGTTTAATGACTCCTGATGTCAGTATATTTTGCCCTGGGTAAAAACGTGCTATATGAATTATTCACTGCTCAGTGGAATGAATTGGTTCGTGTTTCTAAGATGAATGTTAACTGCTACTATGTGACACTACAGGGCACAGCTAATGCTGACAAAGGACAATGGCTTTTTCCTGTTAGAGGCTGAGGACACGGGACATTATCTGCAGTCATTTCCAGTAGATGCTTTTCATTTGTGTAAAATATTTTTTTTTTCTGTGTGTTCTGTGAACATAACAATTAATATATAAAATAATGAAGTGAATATGTAGAATGCTTCGCTGGCCAAGAAAATTAGCTTGGAAGTATTTAAATCAATGCAGGAACAAATCTGTTGAATAGTGTGTGGCTTGATCAGTGTAGTGATAGCTGACTTGGCAAACCTTTTGGCAAACAACCAGGGAACAGATTTCTGGATTAGAAACAAACAATTATGCATTTACCTAAGATTTCATCTTTTTTATATTGTTTATAAATCGAGAAGAAAAAAGAAAAAAAAATCGGAATTAAAACAGGACAATATTTTACTATAAAAAGGGTCCAAACTCAATGGGATTAAATGAAAAGCTAAAATGTACTATGCAGATACTTTGTTTTTAAGTTTCCAAATACCAAACCTACAATTCAGCAAGATATTTCACCCCAACCCTCCTGAGAAATATGATGCTATTTGCAAGATCTTCACAGTCCATTTTTTATGTGCTCCTGTGTACTAATACTGTCTAAAGAGGAACATACACATTCAATGGCTGCTAGCCAAACTATCCTTGACCAGCAACTATCTCTCCTGAAATACACTTTCATGCTCTGTTCAGGTGGGTATGTATGTATTTTCAGTAGGGAGAAAGCTGCAATCAGACACTCCTGGCAGTGTCTTATCTCCTGGTAGAATAAAAGGATCAGATGAAAAATGTCTTCTTTTTCCTGACATCATCTGTTGAGTAGTCTTGGGGGAGCTCCCTATACACATAAGATTGTTGGCTGAACCCACCTGGTGGGTTTAGCCAACAATAAACTAATATTTATCGGGCAGTACAGAGGTCCTGTAACCTTTCCTGGCATGTCTCCCCTCCCATTAAGCATCTATTTTTATGACTCTATGGTGTGCCATTCCTCCATGAATCCTTCAAGGCAGGGTGCTGAATCTTATTAAAGGGGTTATCCAATCCATATAATGACCCATAGAATGCCTGGGCCCCTCCGGATCCCTGCATGACTGCTGCTGCATTCCAGGATCAGCCAATAGCAGGCCGCAGCGGTGACCAGCCTCGCTAGCATCACCCGGAGATACAGTGTCGACCATGCAGGGATCCAGAGGGACGCCGGGGACCAGGTAAGTATGCTCTAGAGGAGGGGCCTGGGCATTCTGGGGGTCGTTATAGGGATTAGATAACCCCTTTAAAGAAACCAGTCCTGTATGGAGACTTACTGAAAGTACTCCAGGGTATGGAGACTTATTGGCAATGCTTCATGGAAAACAAATATGCAAAGAGGTATCTCCCAAGAAAGAGACCCATGTCGCCAGCGCCATCTATTGTAAGTGGCTCCCTATAAGTCAAGATCCACCTTTCCAACAAGCCTTAGCATTTGACAAGGGAATATAGACAGGCCAGATATCTATTCATAGACAGATATTACAGGGTGCCTGCCCCTCATCAGTATGGTGTAGGATTCAATTTAGCTCAGGGCGATGCATTGGAAGCGGCTTAGGCAGGATGCTGAATCTTCTTAAAAAGACCAGTCCTGGATGGAGAATTCCTGGAAGTACTCCATGGTATGGCGACTTATTGGCAATGCTCCATAGGAAACAAATATACAAAGAATGCACACTGCCTAAGCCTCTTCCAAAGCGTCGCAACAAGCCAGCCAGAGTTGTACTCACAGATGCAGATGCACCTCATTTATCAAACATTGTGGGACATTTGATACATTTATACTGTAGCAAATGATGGCAATGAAAACTCCTGCAAAACTGACTTTGAAAATTCTCGTCATGATAAATCTCCTCCTATGTGTTTTAGTTCCCCAAGAACTAACAATTAATAAAAAAGCACTATTATTGAAAAAGGACAGAAAAAAAGCCCCAGTAAATAAGCATCATCCATAGGTATAATTTTTAAACCCTCAACTGAACATTTGCTTTAATCTTCAGATATTTGCATTGGGTGATGCATAGTATTTTTCAAGGTCTTAGACTATTAGATGAGATGTTTATAATTGACTCTGCTCTATGCTATATTTTGATGTTTTGTTCTCTAATATAACATTCAACATCTCATGCTAATTGCCAAGAAAACAGAACCCTTGTCCCTGATGGCACAATTTTCAGCGGTAAAGAAAGGTAAAGTTGTGTACTTCCTTATACCTTTGTTTTCAGGTATGAATGGGGATAAATAATGGCCTGCAAAAGAAGCAATGATTGCTGTAATTACTGTAGATATATTTAGAGGTTAGTAGTGCTCTGTGATGCTGGAATACTAAAATCCACATGGATGACTCTCTCTGTCTCATGAAGTCATTACATGACAAGCCATGCTCTGGTCTCCTACCAGATCGGAAATGCATCCACCTACAATGAGATATTATAGGAATATACAATTTCATAAGGTATGGCATTCGCTAAGCTTTTAGAATGTTTTCAATTATAGAAAAATAGACCTGACATTCTGTTTAATAGCACACATGGAAACCAAGCCACCTCACCTCTGCCTGGTGCATGAATCCAGCCCAATCACTCTGCTTAAAATGGACAAGCAAGATTGTCCACCAGTCCTGAAGGACTGTGGACAAAAGTTCTCCATTCATTTCACAATTGTAATGGGAAAAAAACCACAGTCCCGTAACTTACTTGTATCTTACCCTACCAGACCCTTATTAAAGAAGTTGTGCGTTTTCCTATATTGAAGATCTGTCCTCAGTATAGGTGATCAATATCACATTGGCGGGTGTACAACTCCCGGCACCCCCATCAATCAGCTGTTTGAGGGGAGAATGCAGCACTCTCTTTTTACCTGCTCCCTGTTACCATTGCAGTGGTGTTCAGGTATAATTACAGCTCCTCCATCCTCTTCACTTGAATGGGAAGGAGCACTTGTAGTTACTCTGTATGATTGAAGTGAATGGAACGGAGGAGTTGTAATTACACCTACTCGCCACTGCAATGCCAAACAGCTCGCCCGATCGCCATGACGTAATAGTACGTCAAAATGTGGCAAGTCCCTTGCCGCCATGACGCACTATTACCTCATATGTCGGGAAGGGGTTAAACCCCCTTGGCTGGAGGGTATTCATGCTAATATCCAGCATCCTTCTCTGTTTAGTAAGTGCCTTCTCTGTCTCTGGCCAGTCAATTTTTTTTCTCATTTATTTGGTGCAGTTAATTTTTTTGCAATTACTAAATAAATGTAGCACTTAACACTTTTACTGTTATTCTTTAAAAAAAAAACAATGTCCTTGTATTTCTACAGATATAGTATCTGTAGATACCAGTAAATTATTGAGGTTTTTAATCAGAGAACATCCTTTCATTGATTACAGTTAACTAGTAAGGTCGCTGCCTCCAGTACAGCAGGTCCTGTGTTTAAGACATTCTCAGAGGGAATCTGAAAAGAAAAAAAAACTGTTAAATATAGAGGGTTAGCTATATAGGGAAGGGGAGAAATATTAACCTTTGCTATGGGATTCCATGATTTCTATGTATGCCTCTGGCTACTAGGGTCAAAGTAGTGTAGGACTGGGGGGTCTAAACTGAGGCTTATAGGGTCTAATCTCAGTCTTATGGGGGCTGGGGGGGATGATGGGGGCTGATCTGAGGCTGATGGGGGCTGAGGGGTCCGATATGAGGCTGATTAGGGCTGGGGGTATGATCTGAATGTGATTGGGGGTCTGATTTGAGGTCTGATGGAAAATATTTTTTTTCATATTTTCCTCCTCCAAATTCTAGGTACGTCTTATAGTCCGAAGAATATAATACTTTTCTCACCATGCTACAAATAAAATTGTGGGCAATAGGAGAATTTAGCCCCTATAGACACTCATCCAAGTAGTTTGTGATAACATTTATTAGCCAAGAAATAGTTACAAGGGTGGACTGGGAACTTAAAGGGGCCATGAGATAAAAAAAAAAAAAGATTGTCACGTACATGGCCGCCAGCCATGAGGAGAGCTTCAGGTGGTCCTCTGAATATTGGCATATTGGGAAATTGCCCTGTAGGGTCTATGGCAAGTCCACCCCTGAATGGTTAAGTAAGAGTAGATCTATATCTATCTAAATTAATTTCCTGATTAGTGTTGATCGCGAATATTCGAATCGTAAATTTGAAAATATTTAGAATATAGTGCTATATATTCGTATTCGAGAATAGTGTTGATCGCGAATATTCTAATGCGAATTGCGAATGTATTACAAATATCGGCACTTAGCAACATCCCTAGCAACAAATGGGAAAGTTTGCTACCCCTTAGTGTTGATCGTAAATATTCTAATCGCTAATTTTTATTGTTATTATATTACTTTGCCGATTTTCGCAATCAAGAAAATAATGACTGGAGATCATGAATTCTCGAATTCTAAATATTGTGAATTCAAATATTGCCTATGCCGATCATCACTATTCCTGATGTCATCATTGTATTGTAGTTGCATATAAGTTAAATAGCAATGGCCATAAGTTCTTATTTATTCATATTAATTACTTATATGGCACCAACATATTCTGAAGCATTTTACAGACAGTATCATCATTGGCTGTCCCCAGTGGAGCTCACAATCTAAATTCCCTATCAGTATGTCTGGTGTAAACCCACACAAACATGGAGATAGAATACAAATTCCATCCAGATGTTGTTCTTGTTTGGTTTCAAACTGAGGACCCCAACTCTGCAAGATCTAGTGTTAACCGCAGATCCACTATGCCTCCAATGTATGGTAAATGCATGTGAAAAAGCTACTCTATGTCACTTGTAACCAAACAGTGATTTTGTTTATCCAAACAAATACCATGCACTAAGCTCATGACTTGCTTGGTGTCTTCTAGGTAACCTGGGCAATGAACTAGTCCAATTTTTGGTAGTGAGTAAAAAATTGCCAGTCGGATTATCCACTAAGATATACTCCTACTCTCAAAACAGAATGTAGTTACTCTTTACAAAAATGAGTTGGATACTTAGCTTAATATATATTTAATACATAATTTAGCTTCTTTTTATTTGGTGACATATACAAAATAGTATTCAAGATCAACATCTGCTTTCCCCTTATTTAGTACTTGTATCTTCAAATCATTATGGGGCAGATTTATCATTTAGTTTTGCCACTTTTGTGGCGTGCAAAAGTTTATTTCGTTAATAATCTCTTCAGTTCCAACATTTTTTTAAATCTAAGTTCAGTTCTATTGCTCCAGAGTCCAGATGTGTCATCACAGATATCTCTTCCAAATGATCACCCACATTGGTGAAGAAGAGTATATTTAACTGTGCACATGGATTCACTGGATTGCTAATGGATGTTATATTGTAAAATTGAGCTGAATTCGAATCACCACAGTTTTAAGGCTTATGGGGGAAATATGGATATTAGCACATGTGGAAACAGAGAAGTTTTATCCACATTATTAAGTGCTGGTCTATTCTCTTGCTTGTCCATTTTGTTTGTTTCACCATGAACGCTATTGCATTTTGCTAAGTTATAAACAGATGCATTAGAAAGGAAAACCTTGACTGGGGACATCTCCAGGTGCATGTAGGGCCATAGGTTGCAGAGGGACCACCTTATACTTCACTCTTGACAAACTTGGAACATATACAGTACATCGTGATTGGCCATCTGCCTCCCTAAAGTCTGTTCAAGTTTACCTGGTGCTGAGGGAAGCCCTGATCTGATGCCAACATGAACAGAGTCAATATTTGGATCATATAATAAACTGGATGGGTTAGTATAACAGTAAGAGTCAGGTGGCTTTCAAAAATAAATTACTGTGTGATGTTGAATACTTTTGCGTAAATAAATACACAAGTATTATGGGAGTGATACCTTTATAGGCTAACCAGAAAAAAAACATATTGCAAGCTTTCAGAGCAGAAAGGCTCCTTCTTCAGGCCAGATTACATATGAAAGGCTGAGAAACAGGCACAACACTTATAGGATGTTACAGCAAAACATGTACATGGGGGGATGCATAATTAACATAAGGCAGAGCAAAAACTAGACATGGTCAGCAGAAACAATGTAGATTAAGGATTGGGAGTCGAACTGAGGGAGGCTTGAATTTTGTCTAAATAGTGGGTCATAAAACCAGGGGTGAGATTCAATCCATCACTTAATGACTGGAATGTAGTCATAATTTTAAATTCCCAGGTTTTCCTGTCTCAATAATTCTTAAAATTCTCTCTGAGAATTAAAACCTTTAAGTCGTCCATGGAGTGTCCTGGTCCAGAGAAATGGATTCACACTGTATCGCCCTTGTGGTTTACTGAAATGGTTAGATTCTTAAATGATTTTGCTGTACTGTACCTCAACACAGTGGTGTTTCCAAAGAAGAACTGGGTATGATATACGTTATAGAATGCCTTTCACACATGTGATAAAATGTTTTTCAAGATTGATGTGATAAGAATCCTAAATATGGCCATATACATGAGGCCAATACTATGTCAAGGCATTGCTCATAAGACTATGTGGCACTTCTTCTAAAATGTCTATTTTCGTAAATAAGTATAGGTATAACAATTCTGGGATCATATTTTTCTTATAACTCTGCATTATGCCATTTCTATGCTGTTCCTCCAATAAATTTATGAATACATTTACAATTGGGTGTTACTCAGTCTTACAGTGTAGGGGCATGGCCTACTGACAAGAAGAATGGTAACACCCAGTTGTCAATTTACTCACAAATATCAAGGATGAGTATATCTAAGAAAAGAGGCACCAGCATTGTTAATAAATGGGTTATACAAGTATTTAGTAAAACAGACAAGTCAGGAGTGGTGATAGCAGGTCCTATTTAAGCAGTATCATAATATACTCTTAAATCAAAGGTGAATCTAGACCTATTAATTGAGACCTATACAGGCCAAGCTGCCAACGTTGTGCCTTTGGACCTTGATTCAACTTCTTCACTTGTAATCAATCATTTTATATGATTTGTAAAATAAATCTGCCCTTTCTGGATTTAAAAGGTTCAAAAAGCTCACAGTATCACGAACAACGGTAATCAGAAGCACCGTTTCTTTTTCACATCCAGGTATTTATAAAGTATAATCTCTTATGGAATAGTCTATTTTTTACTATGAAGTACAATAGACTTTAGATAAACATGCAGCCACTTTTTGTCTCTATTTTTAATACTAACGTCATAGTGCAATGACAATTGTTCCTCTCGGCTGATATGCCACTTCAGACACCATTGCTATAAAAGAGCAAAGTACTCTTCTTTCAATGGATGTTCATCAGTATATTCTGTGGATGAATTCAGGTCTTTCTAATGATCGTAATCTTACCCATGAGATTACAAAATAATATTTCCTTTTAGGTTGCTTTCTTTTAAGGATGAATGAATAACAGATATCTTTTTTTATGTTTGCTTTAGAACAGGGGTGTACACCCTTATTTGGGTTGAAGACCATATTGTTATAGTGTACCACTTCCAAGGGCTGAATTAAAATATAGGGGCATTCCTAATTGAGAGCTTTATGGCATATTGACAGTATATACATGTCTAATTAAAAGCTCCACTACTGCGGCTTTCACTTATTGGGAGGATAGGCTCCCCTGTTTATGGCTCCAAAGAAGAGGAGATGAAGTGTTGTTGTAGTGTTTGCCAGCTATGGTAGCATTTCAAAAGAGAGATGCACTCATGTGCAATGACCTCTGCACATCATCTCACCCTCTCAGGAGTACCAAACAGAATGGTGTTGTCCTACATGGAAGTCCCAAAGGAGGCCTGGTTTAGAAGAATTAATTACATGTTGACAAGGGAAATTAGTTGTCCATAGCATCCAATAACTGTCTTTTTTAGGAGGCTACTTAGAAAATGGGATGGTGAGATGCCAGCTCTTTTATGGCATGGCCACTATTTCAATAGGTTGCTGCATCTATAGTTTATATTATTCAGTACAGTCTGCATGAGAATGATGTCCCTTCTTGGGTAGACTAACAAGTCTCAGGGGCCCATGGTGAGAAACAGTGGTCCAACATCAAGCTGTAGTTTGTGACGGAGGGTTAAGATCCTGATGCTGGATGATATCAGGACACAATGTGGCAGCTCTCGGATCTGAAGAGGAACCTGGCAGCAAAGTAAGGTAAGTATGCATTATCAGCTGTTCTCCACTAGATAAATAGAACAGATAATGGCCAATAAAAAGAAAGCTGTTTTATTAGTATAGCTTCTAGGATCAGGATCCTAAGGATTAATGGTGTCCTCAATGCTGAGATATACAGGCGGCTACTTATCCATCATACAATATCATCAGGGAGGCACCTGACTGGCTCCAAATTTATTCTGCAGAAGGACAACAACCCCAATCACACAGCCAATGTCATTAAGAATTGTCTTAAAGAAGAACAAGGAGTCCTGGAAGTGATAATTTGGCCCCCACAGAGTCCTCATTTCAACATCATCATGTCTGTCTGGGATTACATAAAGAGAGAGAAGGATTTGAGCAAGCCTACATCCATAGAACAGCTGTGATTAGTTCTCCAAGATGTTTGGAACAACCTCCCTGTTGAGTTCTTTCAACAACTAACTATGTGCAAGTGTATCCTAGAAGAACTGATGCTGTTTTGAAGCCAAAGGGTGGTCACACCAAATATTGATTTGATTTAGATTTCTCTTTTGTTCATTCACTTAGCATTTTGTTAATTGATAAAAATAAACTATGAATACTTTTATTTTTGAAAGCATTTTTACCTTGCACATTTTTTCAATGCCTGCCTAAAACTTTTTGCCTATAACTGTGTATATTTAATTATAAATATTTTCATTTCAAATACTAAATCTTAAAACAAATAATTTTGCAATCGTAATTCTCCTATGTAGTGTAGTATCCTTCCCTTCCCCTCATCCTACCAGGAGAGAGGAAGAAGAAGAAAAAAAAAAAAAAAAAAAGGAGGTCTAAGGGCCTAAATAACGTAATGTTTCCCTAACCACACATCCCACTAGACATACAACTCTTTCTCATCTTGGGTACTACAATTGTGTTCAATTATACTGTAGCTTCCTTTGTCACCAGTTGGAGCCATTGTTACAGATGGTGAATCATCATTTTTTTCCCAATTATACAGCGCATAACAGTGACCTCCACAGCAGCCTGCTACCTTAAAATATGACTTCCATAGCACCCTGTCCCTTTAGCAATGACCTCCACAGTGCCCTTCCCCCTTAAAATGTGACCTCCACAGCACCCCACTCCCTTAACAGTGACGTCCACAGCACCCTGTGGCCTTAACAGTGATCTTCACAGTACCCCACCCTCATAACAGTGACTTCAACAGCGTCCTGCCCCCTTAACTGTGACCTCCTGTTGTGCTTTTTCATAAGTGTAAACAGTTATATCTACTTATTCTTAATTATAATGGGTATTCATTGCCTTTAAGAGGAATGTTGATTTATATTCACTGTTTTGTATGAATTTTCATGTAGGCCGAAGTAAGTCCATGGGAAGATTACTGTGCCGTTCAAAAAGCTAGTGTTATTGTAACAATATATTATACATTTAGACAGTTAGAAGATACACCGCACCTGCAGATTTAGAGGCTCCATTATATTTCTTATCTGAACATGAATTCCACAGTGTGAGAATTGTCTAGGTGTTCCTCAAAGTATACATTCATGTATCAAAGTTTGTCCCTCGGCTCTAAGACCAGGCCTCCAGATGTCAGAGGTGTGTAGTATTGAAAATATCAGGCATGTATGAGTTAACCCTTAATGGGATGATGCTTATTGCTTATACAACAGTGCCACCTAGATATGAGCAGTTAATACTACATCAGTCAACAAAAGTGCATTCTGGGTAGTATTATGATGTCACTTTCCTTATCAATGCACACACCCATCCATCAATGATTGTAAAGTTCCAAACTAAGAGGGTGTGTTCATCTGATAAGTTTTAGGTTAAGAAACCAGATACCAAAAAAAAAAAAAAAAAAGAAAAAGATAAAAACTAACAAAGAAAAAAAGAAAGGGAGATCTCTGGAAAAACATTTGGATTATCGGAAAAACTCTTGAGAGATGACTGCCCCAAGACTCTGCACATCACTCGATCCTTGGGTAATGTATATTTCTGTTTTATGTAGTATTGATCTAAATTAATTGGCTTGATACTTAGCCAGATACCCGCTCATTTGCGGACGTGTAACGTTAGTTGCTACATCAATATTTTCTCTGATTTCAGTTACGATGCATATAACTGAATAAAAGGGATAATATTGGAGAAACTCTCTGTTGGGAATCTTTATATTCCCTAGTTTGATATCCAGCCAATAATTTATAAGTTTTGGTGCAATACTACCCCATATCTGAGATTGGTCATCACTTTGGGGCAGAGCAAGGGCTCGTATCTGTAATTTTCTTGATTGAGTTTTCTGCATAATCCATTGATTGTATATATCTCACAATTTTAAAGCCGTATTGCATAATATTCTTGTGTTGGTTGAGTAGTGTTTTGTTGGCACCATATAGTAGTGAATTCTGGGTACTGCATATCATTGTATATAATTGAAATTTACGTTGATTAATTTTTGATTGTATTTTAAACTATTGTATAATAAACCATTTATATTTTTGCATAGACGCTTGTACCCTGTTTTACTGATTGCAAAAAATAATCAGGTTCTTGATTGAACTCTTTTTTAGATGTTTATGTCCATCTCGCGGGTTAATATCGTTTGCATAAATTTTCGTTTGATCCGTTAATTTTTATTTATTTATATATAAAGCATTTGCTTTATATACCTGACATTCCAAATCTCCCCACCTCCTTGATAGTGATCTTCCCAGTAGTGAGGTCGCAAACTATTCACCGGCGAACAGTTCTTGGCAAACATAGCTTGTTCGCGTTTGCCGCAGCAGGCGAACATATGCGATGTTCGGTCCGCCCCCTATACATCATCATTGAGTAAACTTTGACCCTGTACCTCATAGTCAGCAGACACATTCCAGCTAATCAGCAGCAGCAGACCCTCCCACCTCCTGGACAGCATCCATTCGGAAGCTGCATTCTCAGTGAGAGGAGGGACAGTGCTGCTGCTGCTGATCTAATAGGGAAAGCGTTAGCTAGGGCATTGTTCTGTGTCCACAGACTCATCTGCTGTAAGGACAGCATCCTGACAGCACCCCAAAAAGCCCTTTTCAGGGCTGGTACATCAGTGTGCTTTTTTTTAAATATATATATATATATATATATATTGCAGTTGCCTGGCTGCCCGTGTGTGAGAGGCTGCAGGCTCAGTCACAGACAGTACTGTGTGCACACCATTCATACAGGGTGTCACAGACAATACCTTGCAGATAAAAAAAAATTATATTTAATATTTTTCTGTGATATAATCCCAGTTACAAGCCAGTGTGTGTCTGGCCCCAGACTGTACTGTGGCCACTGGCTAGGCCTCCATTCATACCGTTACAGGGTGTCACTCACTCACAAATACCTTGCAGATAAAAAAAAAATATATTTAATATTTTTCTGTGATATAATCCCAGTTGCAAGCCAGTGTGTGTCAGGCCTACACAGACTGTACTGTGGCCACTGGCTAGGCCTCCATTTATACCGTTACAGGGTGTCACTCACTCACAAATACCTTGCAGAAAAAAAAATTATATTTAATATTTTTCTGTGATATAATCCCAGTTGCAAGCCAGTGTGTGTCAGGCCCACACAGACTGCACTGTGGCCACTGGCTAGGCCTCCATTCATACCGCTACAGGGTGTCACTCACTCACAAATACCTTGCAGATAAAAAAAATTATATTTAATATTTTTCTGTGATATAATCCCAGTTGCAAGCCAGTGTGTGTCTGGCCCACAGACTGTACTGTGGCCACTGGCTAGTCCTCCACTCATACCGTTACAGGGTGTGAGTCAAAAACACCTTGCAGATAAAAAAAATATTTAATATTTTTCTGTGATATAATCCCAGTTGCAAGCCAGTGTGTGTCAGGCCTACACAGACTGTACTGTGGCCCCTGGCTAGGCCTCCATTTATACCGTTACAGGGTGTCACTCACTCACAAATACCTTGCAGAAAAAAAATTATATTTAATATTTTTCTGTGATAAAATCCCAGTTGCAAGCCAGTGTGTGTCTGGCCCCACAGACTGTACTGTGGCCACTGGCTAGGCCTCCATTCATACTGTTACAGGGTGTCGCTCACTCACAAATACCTTGCAGAAAAAATAATTATATTTAATATTTTTCTGTGATATAATCCCAGTTGCAAGCCAGTATGTGTCTGGCCCACAGACTGTACTGTGGCCACTGGCTAGGCCTCCACTCATACCGTTACAGGGTGTGAGTCACAAATACCTTGCAGATAAAACAAATTATATTTAATATTTTTCTGTGATATAATCCTAGTTGCAAGCCAGTGTGTGTCAGGCCCACACAGACTGTACTGTGGCCACTGGCTAGGCCTCCATTCATACCGTTACAGGGTGTCACTCACTCACAAATACCTTGCAGATAAAAAAATTATATTTAATATTTTTCTGTGATATAATCCCAGTTGCAAGCCAGTGTGTGTCAGGCCCACACAGACTGTACTGTGGCCACTGGCTAGGCCTCCATTCATACTTTACAGGGTGTCACTCACTCACAAATACCTTGCAGATGAAAAAAAATATATTTAATATTTTTCTGTGATATAATCCCAGTTGCAAGCCAGTGTGTGTCAGGCCCACACAGACTGTACTGTGGTCACTGGCTAGGCCACCACTCATACCGTTACAGGGTGTCACTCACTCACAAATACCTTGCAGATAAAAAATAATTATATTTAATATTTTTCTGTGATATAATCCCAGTTGCAAGCCAGTGTGTGTCAGGCTCACACAGACTGTACTGTGGCCACTGGCTAGGCCTCCACTCATACCGTTACAGGGTGTGAGTCACAAATACCTTGCAGATAAAAAAATTATATTTAATATTTTTCTGTGATATAATTCCAGTTGCAAGCCAGTGTGTGTCAGGCCCAAACAGACTGTACTGTGGCCACTGGCTAGGCCTCCATTCATACCTTTACAGGGTGTCACTCACTCACAAATACCTTGCAGATAAAAAAATTATATTTAATATTTTTCTGTTATATGATCCCAGTTGCAAGCCAGTGTGTGTCAGGCTCACACAGACTGTACTGTGGCCGCTGGCTAGGCCTCCATTCATGCCATTACAGGGTGTCACTCACAAATACAGTTGCAGATAAAAAAATTATATTTAATATTTTTCTGTTATATGATCCCAGTTGCAAGCCAGTGTGTGTCAGGCCCACACAGACTGTACTGTGGCCACTGGCTAGGCCTCCATTCATACCATTACAGGGTGTCACTCACTCACAAATACCTTGCAGAAAAAAGTAAATTACATTTAATATTTTTCTGTGATATAATCCCAGTTGCAAGCCAGTGTGTGTCTGGCCCCAGACTGTACTGTGACCACTGGCTAGGCCTCCACTCATACCGTTACAGGGTGTCACTCACTCACAAATACCTTGCAGAAAAAAATTATTCTATTTAATATTTTTCTGTGATATAATCCCAGTTGCAAGCCAGTGTGTGTCAGGCCCACACAGACTGTACTGTGCCCACTGTCCACCACTTATATAGGGTGGCACAGTATGTTGCATGCATAGTACCACTTATCTAAAAAAAATAACAGGCAGAGGCAGGCCACCCCGCAGGGGCCGTCGTGGTTGTGGTGCTGTGATTTCCACTGGCCCTCGAATAATGCCCAGTGTTCAGAGGCCACGTACTCTGAACCCAAAAAAATCGGGAAAATAGTTGACTGGCTTACACAGGACACCCAATCTTCAACAGCTTCCGCTAAGAACCTTGACGCACCATCCTCCTCCAGCTCAGCTTTTGTCACCTGCTCTCAAGTTACCACTCTCCCGCCCGCCGCCACCACCACCACTACCACCACTACCACCACAGCCGCTTCACTTGATCCCTCAGAGGAGTTATTTACACATCAGTTGGATGAAATTAGTGATGCGCAGCCATTATTGCCAGAGGATGTAGATAACAGGGATATGTCTCAGTCAGGCAGCATTACACACATGGATGTACAGTGTGATGATGATGATGATGTTGTACCCGCTGCTGCTTCCTTTGCTAAGGTGTCAGATACAAGTGAAGCGGTTGATGATGACGATGTGTCCGTGGAAGAGTTGTGGTCACCATCACCACCAGAAACAGCCTTGTCATCATTGCTTGCCGGACCTGCGGCAACGCTGCAAGAGGAGTATGAGGAAGAGGAGTCAGAGGAGGAATGTGGCTTTGAGGAGGACAAAGACCAACCACAGCAGGCATCCCAGGGTGCTCGTTGTTGTCACCTATCTGGGACCCGTGGTGTTGTACGTGGCTGGGGGAAGAACAGACCGTCAATGACATCAGTGAGGAGGAGGAACGGGAAATGAGTAGCTCGGCATCCAACCTTGTGCAAATGGGGTCTTTCATGCTGTCATGTCTGTTGAGAGACCCTCGTATAAAAAGGATGAAGGAGAATGACCTATACTGGGTTGCCACACTACTAGACCCCCGGTATAAGCAGAAAGTGGTGGAAATGTTACCAAATTACCGAAAGTTAGAAAGGATGCAGCAGTTCAAAACCAAACTAAAAAATATGCTTTACACAGCTTATAAGGGGGATGTCACAGCACAACGGGAATCTAACTGGGGAAGAGGTGAAAGTAATCCTCCTCCTACCACGACCACGGCGGCAAGGTCAGGACGCTTTACAGATGTGTTGTTGATGGAGGACATGCAGAGCTTTTTCAATCCTACACATCGCCACAGTCCTTCGGGATCCAGCCTTAGAGAACGACTCGACCGACAGGTAGCAGACTACCTCGCCTTAACTGCAGATATCGACACTCTGAGGAGCGATGAACCCCTTGACTACTGGGTGTGCAGGCTTGACCTGTGGCCTGAGCTATCCCAGTTTGCGATAGAACTTCTGGCCTGCCCCGCTTCAAGTGTCCTGTCAGAAGAGACCTTCAGTGCAGCAGGAGGCATTGTCACTGACAAAATAAGTCGCCTCGGTCAAAAAAGTGTTGATTATCTCACCTTCATTAAGATGAATGAGGCATGGATCCCGAAGGGGCTGACAGTGGGGGATACGTTTGACTAACAAAAGGGCTGATGACAAGCCTTGGCCTCACAATGGTCCCCACGCTGCTGTATTTAATGTCTGCATACCGGATGACTTTCGTGAATTCTCCGCCACCAACTAGGGTTCAAGCCGCAATGTTTTAGTCACCTTTCTGCCTGGAAAACATCAATTTTTTCGACCGCTGCTACAGCAGCGGCTGCAACAATACCAAATTTTTCAGGCATGTGTACATGCCTAATATTTCTGGCCTCTGGTGCTGCACTGTGGCTGCAAAAACAAAACAAAAAAAGGCACATACATGTGTCAATTTCCCTTCGTGATCGGTACCTTGTTGTGGTGAAGGGGCTTGCGTATCACTATGAAGCGATCATAACCTCTATGAGTGTTTTGGCAATGTTGCCACACCCCAGATGATAAGGCCGTTGCTTCATTATGATCAGACTAAAAGCGATCGGCTGGATAATTTTTTCTAGAAAAAAACATTAATTTTCTTTTATTTTAAAGTTGTATGGGTTTTTAAAACATAAAATAAAATCATAATAAAGTGCATACAATGTAAAAAACCCCATCAATTCCAATACAAAGCAAGTACAGAGCTCAGAGCTAAATTATTTCAGGATGTCGTAATCGTTCATTAATTCAACAATGGTTAATCAATTCGATACACGTCCCCGGATAGGGGACGTAACAGGGATTAAACTTATAGGAATAGTACTAGTTAAGACACCACTCATATAGGGTGTCACAGCACATTGCTCCGTGCAAGCGCAGTGCCCCAACTTGGGAGTAAGAGGACCGACCAAGCTGCTTTTTCCATCTCCCGGTTCCTAAAATCAATTCAGTTTGGTGTATCAGAGTTTGGTCTGTCACTGTGAAGGCAGTCGAAGGTACCAGGCCTAAAATTTTTTCCACAAAAGGCAATCCCTGATATGGGACGTAACAGGGATTAAATTGATGAGAAGAGAACTACAGGAAATACAGCGCAGACGCAGTGACCGTGGATTCAAACAAAGGGGAGGGAGCCAGCGTTTTTTTAACCATCTCCCCGTTTGAAAAATCTATTCAATAAATGGACCCCAGATTGGGGACGTAACTGGGATTAAACTGATGAGAATAGTACTACAGAAAATAACACTCATATCGGGTGTGACAGTAAATTGCACGGCGCAGATGCAGTGACCGTGGATTCAAACAAAGGGGAGGGAGCCAGCATTTCTTTAACCATCTCTCCGTTTGAAAAATCAATTTAATTCACCTTTCGGGGACCCTTGGTGTTGTACGTGGCTGGGTGGAGGAAGAAACCTTCAATGACATCAACGGGACATGGCTAGCTTGATATCCAACCTTGTGCAAATGGGGAGTTTGCGGTTGGGCAAATGGACTGTTTGCGGTTGTTTGCGGTGCATTAAAAGGGGAGTTTGCTCTGTCAATGTCTGTGAAACGGGCGTAACCCTTACACTACCTGATCGATACAACATCATACCTGATCATATACACACACTGGATGTTTTAAACCACATTGTTCAAAAGATTTTGGATTGTTAGGTGATTTATGCCCTTTTTGGATTAAAACCCAACTCTGCGTCAACTATGTAATTTTCCATGGGAGTTTTGCCATGGATCCCCCTCCGGCATGCCACAGTCCAGGCGTTAGTCCCCTTGAAACAACTTTTCCATCACTACTGTGGCTAGAAAGAGTCCCTCTGGGTTTTAAAATTCTCCTGCCTATTGAAGTCAATGGCGGTTTGCCTGGTTCGCCCGTTCGCGAATATTTGCAAAAATTTGCGCTCGCCGTTCGTGAACGGAAAATGTTATGTTTGCGACATCTCTACTTCCCAGTGCCCCACCACCTTAAAGGTCTAAAACCTTTCCAGACACTTGATGTAATAATGGGCCAAATTTGACAGACAACAGACAGAAATTCATTTTTATATATATATACATATATATATATATATATATATATATATATGTGATGTCCTATTCTTGGCTGTAATTATGGACCATGGACCCATTGAACTCAATGGGTCAGCAAAAAAAAAAAAAAACGCAAAATACCCATGGTCATGTGAATGTACCCTAATAGTGTCCTTTGCACCACTCCGGTTAACTCTTGGCACTGTACATGATGATCTTAGGCTTGCAGCTGTTTGACAATAGGAACCTATTGCATAAAGTTCCCAATGCACAGTTCTACTGCTGTTACTTATAGAGACAGTTTGTAACTCTGTGGAGAATGATGGAACATTGGATAAACTACAGCTATGTAATGATATGCATTTGACTGGTGGCAAAGGACCGAAATTCTAAGAGCAAGAAGACAAGACAGAATGCTATCTTCGGTTACAAAAGCTAAATATGGAGAAAAACCTTTACTAAGCCTCAAAAATAGGGTGCTCACCTTTTTAAGTTGTGTACATCGACTAGTAGGTATGTAAGACACTTTAGTAGAGTACTGCATTCACTGTAAAACCACTATGGATGTTGTTCAAGCTTGCAATGGAGAGAAATTGAATAGAGATGGTCAGTAGGACTTCTGCACCTGTGAGGGCATGTTGCAATTACTGCTCCGAACCCGAAGCAGAACTTCTCCCCTTGCTCTGTTAATCTGAGCAATGGCTCAGGCAGGAAATTGTCAGGGCTGGGCCAAATTTCCGGCCCTGTCAATCTAGTAGTAGGTGTCACCACCAGACATCTGAGAAGCTCTGACAGATGCCTTTCAGAACCTCCTCCTTGAGCTTCCTTTGTTTTGCTTTCAGTTCCTCATCTCGTTAGCCTCTCTCAGCTGTCATGTAGTTGTACTGATTGCATCCCTTTAAATTCCTCCCCATAGTGCATCAGTGTGCGGTTTATATTACTTCCTGGAGTGTGTGTGCATGCTGATCCTACTTCCCAGTCTTCTACAAGATAAGTATTGTGCATTCATTTGTGTTTTTCTGTTTGCTGGATCCCAGGTGACCTTGACTCCCTCCGTATCTAGTGTAGGGAGCCGGTGGTCGTGTCCCCTCACTATTATAGGGTGTTCAGGTGTTATACAGTCGAGGTACGAGGATATGCGATCATCTACCATTGGGATTTTCGCATAGGCTGAGCAGTCAGGGAGAGTGCCAGGTCTGATGCAGGGGTCTCCCTTTTTGTTCCTTAGTTTTGGATCCAGTGAGTCGTATATTCATTTTGTGTTGTCTTGTTTACTGTACACCTTCCGTGACAGTAGGTGGGCGCTTCTTTACCTGTGGGGACAGCCCCTCACAGGTGAAGAATTTGTTCTAATGAGACAAATCCATTTGTTTGAATCGATTCACTCATCTCTAAAGTGGAATGTTTATTGTATCATCCTGCTGATGTGGGAAGTGCAGTAAACTGGATATTTTGCTCCCCTGAGATCCACTTCTCTCTCCTGTGGCAAATGAGGCATCCTATGACAGTACCACGTGACAGGTTACAGAGATCTTAATTAAGACCCATGCTACGGTAATCCCAATGTTTGTCTATGGAGATTGCATGACTTGATTTTATGCACCTATTAACAATAATGTCACCTGAAACCAATATATAATGTCCAGCAGTATTGATCCCTTTAAAACATAACTTTTACTCTTCGAATTATAAAAAAATACCACCGTAGTGGTTCACCAGTGAATAAGTGAAAAGACAGACAACAATAATAATAGATACAAAGATGTGTCTGGGAGCTAATCGTCAATACACTTATAGAGGGATGAGTGAACACAGGGCAGCTGAGGGGAGCAGTGGGCAAACCTGTACTCTCCCTATGCTCGCCCTAGCTACGACCTCAGCCCAGGGACGTCCCCTTGTGGTGGAGACTCCCTGTCCTCGTTCCTGGGCTGACCGCCCTGTGTTTACCCTCCTCTCGAAAAATAACAAAATATGCTCCCCAAGACGCTGATGGGTGTAATAATGTGTCCCTGGTAATCAAATACTTGCAGGGCCACTGGAGTGGATAAAGACCAATACAATGAAAGGGTGAATTAGATAAATATCACCCTTAGACATATGGAACCGGACCCTGGGGCATCAAACTGATGCGTTCCCAGGCTGGTTCCACAAAAGCCCCTACGCGTTTCCCCTATCACTAGGTTCATCAGGGGGCATACATGGTCAGAGATACAACCATCACAAAAGATAAATCAAAAATACTTAAGATATGATTGAGGCAACAGGACCAGAGACGCAGATGATGTTAAGCATAGGACCAAGGGACCCATTTGATATGTCGCACCTGTAAGAGATAGAAATGCTCTCAGTTCAGGTGCTGGATATAATACAATAAATGTGTATCCCCTCTATCTCCTTTAGATCGGCACTTACTTAATATCCTGTGCAGTCAGGAGGATAAAGGGCCCACATGATACGGGCCAATACTTCACCCAGGAAGCTGTGAGCAGAAAGTCAAATATAGTGTGAGACACACTACATACTATGATGATGTCAATTCTCAATAGATTGTCCAAACTTACATTTAAGCTGCGTCCTGGTAGCGTCCTGTTCCTCCTCTCATTCACATTCACTCCCGTTCCCCTAAATATCCACCTACCAGCTGTGTCCAATTCGCGCTAATTAGCATGTGTTCGGCTGATACCAGAGGATGAGGTGTCGCAGCCGGCGGCGTCACTTCCGGCCTGAGAGCCGTGCGTATGGGTAAACCAAGTCTCAGAAAAGTCATGAGACAGAAAACATTTGTGCAACTTGCTGCCGCTCGAGCTGAGATTTTCCGGAACAGATGCCGACCCATTCATTTCAATTGGGCCGCAAAAGATGCAGACAGCACACTGTGCGCTGTCCACATCAGTTCCATGGACAGTTCCATGGTTCCATGTCCGTAATTGTGGACAAGAATAGGCATTTCGATCATAGAGAAGGAGATTCCAATCCACAAAATGCGGAACGCACATGGTTGGTATCCGTGTTTTGCAAATCCGCTATTTGTGGGCCGCAAAACCGGATATGGTCGTGTAAATGCACCCTAAGTCAAGGACACAGTCGCAAGCAACTTTTGTTGAGGTCTTAGGTGCCAAAGTTTTATGCAACTTGCATCCTGACTGTTTTGGTATGTCATGTGTCATACTATGACAATTATGATGCATGACACATTTCACTGAATAACCCCAACCTTATAATTATACTGGGGAGCCCAGTGGCCTGGGTAAGGAAATCTGCTAGAGCTCTCATACACACTTTCTTCAGTTCAGGTGTAGCTAATTTATGTAATTTCATGGTAAATAGTCATAAATATTTAGGGCATTAGTCTCACTGTATCTTTGTATTTTGATGCTATCATAAGGCAAAAAAATTGTGTCATGCAGTATATTGTCGATAACAATATAAGGGTGTCTGTTTTTTCCTATACTTTTATACTTCTATTTATCTGTTTTAAAGTGTTTTTCCCCTTCAGTCAGTTTCTGTAATTTGAAAACTGTTTATTAGTTTGCGGTACTGACAAGAAGTCCAGCCAATACTAAAATTACACCCAGTATAAGTAACAGATGCCCAGAGGTTGATGTTGGATCAGTAGTTACTGCTCCGTCTGAGGGCGGCAGGGGAATTTTAGCTTGTATAGAAGCAACATTTTTTTTTCTGCAGATCAAAAACATAAATATATTTGGAATCAGATATGCTCTGGAACAGTCTGGTTCAGAAGGAAGACGGGTTGACTCACTAGACTAGACTAGTCTCTCAAATGGCATCCACATGTTATTACTAGTCAATTTCCCACATAGTATCGGTTGCCAACCGTCCAGAAATTTCTTGACAGTCAGTAAAAATTGGTGACTTTTTTCCTGTGTCTGTGAAAAAAAAATGTATGTGTCCGTGATTATTTGAGGCTGGTGGTACTTGAGTAGATGATTTTGGCGGTAACTATCATCATTTTACAGCTCACAGTAAATGCTGGTAATGAGTTATTATCAGTATATTGAGCTATAGATGTGTATTACTTATAATCGCTATAATTCATTATGGTTTTCCAATTTGTCTGTAAAAAATGTTGGCTGTCCGTGATTTGGGGAAAAGTTGTCCAGAAAAAGAAAAATTCTGGTTGACAACCCTGTCTAGTATCCAACCTTAGTTATGTTTCAGAAGGCATTCCAATTGAATCTAGAGGTTTATAGTATGAAATATAGCTTTAATGGAAACATAGAAACAAGAATGTGTCAGCAGATAAGAACCATTTGGCCCATCTAGTCTGCCCAATATACTAAATACTATGGATAGCCCCTGGCCCTATCTTATATTAAGGATGGCCTTATGCCTATCCCATGCATGCTTAAACTCCTCCACTGTATTTGCAGCTACCACTTCTGCAGGAAGGCTATTCCATGCATCCACTACTCTCTCAGTAAAGTAATACTTCCTGATATTACTTTTAAACCTTTGCCCCTCTAATTTAAAACAATGTCCTCTTGTAGCAGTTTTTCTTCTTTTAAATATTCTCTCCTCTTTTACCTTGTTGATTCCCTTTATGTATTTAAAATTTTCTATCATATCCCCTCTGTCTCGTCTTTCTTCCAAGCTATACATG
Organism: Bufo gargarizans; assembly: GCF_014858855.1. Classification (NCBI taxonomy): domain Eukaryota; kingdom Metazoa; phylum Chordata; class Amphibia; order Anura; family Bufonidae; genus Bufo; species Bufo gargarizans. The sequence continues at coordinate 293,540,726 of NC_058085.1, read as the reverse complement.
TTAAGGTCCTTTAGTCTTTCCTGGTAAGTTTTATCCTGCAATCCATGTACCAGTTTAGTAGCTCTTCTCTGAACTCTCTCCAAAGTATCATTATCCTTCTGGAGATATGGTCTCCAGTACTGAGCACAATACTTCAAATGAGGTCTCACTAGTGCTCTGTAGAGCGGCATGAGCACCTCCCTCTTTCTACTGGTAATTCCTCTTGCTATACACCCAAGCATTCTGCTAGCATTTCCTGCTGCTCTGTGACATTGTCTGCCTACCTTTAAGTCTTCTGAAATAATGATCCCTAAATCCCTTTCCTCAGATACTGAGGTTAGGACTGTATCACTGATTTTATATTCTGCTCTTGGGTTTTTACGTCCCAGATGCATTATCTTGCACTTATCAACATTAAATTTTAGTTGGCAGATTTTTGTCCATTCCTCTAGTTTTCCTAAGTCCTTTTCCATTTGGTGTATCCCTCTAGGAACATCAACCCTGTTACAAATCTTTGTGTCATCAGCAAAAAGACACACCTTACCATTGAGGCCTTCTGCAATTTCGCTGATAAAGATATTAAACAATAAGGGTCCCAGAACAGATCCCTGAGGTACCCCACTGGTAACAAGACCTTGGTCTGAATATACTCCATTGACTACAACCCTCTGTTGCCTGTCCCTCAGCCACTGCCTAATCCATTCAACAATATGGGAGTCCAAGCCCAAAGACTGCACTTTATTGATAAGCCTTCTATGTGGGACAGTATCAAAAGCCTTACTAAAGTCTAGATAAGCGATGTCTACTGCACCTCCTCCATCTATTATTTTAGTCACCCAATCAAAAAAATCTATAACATTAGTTTGACATGATCTCCCTGAAGTAAACCCATGCTGTTTTTCATCTTTCAATCCATGGGATTTTAGATGTTCCACAATCCTCTCCTTAAGTATGGTTTCCATTAATTTCCCCACTATTGATGTCAGGCTTACTGGCCTATAGTTGCCTGATTCCTCCCTACTACCTTTCTTGTGAATGGGCACAATATTTGCTAATTTCCAATCTTCCGGGACGACTTCTGTTGCCAGTGATTGGTTAAATAAATCTGTTAATGGTTTTGCTAGTTCACCGCTGAGCTCTTTTAATAGCTTTGGGTGTATACCATCAGGCCCCTGTGACTTATTTGTATTGATTTTAGACAGTTGACTTAGAACCTCTTCCTCTGTAAAGACACATGCATCAAAAGATTCATTTGTCTTCTTTCCTAACTGAGGTCCTTCTCTTTCATTTTCCTTCGTAAAAACTGAACAGAAGTATTCATTGAGGCAGTGAGCTATTTCTTTATCTTCTTCCATATACCTTCCTTCTTTTGTTTTTAATTTGGTAATTCCTTGTTTTAGTTTCCTTTTTTCGCTTATGTATCTGAAGAATGCCTTATCGCCTTTTTTCCCTGACTGAGATAATTTCTCTTCTGCCTGTGCTTTAGAAGCTCTTATAACTTGTTTGGCCTCTCTCTGCCTAATCTTATAAATTTGTCTGTCATCCTCGTTTTTTTTTTTTTTTTATAATTCCTAAATGCTATCTTTTTGTTTTTAATGATTTTGGCCACTTCTGCTGAGTACCACAGTGGTCTCTTCCTTTTTTTGCTTTTACTGACAAGCCTAATGCAATTTTCTGTTGCCTTTAATAGTGCCACTTTTAAGTAGTCCCATTTCTCCTGGACTCCAATAAAACTGTTCCAGTCTGATAGGGACTCGTATACCACTAATCTAATTTTGGAAAAGTCAGTTTTTCTAAAATCTAAAACTTTTGCTTTTGTGTGGTGTGACTCAGTCACTGTACTTATAGTAAACCACACTGACTGGTGATCACTAGATCCCAAGCTTTCCCCTACAGTAATATCAGATACCTAATTCCCATTTGTGAATACTAAATCTAAAATGGCCTCCTTCCGGGTTGGCTCCTCCACTACTTGCTGTAGAGATAATCCCAGTAGAGAATTTAGAATATCTGTACTTATGGCAGTGCTAGCTATTTTGGTTTTCCAGTTTACATCTGGAAGATTGAAGTCTCCCATAATGATAACTTCCCCCTTCAATGTCATTTTAGCTATTTCCTCAACTAGTAGATCATCTAATTCTTTGACTTGGCTAGGTGGTCTATATATCACACCTACACGAGTTACCTTATGATTATCAAGATGCAAGGTAACCCAAACTGACTCTAAATTGTTCTCGCTAACTTGTATCAAATTAGATTTTATGCTATCTTTCACATACAGGGCCACCCCTCCCCCATCTTGCCTTCTCTGTCTTTCCTGTATAGAGAGAACCCTGGTATTGATATATCTCAGTCATTACTCCCCTTGAACCACGTCTCAGTAACAGCCACTACATCTATATTCTCAGATGCCATTATAGCCTCAAGTTCATTGATCTTATTCCCTAGACTGCGAGCATTTGTAGACAAGACTCTGAGCTTGTCATTTCTTAACCTTTGTGCTACTGGCCTCTTCTGGCATTGTTCCGGGGGGCAGTCGGACTGCTGGATTATCACTCTTTTGCCCCCCTTTCCTAGTTTAAATGCTTCTTAGCAAATACTTGGAACTGTTCACCGAGGACATTCGTTCCCTTGAGAGAAAGATTGAAACCATCTTTCTTGTACAGTTCTTTTCCATTCCAACAAGAGCTAACATGAGACACAAAGCCAAACCCTTGGTTCAGACACCATTCACCAAGCCATACATTGAATTCCTTAATGCGCATCTTCCTGTCATGCTGAAGATTCTGCACAGGCAAAACTGCAGAGAATGAAACAGTTGATGCAACCTCCCGTATATCCTTTCCAAGTGTGTGAAAAGCTTCTTTCACCTTTGAAACCTCATTGCAAGCCAGATAGTTTGTCCCAAGATGGAGAATAACATCCACTTCCCTTTCCTGCTATGCTTGCCTAACAATATTAAGGATCCGTCGTCTACCCTGCTAGCGGTAGCACCAGGGAGACATCTCACAACACCATTCTCCTCAAACTTCACACCTCTTATGATGGAATCGCCCACCAACAGCTGCTTACTATCAATCCTCACCTTCTCCCTTTTGTCTTTGGCTGCAGTCTTACATACTTTAGGCATGGGAGATGATTGTTTCTCACCCACTGTGCTTGAGCCATCCTCCATGTTGCTCTTGCACTCTGAAAGTGCTGCAAATGAATTATGGAGAGCCACAGACTGTGGGACATGCCTTCTATCCACAGCTCTCAGTCTACCAGAACCTACAGTAACCCATCTTCCATTTCTAGGGGGCCTCTGTGGCAGTGGCATTGCAATGTTCTCAGCCTGAGTTTGTTTAGTGGTTAATTTAAAAATCTCATATTTCAAAAAGGTAATTTCCTGCTGCATTATGGAGAGCTGTCTACAGATCAGACATTATCCAAATCTCTGAAGAGTGGAACTTGAAATAAAAGCACAACAATTCCTGCACAGAACCAGGTCTGCCATTGTAAAGAGGGGAAAGATTTTAAACAAACAAATCTCCTGAGTATCTCCAATGCTCTTGTAGATCAGCTCTTGGTAAAGCAGTCTTGGAAAAGCAGCAAGCTATGGAGCAGATGAAGTCATCCAGAAAGCTTCAGGCATGTCAAAACTATGTTCATAACTCTGGAAGAGGGATAATTGAAGCATATACAGTACAGACCAAAAGTTTGGAAACACCTTCTCATTCAAAGAGTTTTCTTTATTTATATGACTATGAAAATTGTAGATTCACACTGAAGTCATCAAAACTATGAATTAACACATGTGGAATTATATACATAACAAAAAAGTGTGAAACAATATGTCATATTCTAGGTTCTTCACAGTAGCCACCTTGTGGACCGCCCCAGGAAAGCAAGACCAAGAGTCACCTCTGCTGTGGAGGATAAGTTCATCCGAGTCACCAGCCTCAGAAATCGCAGGTTAACAGCAGCTCAGATTAGAGACCAGGTCAATGCCACACAGAGTTCTAGCAGCAGACACATCTCTAGAACAACTGTTAAGAGGAGACTGTGTGAATCAGACCTTCATGGTAGAATATCTGCTAGGAAACCACTGCTAAGGACAGGGAACAAGCAGAAGAGACTTGTTTGGGCTAAAGAACACAAGGAATAGACATTAGACCAGTGGAAACTGTGCTTTGGTCTGATGAGTCCAAATTTGAGATCTTTGGTTCCAACCACCGTGTCTTTGTGCGACGCAGAAAAGGTAAACGGATGGACTCTACATGCCTGGTTCCCACCGTGAAGCATGGAGGAGGAGGTGTGATGGTGTGGGGGTGCTTTGCTGGTGACACTGTTGGGGATTTATTCAAAATTAAAGGCATACTGAACCAGCATGGCTACCACAGCATCTTGCAGCAGCATGCTATTCCATCCGGTTTGCGTTTAGTTAGACCATCATTTATTTTTCAACAGGACAATGACCCCAAACACACCTCCAGGCTGTGTAAGGGCTATTTGACCATGAAGGAGAGTGATGGGGTGCTGTACCAGATGACCTGGCCTCCACAGTCACCGGACCTGAACCTAATCGAGATGGTTTGGGGTGAGCTGGACCGCAGAGTGAAGGCAAAAGGGCCAACAAGTGCTAAGCAAGACTGTTGGAAGACCATTTCAGGTGACTACCTCTTGAAGCTCATCAAGAGAATGCCAAGAGTGTGCAAAGCAGTAATCAAAGCAAAACGTGGCTACTTAGAACCTAGAATATGAATATATTTTCAGTTGTTTCACACTTTTTTGTTATGTATATAATTCCACATGTGTTAATTCATAGTTTGATGCCTTCAGTGTGAATCTACAATTGTCATAGTCATGAAAATAAAGAAAACTCTTTGAATGAGAAGGTGTGTCCAAACTTTTGGTCTGTACTGTACTTGTACCCAAATCCTTGTTCAAGTGCATACTATAGTACATTGCATCTGACACACTTTTCCTAGATGCTTAGTGCCATACTTGAAGCCAATCAGTATCTACCTAGTGCCATAATGTGCTTTTGTAAAGCTATATAGTCTCCACATAGTGCCATGCCTACCCACATAATGGACACAGAATGGCACTAAAAAGTGGCAACATATAACCAAATAATACCATTCACTACCATCATTAGTGTTGAGTGAATCGAATACAATGAAGTGAAATTCGATCAGAATTTTAGGATAAATTTGATAAACTGCGAAGCCTTCATGGTAGCAGATCGATTTAACCTGAAATAGTGTAAAAAATAAATAAAATCATACTCACCTCCTCCATTTGCTTACAATGGGTCAGCTGCCACCATCTTGATTGAAGATCTCGGCAAAAATCCCATGCACGGTGACGTTTGACGTCACCACGCCTGCTGGCGTGATGATGTCTTTTCAGGCCGCGCAACATATTGCGCCAGATCTTCAAGCAAGGTGACAGCGGCCGGTCCGTCGCGAGCAAATAAAGGCTTACCGCCTGTATGATTTAATCTTTTTTTCTGTAAATTTCACACTGCATTTTGATCGCGGCATCTGATGGTTACAATGACGGGAGCTACACAATCGTTGCTCCCTGTCATTGCACCCTCTACTTACAAAGAAAGGTGCTTTGTGACGAAGTAATTAGTCACAAAGCAAATTTTTTTTGTTGTAAAATTCGGCGAAGCAATTTTGAAGAACTTTGATCATCTCTAATCATCATCTGGCCGTATAATGCCCACATGTTGCCATTCTGATCTTAGAAAGTCCCATTCGGTGTCCGCGTTAAGCTATTCAGCGCCAATATAATCTTATACTTTGCCCACATAGGCGAGCTAAACTGTCAAAATGGTATTAAAGTACTAAAAGAGTTAAATATTATGTAATAAAGATAGGTTTTCATGTAATTAAATAAATGTATTATTATTTTTTCTCATACACAGCTCACACCACATAGAGGAGGGGCAGAAATAGCCTGCATTTAAAAATATGAAATGCCATACTATGGTTTTGCTCAGATGACTAAAGTAAATTAACAGCTTCAGAGACCACAGAGAAGACGTGCTGAGTAACAAAACCACAGAGTGCAAACACGGGTGGGCAGAGTTTTATTTAACTGTGAGGTTCATTATGTCAGTGTTTTGCAAAGAAGTTAGGCTGTCATGCTGAAGAACTGAACTGAAAGCCTGAAAACATCATCTTAAAGGCAATAATATATTTAAAAAAAAAAAAAAAAACGAAAGCAAAACTCTACATTATGGAAACTCATCTAGAATAAAAAAAAAAAAAAATCTTTTAATGATACATTAACATAGAAATCTACAGCTGCTAAGTTCTAATTAGTACATCCAACATACTGCAGCAATAATTAATTTAGCATTTAACCTTGAATTTAAAAAATTAATCATAAGCAACGACTGGTTAAAAAGATTCTGTTACAAGGAAAATGCTAAGATGTTATTTAAAAGTAACTAAAAAATATTACTGCTTAAAGGGGTTGGCCAGGATTCAAAACTATCAAATTTTTTCCAGAAACAGCACCGGTTGACTATGGGCTGTGTCTGTTATTTCATCTCATTTTCATTCAAGTGCAACGTGCGCCTCCCGCCAGGGCCCCTATATCGTGACCAGGTTTAGTAGTAATGCCAAGTGGTGTAGTGCAGCCTAAATGTCTCTTTATGTGTGTCACGGTGCTCCTACCTGGAAACCGCTGGACCCCAGCCTTTGACTCCTAATATTTGAAAGAATAACTTGAGTCCAGACCTTGAAATAAAGTTCAATGGCAGCTTTACTTGAATAAACGTTTCTCCAAAACAGTTTTCGGCTTTGTCTTGGTTCCAGCAGGCTTTAGCATGAACTAGAAGGTAAATTCAACTCTGCTTTATCTCTTTCTCTCTGCTGTGCTGACAAGTAGAGATGGCCTTGCGGTTCGCCCGGCGGTCGGTTTGCGGTGAACTATGTTCGTTCGCGTTTCGCCGAACATGCGAACATATGGCGATATTCGCGCCCGCCATATTCTTTTACATTGTGAAGAACTTTGACCCATGACACATCCATCAGGTGGTACAGGACAGCCAATTGAGACATTTCAGCACATGGACATACCCCCTACCCAGTGGCGTACCGCCAATAGAGGCAGGGTACGCCACTGCTATGGGGACCGCGGCATCGGGGGGCCCGGAGCGCTCGGAAGGCCCCGCCCCCTCCGTTTATTTTAGCTAAGTAGTAAGCACTAAGCAGTACTAGTACAATTATCAAACACACACTGTGGGCGGCGCCGGGCCCGCGGCACTTGCCTTTGATCGGCGGCCCCCCCCTCCCTCCTCCCCCCTCCTCCTCCCTCCTCCTCCCTCCTTCCTCCTCCTCCCCTATTAACCTGCTCATCATGCTGCCTCACTTGATTCTCCCGTCCGGCCAGCCTGCAGGTGTGTTCTAATTTTCACACTGGCCAATCAGCGCAAGTCAGCAGCACAAAGAGGCAGCTGCTGATTGGCCAGTGTTTGCGGGCAGCAGGGACAGGCACCGGACAAACACTGTCTGTACACATTCATTCTCTGACCTGACCTGAGCGACGAGTGAAGTAAGCAGCTGCCTGGCTGCACCCTGCATCGATCCCAGCCCCAGACTGAAGGACTGCCTGCCTGCTCCTGACTGGACACGGTTGGTGCCGGACTGCTGGCAGTTTGTTATATTGAGAAGGGTCCCCAGCCAGGAATGGGATGGATAGATAGGTTAATGCAGACTGCAGCATTGCCAGGCAGCAGCAAGATAACTCATAGGGAGGGGGGCCATAGAGGACAGTCTGCTTTCCTCCTACTCTGTCCTGTATGAGCCTCCCCCCCCCCTGAATCCTATATGAGCCCCCCTAATGCCCCCATTACCCCAAAATGTCCAGAGGGGGAGGAGTAGGAGGAAAGCACATTGTCCTCTATGAGCCCCCCCCCCCCCCCCGAGTCCTCTATGAGCCCCCAACCCCTAATGCCCCCCAAAATGCCAGGAGGAGAGGAGGAGAAGGAAAGCACACTGTCCTGAGCATTTTGGGGGGCATTAAGGGTTTGGGGGCTCATAGAGGACAGTCTGCTTTCCTCCAACTCTGTCCTGTATGAGCACCCCCCCCCTGAATCCTCTATGAGCCCCCCTTATGCCCCCATTACCTCAAAATGCCCAGGGGGAAGGAAGAGTAAGAGACACGCACACTGTTCTGAGTCTCTCCGCCCCCCCCCCCCCCCCGAGTCCTCTATGAGCCTCCTGCCTCCCAACCCCTAATGCCCCCATTACTCCAAAATGCCCAGGGGGGAGAGGAGTAGAAGGAAATCACACTGTCCTGAGCATTTTGGGGGGCATTAAGGGTTTGGGGGGCTCATAGTGGACAGTGTGCTCTCCTAATCCTCCCCCCGAGCATTTTGGGGGGCATTAGGGATTCTTTAATGGGGGTATGGCATGGGAGGAGCCAGGACAGGAGGTGGGAAGGGCCAGGGGTGGGTAGTGGGCGGGGTTAGGGGGCCCAATTCAGATGCTTGCTATGGGGCCCAGCGATTTATATGTACGCCCCTGCCCCTACCTTATAAATAAACCTAATCTGGCTGCCATTTTACATTCTGTCTTTTGCCAGTGTAGGGAGAGGTTGCTGTGTGGAGCAGGGGCAGACTGTTAGGGACACCAAACGCTAGCTAATAGAGCCACAAAAGTCGTTTTAAGGACTGGTATAGGTGTGCTATTTATAGGGGTGCGGTACATAGGGGTGTAATACACTTATAATATACTTTCTAACATAGAAAGCATATTATAGTGGATTTGTATTTGTGCAGCATTGTGACTGGTGAGCGGTTCTGCAGCGATACTAGAACTACAAAGAGTAACAAACGCAATTAGAAAAAATTATTATAACTGGTGTGAAAACGACAGATTGAAGCGGTGTGTTATATACCAATATACTTTTTTAATAGTGTATTTGGGTACTGCAGAATTTTTTCCCTGTTTTGCTGCATTCCCTCTGCTACACATAGTGACTAATGGTACTGGAAAAATATTCTTATAACTGGTGTGATATACAAGTGGCCCCCCAAAACGACAGATTGAAGCGGGGTGTTATATACCAATATACTTTCATAATAGTGTATTTGGGTACTGCAGCATTTTTTCCCTGTTTTGCTGCATTCCCTCTGCTACACACAGTGACAAACGGTACTGGAAAATAAATATTATAACTGGTGTGATATACCAGTGGCCCCCCAAAACGACAGATTGAAGCAGGGTGTTATTTACCTTCTTCCACAAACATTGCGCTTCTCTAGAGACTTTTGTCACAGGGTCATTTAAAAAATGACAGGCAGAAGAAGAGGCAGGCCCTTCCGCAGGGGTGGTAGGGGTAGGGCAGGAGCACCAGGCCGGAGCCTAAGTGAGAAGTTGCAGAAGGTGTGTTCAATTACATCAAAGGACGCACCAGACTTGGTTGAGTGGCTCACTCAGCCTTCTGCTTCGGCACCCTCCTCATTCTCTCTATTTGCACCCTCTTCACTCTCTGCTGTGTGCACCCCCAAAAACACCACCACCAACACCACCGCCACCATATACCCTCCGCCTGAGTCACAGGAATTATTTTTTGATCCATTACAAGACATTTCCAATGCGCAGCCATTCTTTGCATTGTATCAGGAAGAGGGGGTAGCAAAGGCCGCCACTCAGCAGTCTGACGACAGTACCCAGATCAGCCCAAGGAGGTTGGTCCCCGCTGTTGCTGCCGAAATCTGTAATGTTAGTGGTGGGGAAGGTGACGTCGATGATGACGTGTCTATGGAAGTCACATAGGTGCCCACAAGAGAGCAAGAGGAGGGGAGTTCAGAGGGAGAGATGGACCAGCAGATAGGGAGGAAAAGCAGGCAGAACTTACATCACACAGGAGTGAAAAAACAGACTGCTAATGTATCAGGAGCGAGCCATCTACCATGCACGGTCACATCTAGCGCTCCCAGGACACGGCACATAGCTCTGCAGTGTGGGCTTTTTTTAACGTGTCAGCTGCTGACAATAGTGTTGCCATCTGCAGCCTTTGCTGTCAACGCATAAGTTGTGGTAAGCCTAGGGATGACCTCCTTAAGAAGGCACCTGGCCTCCTATCACCAAGCCCAGTGGGAGCAATGCTGTCAGAACCCACAAAGCCACACTCCAGGCGCTTATCGTCCAGCCTCTTTTCCTTCTCCTCTATCCTCCCAATTGTCCTCCACTCCACCTTCCATCGTGCCATCCTCACGTTTATCTGGCAAAAGGCAGGCTTCCGTGGCCCAAATGTTCGAGCGTAAAAAGATGATGACGCCGGATAACCCTCTTGCCCAACGGTTGACCGCTGGCTTGTCGGAACTGCTAGCCCGCCAACTAATGCCATATAAACTGGTGGACTCGGAGGCCTTTAGAAAATTTGTGACCATTGGAACACTGCAATGGAAGGTCCCAGGAAGAAAATATTTCTCCCAGAAGGGAATCCCAGAGCTATATGGCCACTTTCAGCGGCAAGTGAATGTACCTCTGGCACACAGTGTCGGTGTCAAGATTAGTGTTGAGCGGCATGTCCCATATTCGAATTCCGCGAAATTTCGCGAATATTCGAAAGAATATTCGTAAAATATTCGCGAATATTCGAATTCGTTATTATTTTGCATATGCGATAATTCGAATTTTCGCATCGCATAATACATATTATGAGATGCAAAATTCGCATGTGCGCTAATGAAATCGCCTTACGAAGATTCGCAACTCAATTCAATCACTAATGTAAGAATGCAAAGCCCTTTGCCTCTGTTCTGGGACAAGTGCTGATATTCGCCTGTGCGCTAATAAAATCGCCTTACAAAGATTCGCGCCTCAATCACTTTCTAGGCAATGTGAGTAAGATCTGAGCTTTTGGACTTTTGTGAATCAATCGAGATACAGTGGGGGGTGATGACTGTAGTTGACAGAGTACAGATCAATGTAATCTGTAAGGTGGAAACTAAAATAAAAAATACGAATATTCGTAAATCAAATTTTACGAAGTTCGAAGTATTCGCGAATATGGTGCTATACTATATGAATGCACAGGCCTTTGCCTCTCTGTTCTGGGGACAAGTGTAGATATTCGCATGTGCGCTAATAAAATCGCCTTACGAAGATTCGCAACTCAATTCAATCACTAATGTATGAATCATACATTAGTGATTGAATTGAGTTGCGAATCTTCGTAAGGCGATTTTATTAGCGCACATGCGAATATCTACACTTGTCCCCAGAACAGAGAGGCAAAGGCCTGTGCATGTGCATTCATATAGTATAGCACCATATTCGCGAATACTTCGAACTTCGTAAAATTCAATTTACGAATATTCGTATTTTTTATTTTAGTTTCCACCTTACAGATTACATTGATTTGTACTCTGTCAACTACTGTCATCACCCCCCACTGTTTCTCGATTGATTCCCAAAAGTCCAAAAGCTCAGATCTTACTCACATTGCCTAGAAAGTGATTGAGGCGCGAATCTTTGTAAGGCGATTTTATTAGCGCACAGGCGAATATCAGCACTTGTCCCAGAACAGAGGCAAAGGGCTTTGCATTCATACAGTATGAATGCAAAGCCCTTTGCCTCTGTTCTGGGACAAGTGCCGATATTCGCCTGTGCGCTAATAAAATCGCCTTACAAAGATTTGCGCCTCAATCACTTTCTAGGCAATGTGAGTAAGATCTGAGCTTTTGGACTTTTGGGAATCAATCGAGATACAGTGGGGGGTGATGACAGTAGTTGACAGAGTACAGATCAATGTAATCTGTAAGGTGGAAACTAAAATAAAAAATACGAATATTCGTAAATCGAATTTTACGAAGTTCTACGTATTCGCGAATATGGTGCTATACTATATGAATGCACAGGCCTTTGCCTCTCTGTTCTGGGGACAAGTGTAGATTTTCGCATTTGCGTTAATAAAATCGCCTCACGAAGATTCGCAGCTCAATTCAATCACTAATGTAAGAATGCAAAGCCCTTTGCCTCTGTTCTGGGACAAGTGCCGATATTCGCCTGTGCGCTAATAAAATCGCCTTACAAAGATTCGCGCCTCAATCACTTTCTAGGCAATGTGAGTAAGATCTGAGCTTTTGGACTTTTGGGAATCAATCGAGATACAGTGGGAGGTGATGACAGTAGTTGACAGAGTACAGATCAATGTCATCTGTAAGGTGGAAAGTAAAATAAAAAAATACGAATATTCGTAAATCGAATTTTACGAAGTTCTACGTATTCGCGAATATGGTGCTATACTATATGAATGCACAGGCCTTTGCCTCTCTGTTCTGGGGACAAGTGTAGATTTTCGCATTTGCGTTAATAAAATCGCCTCACGAAGATTCGCAGCTCAATTCAATCACTAATGTAAGAATGCAAAGCCCTTTGCCTCTGTTCTGGGACAAGTGTAGATATTCGCATGTGCGCTAATAAAATCGCCTTACGAATATTCGCGCCTCAATCACTTTCTAGGCAATGTGAGTAAGATCTGAGCTTTTGGACTTTTGGGAATCAATCGAGATACAGTGGGGGGTGATGACAGTAGTTGACAGAGTACAGATCAATGTCATCTGTAAGGTGGAAAGTAAAATAAAAAATACGAATATTCGTAAATCGAATTTTACGAAGTTCTACGTATTCGCGAATATGGTGCTATACTATATGAATGCACAGGCCTTTGCCTCTCTGTTCTGGGGACAAGTGTAGATATTCGCATTTGCGTTAATAAAATCGCCTCACGAAGATTCGCAGCTCAATTCAATCACTAATGTAAGAATGCAAAGCCCTGTGCCTCTGTTCTGGGACAAGTGTAGATATTCGCATGTGCGCTAATAAAATCGCCTTACGAAGATTCGCAACTCAATTCACTAATGTATGAATGCAAAGCCCTTTGCCTCTGTTCTGGGACGTGCCGATATTCGCATGTGCGCTAATAAAATCGCCTTACGAAGATTCGCGCCTCAATCACTTTCTAGGCAATGTGAGTAAGATCTGAGCTGTTGGACCTTTGGGAAACAATCAATTATATGTGTACTGTAATTTTGTGGAAAAAAAAAACAAAAAAAAAACGAATATTCGTTTTTACGAATATATAGCACTATATTCGAAATATTCGCGAAATCGCGAAGTTGCGATATTCGCGAAAAAAATTTGCTTTTCGAATATTCGCGCTCAACACTAGTCAAGATACATCTGCCCACAGACACGTGGTCTAGCAAACACGGGCAGGGAAGGTACATAACTTTTACTGCCCACTAGGTGAACCTTCCGGCGGCCGTCAAGCCGGGAACTCGTGGCACCCGTGTAGATTTGGTGTTACCGCCACGGATTGCATGCAGGCCTGCTCCTCCTCCTACTCCATCCATCCTCTCCTCCTCGGCTGACTCCTTCTTTTCCGCTGCTTACCGTCTCTTCCGCTGTGCCCTCCAAGCTCCCCAGAACCTATTCGGCATGCCAGGTGAGACGTTGCCATGCTGTGCTGTGTCTGTTGTGCCTCGAAGCTAAGAGCCACACCGGTCCTGCACTAGTTTCAACTTTGCTTTCACAGGCAGATCAGTGGCTAACCCCGCTCAATTTGACAGTTGGTAAAGTGATGTGCGACAACGGTGCCAATCTGATGAGTGCGCTGAAACAGGGCAAAATTACACACGTGCCGTCCTGAACTTTGTCGTGCAGCGATTCGTTACCAAATACCCCGGGATCCAGGACATCTTGCGGCAGGCCAGGAACATCTCTGGCCATTTCAGAAGATCTTACACAGCCATTGCTCGCCTTGCTGACATTCAGCTGTGACACCACGTGCCCATCAGACGTCTGATTTGTGACTGCCCGACGCGATGGAACTCAACCTTGTATATGCTTGATAGGCTACTCCAGCAGAAATGTGCAGTTAACGACTACCTGTACGAACTCTGCTGCAGGACAGGTTCTGGGGAGCTTGGTTTATTTTCACCGCGCTAGTGGCTGCTCAATGCACAACGCATGAAAACTTCTGCGGCCATTTGATGAGATCACCAAACTGGCCAGTCGCAGCCAGGGCTGGGTGACCCTAAGCGCAAGATCTCAGAGGTCTTGCGCTTAGGATCATCATATCTCTTCTGGGCTTGATCATGTCTTTAGTTACGTCCCGGGTCAGGTGTGTCTATTAAGACACTGTTATATACAACATCCATATTAGGCCTACACTATTGATCAGGCCATATATTTACCATCTGTGTTGTGCTATAGACTAGGCTGTGGACATACTATTACCACGCTTGTTATATACATGCTGTCTATAGTTACCAAGGACGTAGGCTGTGGACCTCACAAACATCGTGGGAGCACTCCCTGATATAATTATATCACGTTATATCACCTCTTTCTGGGGTGCTGTATACTTTGTATTATCTCTGTAGTACACATATTGGATGTTTGTGAGACACAGCATTTGACCTGGTACCCGGTAAGTGCTTATTAGCCTTGAGGGGATACATGACAGTCCAGTAAAGTGTATGCCCTTCGCTTCTCTGTATACTTTTTTCCATCTTGCCTTTTTTGCTACATATTTTAAGATATAATAGAGTTGATACGATTTTGGATATATTATCTCCACTGGCTCTTTTGTTATGGCTAATTTTTGGGGCCTGTAGTGGCCGTCACTTACTTCTTTATCCTGTGAATGCCAAATGTACCTCCAGCCACAGAATACAAAGTTCTTTGCTGTTAGGTGAACGCCTGTTGGCTAATTTTTGGGGCCTGTAGTGGCCGACACTTACTTCTTTATCCTGTGAATGCCTAATTTTGCTGACTGGAATTGAAAATCAATGGGTCTGTAACCGTTCCGATAAATTATGGAACAGATGTGGACCCATTTTACAGACGTGTGTATGGACCCTATATGTATTTGACATGTATTTACCGGCTGCTGTCAGTTCTGGCTGATTTAGGCCGAGCTATTACACTAAAACAGAGCAATATTACAAAAACCAAAATACACGTTATAACTGTATAAACGATATATATAACTTATTAGAAAAAAAATAATAAATTTAAGGCAAGTTTTCCAATAATAAGAGCATCTCCTGCACCCCCTTCATGGCCTCTCCTCCATGGCCTTGATCCGCTCCTGAATGGCCCACATATTCTGGCAGTGCTCCTTCTGCATTTTGGCCAATTTGGCCTTCAATGTCTTCATTACTGTTTTTAAAAAAAGAACATTATTTGCAATTCTTTTTAAACCTTTAAATCTTTATTTTGTGGTGCATATGACTTTTTGATCGCTTGCTATTACACCTTTTTGTGATAAAAGTTGTCAAAAAAATGCCTTTTTGGAGAGTTTTAATTTTTAGTTTTGAAAGGTGTCCACCAAGGGTTACTTGGTATGATATTTTTATACAGCTGGTTGTTACAGATGCGGCAAGACCTTATATGCTTCCTTATTTTTTTTTGTTATTTCTGTTTTACACAATAAAAGCATTGTTGAACCAAAAACAATTCATGTTTTACTGTCTCCATAGTTTGAGAGCCATATTATTCTTTTTATTCGGCGATTGTCTAATGTTAGGGTCTCATTTTTGGACAAATAAAATGACAGATTGGTACTATTTTGGGAGGCATATGCCTTTTTTTTCATAGCTTGGTGTTGCACTTTTAGTGATGTTAGGTGACTAAATTATTATTATTTTTTACTTGTTTCTATTTTTTTATTTTTACAGTGTTCACCTGAGGGGTTAGATCATAGGATATTTTTATAGAGACAGTCGATATGTACACGGCGGTACAAAATATGTCTGTCTATTTTTTACCTTTTTTATTTATTTTTATTTAAAGTCTTTATACACATTGACGATTTAAATCTCAATACGTTAGTGATATTTATGATGATTATATAGTTTATTCGTTTGTGATATTTAAGTACAGTATAATTTTATTTTGTTTGTTAGTTAGTGATAGTTCTATAGAGTTTAATATTATTCATTTGTTAAGTAAATGGTTTTAATTTAGATTAAAGAGTTATTGTCCAGTGTTTTTTTTTTTGTTTTACTATAGTTTATGTTGTCGCCTCATTGTTAGCCATTTTAATGTTTATGTACATGTTATGGATACATAATCATATTGCTATGTGCACATATTTACCCTCCTGGTGGGGGCTAGTGATCTCCTCTTCCTCCGAGTCCTGAGATGGGGCGGTGCTGGAGGGTCCAGCACTTTCCATCTCCAGCTCTTTCACTTCTCCCACATCTGGTGGGGTGGCTCAATAGGCTAGGAGGGTCTGGCCTCCTCCTTCTCCTCAACCTCCACGGCCTCTGCCGATCGCCTTTTCCGAATAGAGGGAATAGGAACTTCTGTAATCACAGAATGTTCAGATTTTAGAGAAACAAGAATGTGTCGGCAGATGAGAACCATTTGGCCCATCTAGTCTGCCCAATATACTGAATACTATGGATAGCCCTTGGCCCTATCTTATATGAAGGATGGCCTTATGCCTATCCCATGCATGCCTAAACTCCTTCACTGTATTTGCAGCTACCACTTCTGCAGGAAGGCTATTCTATGCATCCACTACTCTCTCAGTAAAGTAATACTTCCTGATATTACTTTTAAACCTTTGCCCCTCTAATTTAAAACTATGTCCTCTTGTAGCAGTTTTTCTTCTGTTAAATATTCTCTCCTCTTTTACCTTGTAGATTTCCTTTATGTATTTACAAGTTTCTATAATATCCCCTCTGTCTCGTCTTTCTTCCAAGCTATACATGTTAAGGTCCTTTAATCTTTCCTGGTAAGTTTTATCCTGCAATCCATGTACCAGTTTAGTAGCTCTTCTCTGAACTCTCTCCAAAGTATCAATATCCTTCGGGAGATATGGTCTCCAGTACTGCGCACAATACTCCAAATGAGGTCTCACTAGTGCTCTGTAGAGTGGCATGAGCACCTCCCTCTTTCTACTGGTAATGCCTCTCCCTATACACCCAAGCATTCTGCTAGCATCTCCTGCTACTCTATGACATTTTCTGCCTACCTTTAAGTCTTCTGAAATATTGACCCCTAAATCCCTTTTCTCAGATACTGAGGTTAGGACTGTATCACTGATTTGATATTCTGCTCTTGGGTTTTTACGCCCCAGGTGCATTATCTTGCACTTATCAACATTACATTTTAGTTGCCAGATTTTTGACCATTCCTCTAGTTTTCCTAAATCCTTTTCCATTTGGTGTATCCCTCCAGGGACATCAACCCTGTTGCAAATCTTTGTGTCATCATTAGATATAAAGAAATTCCAATATGGAGGGATCTATATATAATTGCAGTGGCTGCCAGCTTTATGCCGCATAACTCAGAGGAGATCCATGGGATGGGATTATCTCTTGAGTGTATCATAGGATAATCTACTTCTCTACACTAGAGTCGGCTACTTCTTAATCCCATCACTAACACAATAGAACAAAGGGACAAATAAACTAACACATTCATTCGGAGTCTCAGAGCAGAGTTAACCCTTAATGCGTTTATGGATTCACACCATGTAACTTTAATGGGGAATAGGAAAGATGTGGCCTATAAACTCAACCAAAAAATCATGGTTTATAGTTCACTCTAACCCAAATAGGTCAGAGTGGGGGTCTCCATAGTCCTGGGTCCATAGCCCTTAGGAAGGAGGCTAGCCCTCAGGCTTCTACTGCAGACCCAGTGATGGTTCAGTCCGTCACTTGTCTGGCACAAAGCCAACACATCACATCACCCAAAGAACACCATCCCCACAATGAAACATGGTGGTGGCAGCATCATGCTGTGGGGATGTTTTTCACCAGCCGAGACTGGGAAACTGGTCAGAGTTGAGGGAAAGATGGACAGGGATATTCGTGAGCAAAACCTTTACCACTCTGTGCGTGCTCTGAGGCTAGGATGGAGGTTCACCTTCCAGCCAGACAATGACCCCAAACACACTGCTAAAGCGTGGTTTAAGGGTAAATATATTAATGTGTTGGAATGGCCTAGTCACATCCCAGATCTCAATCCAATAGAAAATCTGTGGTCAGACTTAAAGATTGCTGTTCACAAGCGCAAACCATCCAACTTGAAGGAGCTGGAGCAGTTTTGCAAGGAGGAATGGGCAAAAATCCCAGTGGTAAGATGTGGCAAGCTCATAGAGACTTATCTAAAGCGACTTGGAGCTGTGATTGCTGCAAAAGGTGGCTCTACAAAGTATTGACTTTAGGGGGGTGAATAGTTATGTACCTTGACCTTTTCTGTTATTTTGTCCAATTTGTTGTATGCTTTACAATGAACCAATAAAAAAAAAAAAGGTCTAAGTTGTGGGCATGTTCTACAAATTACATGATGGAAATCATCAAACAATCCATGTTTATTCCAAGATGTGAGACAACAAGAAAAAAAACGAAGTCAAGGGGGGTGAATACTTTTGCTTAGCACTGTATACATTACAGAGTGTTGGTAAAACATACAAAAGTTATTTACGCATCTACCTGGGCATTTTTCGTCCCGGATTATTTTCATAAAAACCAGGGGTGTCTGTGCTTCATGTCTGACCATTTTTTAATGATGGCCATGGTCGGTGTTTGAGACTTGTTTTGCGCCAGATCTCAAATGCCAGCTCCCGCACAATCCGCTGCTTCTCAGCGTGGGACAGGGTGCGGTGGTATCCCAAACCCAACATCCACTGCAAGATAAAGATGCAAGCATATAATCCCAATTTTTAACAATAATAGTATTGAAAATAATTTACTCAAGTAAACTGCAAAAAGTATTTAAGTCTTTGAAGTGGAAATATTACATTTAGACCGCCTGCACGCAGGCGTGTTTTTTCACAACTACGGACCGTACAGAGTTGGTTGCTATGACGCTGTGCGCTTCTGGCCACCACCGCTGTACTGTGATACACTTGTATGATCTATACAAATGTATTACTGTATAGCGGTGGCGGCAAGAAGCGCACCGCGTCATAGCGAGTTAGCAACCAATGACGCCGTGTGCTCGTCCACTCTGCAGGACGGCAGCCCTACGGTCCGTAGTTGTGAAAAAACACTCGCGTGTGCATGTGGCCTTACTGTTACGGTTAGAAGATCGGATTGTATTATGACTGTATGTGTGCATCCAGTGCCTGCCTCCTCACCCTGCCTACAGACCCCGCTGAAGAAGGTCGCACAGACCGAAACGTTCGGGAATTATCTGATATGGCATAATACTTACTATATGTAAATGAATTGCACTGGATGTACATGAATGATATTCTGTATACTAAGAATTAAAATGTGAAATTTTATTTTGCAAAAAACTTTCGAAGTGCCGTGGATTTAACTTATACTGTCTAAACCACTCTCACAGGCACCCACACTGGATCCAAGGTGTGCAGAGAACATATTTATCTAACTATGTATGTGTGTGGGGTCTGAGCTATCAGATATTGTCCAGCTAAGCAGAGATGTACCTGTCTAGTGAAGTGACGGTACGGTATGGGGTGTACAGCTGGTGCGCCTCCCCGTGATGCACCCTGGGTAACTCTAAATGAACCAGAAAATACTGGCGGTCTGACAAAGAAAGATTCTTCTGAGTCCTGACCAATAGGACCCAAATTATAATCTATAGACTCTGTGTGTGTGTGTGCGGTATATAGTGTGTGTCTGTGTGTGTGCGGTATATAGTGTGTGTCTGTGTGTGCGGTATATAGTGTGTGTGTGCGGTATATAGTGTGTGTGTGTGGTATATAGTGTGCAGCATGACAATGGATGTGCAATGTGCATGTGAAATATATTTCTCTGCTTTCCATACAAATATGCTACTAACATAGCGGGTGTGATGTCACAGGAATACTTAGTGCAACAATCACTAATATCTAGTGAGAACTTATAAAATGTGAAGTTGAGTGCACTTAAGAAAAATTAGAATCGCAGAAGTTCGAACTGGCAATTTTTCTATAACACTCTTTATGCATATAAAGTGATTGTTCAGACATGCAGGTGAAATGTAATCAAATACACTACTTTAATGTAAGATTACTTACAGTCACCAGGAGTTCTTCCTCTTCGTCGCGGAACTTGGTTCCAACCATCGCATCCATTTAATTTCTAGTCGGTGCAAACCAGTTGCTGTAGGCCATGCCTTCCTAGCGCATGTGCTCTGACTGACTTAGTTTCAGCCAAGGAATAGGTTAGTCTCCTGTACGCTCCAACATAGACTCTAAGCTGGAACAATCTAGAACTGCCACCCCTCCTTCTGGTAGCAAGCAGGACTGACCCAATTCTACCCAAAAGGGGAGGAGAATGGAATGGTGAGTTCCATTCTAACTATAGCTCTGACATATTTTCTGCCACCTGCCGGTGAACCAGGCACATTACATGTAATAAACAGTTACATAACAAGATTATAGATGCACATTGAGGTGAACCTGGAACAGAATTACACAGATGACATTTATGTTAGCCCAAAGACAGTGTTACACAAGTGAAAGGGGCTGAGTTGCAATACTAGACTACTCAATACAGTGATCCTGTTTATGGGGAAAAATTAAAGTCAGAGATGTATCCCCAAGCTTCAGGGTTCCACTATAAATTCTGTAATAGGCTTTGGGTGCATTGTCAAAGGCCCCTTAATACAGGCCTACTCAGCAGGCAATTATCAGGGACAAACTGTTTGTTCCTGATAATTTCCTTCTAGTCAAAGGAGTTGAGAGCTACATTTATGTGCAGCAATCAACTTCTCTGTGATCACTCGCCACGATAGAGTATCATTGTTTCTGGATAGCAGCTTACTACTTACACACTATGCATGACCTACTGCCCAGGCTTTCCCGCAGTACCTTTACACAGGACAGTTATCAGAAACAAGCGTTTCTAGGAATGCTCCTTCCCGATAATTGCCCATGATTGTCAGCCAGTATAATGGGGCATTTACTTTGCACCCACCTATAGGCCACTTTCAGACGAGCGAGTGTCACACTTTGGACTCGCAGCGCAGCACCCGTCCTTAACTTCCAGCACTGCTGGGGTCATATAGCATTATATTGATTTATTATGCCAGTCCAGAGCGTGACACTCGCTCGTCTGAAAGTGGCCAATCACTCATATTACAAATGAGTCCCACAATCTAATTTCCTTATTATAAGAACTCAAAAACTGTAAACCTTTACTTGGGAAACACATTAACCTATCATTGTGTTCCTAGATTCTGGGAGTAAATTTGAGTATCAGGAAGCAACCCACTGAACACGTAGATGACTTATAAACTTGGTATGGATGTTGCCTTGGGTTAACTGCAAATTCATGAGCTTCGTGCTACTCACTTAGCCATCAAGCTGCTTTAAGTCAATAAAGAACATTGCATTAAAGAAACAGGGTCTTCAGACCCTTTCACTTTTTTCACATTTTGTTATGTTGAGCCTTGTGCTAAAATAAAAAAAATCAAGTTGTTCCCTATCAATCTGCACTCAATATGTCATAATGACAAAGTGAAAAGAGAATTTTTAAATTTTGTGCAAATTTATTAAAAAGGAAAAACTAAAATTGTGCATGGAGATAACAATTTAGACCCTTTGCTATGGTGCATGAAATTTAGCTCTGGAGGCCTCCTATTTCTATTTATTTACACCTTGATTAGAGTCTGTGGTAAATTCAGTTGATTGGATATGATTTAGGAATACACACGCCTGTCTATTTGAGGTCTCACAGCTGACAATGCATATTACAGCAAAAACCAAGCAATGAGGAGGAAAGAACTGCTTGAGACAGGATAATGTGGAAGTCCAGATCTGGAGAAGGGTACAAAATATTTCTCCTGCATTGAAATTTCCCAAGAGCACCGTGACCTATTCTTAAATGCAAGAAGTTTGGAACAACCAGGAATCTTCCAAGAGATGGCTGCCACAGCAAACTACGGTAAGTAATCGGGGGAGAATGGCCTTGGTAAGGGAGCTGATCAACCAATCTCGTCTTTAGGGCAAAGTGGCCAGAAAGAAACCTCTCCTCAGTAAAAGACATATGAAAGTTAGTTAAAAAAAAGCACCTAAAGACAGTGAGAAACAAAATTTTCTCATATGGAGAGGATTGAACTTTTGGCCTCAATTCTAAGTATCATGTCTGAAGGAAACCAGGCACTGCTCATCAACCGGCCCAATACCATCCCTACAGTGTATCATTGTGGTGGCAGCATCACGCTGCGGGGGTGTTTTTCAACCGTTGGGACAGGGACACTGGTCAGGGTTGAGGGAAAACTGAATGAAGCAAATTACAGAGATATTCTTAATGAAAACCTGATCTAGAGTGCTTTGGTCCTCAGACTGGGCCAAAGGTTCACATTCCAAAAAGACAATTACCCTAAGCACGCAGTGAAGGCAACACAGGAGTGGCTTAGGGACCATTATGGACCCAGAAAGAGACGTAACTTGAACCCAATCGAACATCCCTGGAGAGACCTCAAAATGGCTGTCCACCAATGGTCCCCATCCAATCTGACAGAGTTTGAGGGGATTTGCAGAGAAGAATGGTAGAAAATCCCCAAATCTAGTTGTGCAAACCTTGTGGCATCATACGCTAGAAGACTGGAGGCTATAATCGCTGCCAAAGCTGCTTTAAGACCTGAGTAAAGGGTCTGAACTCTGAATACCTATGTCAGTGAAATATTTTAGTTTTTACTTTTCAATAAATTAGCAAAGATTTCGAACATTCTGTTTTCCCTTTTTAATTATGGGGTATTTAGTGCAGAATAATGGAACCTTGATTTTTTTTATTTTAGTACAAGGCAACAGCATAAAATTGAATGAACCAATATAAAGACTTTCTGAGGGAACACTTCTGGCTTTGGTTAAAAAACTGCCAGAAAATCTTTGTGTGATAGTACCAGAAAGGTAATACAGTGATCCCTGATGTTATAATATTAATTGGTTCTGAAATTACCATTTTATGTTGAAACCATTGTAATTTGAGTTCATAACTCTATGGAAAACTGCTTCAATTACCTTACTGCTGCTGTCCGTGTTTTCCGGACCCGCTGGACCTCCTCTGCCCTCCAGCAGCTGGCCAGGCTGCTGGAGTGCTGTGCCTCCATCTTCTCCTACAGGCCACAGCCTGTGTTTGTCTGCTGAATCCTTACTGCCAGCTCATAGGGGGGGGAAACTTGAATTTTTTATTTTATTTTAGCACAAGGCTGCAATATAACAAAATTTGAAAAAGTCAAAGGGTCTGAAGACTTTCCAAATGTACTGTATATTGCCTGATGCCTAGTGCAGGATCCCAGGGGGCAGTGCATGACACAGGGATTCAAAGAGCACCGAAAGAGGAAGTCATACCCCCTCTCCCCTTCTAGCCCTGCACTAGCTATAAAGCAACCTGGTATGTTTCTTTAAGAAAAATGTAGGAATTTAAGAAATAAATTAAGTGATTATGTTACTTCACATTTATTTTATGATGCTGCACTGGATTTCATAGCACAGAACCTACAGTCTAATTGCACCTAAAAAGCTACAGAACACGTTGAACAGATGTCAGATCTTTATGTCTTTGATTTTGTGCCATGGGATCCTGTAGTAGTTTGAGTAAGTCTAAAGACCTCTCTCAGAATGATCCTCTTACCAATGAGATGATTGCAAACAATGGGCCAGATTTATCATTACACTTATATATGTCCAAAGTCACTTTTGGCTAAGTCAGATTTATTAATGGTCCTTTAATACTGTGATAAATGTGGTTTGACGGTAGAAGTTTATCCTTTAGTAAGTGGCTTTACAAAAGTCGCATGTCTTTATGAAAAATGTTCTATTAAAAAGTTGCATAAGATAAGCATGGTCCATTTTTTGGCGACTTTTTAAAATGGTTGCAATAGTAAATCTGTCTAGAGATTCATAAGAAAACATCCCCACATTCAGAAAACTGGTGAGCATTGCGCAGAGCCAATAAAAGTTGCAAATTTCGGGGCAGTTTTAGCGATTGCGCAAAAATTTGCTACTTTTTCACTCCATTATTTTTACTTGAGCTAATGATAAATCTGGGCCAATATTTTGTGATATTCTGCAACTAGTGAAATGTAATATTTTATATTTTTATTGAGATAAGGTCACATGTATTAGTAATCCTGTTGTAATTGGCCATATTCCTAAATAGAAAAGCCATAGATGTTAAAAATGCCATTTTTTTTTCTTTTTTTCAACAGATCACTTGGTATCTATTCCATTGACCTAGCAGAAAAAAAATTCTAAGGGTCCATAACAAGAAGTGACACAGTCCATATGAAATAGACCCTGCTGACAAGTGATTGGTTCCAAAGTAAGCTCCAAATAGGGTTGTCTTCTTCTTTATTTTTTGGGATGATTATTGCAGCAAAGCCTAACTCCACATGATATGGTGTAAAATCCTGATGAAGAGATGGTTCAGTCTTGAGACGCCTAGATGACTGTGCACCAATAAATTTTCTTGCATCAGATCAATCACCTGAAATACTTCTGCAGTACCACATTTTCTCAGCATCTTCCAGTTTTGCACAGATGGACTCATGAGCTCTGGAGAAAGAAAGCGGCGGCAGCTGATTATAACACAAGTGATCAACAGCGTTGTGTCTAAAACATAGGTGTGCAGATTTCCACAGGGAGGGGTGAAACCCCTGAATATTACACTCCTTTTTTTTTATAAGAAGGTTGCCCTATGAAGTGTTCTTTCCCATTTTTTAAATTCAGTTCACTTGAGGAACCCTATGGTAGACTAGTGGGCTAGTCTGCTGGATTTACTGTATAGAGCCGATTATCGGGAATGAACATTATTATGAACGCTTGTTCATGTAAATGGGCTGCAAATCACCCGATGCACAATGTTATTCTTCGGGTGAAATGATCTTTCATGCAGTGCATTAAATCAACATTTCTGGGGAGCAGATCTATTCCTTTCCCGATAATTGCCTGCCAGGTCAGGCCGCATAAAATCCAATATTAGTGAGACTTATCTATTATAGAAGCTGTTTATAATTGTCTGAATAAAAGCAACCCAAACATAACCCTTAGGTTGGGTTACCTTCTTTATTCTGCAAGATCATCAATAAGGGCCAAATTATTGATGATGATCAATATTTAGTAATATTGATAACTAATATACTACCCAAACAAGGCTCTGAGGTTCACAGTTTACAGCATCAAGCTGTTGCCCCTAACCCAAATAACAATACCCCTATTTCCCCAGCCCAGTGCTTCTGGGGCAAGACTTCTTACCTGTTAATTCAAGTTGTCTGTGATGTTATAGGAAGGTTCACTGGCAGCTGTAGTGAGTATGTGGGGGGGGGGGGGGGGGGGCTGAAAAGGCAGTTGCCCGAGGCGCCAAATTGCATACAGTGACGGCAGGGCATAAGAGCTGATGGCTCCCGTCCCTGTAAAACACTCTTCTAGGCCACAGGATGGACATCATTGTGACCTCCTGTACTGGGTCTAAAGCGGCTTGCCTGTGTCCTGGCACAGGCTTTTGTGACTATGTCATCATGCCATCTAACAGCAGTAATGCCCACATTTGCCCCTTTTAGTAGTGCCCCCTCCAGCTCCATTAATAAAGTAAAAAAACCACACAAATACTCATTTGTTTCCCTGATCATGTGCGGCGTTCCCGTGTAGGAGGAGAATTACTCCTCGGCCTGCACGCTCCGCATCGCGATGTGTAGCCTCTCGGGGAGCATCACAGCTCGGCTGAACTGTGAAGCAGGGAGCTGTAAATGAACTGCCCCGCTCGCCTTCGCCCTCACTATGCCCCTGCCTGTACTGCATACAAGCTTCAATCATTGTTCTTCCTGTATAAGGGTTATTGGTAAAGCATATAGTTCAGAGAAATTGAACATAGTGAAAATTCCTCCACATTAAACTGCACAAACATATACACGTTTAACTTAACAAATCCAGCGAGACATCTGCTTTCTCCCACGGTCCGGCTGAATGTTCTTTTCCTGTTAGGCAGACAGTAAAGCTGTTTCATTCCACAGATGACGTCACAAAACACACACAGTTTACTAACACTATTTTAAACCATTACAGGAGATGGATATTAAATTCTAAGTAATGCATCCGTGTGGGGGAAATGTAAGAAGTCAGAGGTGACTCATAACTTTTAAGGTTTTGAATGGATAGAACTGTATGAGGAAACTTTAGATAAAAATAAATGTACAGTATAACTGGGGCAAAATAAAACATTTAGGCAGATCTATCAATGTTTAAAGCTTTTTAGTGTAAAGACATTGAAAAAAAAAAGCAGCACTTGGTCAAAACACTATGAAGGCAATGTATTATGTTGGAGCTTTTTGAAGTCAGTTTTGTTTTGACTTTGAGTTGCCAAAAGTGTGTGCCAAATTTATAAAAATTGCACTACTTGTTAAATTTGGCACTTCTTTAAGTTGTTTAGAAATGCTACTCCACTGTTCCTACTCTTATAGCTTTTATGATAAATCTGTAACGACACTGATTAACGTACAAAATTATACTCACTTTTGAAAACTGGTAAGGGTGGTGTAAGACAGCAAATGTATGACATTTGTACAACAAACTTGATAAATTTCCCCTATATTTATTAAGCACTGCTCCACTTTTTCTGAAGCTTATGTGTGTGACAAATGGATGGGCTCATTTATAAACAGTTTTAACACTTTTATACTTAGAAAACTGTTGTAAAACAAAGCCAGGTCCAATTGGGAATCGTTTTTAGCCTGCAGAATGTTCATCAACATGGCATGCACTCAGCAATTATATTTCTGTTATTGTTAAACATTACTATTACATTATCCCAAAAGGTCCTTTGCCCTCACATTACATTATTCCGAAAGGTCCTGTATCCTCTCCGACACACATTAATGCCAAAGGTCATTGTACATTGCAGTTGTGTTGCAGTTTTTGCCGTGAATTGCGGCTAAAAACACAATAAAACCATGATGTGCAATAATTCCAAAAGAAATGATGTGTGCAGGGCAGTGCAGGAGTGTAGGGCTGGAGTCTAAATTGCCACCCCCCTGCAGTCCTAGCACAGTGCCTCCTGAGGCCACAGCCTCACTTTGCTTCATGAATGGTGCACTCCCGAAGTTAGGATGTACAGTATATATATACTGTAGCAGAGTTAAGGGCTCTTTCACACTTGCGTTCTTTTCTTCCGGCATAGAGTTCCGTCATCGGGGCTCTATGCCGGCAGAATCCCGATCAGGATTATCCTAATGCATTCTGAATGGAGAGAAATCCGTTCAGGATGCATCAGGATGTCTTCAGTTCCGGACCGGAAAGTTTTTGGGCCGGAGAAAATACCGCAGCATGCTGCGCTTTTTGCTCCGGCCAAAAATCCTGAAGACTTGCCGCAAGGCCGGATCCGGAATTAATGCCCATTGAAAAGCATTGATCCGGATCCGGCCTTAAGCTAAACGTCGTTTCGGCGCATTGCCGGATCCAACGTTTAGCTTTTTCTGAATGGTTACTATGGCTGCCGGGACGCTAAAGTCCTGACAGCCATGGTAAAGTGTAGCATCGAGCGGGGGAGCAGCATACTTACCGTCCGTGCGGCTCCCGGGGCGCTCCAGAGTGACGTCAGGGCGCCCCACGCGCATTGATGACGTGATCGCATGGCACGTCATCCATGCGCATGGGGCGCTCTGACGTCACTCTGGAGCGTCCCGGGAGCCGTGCGGACTGTAAGTATACCGCTC
This sequence comes from Bufo gargarizans, assembly GCF_014858855.1. NCBI lineage: Eukaryota > Metazoa > Chordata > Amphibia > Anura > Bufonidae > Bufo > Bufo gargarizans. The sequence goes on along the minus strand of NC_058085.1, from coordinate 293,513,106 downwards.
CCCCGCTGCCCGCTCCTACTATGGCAACCAGGACTTTAATAGCGTCCTGGCTGCCATAGTAACACTGAACGCATTTTGAAGACGCATCCGTCTATAAATTCAGTTCACTTGCGTTTTCCCGGATCCGGCGTGTAATTCCGGCAAGTGGAGTACACGCCGGATCCGGACAACGCAAGTGTGAAAGAGGCCTAAGCCTATATGTCAGATAATGATGAGAGATACACAATTATAAAAATGGAGATCGTATTACAGCCAGAATGTTGGATAAGCAAAGTACACATATTTAGTACTTTTATGTACAGAATAGTGATTCGTTTTATTGTATTCATTGGTTTCATTTATTATATTGAATTAGGAATTCTATCCTGTTTCTGCCGTTTATATTTCTATATCAAACTTAAAATGAAGGTATTGGTCCTGTTTTGGCACCACATGAAGGCTCAATCTATACCAAAAATAAAGCATCAAATAAAAAATGATTCATCTTTCAGCTCAAAGGTTGGCAACCTGCGGCACGCATGGCCAAGGTGGCACGCAGACTGCATTCTGCTGGCACACCAGTTATCGCCAAATGACAGCAAGACTTTTCAGTCATATCGCCATTTGTTACTTGCCCCACCGCCGTGCTGTATCTTAATAAAAAAAAAAAATTCTGACGTGTCACACATGACACAAGTGCTAGGCCCTCCCGTTACACTTCCCGCCCTGCCCTCCCGTTACACTTCCCGCCCTGCCCTCCACATAGGAATGATAGCAGAGTGTGGGACTCGCTGCTGCCTGCTTTCTACATTGCTGCTGCTGTGATGTTCCTCCTCAGGACTGCCACAGAAAGGTATCTGAATGGACTGAGGATGAAGAGAGCATGGTGAGCTTGGGAGATAGGGAAACAAGCTATGTGACCAGTTTGGGGGTGGGAAGGAGGATGGTGAACTTGGAGGAATGGGGGAACAAGAGCTGTAACTACTTTTGGGGCTAGGGCGAGGATGGTTAAATGGGGGAACTAGCACTGTGACTAGTTTGTGGGTGGGGGATGATGGTGAGCCTGAATGTAATTTCTGGGGGGGATGATGAGGAGCCAACTTTCTGACTACTTTGGGTAGGGGGGATGATGGGGGCATGCTTTCTGACTACTTGGGAGTTGGAGCAGAAGGTGAGTCTGCATGCGATTATTGGAGTGAAGGGGGTGGCGGGAGTTTGGTGAGCCTGGACGTTATTATTTGGGGGAGTAGGGCTAGTTAGGATGGGAAACCAGCTTTTTGACTACTTTGGGATATTGGGTGGGAAAGTGGTAAGCCTAAAAATGATTGCTGGAGGTATGGGGAATAACCTCTCTGACTATTTTTGGTTGTGTGGTTGTTGATGGTGAATATGAATGTGATTACTCTCATTGTGTCGGGGGTGAGATCTGGATTCACTAATTGTTATTATTTTGGGGGTTACCAGTATATGGAGCACCAGTGTATGGCAGACAGTGGTGGGGGAGGGCAGCTCTTAGTCAGTAAAAATGAATTAGGGTTGCTCTCCCCCACCATCAGTAAGTGTATGGTTGGTGGAGGGGTCCCCCATATATGGGTCCCTTAGGCTGATTCAGATGAGCAGTGACATGCTTTATTCACATATATTTAGCGGAAGGCAATTTTTCTAAAAAGTTGAAAACCTCTTTAAATCGTGCAAGTCAGGCAATGTTGCTGAGAATTTGGGCTGTAGCTAGTAAATACCTGGTTTATGTCACATGTTTGTGTGATATAACTTTGTATGGTACAGCACACCGAGCACTTCAGCTTAGATTTTTTTTTCTAGCACTAAAAAAGGTAGCTGGCCCCTACTTTAGCTTCATTCACATGGCCCTTTCTGTATTTTGGTCTGCAAACAGATCCGCAAAATACGGTTACCTTCCATTTGCATTTTTCTCACTCCCATCAAGAGAAAGGGCTATTCTCATCTGCAGAATGGTCAAGAACAGGATATGTTCTATAATGCTGAAGCGCCCACAAGGATTCACTAAAAATACAGTGTTCATGAGCCCATGGAAATTAATGGCACTGTGAGGTATACACAAAAAATGAAAACAGCACACGGATGAAAAACATGGTTGTGTGTATGAAACCTTAGATTGTACTGTTTTTTTGATGTGGGCTTTAGGCACCAAAAGTTGTGGTCAGGAGAAGCTTAGGTAGTAGAGTTGAGCGAACACCTGGATGTTCGGGTTCGAGAAGTTCGGCCGAACATCCCGGAAATGTTCGGGTTCGGGATCCGAACCCGATCCGAACTTCGTCCCGAACCCGAACCCCATTGAAGTCAATGGGGACCCGAACTTTTCGGCACTAAAAAGGCTGTAAAACAGCCCAGGAAAGAGCTAGAGGGCTGCAAAAGGCAGCAACATGTAGGTAAATCCCCTGCAAACAAATGTGGATAGGGAAATGAATTAAAATAAAAATTAAATAAATAAAAATTAACCAAAATCAATTGGAGAGAGGTTCCATAGCAGAGAATCTGGCTTCCCGTCACCCACCACTGGAACAGTCCATTCTCAGATATTTAGGCCCCGGCACCCAGGCAGAGGAGAGAGGTCCCGTAACAGACAATCTGGCTTCATGTCAGCAGAGAATCAGTCTGCATGTCATAGCAGAGAATCAGGCTTCACGTCACCCACCACTGCAACAGTCCATTGTCATAAATTTAGGCCCAGCACTAGTGTTGAGCGGCATGTCCCATATTCGAATTCGCGAAATTTTGTGAATATTCGAAAGAATATTCGTAAAATATTCGCGATTATTCAAATTCGTTATTATTTCGCATATGCGATAATTCGAATTATCGCATAATACATATGCTATGCAAAATTCACATGTGCGCTAATGAAATCGCCTTACGAAGATTCGCAACTCAATTCAATCACTAATGTATGAATGCAATGCCCTTTGCCTCTGTTCTGGGACAAGTGTAGATATTCGCATGTGCGCTAATAAAATCGCCTTACGAAGATTCGCAACTCAATTCACTAATGTATGAATGCAAAGCCCTTTGCCTCTGTTCTGGGACGTGCCGATATTCGCATGTGCGCTAATAAAATCGCCTTACGAAGATTCGCGCCTCAATCACTTTCTAGGCAATGTGAGTAAGATCTGAGCTGTTGGACCTTTGGGAAACAATCAATTATATGTGTACTGTAATTTTGTGGGGGGGGGGGGGGGAAACAAAAAACGAATATTCGTTTTACGAATATATAGCACTATATTCGAAATATTCGCGAAATCGCGAAGTTGCGATATTCGCGAAAAAAATTTGCTTTTCGAATATTCGCGCTCAACACTACCCAGCACCCAGGCAGAGGAGAGAGGTCCCGTAACAGAGAATCTGGCTTCATGTCAGCAGAGAATCAGTCTTCATATCATAGCAGAGAATCAGGCTTCACGTCACCCACCACTGTAAGAGTCAATTTTCATAAATTTAGGCCCAGAACCCAGGCAGAGGAGAAAGGTCCCGTAACAGACAATCTGGCTTCATGTCAGCAGAGAATCAGTCTTCATATCATAGCAGAGAATCAGGCTTCACGTCACCCACCACTGCAACAGTCAATTGTCATAAATTTAGGCCCAGCACCCAGGCAGAGGAGAGAGCTCCCGTAACAGAGGATCTGGCTTCATGTCAGCAGAGAATCAGTCTGCATGTCATAGCAGAGAATGAGGCTTCACGTCACCCACCACTGCAACAGTCAATTGTCATAAATTTAGGCCCAGCACCCAGGCAGAGGAGAGAGCTCCCGTAACAGAGGATCTGGCTTCATGTCAGCAGAGAATCAGTCTGCATGTCATAGCAGAGAATGAGGCTTCACGTCACCCACCACTGCAACAGTCCATTGGCATATATTTAGGCCTAGCACACAGGCAGAGCAGAGAGGTCCCGTAACAGACAATCTGGCTTCATGTCAGCAGAGAATTAGTCTGCATGTCATAGCAGAGAATGAGGCTTCACGTCACCCACCACTGCAACAGTCCATTGGCATATATTTAGGCCTAGCACACAGGCAGAGCAGAGAGGTCCCGTAACAGACAATCTGGCTTCATGTCAGCAGAGAATCAGTCTGCATGTCATAGCAGAGAATGAGGCTTCACGTCACCCACCACTGCAACAGTCCATTGGCATATATTTAGGCCTAGCACACAGGCAGAGCAGAGAGGTCCCGTAACAGACAATCTGGCTTCATGTCAGCAGAGAATCAGTCTGCATGTCATAGCAGAGAATGAGGCTTCACGTCACCCACCACTGCAACAGTCCATTGGCATATATTTAGGCCTAGCACACAGGCAGAGCAGAGAGGTCCCGTAACAGACAATCTGGCTTCATGACAGCAGAGAATTAGTCTGCATGTCATAGCAGAGAATGAGGCTTCACGTCAGCCACCACTGCAACAGTCCATTGGCATATATTTAGGCCCAGCACCCAGGCAGAGGAGAGAGGTCCCGTAACAGACAATCTGGCTTCATGTCAGCAGAGAATTAGTCTGCATGTCATAGCAGAGAATCAGGCTTCACGTCAGCCACCACTGCAACAGTCCATTGTCATAAATTTAGGCCCAGCACCCAGGCAGAGGAGAGAGGTCCCGTAACAGACAATCTGGCTTCATGTCAGCAGAGAATTAGTCTGCATGTCATAGCAGAGAATGAGGCTTCACGTCAGCCACCACTGCAACAGTCCATTGGCATATATTTAGGCCTAGCACACAGGCAGAGCAGAGAGGTCCCGTAACAGACAATCTGGCTTCATGTCAGCAGAGAATTAGTCTGCATGTCATAGCAGAGAATGAGGCTTCACGTCACCCACCACTGCAACAGTCCATTGGCATATATTTAGGCCTAGCACACAGGCAGAGCAGAGAGGTCCCGTAACAGACAATCTGGCTTCATGTCAGCAGAGAATCAGTCTGCATGTCATAGCAGAGAATGAGGCTTCACGTCACCCACCACTGCAACAGTCCATTGGCATATATTTAGGCCTAGCACACAGGCAGAGCAGAGAGGTCCCGTAACAGACAATCTGGCTTCATGTCAGCAGAGAATCAGTCTGCATGTCATAGCAGAGAATGAGGCTTCACGTCACCCACCACTGCAACAGTCCATTGGCATATATTTAGGCCTAGCACACAGGCAGAGCAGAGAGGTCCCGTAACAGACAATCTGGCTTCATGACAGCAGAGAATCAGTCTGCATGTCATAGCAGAGAATCAGGCTTCACGTCAGCCACCACTGCAACAGTCCATTGTCATAAATTTAGGCCCAGCACCCAGGCAGAGGAGAGAGGTCCCGTAACAGAGAATCTGGCTTCATGTCAGCAGAGAATCAGTCTTCATATCATAGCAGAGAATCAGGCTTCACGTCACCCACCACTGTAAGAGTCAATTTTCATAAATTTAGGCCCAGAACCCAGGCAGAGGAGAAAGGTCCCGTAACAGACAATCTGGCTTCATGTCAGCAGAGAATCAGTCTTCATATCATAGCAGAGAATCAGGCTTCACGTCACCCACCACTGCAACAGTCAATTTTCATAAATTTAGGCCCAGAACCCAGGCAGAGGAGAAAGGTCCCGTAACAGACAATCTGGCTTCATGTCAGCAGAGAATCAGTCTTCATATCATAGCAGAGAATCAGGCTTCACGTCACCCACCACTGCAACAGTCAATTTTCATAAATTTAGGCCCAGAACCCAGGCAGAGGAGAAAGGTCCCGTAACAGACAATCTGGCTTCATGTCAGCAGAGAATCAGTCTTCATATCATAGCAGAGAATCAGGCTTCACGTCACCCACCACTGCAACAGTCAATTTTCATAAATTTAGGCCCAGCACCCAGGCAGAGGAGAGAGGTCCCGTAACAGAGGATCTGGCTTCATGTCAGCAGAGAATCAGTCTGCATGTCATAGCAGAGAATCAGGCTTCACGTCACCCACCACTGCAACAGTCAATTGTCATAAATTTAGGCCCAGCACCCAGGCAGAGGAGAGAGCTCCCGTAACAGAGGATCTGGCTTCATGTCAGCAGAGAATCAGTCTGCATGTCATAGCAGAGAATGAGGCTTCACGTCACCCACCACTGCAACAGTCCATTGGCATATATTTAGGCCTAGCACACAGGCAGAGGAGAGGTTCATTCAACTTTGGGTAGCCTCGCAATATAATGGTAAAATGAAAATAAAAATAGGATTGAATGAGGAAGTGCCCTGGAGTCCAATAATATATGGTTATGGGGAGGTAGTTAATGTCTAATCTGGACAAGGGACGGACAGGTCCTGTGGGATCCATGCCTGGTTCATTTTTATGAACGTCAGCTTGTCCACATTGGCTGTAGACAGGCGGCTGCGTTTGTCTGTAATGACGCCCCCTGCCGTGCTGAATACACGTTCAGACAAAACGCTGGCTGCCGGGCAGGCCAGCACCTCCAAGGCATAAAAGGCTAGCTCTGGCCACGTGGACAATTTAGAGACCCAGAAGTTGAATGGGGCCGAACCATCAGTCAGTACGTGGAGGGGTGTGCACACGTACTGTTCCACCATGTTAGTGAAATGTTGCCTCCTGCTAACACGTTGCGTATCAGGTGGTGGTGCAGTTAGCTGTGGCGTGTTGACAAAAGTTTTCCACATCTCTGCCATGCTAACCCTGCCCTCAGAGGAGCTGGCCGTGACACAGCTGCCTTGGCGACCTCTTGCTCCTCCTCTGCCTTGGCCTTGGGCTTCCACTTGTTCCCCTGTGACATTTGGGAATGCTCTCAGTAGCGCGTCTACCAACGTGCGCTTGTACTCGCGCATCTTCCTATCACGCTCCAGTGCAGGAAGTAAGGTGGGCACATTGTCTTTGTAGCGTGGATCCAGCAGGGTGGCAACCCAGTAGTCCGCACAGGTTAAAATGTGGGCAACTCTGCTGTCGTTGCGCAGGCACTGCAGCATGTAGTCGCTCATGTGTGCCAGGCTGCCCAGGGGTAAGGACAAGCTGTCCTCTGTGGGAGGCGTATCGTCATCGTCCTGCCTTTCCCCCCAGCCACGCACCAGTGATGGACCCGAGCTGCGTTGGGTGCCACCCCGCTGTGACCATGCTTCATCCTCATCCTCCTCCACCTCCTCCTCATCCTCGTCCTCCTCGTCCTCCAGTAGTGGGCCCTGGCTGGCCACATTTGTACCTGGCCTCTGCTGTTGCAAAAAACCTCCCTCTGAGTCACTTCGAAGAGACTGGCCTGAAAGTGCTAAAAATGACCCCTCTTCCTCATCCTCCTCCTCCTCCTCCTGGGCCACCTCCTGTTCCATCATCGCCCTAAGTGTTTTCTCAAGGAGACATAGAAGTGGTATTGTAACGCTGATAACGGTGTCATCGCCACTGGCCATGTTGGTGGAGTACTCGAAACAGCGCAACAGGGCACACAGGTCTCGCATGGAGGCCCAGTCATTGGTGGTGAAGTGGTGCTGTTCTGTAGTGCGACTGACCCGTGCGTGCTGCAGCTGAAACTCCACTATGGCCTGCTGCTGCTCGCACAGTCTGTCCAGCATGTGCAAGGTGGAGTTCCACCTGGTGGGCACGTCGCATATGAGGCGGTGAGCGGGAAGGCCGAAGTTACGCTGTAGCGCAGACAGGCGAGCAGCGGCAGGATGTGAACGCCGGAAGCGCGAACAGACGGCCCGCACTTTATGCAGCAGCTCTGACATGTCGGGGTAGTTGTGAATGAACTTCTGCACCACCAAATTCAGCACATGCGCCAAGCAAGGGATGTGCGTCAAATTGGCTAGTCCCAGAGCTGCAACGAGATTTCGCCCATTATCACACACCACCAGGCCGGGCTTGAGGCTCACCGGCAGCAACCACTCGTCGGTCTGTTGTTCAATACCCCGCCACAACTCCTGTGCGGTGTGGGGCCTGTCCCCCAAACATATGAGTTTCAGAATGGCCTGCTGACGTTTACCCCGGGCTGTGCTGAAGTTGGTGGTGAAGGTGTGTGGCTGACTGGATGAGCAGGTGGAAGAAGAGGAGGAGGAAGCCGAGAAGGAGGAGGTGGCAACAGGAGGCAAAGAATGTTGCCCTGCGATCCTTGGCGGCGGCAGGACGTGCGCCAAACAGCTCTCCGCCTGGGGCCCAGCTGCCACTACATTTACCCAGTGTGCAGTTAGGGAGATATAGCGTCCCTGGCCGTGCTTACTGGTCCACGTATCTGTGGTTAGGTGGACCTTGCTACAGATGGCGTTGCGCAGTGCACACTTGATTTTATCGGATACTTGGTTGTGCAGGGAAGGCACGGCTCTCTTGGAGAAGTAGTGGCGGCTGGGAACAACATACTGTGGGACAGCAAGCGACATGAGCTGTTTGAAGCTGTCTGTGTCCACCAGCCTAAATGACAGCATTTCATAGGCCAGTAGTTTAGAAATGCTGGCATTCAGGGCCAGGGATCGAGGGTGGCTAGGTGGGAATTTACGCTTTCTATCAAATGTTTGTGAGATGGAGAGCTGAACGCTGGCGTGTGACATGGTTGAGACGCTTGGTGACGGAGGTGGTGGTGGTGGTGTTGGTGGTACATCCCCTGTTTGCTGGGCGGCAGGTGCCAACGTTCCTCCAGAGGCGGAGGAAGAGGCCGAGGCGGCAGCAGCAGAATAGGCCGAGGCGGCAGCAGCAGAAGAGGTAGCAGGGGGAGCCTGAGTGACTTCCTTGGTTTTAAGGTGTTTACTCCACTGCAGTTCATGCTTTGCATGCAGGTGCCTGGTCATGCAGGTTGTGCTCAGGTTCAGAACGTTAATGCCTCGCTTCAGGCTCTGATGGCACAGCGTGCAAACCACTCGGGTCTTGTCGTCAGCACATTGTTTGAAGAAGTGCCATGCCAGGGAACTCCTTGAAGCTGCCTTTGGGGTGCTCGGTCCCAGATGGCGGCGGTCAGTAGCAGGCGGAGTCTCTTGGCGGCGGGTGTTCTGCTTTTGCCCACTGCTCCCTCTTTTGCTACGCTGTTGGCTCGGTCTCACCACTGCCTCTTCCTCCGAACTGTGAAAGTCAGTGGCACGACCTTCATTCCATGTGGGGTCTAGGACCTCATCGTCCCCTGCATCGTCTTCCACCCAGTCTTGATCCCTGACCTCCTGTTCAGTCTGCACACTGCAGAAAGACGCAGCAGTTGGCACCTGTGTTTCGTCATCATCAGAGACATGCTGAGGTGGTATTCCCATGTCCTCATCATCAGGAAACATAAGTGGTTGTGCGTCAGTGCATTCTATGTCTTTCACCGCTGGGGAAGGGCTAGGTGGATGCCCTTGGGAAACCCTGCCAGCGGAGTCTTCAAACAGCATAAGAGACTGCTGCATAACTTGAGGCTGAGACAGTTTCCCTGGTATGCATGGGGGTGATGTGACAGACTGATGGGGTTGGTTTTCAGGCGCCATCTGTGCGCTTTCTGCAGAAGACTGGGTGGGAGATAATGTGAACGTGCTGGATCCACTGTCGGCCACCCAATTGACTAATGCCTGTACCTGCTCAGGCCTTACCATCCTTAGAACGGCATTGGGCCCCACCATATATCGCTGTAAATTCTGGCGGCTACTGGGACCTGAGGTAGTTGGTACACTAGGACGTGTGGATGTGGCAGAACGGCCACGTCCTCTCCCAGCACCAGAGGGTCCACTAACACCACCACGACCATGTCCACGTCCGCGTCCCTTACTAGATGTTTTTCTCATTGTTATGGTTCACCACAACAACAAATATATTATTTGGCCCAATGTATTGTATTCAAATTCAGCGGGATATAAATTTGAGGCCTAGTATTTAGGCGCTGGGTGACCGGTATGGATTTAGTGACAGAATTAGACTTGGAAATGCACAGAAGCGTGTGTGTGAAGTTATTCTGAATGACCCTATGTGCACCTTCAATATTATATACCCTTTTAGGGATAGATTTCAAATAGCTCTGATATAGCAGAAACCACTAAATTATGAAATTGCTAAATTGGGAATTGTACTTCAACCCAGAACAAAAAATGTGCTTTGACGGACACTAAATATCTTGCCCAGCAACAACAGTACAGCGGTGGGTAACGAGAGATTTAGAGGGATTTAAATTTGAGGCCTAGTATTTAGGCGCTGGGTCACCGGTATGGATTTAGTGACAGAATTAGACTTGGAAATGCACAGAAGCGTGTGTGTGAAGTTATTCTGAATGACCCTATGTGCACCTTCAATATTATATACCCTTTTAGGGATAGATTTCAAATAGCTCTGATATAGCAGAAACCACTAAATTATGAAATTGCTAAATTGGGAATTGTACTTCAACCCAGAACAAAAAATGTGCTTTGACGGACACTAAATATCTTGCCCAGCAACAACAGTACACCGGTGGGTAACGAGAGATTTAGAGGGAATTAAATTTGAGGCCTAGTATTTAGGCGCTGGGTCACCGGTATGGATTTAGTGACAGAATTAGACTTGGAAATGCACAGAAGCGTGTGTGTGAAGTTATTCTGAATGACCCTATGTGCACCTTCAATATTATATACCCTTTTAGGGATAGATTTCAAATAGCTCTGATATAGCAGAAACCACTAAATTATGAAATTGCTAAATTGGGAATTGTACTTCAACCCAGAACAAAAAATGTGCTTTGACGGACACTAAATATCTTGCCCAGCAACAACAGTACACCGGTGGGTAACGAGAGATTTAGAGGGAATTAAATTTGAGGCCTAGTATTTAGGCGCTGGGTCACCGGTATGGATTTAGTGACAGAATTAGACTTGGAAATGCACAGAAGCGTGTGTGTGAAGTTATTCTGAATGACCCTATGTGCACCTTCAATATTATATACCCTTTTAGGGATAGATTTCAAATAGCTCTGATATAGCAGAAACCACTAAATTATGAAATTGCTAAATTGGGAATTGTACTTCAACCCGGAACAAAAAATGTGCTTTGACGGACACTAAATATCTTGCCCAGCAACAACAGTACAGCGGTGGGTAACGAGAGATTTAGAGGTATTTAAATTTGAGGCCTAGTATTTAGGCGCTGGGTCACCGGTATGGATTTAGTGACAGAATTAGACTTGGAAATGCACAGAAGCGTGTGTGTGAAGTTATTCTGAATGACCCTATGTGCACCTTCAATATTATATACCCTTTTAGGGATAGATTTCAAATAGCTCTGATATAGCAGAAACCACTAAATTATGAAATTGCTAAATTGGGAATTGTACTTCAACCCAGAACAAAAAATGTGCTTTGACGGACACTAAATATCTTGCCCAGCAACAACAGTACACCGGTGGGTAACGAGAGATTTAGAGGGAATTAAATTTGAGGCCTAGTATTTAGGCGCTGGGTCACCGGTATGGATTTAGTGACAGAATTAGACTTGGAAATGCACAGAAGCGTGTGTGTGAAGTTATTCTGAATGACCCTATGTGCACCTTCAATATTATATACCCTTTTAGGGATAGATTTCAAATAGCTCTGATATAGCAGAAACCACTAAATTATGAAATTGCTAAATTGGGAATTGTACTTCAACCCAGAACAAAAAATGTGCTTTGACGGACACTAAATATCTTGCCCAGCAACAACAGTACACCGGTGGGTAACGAGAGATTTAGAGGGAATTAAATTTGAGGCCTAGTATTTAGGCGCTGGGTCACCGGTATGGATTTAGTGACAGAATTAGACTTGGAAATGCACAGAAGCGTGTGTGTGAAGTTATTCTGAATGACCCTATGTGCACCTTCAATATTATATACCCTTTTAGGGATAGATTTCAAATAGCTCTGATATAGCAGAAACCACTAAATTATGAAATTGCTAAATTGCGAATTGTACTTCAACCCAGAACAAAAAATGTGCTTTGACGGACACTAAATATCTTGCCCAGCAACAACAGTACAGCGGTGGGTAACGAGAGATTTAGAGGGATTTAAATTTGAGGCCTAGTATTTAGGCGCTGGGTCACCGGTATGGATTTAGTGACAGAATTAGACTTGGAAATACACAGTAGCGGGTGTGTGTGAAGTTATTCTGAATGACCCTATGTGCACCTTCAATATTATATACCCTTTTAGGGATAGATTTCAAATAGCTCTGATATAGCAGAAACCACTAAATTATGAAATTGCTAAATTGGGAATTGTACTTCAACCCAGAACAAAAAATGTGCTTTGACGGACACTAAATATCTTGCCCAGCAACAACAGTACAGCGGTGGGTAACGAGAGATTTAGAGGGAATTAAATTTGAGGCCTAGTATTTAGGCGCTGGGTCACCGGTATGGATTTAGTGACAGAATTAGACTTGGAAATACACAGTAGCGGGTGTGTGTGAAGTTATTCTGAATGACCCTATGTGCACCTTCAATATTATATACCCTTTTTGGGATAGATTTCAAATAGCTCTGATATAGCAGGAACCACTAAATTATGAAATTGCTAAATTGGGAATTGTACTTCAACCCAGAACAAAAAATGTGCTTTGACGGGCACTAAATAACTTTCCCAGCTACAACAGGACAACGGTAACGAGAGATTTAGAGGGATTTAAATTTGAGGCCTAGTATTTAGGCGCTGGGTGACAGGTATGGGTTTAGTGACAGAATTAGACTTGGAAATACACAGTAGCGGGTGTGTGTGAAGTTATTCTGAATGACCCTATGTGCACCTTCAATATTATATACCCTTTTTGGGATAGATTTCAAATAGCTCTGATATAGCAGAAACCACTAAATTATGAAATTGCTAAATTGGGAATTGTACTTCAACCCAGAACAAAAAATGTGCTTTGACGGACACTAAATATCTTGCCCAGCAACAACAGTACAGCGGTGGGTAACGAGAGATTTAGAGGGAATTAAATTTGAGGCCTAGTATTTAGGCGCTGGGTCACCGGTATGGATTTAGTGACAGAATTAGACTTGGAAATACACAGTAGCGGGTGTGTGTGAAGTTACTCTGAATGACCCTATGTGCACCTTCAATATTATATACCCTTTTTGGGATAGATTTCAAAGAGCTCTGATATAGCAGGAACCACTAAATTATGAAATTGCTAAATTGGGAATTGTATTTCAACCCAGAACAAGAAATGTGCTTGAACGGACACTAAATAACTCGCCCAGCTACAGCACTAGGGACAGATTTAGCTGGATATAAATTTGAGGCCTAGTATTTAGGCGCTGGGTGACCGGTATGGATTTAGTGACAGAATTAGACTGGGATATGGCCAAAAAATGAACAGACTATTGCTGGTTAAATGCACTTGGTGTGACAGCTTCACCCTGATGTAGGCTTTAGCCAAAAAACAACCACACCATTGAGGGTTAAATGCACTTGGTGACAGGCGCAGCTTGCCCCTGATTTTGTATATGGCCAAAAAATGAACAGACTATTGCTGGTTAAATGCACTTGGTGTGACAGCTTCACCCTGATGTAGGCTTTAGCCAAAAAACAACCACACCATTGAGGGTTAAATGCACTTGGTGACAGGCGCAGCTTGCCCCTGATTTTGTATATGGCCAAAAAATGAACAGACTATTGCTGGTTAAATGCACTTGGTGTGACAGCTTCACCCTGATGTAGGCTTTAGCCAAAAAACAACCACACCATTGAGGGTTAAATGCACTTGGTGACAGGCGCAGCTTGCCCCTGATTTTGTATATGGCCAAAAAATGAACAGACTATTGCTGGTTAAATGCACTTGGTGTGACAGCTTCACCCTGATGTAGGCTTTAGCCAAAAAACAACCACACCATTGAGGGTTAAATGCACTTGGTCGCAGCTTGTGCTGGCGCACCACAAGACACAAAATGGCCGCCGATCACCCCAGAAAAATGAGACTGACAAACGGTCTGTGCAGCCTAAAAACAGTGAGCAATTGAGGATCAGCAGCTCAATGATCCACAGCTGCAGATCGATCAGTTAATCAAGTCCTTTGGAGGAGTTAATCTGCCTAATCTCGCCCTACTGTCGCAGCCGCAACCTCTCCCTACGCTAATCAGAGCAGAGTGACGGGCGGCGCTATGTGACTCCAGCTTAAATAGAGGCTGGGTCACATGGTGCTCTGGCCAATCACAGCCATGCCAATAGTAGGCATGGCTGTGATGGCCTCTTGGGGCAAGTAGTATGACGCTTGTTGATTGGCTGCTTTGCAGCCTTTCAAAAAGCGCCAAGAAAGCGTCACAAAAGCGCCAAGAAAGCGACGAACACCGAACCCGAACCCGGACTTTTACGAAAATGTCCGGGTTCGGGTCCGTGTCACGGACACCCCAAAATTCGGTACGAACCCGAACTATACAGTTCGAGTTCGCTCATCCCTATTAGGTAGTTTACCATTTACCATTAGTAAATAGTCCATTCCACACCATGGAAGTCCGATAAATGTCACGCAATTTGGTCTGTTTGGACTACTTCCAACTCTACCTTGATAGATTGATACTGAGTCCCCCCTGTATATTGATATGTCATCCAAATGTGCAATATCTGGTGAGACATGAACTGCTGGGATATTGGATGTGTCTGGTTGGTTATTGAATGTGCTAGTCGGTGACATTGGGCTCACTGCTGGGCGGAAGCCTGCGCCTAGTAGTCCCAGTATGTAAGTATGTAACCGAATCTCTTAAAAATGCCTTTGCCCTGCGCGATTCAGCGCAAGGCGAAGGACAGCATCGGAGCATGAAATGCTCATTTCAGGGGTGCCAGAGGGATGATGATAGGGATATGTCCGAGTTCAGCGCTGAAGGGCAGAGTTCTTGTTCCAGGATAACGACTGAAATCTATGTATAGAAATATCCATGTTCTGGAAAATTACTTGTTGCAAAGCCATCCACTATTTCAAATACACAAAATACCCCGGACAAAGTTTTTGTGCTGCCCCATTGGCCTACTTTCATAGATACTGGTGGAATACACCAATGCCCCACTCCGCCATGTTTGGACAGCAGGAGCCGATTGGCACAGGAGCAGCTAAGAATGGACCTCATTCTCTTGCTAGTGTCAACATGACTATACTACATTCCTGTACAGCGTTTTGATGTGGGCGCTGAATGCAGCAGGAGCTGTTGTTCACAGAAGCCGGTGAACAAAACTCCCCTGGCATGGTACCACCCACATCACACTGTACATCCCTGTACAGCACTTCCATGTTGGCAGTGAACACAGAAGGAGTGGATGGCCACAGGTTGGTGAAGCAGGGGCAGCTAAACCAAATGTGCAGGTTAGTGTAGTGGGAGCTGCTCTCTACTACACTGCTTTATGCATGGCACAGTGCGTTTGATACTGCCCAAATCACGCTGTACTTTACGATGTGGGCACGACTGTGGTGTTGCATCGTTCTCCCTTAACCCCCGAGCTGGTGTGTATGGGCCACAGTGTCCTCTACAGTATAAACGATTAGCTGTCGAGTTCTCCTCTATTGGCCATGGGGCAGGAGTAGTTTTTATGTCAGGTGCATGGACTGCCATGGATTTACCATGCCCATAATAGTCATGTTGACACCATTTCTTTTCTAGATATACAACTTGGGGGGGGGGGGTTGTATATCTAGAAAAGAAATGGTGTCAACATGACTATTATGGGCATGGTAAATCCATGGCAGTCCATGCACCTGACATAAAAACTACTCCTGCCCCATGGCCAATAGAGGAGAACTCGACAGCTAATCGTTTATACTGTAGAGGACACTGTGGCCCATACACACCAGCTCGGGGGTTAAGGGAGAACGATGCAACACCACAGTCGTGCCCACATCGTAAAGTACAGCATGATTTGGGCAGTATCAAACGCACTGTGCCATGCATAAAGCAGTGTAGTAGAGAGCAGCTCCCACTACACTAACCTGCACATTTGGTTTAGCTGCCCCTGCTTCACCAACCTGTGGCCATCCACTCCTTCTGTGTTCTCAGGGTGTTCTTTTTAGCACTCCAAATTCTAATCAGGTTATTGATATATTTTTATTTTTTTAAACCCTACCCATTCTGAACTCAGATGCT
Source organism: Bufo gargarizans (assembly GCF_014858855.1). Lineage (NCBI taxonomy): Eukaryota > Metazoa > Chordata > Amphibia > Anura > Bufonidae > Bufo > Bufo gargarizans. Next base: position 293,497,127 of record NC_058085.1, on the reverse strand, counting down.
ACTTTGCGTAATATCCTTCATAAGGGGTATAAATTCATAGACAGGAGTTCATAGCTAGCAGACATTGATAATAGGAAAAATAGTTTCACCTAGTTTATTTAGGGTTAAGTACTGGCAACTGGCTAAATACAAGGGGGTTGTATAGATGCGGCATTAAGCTCTGGGACATGTGATCTTATGTATAAAACGAATACCATTGTATCTTGTAGTACTAACAAATGGCACCCTAGCAAACCTTTTATTAATTGTGGACCTACATGTCATATACGCTATAGTGTGGGATTTGTGTAACCTTCGATACCTAGGCAGTACAGTGAGATTGTTGAGGAGGTTTTCTGAACACATTTTTGTGTCAAATCCAGGTTCAAGTAAAAAGGAAATCCTGCTCCGGGGCTTCAAAGCCAATTCAGACAGTCTTGGATGTAGAAAGGTTTCTTCATTCCATTAAAAATTCGCACAAGTAAAAACAACGTGTTTTTAATGGAATAAAGAAACCTTTCTACATCCAAGACTGTCTGTCTGAATTCGGTTTTAAGCGCCGGAGCAGTATTTCCTTTTTACCTATAGCACCTTTCCCGAGGGACTGGACATCCCTTCTGAAGGAACCCCGACCTGCGGCAGCACACCCAAGGACCGACTCTTGTGTGACAAGCATTCAATAGGGCTGTGCCTATATTAGCACAACCCCACAAGGTGAGCCTTTAGTGTACACCTTTGCTACCATCTAATCAAACGTACTTCCCTATGGTGTGCTTTCCTGAGCCTTAGGCACGTCAACTTCTCTAAAAAAAATTCAGGTTCAAGTAATTCCTCTGCTGCATCTAAACAAGACTAATCAACTAATCAGGGTTAATTAAATTCCACTAGCACAATATTGCACTCTAAGTCAAGTTGCAAATTAAAGGCTATGTACACCTTTGGGGCAATTTTTGATTGCATTTTAATAATTTTGGGCTAAAAAATGATTTTTCAATTGGACTTTATTTTTTTTTTAAATTCAGCAGTTTTTGAGTTACAGTGGTTAAAATGCAGTCCATCACAGACAGTCAACTGGTGGCTCGTATGAAGTGAGAAAAAACCAAAAGCACGTGGTGCCATACAGATACATTTTATTGAATAACTCAGTGGCTATACTAAATTTTCAATTACATACAATTGCAAAAGTATTCAGATCCAGGTGAAGGTTTGAAAACTGCACAATATTTTTCGTGGGACAAACCCTTTAAGAATAAGTCCCATAGAGAGTCCAAGAGATAATACATTCTAAGAAAGGCTATGGATTCTTTAAAGCATACAAGTACCAAGCTTATAAAGGAGTATCATGGAGCTTTATGAAAAATATATTACACATACTGTATCAGAGTATCTGGTTGTGAAAATATATGTAAACCATTGAGAGGAGAAAACTTGGAATATAAGATCCAGAATAGGGAAGCTTTTTGGATTCTGGAGTTGCAGACTAGAACACTGAAAGACATAAGCATCCGTTCAGACCTTGCATATTTTTACTGAAAGCCCATCAAGATAAAAAATAAAAAAATGTATATATATATATGTTGAAGGCTGCTTGCAGCCTGTAATTGTGGGAGGAGCGTGCTCACCCTTTATAAACCCCCTCCTCCAAGCAGGGGGGCGCCCGTTTGTTGCAAGCATGCTTCAAGCGCCTGACGTCACTTCCGGCGCGTCTCCCTTCGGTTCTTCACCGCACAGCCCGTCCGTGCTGCCAGCCGCGTCGCCTCGGGTAAGTATAGCCGCTCTGCGGCTGGCCAGGCGCGCCGCCATCGGCACCTCGTTTCTTGGGCTCGGCAGTGCTCTGCCCGTCAGCCCCGCTCTGCCCGCCGCTGCAGCCCGGTCTGTGATCATCGCGGGGCTCCCCGCTCCCCGCCCCTTGTGCATTTTCCTCCGGCGCTTGGCGTCACGGGATGCCGCTCCGCCTGGGGGCGGGGGGAGGGCGGGGAAGCTGGCCGGCTGGCAGGGGCAGTTTACGGCAACCCGTGCCGAGGATTCAGCCATGGCTTGGTTTTGCTGTGTTGGGGGTTCGCCCCTCAGCCGACTGGAATGATTTTGTGTTCGTTTCCTCCCCATGTGGGACTTGAGCCATTGCGGGGTCGGGGGCGCCGGCATTGGCGGCGCCCGGCGTCCGAGTGCCGCCCTGCAACAGTAACTCTCGCACTGCTGAAAAAAAAAAAAAAAAATTAAAGGGGAAGATGCTTTCAGCAACTTGCAGCTAAACGTTAACCCTCGCACTGCTGGGTTAAATTAAAAATTAAAAAAAAAAAAAATAAATTTAAAGGGGAAGATGCATTTTAGCAACTTGCAGCTTAACGTTAACCCTCGCACTGCTGGGTTAAATTAAATTAAAAAAAAAAAAAAAAATTTAAAGGGGAAGATGCATTCAGCAACTTGCAGCTAAACGTTAACCCTCGCACTGCTGGGTTAAAAAAAAAAAAAAAAAAAAAGCCCGCACTAGTGCATTGGCCGGTCTCAACCCCTGGGAGCGGACGTTTCGGCAATCGGGGGTCCAGCGGTGCCTGGGCCTCCCTTCGGTGCTTCCGCACCTAAGTCTCCCAGGGGGGATAAAAGGAGGGGGGCCGTTCCCTGATTCTACATCTCCGGTACTGGTCTCCCTGGTCTCGGGGGTAATGCCTCCCCGAGTCGCTCTGGGTACAATGTTTTCCTGAATCGCTCAGGGGCAGTGTCTTCCTGGTGTGCTTAGGTGTAATGTCTTCCTGAATCGGTCAGGGTAATGTCTTCCTGGATCACTCAGGCGCAATGTCTTCCTGAATCGCTCAGGGGCAGTGTCTTCCTGGTTTGCTTAGGTGTAGTGTCTTCCTGAATCACTCAGGTGTAATGTCTTCCTGAATCGCTCTGGTAATGTCTGCTGGAATCACTCAGGTGCGATGTCTTCCAGGATCATTCAGGTGCAAGGTCTTCCGGAATCGCTCAGGTGTAATGTCTCCCTGAATCGCTCAGGTGTGATGTCTCCCTGAATCGCTCAGGTGTAATGTCTTCCTGAATCGCTCTGGTAATGTCTGCTGGAATCACTCAGGTGCGATGTCTTCCAGGATCATTCAGGTGCAAGGTCTTCCGGAATCGCTCAGGTGTAATGTCTCCCTGAATCGCTCAGGTGTGATGTCTCCCTGAATCGCTCAGGTGTAATGTCTCCCTGAATCGCTCAGGTGTAATGTCTCCCTGAATCGCTCAGGTGTAATGTCTCCCTGAATCGCGCAGGTGTAATGTCTCCCTGAATCGCTCAGGTGTAATGTCTCCCTGAATCGCTCAGGTGTAATGTCTCCCTGAATCGCTCAGGTGTAATGTCTCCCTGAATCGCTCAGGTGTAATGTCTCCCTGAATCGCTCAGGTGTAATGTCTCCCTGAATCGCTCAGGTGTAATGTCTCCCTGAATCGCTCGGGTGCAAGGTCTCCCTGAACCACTCAGGTAATATTTTCCCAGATCACTCAGGAATGATGTCCGCCCAGCTTCATGTTGGTGTCACGTGTTCACTGGGTCAATCGGGGGCCGGGTGTTCCTGGTTCGTCCAGGGTCATATGTTCCCTGTTCGCTCGGGTTTCATGAATCTCCATGGTTGGCCGAGCTCCTGGTGTTCCTGAGCGTTCGGGGCTCATGTGTTCCCTGTTCTTTCAGGGGTCATGTGTTCCCCGCGTTGTGTCAGGTGTCACGGGCAGTACGAACCCGGGTGTCATGTGTTCCCTGGGTCATCCGGACCCAATTCCGGCCCAAGTTCCCCTTGGGTCAGGGTCACGCACCCTTCCCTGCTCAGGGGTCTAGCTGTTCGCATCCCTCGCCGGGTATCGGTCCAAAAACCCAGCTGGTTTTCACGTATAACAGGGTCTCGGCCTCCAGGATTGCGAGCTAGCTGTGTTCGTTCCGCCAAATCTTCTCCTGGTCCAGGTAAAACCCAGCCACGGACCTGCTGTGCACCTTGCCACTACGCAGCGTATTCATTATCACAAGCTCCCGTTCATAGGTCTCCATCTCACCCAGAGATCAGTAGCACGGTCCGTTCTTTTCAGGTAGGTAGCGAACACCTCTACGTGGTCAGACCCATTCCCCCCTGCATCGCTCAAGGGCAAATGTCTGCCCTCAATCGCTCGGGTGTGAGGTCGTCCCTGGATCGTTCAGGGGCAATGTCGTCCCTGAATCTTGGGGTCAATGTCGTCCCTGTGTCGCCCAGGGGTAATGTCTTCCCTAAAACACGTAAGTATCATGGTTTTCCCTGTATCACCCAGGTATCATCTTCCCGGATCCCTGAATCGCTCAGGTCTCATGTTTTTTCTCAGGTCCCAGGGGTCATGTCTACCCTGAATCATTCAGGTTTGTCTTCCCTGGCTTTTTCTCCAAATTACAGGTGTCAGTTTACCCAGGAACCGCATGTGTCATGTCTTCCCTGAATCCTCAGGGTTATGTTTCTCCAATTCAGGTGTCATGTTTTCTATCGCCCATGTCATTTCTTCCCTAAGTGACTCAGGGGCCAGGTCCCTGAATCGCTCTGGTGTTATGCCTCCCTTAGTCACTTAGGGGTAAGGTTCCCTGAATCGCTCAGGTGTGGTGTTCCCTGAATCGCTCAGGTGTGGTGTTCCCTGAATCGCTCAGGTGTGGTGTTCCCTGAACCGCGCAGGTGTGGTGTTCCCTGAATCGCTCAGGGTGGTGTGTTCCCTGAATCGCTCAGGTGTGGTGTGTTCCCTGAATCGCTCAGGTGTGGTGTGTTCCCTGAATCGCTCAGGTGTGGCGTTCTCCCTGATGCAGGTTTTGTTTTCCTTCCTCTTCCAGGTCGGTTGTTCCCAGGTTGCATATTTTCCTGAACAGTCTGGTTATGTATTCCTCTGAGGCACGCAGGTCAGGTTGGCCTGATTCGCTCAGGCTTCTGTTTTTCCCGGCTCTCCCAGGGAGTATGTAGTGGCCAGGTCCAGCCGAATTCAAGGTTCTGCCCGGCCCTCCTAGGTGTCCGTCATCTTCATGTAGATGCGTATAATTGCCTGCGTTGCTTAGTATTCCATGTCGCCTGAACCACTCAGGAGGCAGTGCATCGCCCGATTTTCGCAGGTTCCATGCGTCAGCCTGTAATGCTCAGGGATTGGTTCAGCACGTCCGGCTGGTTCCTGGGTACCCGATTCGTGTCCGGTGTGTCTGGATTTTGTTTCCGCAGGTTTGTTGCATGCTGCGCGACTTCGGGCTCTGATGCTGGCTGTCCAGGGTCACCCAGCAGTTGGCCATGACGCCCAGGCTGCATCCCGGTTCTCCATCACCTCTTTCCAGTGCCACCAGATCGCACCTCTCTCCGGGTCTCGCACCGACGCAAGCTTATTTTTTCTTGTAAACAGGGCCTCAGCCCACCGGAATGTCGATCCATCCTCAGTTATATCGCAGGGCTCCTCCATGCCCCGTCACTCCACGGGCCGGGTTTCAGGTAGGTTCCAGCCGAGTGGCGGCGTGATGCCTCTCCAAAGCTCAGAGCCTTCCTTCATTTATCACGACCCACCTTTCCAGGTCTTCAGTTATCGCCGGAGACTCGGCGGCACTGTCCGTTGATTCGGTTAGGTTGCAATCCTTTCTATACCATGTTCTCTGTTTCCTTCTGATTCTCAGGTTTCATGTTTTTTTCCGGATTAGCTCAAATGCATGTTTTTTGCCCATTCACCCGGGTCTAATTCCCGGAGTCGCGCGGGTTTCACGTGTTTCCTGGATCACTCAGGTCCATGCATTTCCCTGGGTCGCTCGGGTTCATGTGTATTCCTGAGTTCCTCGGGTTTATGTTCCAGAATCGCCCGGGTTCATGTTGTCTGTGTCGCTCGGGTTATGTATGTTCCCAAGTCACTCAGGTTTTACATTTCCCTGAATCGCTCAGGTTTTGTATCTTTCTGTCTTGCAGGTTGCCAGTATCGCCAGGTGGTATGTTTTCCTGATTCACCCAGGTCACGTATTTTCCGGAATCACTCAGGTTTTGTTTCCTGTCTCCAGGTTGGCGGTTTTCATGTTGGGTGTTTTCCTTGATTCTCAGGTTACATATTCCCTGATCGCTCAGGTCTGTGTCCCACAGGTGGTTCGCTTTTGCCTGAATCGCTCAGGTCTTTTGGTCCCACAGGTTGTACGCAGTTGCCTGAATCGCTCAGGATCCGTTATTGGCCTGGAACGCTCAGGGTTTCAGCGGTAACCAGTGGCTTCCATAGCCCATTACCACACGCACCGCCACCTGTCATTCAACACCATCAAGCTGTATTGGCCAGCATTCAATACCGTTGGGTGCTCGGGGACCCCTCCGCCAAATCCGTTTCGTATCAGGCCTTCAAAGCCACCCCCAGGGTTAGCGCGGCGGACCAGGTGCGTAGACAACCAGTGTCGGGCTAGCTTTCTGCAGATTGGCCGTAGCCCTAGACGGTCTCCCTTGGGCACTCAGCAAGCATCATCACCAAGCAGCCATGTACCTAGGGTTCCACGGGCTCTTGGACCGGGGGAGTTCACCTGCGGCACGGTCAACCGAGCGACCCTGCTCAGGCGACATCTCGCCTGGAATTTTGTCCACTTCATACGGACCATCCCGGCCACCGAGTCCAATCTGGCTGGTCCTCCCACCGAGGTAGAGTTCTTCCCTACGGCCAACTGTTGGTGTTCCGCCAAGGTGCTCCAGGAGCTCCTGGCCTCCCTCCGATTTTCCGCTCTGGACGACCCGGGGCTCCCGATCAACGGTAGGCACCTGCCTTCAACCCTGTTCATGTCAGCATCCGTACCCTGGCCGCAGGGCTGGGTTCAACCCTAGCACGACATCCAGGCACTCCTTCTGCTAGGGGCCGCATCCGCAGCATCAAGTCATCGGGTGCCGGCGCATGTCATCCGCAAGATGGGTCGTTGGCGGTCGTCCGGCTTCACAAGGTACATTCCGAATCCACGGGCGGAGATCGCCAGAGCCTTTTGTTCTTTGGCATTAGTTCACACTATGCTTCAATTAATGCTTCACTCCCTGCTACGTTCCAGTTCTCTTTGGCCACTATTCAGGCCTTACCTCGTCACTGGCGCCGGGCACACTCCAGCCAGTTGGGTTGGGACAGTCCATAGGCATGCCTATTCTGTTCCCCGCTTAGCTCCTCCCACAAATGTTGAAGGCTGCTTGCAGCCTGTAATTGTGGGAGGAGCGTGCTCACCCTTTATAAACCCCCTCCTCCAAGCAGGGGGGCGCCCGTTTGTTGCCCCTCCCTCCCTTCCCTTTTCTTATACTCTCCTCCTAGGTGGCCCACTATTCAGGCCTTACCTCGTCACTGGCGCCGGGCACACTCCAGCCAGTTGGGTTGGGACAGTCCATAGGCATGCCTATTCTGTTCCCCGCTTAGCTCCTCCCACAAATATATATATATATATATACATACACAGTCGTGGCCAAAAGTTTTGAGAATTACATAAATATTGGAAATTGGAAAAGTTGCTGCTTAAGTTTTTATAATAGCAATTTGCATATACCCCAGAATGTTATGAAGAGTGATTAGATGAATTGCATAGTCCTTCTTTGGCATGAAAATAAACTTAATCCCCAAAAAAACTTTCCACTGCATTTCATTGCTGTCATTAAAGGACCTGCTGAGATCATTTCAGTAATCGTCTTGTTAAGGCTACTTTCACACTTGCGTTTGATCGGATCCGTTCTGAACGGATCCGATCATATTAATGCAGACGGAGGCTCCGTTCAGTACGGATCCGTCTGCATTAATAACTTAGAAAAATTTCTAAGTGCGAAAGTAGCCTGAGCGGATCCGTTCAGACTTTCAATGTAAAGTCAATGGGGGACGGATCCGCTTGAAGATTGAGCCATATGGTGTCATCTTCAAGCGGATCCGTTCCCATTGACTTACATTGTAAGTCTGGACGGATCCGCACGCCTCCGCACGGCCAGGTGGACAGCTGAACGCTGCAAGCAGCGTTCAGATGTCCGCCTGGCCGTGCGGAGGCGAGCGGAGCGGAGGCTGAACGCCGCCAGACTGATGCAGTCTGAGCGGATCCGCATCCATTCAGACTGCATCAGGGCTGGACAGAAGCGTTCTGCTCCGCTCGTGAGCTCCTTCAAACGGAGGTCACGAGCGGACAGCAGAACGCTAGTGTGAAAGTAGCCTAACTCAGGTGAGAATGTTGACGAGCACAAGGCTAGAGATCATTATGTCAGGCTGATTGGGTTAAAATGGCAGACTTGACCTGTTAAAAGGAGGGCGTTGCTTGAAATCATTGTTCTTCCATTGTTAACCATGGTGACCTGCAAAGAAACGCGTGCAGCCATCATAGAGTTGTATAAAAATGGCTTCACAGGCAAGGATATTGTGGCTACTAAGATTGCACCTCAATCAACAATTTATAGGATCATCAAGAACGTCAAGGAAAGAGGTTCAATTCTTGTTAAGAAGGCTTCAGGGCGTCCAAGAAAGTCCAGCAAGTGCCAGGATCGTCTCCTAAAGAGGATTCAGTTGCGGGATCGTAGTGCCACCAGTGCAGAGCTTGCTAAGGAATGGCAGCAGGCAGGTGTGAGCGCATCTGCATGCACAGTGAGGCGAAGACTTTTGGAAGATGGCCTGGTGTCAAGAAGTCATGAGTAAGGGCTGAGACTGAATTGTGCCCGAAACATGTAGACTCTCCATTCTTGTACCTGGATTTTGTATAGAATTTTGAATAAAGAGCCTTTGGATTACCACAACTACAAGCTGGACAAAACCTTTTTTCTTCATATCTTTGTATTTGCTCTGGATTCGGGTGAAGGAGCTGTTCCGTGCTATAACAGTGGAATCCTTGGCAGGTGAGAGCTGTTCAAACCTCTGATTGTTTTATAACATTTATTAACTGATCATATATACTCCTTTTATAAGAGGGATGAAAGAGTTAATCAGGACGATATCCTGCTTTCGGTTACACCTATGATTGTAATGAGTGCCTTGTGTTTTTAAACTTGGTTTTACCTGCAGACATAGCTATTACTAAGGACAGCCGATACTCTACAAGACATGTAAGCGTTTTCTGGGACCTTTTGTACTGTGTGCTTTTAATTACCCTATTTTTCGCCCCATAAAATACACATTTCCCCCCCCCCAAAAAAGGGGGGGGGAATGCCCCTTCATCTTATGGGGCGAATGCTGCCATTTTAGATCACAATCTGTGATGCTGCAGCATCGCAGACTGCGATGTATCAGCTGGAGGGGGGAGGGAGGAGGGGCCAGTGTCATGCAAATGTGGAGGGCCGGGGTAGTACAGATGGGGCTGGGGATCTGAACTTCAATTAAAGTTATTATAATAAAAGGTTTAGGCAACAAAGCAGTGAGTGAGCGGCGGGGCCGGAGTACAGTGACCGCACCGGCCCTGACGCATTTGCATGCCACCGGCCCCTCCTCCCTCCCCCTCCCACAGGTTTCGCTATGGTATATTAGGGTATCTGTGGATGGCACTGTTATGGGGTGGGGGATCTGTGGGTGACACATATATAGCAGTGCCATCCACAGATCACCCCCCCATAACAGTGCCACCCACAGATCCCCCCATAACAGTGCCATCCACAGATCCCCCCCATAACAGTGCCATCCACAGATCCCCCCCCCAATAACAGTGCCATTTACAGATCCCCCCCCAATAACAGTGCCATCCACAGATCACCCCCATAACAGTGCCATCCACAGATCCCCCATAACAGTGCCATCTACAGATCCCCCATAACAGTGCCATCCATAGATCCCCGCATCACAGTGCCACCCACAGATCCCCCATAGTAGTGTCATGCACAGACCACCATTAGTTCAAAACCCACCAAAAGCACACCTTTTGGTTAAGACATTTTTTTTTCTTATTTTCCTCCTCAAAAACCTAGGTGCGTCTTATGGGCCGGTGCGTCTTATAGGGCGAAAAATATGGTAGATTAAATAAAATGGATTTTTAACATCAAGAAGAGTGCTGGAGAAAAGTTCTACTGTTTGTGGTGTTATACGTATCTTGGTGCACATGATCTTTTAAGACCCTAGTAATGCCCATGTACGGTGGAGTATACAATACCTTGAACTACAAATGTATTCAGTTATTTTTATTTAATCCATCATAAAATTAATTTAAACTGAGGTTCTTTACATTTCTGCAGTGCGGTTACGTCAGTACAAAATAATGACTAATGCATTTGATTGTTCGACATTTGTACAATGCCAGAAAGGATATTGGCAGCCCCGATCCTGCAAATGATCTCTCTCCATTTTTTGTACAGTGGTTAAAATGATGCTATGATTAACTTTTAGTATCCCATAGAATATCATACAGTCCATTCTTTGTCATTTGGTTTAAAAGTATTGAACAATTTCCAGGATGAGAAATGGTTTTGGTACTTAAAGAACCTTAGGTAGTATAGAAGACTTTTATTTGAAGATTAACAAAAAAAAGCAATTTTGGATGCTGTGTTTAAAAGAGAATCATTTAATCTCTAATCATTTTTTTCCAAATCACCTTCATTTACCCTATAATATTTTTAAACTGAGAACTGATCCTTTCAATTTACTAATTTGTTAAAGGAAATATTGCTTGGACCCTTCATTTATAGTAAGAAAGGAAGCAATTAGAAGGCCATCTTCTTCTTCTCTGAGTCGTCAGGTAATCAGACTATAACCTTGCTGTGCAACGTTGTCTGCTTTATAAAAGCAACAGTGTAAGTAATGTAATTACTGTCCATTTTCAATTTCCATTACATGGCCAAAAGTATGTGGATACCGCAACATCACATCTATATGAGATTGTTGAGCACCACATTCCGAAACAACAGCATTAATACAAAGTTGGTGACCTTGACCATTTCAACAAACTGCATAAATGAATAGTACAGGTGAATATAAAAAACTGTAATATATCTTCAACATTTTTCTTGTCTAGCAGTATTCTTCCTCCCCTCTCCATACACTTCTGTTGGTAACATCAGTGTCTATTCCTTTAAATAATCTCTTTTTGTCTCTTCACTCTCACTGCAGTTCACTCTTCCTCACCCCTCCCCTCTCCATAGTCTTCTCTGGGCTGCATGTATTTTTGTGTCTCTTTGCACTTCCCCTCCCCCTCTCCATAAACCTTTCATAAACCATATCTGACTGCAGCTCATTCTTCTTGACCCTCCCCTCTCTTTAGTCTTTTATGGGCAGCATGTCTGTATGTGTCTCCTTGCACCTCCTCCCCTTCCCCTCTCCATAGACTACTATGCACAGTATATGTGTGTGTCTCAGTGCAGCTTACTTGTTCTCAACTCTCTTTTCCATAGAGTTCTATGGGCTGTAATGTTATCTAATCCTTCAGTTAGCTGACAGTCGTTTTGTTTCTCAAGACTAATTTAGCAGAGAATGTTAGTTTAGGAGGAGATGGGAGAGAAATAAGCACATTTCTCTGATAGGACATATTGCAAAATCTGTTATATTTGCCTGTACTATTGACCTATGCAAAGTTTGATGAAAGGCCATGCTTTAACAGTCTTTACTCCTCCAGAAAAGAAAGTTTCAAATAGATTCTGAAACAGGGATAAAGGTCTTCACCTGTGTCACATACAAACCTTCTCAGGAGGTGTCGAGGATGAGACTATAATCAAGTTAATCGACTTCCACTCACATAATATTTAATCCCCACTCAGGTTGTAAATTAAGAAAAAAAATCACATAGAGGTATAGCACTGTCACAGGTGCACCCACTGTGCCACTGACTGGCTATACTCTGGAGGGGCGTGTCTAAGCAACTACCTGGTTTTCACTAGAGCCTCATAGACTTGAGCTATTATGGTAGTTGCCATGGCCTACTCCAGAGCAATCCCAGAGTCAGTGGCAGCTGAGATACTTGGGTAGGTCCCAGAAGTACACGCATAGTCAGGCAGACGGGTTCGTTACCAGGAGCAACAGTGCAGTACCGAGGGATGAGGCAGAGGTGTAGTCAGACAGGCAAAAGGTCAGGGCAGGTGGCACAGGTACAGATCAGGCAATCCGGGTTGGCAACAGGAGAGACAAGGCAAGCAGGCAGGGAACAGATGATAAGCAGAGTCCAGGAATGAAGTATAAATCAGGAGCACACGAGAGTATCAGGAACCAGCAAACTCAAGGACCTTGACACTGAGGCACCTGGGAAGAGGGCTGAGCCACTTAAATACCTGCATGAGAGCCAGGGTTGGTCAGCGAGGTCACCTGACCTAACCCACACAGCCCAGGGAGTGATGCGCTCCGCCCTAGAGCAGTGTAACATGAAAACAGCCAACCTCATGCTGTGTTCAGGGCTGAGTGGAAGCTGTGGAGCGGAATCCTCAAAAGCACCGACCACAGGTCATCGCTGAGCGCGGCACCTGGGACCGTGGCGAAATGCGGGGGAACAGCAGGGTACAGCAGCCGCTGTTACAAACACAATCTAAGAAAGGCTATGGATTATTTAAAGTATACAAGTACCAAGCTTATTAAATTGATATTTCCATCATAGACATTATTGGAATACCAACTGGATACATGATATCCAACTTAAACTGGCATGGAGCACATGATTTGCTTTATGTGCTTGGATTTTCTGGGTGAAATTAGGTGAGACACACTTCTCAAAATAGTACACCACAAATTTACCTGGTGCATACATTACCCATGAATATAGATATTTTGCGGCAGACTTCCTAAAACAGTCTATTTTTTTGACAGTGTAAACTTAGACTAAGGGTCTATTCACACCTCCTCAATTCCGTTCCCGAAAAAATAGAACATGTCCTATTCTTGTCCACAATTGCGGACAAGAATAGCCATTTTCTATTAAGTGCTAGAGATGTCCGTGTTTTGCGGATCCACGGATCCGTAGATCCGCAAAACACACACGGACGTGTGAATGGACCCTAAGGGCTCATTCAGATGGCCGTATGCTGGCCGCAAAAATGCAGATCCATTTTTTTGCGGATTAGATGCTGCCCTATTCACTTTTATGGGGCCCTCTTCTTCCATTCTTCCATTCAGCAAAACAAATGAAACATATCCTATACTTGTCAGTGAAAATCAGGACCTGGCACTATTGAAGTCTATAGGTCATCAAAAAAACGCAATGCAATCTGTTTTTTTGCAGACATGCTGAACTGTCCGCAAAAAAAAGGATCCGCATTTTTGTGGACAGCATATAGCAGTCTGAATGAGCCCTGTGCTGCCCTGGCTACACAGAAATCTATTACAGCTGTGAGCTGCTGTAGAATTCTGGCTTCAATTGTGCCAGAAAATTGGCATAAATGAGGATACATTTGCAGCAGAAGTAACCTTGAGGCTCCATGATAAATCTTAGAATGGGGTTGTATTACATTTTCCATGGCACCTTAGGCTACTTTCACACTTGCGGCAGCGTGATCTGGTGGACAGTTCCGTCGTCGGAACTGCCCGCCGGATCCGCCAATCTGCATGTGACTCAAAGCATTTGTGAGATGCGGATCCATCTCACAAATGCATTGCAAGAACGGATCCGTCTCTCTGCTTGTCATGCGGACAGACGGATCCGTCTTGTATCCTTTTTCACATTTTTACCGGTCTGCGCATGCGCAAACCAGAAGGACGGATCCGGCATTCCGGTATTTTGAATGCTGGTTCCGGCACTGAATGCATGGGGATATGCCTGATCAGTTCTTTTCCGGTATAGAGCCCCTGTGACGGAACTCTATGCCGGAAAAGAAAAACGCATGTGTGGAAGTACTCTTATCTGTACCTTATGTCTGAGTGGAGATGACCCCCTTAGCTGTTAGGCCCCTTAGCAGCTGATATGCTTACTACCCTGGCATAGTTGCCAACTGTCTCTAATTTGCAGGGACTGTCCCTGACTCTCCCTGGCCAAAAATGGGTGTGATTAATGAAAACCCTGCCCATAAGTGGGTGGTCTTGGCTAGTCATAGCATTTTCAGGGGTGGGGTTTTGGTGCCTAGATTTTAACAACCTAAAGATTGGTAAGCATGCCCTGATAGTTACACCCTGGGTAAAACATGTTGGCCATACATAGAAATTATGGGACCCTATGGCAAAACTCAGTATTGGGCCCCCTGCACAAATATAAAGTAAAATTGATGTAATTAATATATGTATGGGTCTTGCAGTTTCTGCTTCCTAAGGAGAAATTGAAATAGCGGCAGCATTTCTAGTACTACATACCTCTTACATTCAGTGATGTTGCCTCTGATGTAGACATCCTCTTTCTTTATCTTCTCCATTCAGACCAGACCACCATAACAAATTATTTCAGTCACATCTTGTCTCTGTAGAGTTTGACACACAAACATTTTAGATTTTTCACTTTTCTATCATCCTTTCCCTCCTGGTTCCCCAACATTGTCATAAGTGTTGAGTGAATTGAAGCATCCAAAGCATAATTCGGTCCAAAGTTTAGGAAAAACTTGATTTGCCACAAAGCCGAATTTTCTCGCATTTCGTGGTAATGAAATTAAAATAGGAAGCCCGGGAACGTGATATGACCCATAATGCCGTGCAGCTAGCCAATCTACAGATGACCATTATATGTTATGTCACAGCCCTATAAAAAGCCGCGCAGTCTCCGCCATTTCACTGTAAGCTGAGCTTAGAGAAAGACATGACAAGTGCTTATGCGCTAGGGACAGTGTTTCAAAAAGCTATTTATAGAAGAATATTGGATAGAGAGTGTTCAGGGACACTGTAGGGAGATCATAGGGAGAGTTTTTAGACACTGTAGGGAGAGCATAGGGAGACTGCATGGATAGTGCAGGTTGAGTGTAATCGCCACGTGCATCTTGTTGAAATCCTAACACAATCCCTGTTAATCTGTTAGTTTATATATAGAATTACCGTATTAAAGGTAGGTCTAATAAAACTACAACTCCCACCATGCCAATCTGTAGGCTGGGTCTCACAGGCAGGCTGTCAGCATACAAGCTGACATGCAAGGCATTACAATACACTATATATTGTAATGCATTGCAGAGGGGATCAGACCCCCATAAGTTGAAGTTCCAGAGTGACAGAAATAAAAAGCAAAAAAAAGTTGAAAAAAGTGTTTTCCATAATAAAAAATTAAGGAAAGATTCAAGTAAAAAAAAAAATGCCCTTTCCCAAAATAAATCACATACAATTGTAAAAAAAAAAAATAGAAAAAAGAAAAGAAAAACAGACATATTTGGTATCGCCGCATCCGTAACAACTGGCTCTATAAAAATACCACATGACCTAACCCCTCAGATGAACACCGTAAAAAAATAAAATAAAAACTGTGCTAAAAAAACATTTTTGTTATCACCTTACATCACCAAAAGTGCAACACCCAGCGATCAAAAAGTCATATGCACCCCCAAAATAGTGCCAATCAAACAGTCATCTCATGCCACAAAAATGATACCCTACCTAAGACAATCACCCCAAAAAATAAAAAAAAACTATGGCTTTCAGACTATTGAGACACTAAAACATGATTTTTTTGTTGTTGAAAAAATGCTTTTATTGTGTAAAACTTAATTTAATAAAAAAAAGTATACATATTAGGTATTGCCGCGTCCAACAAAGTATTAATTATATCGCCACACGGTATAGTATGTATGGCAGTATAAGGTCACACCCAAATTAAAGCCGAATTTATATGTGAACTGGGTATCTTAAAACATAACGTTTACTAAATCAATTAAAATAGGTACAACACCATTGGTGAGAGACAACAAATATACTTACAACTCCACTAGCTATAAATCACATAAATAGTGAAATAAATGGGTGGGTCTTACCACGTCTTGCGGGAGGATCCACATCTAGTGGAGATAGGTCCTTGTGAATAGTTGCAGAAGGACACTGGTGACCAAAGTGCTTGTTTCTGGCAGCATAAATTGAACTCCTAGTATACCCTGATAGTAAGTTCCCTACCTGTAAGAGGGCTAGGGGCTGATCTTAACACATGCCTATCAGACACAGAGCACCCGCCCCAACAGGGGCGACCCCATACGGAACCTTTCCCTCCGTATGGGCCTAATACTACACTTTACCCTGTTTACAAAGCCCTACATGCCATGTTTCATTCTTATTGCCAGAAATCATCAGGGGACTTCACAGAATATTCAGGGTTAACTGAAAAGAAAATTACAGAAACACACAGAGTGTTGGTCACTTATACTCCTGAGTGTCAGATGTTAAATAGCAGAATACTCAGATTGTCTACTTACTAGAATCAAAGGTAGTTTACCACCATATTCTTTAAATGGATAGTAGGTAGGTCATATCCATGCTGAATTAAGGGAAGTGTCCCATATCAGCCTGTGTCTTACCTCAAGTAGTGGTAATTTGGGAGAGTAACTGTTACTAGACACTCCCCCTCTATATACCCCAGAAATGGTTGGTTACACCCCCGAATCACCTGCCTCACCTGTCCATGGTGGCGCGAGTGCCTTTCTCCGCCTGTGGAACGCACGCCGCCCGCGTGCGTTCCACCAGACCGTAAGTAGGGATCATGTGGTGCGGGCTTACCGGAAGTGAGGTAGGGGTCTGCGTCTAAGCATCGCCCGCCGCTTAGCAACGCCACTGCACATATACACAGGACCTGTAGGTGCTGCAAATGATGTCTTGACGGCTAATAGATGAATTCTGAGTCGCTTAAATGGATTTTATTTGACAGGATAGCCAAATACATTTAGAGGCACTGTATTGCCGCGTCCGTAACAACCTGCTGTATAAAAATATCACATGCACTAACCCCTCAGTTGGACACTGTAAAAATAAAACAATAAGAACTGTGATAAAAAAGCCATTTTTTGTCACTACATTACAAAAAGTGTGATAGCAAGCGATCAAAAAGTCATATGCACGCTAAAATACTGTAGTACAAATCAAACCGTCATCTCATACAAAAAAAAAAAGAGCCCCTACATAAGAGAGTCGCCCAAAATATAAATAAACTATGGCTTTCAGAATATGGAGACACTAAAAAATAAATAAAAAAAATGCTTTATTATGAAAACTGAAACAAGCAACCAAAAAAAGTAATATTTGGTTTTGTAGCGTCCATAGCAACCTGCTCTATAAAAATAGCACATGCTCTAACCTTTCAGATAATCGTTGTAAATAACAATAAAAACACTCTTTTTCTGTTACCTTGCCTCACAAAAAGTATAATATAGAGCAACCAAAAATCATATGTACCCTAAAATAGTACCAACAAAACTGCCACCTTATCCCGTAGTTTACAAAATGGGGTCACTTTTTGGGAGTTTCTACTCTAGGGGTTCAAATGGGAAATGGCAACTTAAAATTATACCAGTAAAATCTGCCCTCCAAAAACCACATGGCGCTCCTTTACTTCTGCGCCCTGTCGTGGGCCCATACAGCACTTAAGGATCACAAATGCGGTGTTTCTGTAGACTACAGAATCAGGTTAATAAATATTGAGTTTTGTTTGGCTGTTAACCCTTGCTTTGATACTGAAAAAAATGGATTAAAATGGAAAATCTGCCCAAAAAGTGAAATTCTGAAATGTAATCTATATTTTCCTTTAATCGTCGTGGAACACCTAAAGGGTTAACAAAGTTTGTAAAATAAGTTTTGAATACCTTGAGGGGCGTAGTTTCTAAAATGGGGTCATTTTGGGCTGGTTTCTGTTATGTAAACCCCACAAAGTGACTTCAGACCTGATATGGTCCTTAAAAAGTGGGTTTTGGAAACTTATTATTTTAGCTATTATTTTACATTCCCCATATGTGTACTTGATTTTTGGATCATTTTGGGAATGACATTTAATTTTTTTGGGGTCGTTACAAGCCTTAGAAGTTTAGAAACAAATCTTTAAAAAACCCACTTTTTAACCACTACAGGACCGCCATACGCAGGATTGCGTCTTTGTGGCGGCCCTGTTATTCTGAGTGGACGCGCCGGGGCATCATCTCGCGAGACACGAGATTTTCTGTGAACGCGTGCACACAGGTGCACACGTTCACAGGAACCGGAGGTAAACTAGCTGATCTACAGCCTGCCAGCTGCGATCGTTAGATGCAATTTTTTTAACCCCTAAAAGGTATATTAGACGATGTTTTGATAACAGCGTCTAATATACCTGCTACCTGGTCCTCTGGTGGTCCCTTTTGCTTGGATCGACCACCAGAGGACACAGGCAGCTCAGTAATAAGTAGCACCAAACACCACTACACTACACCCCCCCTGTCACTTATTAACCCCTGATTACCCCATATTAGACTCCCTGATCACCCCCCTGTCATTGATTACCCCCCTGTCATTGATCTCCCCCCTGTAAGGCTCCATTCAGACATTTTTTTGGCACAAGTTAGTTTTTTTTCTTACAAAGTCTCATATTCCACTAACTTGCGACCAAAAAATAAAATCTCACATGAACTTACCATACCCCTCACGGAATCCAAATGCGTGAAATTTTTTAGACATTTATATTCCAGACTTCTTCTCACGCTTTAGGGCCCCTAAATGCCAGGGCAGTATAAATACCCCACATGTGACCCCATTTTGGAAAGAAGACACCCCAAGGGATTTTGTGAGGGGCATGGCGAGTTCATGTAAAAAAAAAATTTTTGTCACAAGTTAGCGGAAAGGGAGACTTTGTGAGAAAAAAATAAAAAAATCCGCTAACTTGTGCCAAAAAAGAAAACTTCTATGAACTCTCCATGCAACTCACGAAATATCTTGGGGTGTCTTCTTTCCAAAATGGGGTCACATGTGGGGTATTTATAGTGCCCTGGCATTTTAAGGGCCCTAAAGCGTGAGAAGAAGTCTGGAATCCAAATGTCTAAAAATGCCCTCCTAAAAGGAATTTGGGCCCCTTTGCGCACCTAGGCTGCAAAAAAGTGTCTCACATGTGGTATCGCCATACTCAGGAGAAGTTGGGAAATGTGTTTTGGGGTGTCAGGGTAGTATAATTACCCCACAAGTCACCCTATTTTGGAAAGAAGACACCCAAGGT
Organism: Bufo gargarizans; assembly: GCF_014858855.1. Lineage (NCBI taxonomy): Eukaryota > Metazoa > Chordata > Amphibia > Anura > Bufonidae > Bufo > Bufo gargarizans. Next base: position 293,478,208 of record NC_058085.1, on the reverse strand, counting down.
ATTTCGTGATGGGCATAGTGAGTTCATGGAAGTTTTTATTTTTTGTCACAGGTTAGTGGAATATGAGGCTTTGTAAGAAAAAAAAATCATTATTTTCCGCTAACTTGTGACAAAAAATTAAAAGTTCTATGAACTAACTATGCCCATCAGCGAATACCTTAGGGTGTCTACCTTCCGAAATGGGGTCATTTGTGAGGTTTTTCTACTGTCTGGGCATTGTAGAACCTCAGGAAACATGACAGGTGCTCAGAAAGTCAGAGCTGCTTCAAAAAGCGGAAATTCACATTTTTGTACCCTAGTTTGTAAACACTATAACTTTTACCCAAACCATTTTTTTTTACCCAAACATTTTTTGTTTATCAAAGACATGTAGAACAATAAATTTAGAAAAAAAATTACAACTGAAAGTGAAAAATTTCATTTTGTTGCAAAAATTTCGGTAAATTTCGATTAATAACATAAAAAGTAAAAATGTCAGCAGCAATGAAATACCACCAAATGAAAGCTCTATTAGTGAGAAGAAAAGGAGGTAAAATTCATTTGGGTGGTAAGTTGCATGACTAAGCAATAAACAGTGAAAGTATTGTAGTGCAGAATTGTAAAAAGTGGTCTGGTCATTAAGGGTGTTTAAGCTAGGGGAGCTATGCTGGTTAAGGACCAGTTCAGGTCTGAAGTTACTTTGTTAGGCTTATATAATAGAAACCACCGAAAAATGACCCCATTCTAGAAACTACACCCCTCAAGGTATTCAAAACTGATTTTACAAACGTCGTTAACCCTTTAGGTGTTCCACAGGAGTTATTGGCAAATGGAGATAAAATCTAAGAATTTCGATTTTTTTTGGGCCAAATTTTCCATTTTTAGCCATTTTTTACAGTAACAAAGCAAGGATTAACAGCCAAACAAAACTCAATATTTATTGCCCCGATTCTGTAGTTTGCAGAAACACCCAATATGTGGCCGTAAACTACTGTAATGGGCACACGGTAGGGCGTAGAGGGAAAGGTGCGCTGTGTGTTTTTTGGAAGGCAGATTTTGCTGGACTGGTTTATTTACACCATGTCCCATTTGAAGCCCCCCTGATGCACACCTAGAGTAGAAACTCCATAAAAGTGACCCCATCTAAGAAACTACACCCCTTAAGGTTTTCTAAACTGATTTTACAAACGTCATTTACCCTTTAGGTGTTCCACAAGAGTTATTGGCAAATCAAGATGAAATTTAAGAATTTAAATTTTTTGGGCAAATTTTCCATTTTATAAAAAATTTTCCAGTAACAAAGGAAGGGTTAACAGCCAAACAAAACTCAATATTTATCACCCCGATTCTGTAGTTTGCAGAAACACCCCATATGTGGCCGTAAACTACTGTACGGGCACACGGTAGGGCGTAGAGGGAAAGGTGCGCCGTGTGGTTTTTGGAAGGCAGATTTTGCTGGACTGGTTTATTTACAGCATGTCCCATTTGAATCCCCCCTGATGCAGCCCTAGAGTAGAAACTCCATAAAAGTGACCCCATCTAAGAAACTACACCCCTCAAAGTATTCAAAAATGATTTTACAAATGTTGTTAACCCTTTAGGTGTTCCACAAGAGTTATTGGCAAATGGAGATTAAATTTAAGGCCCCCTTGACACGGGCGAGATTTCCGCGCAGGTGCAATGCGTGAGGTGAACGCTTTGCACCCGCACTGAATCCGGACCCATTCATTTCTATAGGGCTGTGCACATGAGCGGTGATTTTTACGCATCACTTGTGCGTTACGTGAAAATTGCAGCATGCTCCTCTTTGTGCGTTTTCCACACAACACAGGCCCCATAGAAGTGAATGGGGCTATGTAAAAATCGCAAACATCTGCAAGCAAGCGCGGATGCGGTGCGATTTTCACGCACGGTTGCTAGGAGACGATCGGGATGGGGACCCGATCATTATTATTTTCTTATAAGGGAAAATAATAGCATTCTGAATACAGAATGCATAGTACAAATGTCGTTAACCCTTTAGGTGTTCCACAGGAGTTAATGGCAAATGGAGATAAAATTTCAGAATTTTCGATTTTCCATTTTAATAAATTTTTTACAGTAACAAAGCAAGGGTAAACAGCCAAACAAAACTCAATATTTATTGCCTCTATTGTGTCGTTTGCAGAAACACCCCATATGTGGATGTAAACTACAGTACGGGCACACGGTAGGGCATAGAGGAAAAGGTGCACCGTGTGGTTTTTGGAAGGCAGATTTTGCTGGACTGGTTTATTTACACCCAATCCCATTTGAAGCCCCCCTGATGCAGCCCTAGAGTATAAAGTCCATAAAAGTGACCCCGTATGGCGTTCCTTTCCTTCTGCGCCCTTCCGTTTGGTCATACAGCAGTTTATGACCACATATGGGGTATTTCTGTAAACTGCAGAATCGGGGTAATAAATATTAAGTTTTGTTTGGCTGTTAATCCTTGCTTTGTTACTGGAAAAAACGGTTTAAAATGGAAAGTTTGCCAAAAAATAGCTGTTTTGACACTGTTTTTATATTTTTTTTTTGACTGTGTTCATCTGAGGGGTTTGTTCATGGGGTATTTTTATAGAGCAGATTTTTATGGACGCGGCGATACCTAATATGTCTAAAAAACATTTTAGTATCTCCATAGTCTTAGAGTCCGTTTTTTTTTTGTTTTTAGCCAATTATCTTAGGTATGGGCTAATTTTTTGCGGGATGAGAGGATGGTTTTATTTGCACTATTTTGGGGGCATATGACTTTTTGATCGCTTGCTATTACACTATTTATGATGTAACAAAATTTTTTTATTTTTATGTCTTTTTGTTTTAGTGTCTCAAGTCTGAGAACCATAGTTTTTTTTCCCGTTTGTCGGTGGCTAAATGGAATTAAAATTGGGGATTATACATTTAGTACTCCATGGAAGTGTGGTACTCCATGAAGCAACCAATAATGCAGAGGCCCGGATGATCGGGGCACGTGTCACACTTAGTGGTGGTGTGCTTCTGTTTCCCCCTCCTGTATCACACTCTGCACCTTTTTTGGGTCTGTCCCTTCTTTCCAGTATGGGGGACCACACCTGGAAAGTGTTGGCCAGGGACAATCCAGGCTGCTCTTTCCTGGTCATAAATGATCAGGGCCTTGAGGACTGCCTCATAGAACTGGAGTAATTGCCCTGTGTTGCCAGCGCTCCGGGAGAGCACAAAAGAGTTGTACAAGGCAACCTGTACCAAGTAGACCGCAACTTTTTGGTACCATCCCCGGGTTTTGTGCATGGCATTATATGGCTTGAGGATTTGATCAGAGAGATCAACTCCTCCCATATACAGATTGTAGTCGGCGATACAATCGGGCTTGAGGACCGTTGCCGTGGTACCTCCCACAAGGACAGGGGGTGATGCCGTTACCGTGAATTGTGGACAGTACAAGGACATCCCTATTGTCCTTATATCTGACCAGCAACAGGTTTCCACTGGTAGGAGCACGGGTCTCACCCCTGGGGATAGGTACCTGGAGGGGGTGGGTAGGGAGGCCGCGTTGATTTTTCTGCATGGTCCCACAAGTGGACGTGGATCTGGCGGCGAGGGACTGGAACAAGGGGATACTAGTGTAAAAGTTATCCACGTACAGGTGGTAACCCTTATCTAGCAGTGGGTGCATAAGGTCCCACTCAAGTTTCCCAGAGTGGAGGGACATTCTGGGGGTTGAATACGGGAATCTCACCCCCCGTACACACAATACTTGTAAGTGTACCCTGAGGTACTCTCACAAAGTTTGTACAGCTTCACGCCATACTTCGCCCGCTTAGAGGGAACATACTGGCAGAAAAGTAGTCTCCCCTTGAAAGCAATGAGAGACTCATCAACCGCGACCTCCCTTCCAGGTACATAGGCCTACAAAAATTTGGCATCAAAGTGATCAATGACCGGCCTGATTTTAGCCAGGATTACCATGGGGGGGACATGCTGCATTATCTACATAATAATGTGTAATGAAAGAACAGCGGCTACACCCACCTATCGGCTGTAGATATGAGGTGCTCATCTCTATTGGCCTCACCCTAAGGCTTAAGTAGCAAGATATGAAAAAATAACGAATTGAAAGGGGCACTCTCTACATAAGGGAACACATATGGAAATATCGATTCACCCAGATAAATCCAGGTGGCTGGACTCCGGTCAGTGCAGCCAAGATGAGGACATTTTGGGGCCTCGTGCTGCACATGGGCCTAGTCAAAAAACCCACTGTCAGGCATTTCTGGAGTAGGGACGTCCTCTACCAGACCCCACTTTACAGTACGGCCATGACACGTACCCGGTTTGAGGCCATCCGGAAATGCCTGCATTATGCAGATAATCTCTACATAAGGGAACACATATGGAAATATCGATTCACCCAGATAAATGATACTATGGTTTTAATATATTAACATAATATAAGTAGTACTACTCAATGAATCTAAAATACACTTATCATTAAAATATGTTCACTAAAAGAAAAAAAAGAAAAACCATTAACAGTGGGAGCAGTCCTTTCAAGAATGGTCCAATTAGCCTGTCCGCTCCTATAGAGCATACATTTCAATACAGTTCCAAAGTGTGCATTCCAGTATTGTTTGTTCCGGTAGGATTATTAAGTGCAATGATTGTAAAATGCAATATAGATTCAGTCCAGACACTCTGTGTGATACAGTTCAGGAATATACTTTGTTGCAGTGATCAACATAAATAAACAGTCCGGCTATTGGAATATGTAGCGAGTGATACAGCTCAATTTTACAGCTAGTTGGATCACGGCTGCATATAAACCGTCACAGGGTTTCACCAACCTGACGGCCGTATGGTATGCTGTTTCTCCGGACCCCACCTATGAAGCAAGTAGCGCGTCTCTTACCAGTCTCCCGATGTGGAGCTGTCACGGAAGGTGTACAGGAAACAAGACAACACAAAATGAATATACGACTCACTGGATCCGAAACTAAGGAACAAAAAGGGAGACCCCTGCATCAGACCTGGCACTCTACCTGACTGCTCAGCCTATGCGAAAATCCCAATGGTAGATGATCGCATATCCTCGTACCTCGACTGTATAACACCTGAACACCCTATAATAGTGAGGGGACACGACCACCGGCTCCCTACACTAGATACGGAGGGAGTCAGGGTCACCTGGGATCCAGCAAGCAGAAAACACAAATGAGTGCACAACACTTATCTTACCTATCGTAGATGACTGGGAAGTAGGATCAGCATGCACACACACTCCAGGAAGTAATATAAACCGCAAACTGATGTACTATGGGGAGGGATTTAAAGGTATGCAATCAGTACAACTACATGACAGCTGAGAGAGGCTAACGAGATGAGGAACTGAAAGCAAAACAAAGGAAGCTCAAGGAGGAGGTTCTAAAAGGTGTCTGTCAGAGCTTCTCAGATGTCTGGTGGTGACAGGAGCGTTCTCCGCTGTTGTGCACCTCACTACTCACGCGGCGTCCCACATGGTGTTACGGGCCTCGGCGCGGCGTCCCACGTGACCCGGAAGGGGAGTTGGTTACCAATATGCTGGTAGCGCTAGTAGTGGTCAGGGTCCTAGTGTCCGGATTTCACTGTAGACATTCACGAGCAGGCCTGTCGTTTTGTATTGTTCATCACAGTCTCTGAGTATGCATCGATGGAATGGCTCACTAGCTGGGACCAGACGCGTTTTGGGGACAACCCCCTTCTTCAGTGGATATCAATAGTGAGCATTGATTCGTTTTTTTTTTTATAGGCTGTTACCTGTCAATCAACCTTGTTAGTAATTCACATCCAAAATCCAGACTGGAACCCTTAGGAGTAAATCCCTTCACAATAAATCTCCTACATGAGGGGTATTGCAAAAAAATCTTATGTGGACAATCATGTGAACATTAAATATTGGTATTAAAATGATTATAGTTAAATAACACAAAGACATTATAATAGCATTATTGACAATTCATCATAAAAAAAATACATTATGAAAAAATACATACATTCTGGTTAAAAAGATTTTTGGTTAGAAAAAAAATATATATATTTTAATTGTATTACATTCTTGTATTGAAAGGGGCTTGATAGTCGGATGGGATGGCATCCATTGCAAAGGAGAATGAGGGAGGGAGACATGTAGGGAGGGGAGATCGGAATGTCGGTAACACGGCCTGACTCCGATGTCCCATCCCCAGCAGGTCACCCCCCCCCCCCCCCACTTCACAGGAAACCAAATATCTCCATCTCGACGTTCAAGCCTCCTGGTATCATAGTCTCAAACTCAAAGATGCGCCTTGACTCCTTTCTGGACATATGTGCAATATGATTACTTCCCCTCCACGGTCTTTTTACTCTCTCAATGGCTGTGAAGCTCTATCCTGAAGGGTCACACTAATGTGCCAATTTAAAATGTTTTGAGAGTGAATGTGCCTCATAGCCCTTTTTAATGTTTGCTATATGTTCCGACACTCTCTTTTTGAGAGTCCTCTTGGTTCTTCCTATATACTGTTTGTTGCAGGCACATTGTGCAAGTATATCACATCCATTGCGTCACAGATTACTGATAAAGCAGACTATTGAAAATGACAAGAATCTTGTGTTTTCCCCCAATGTAAGTCAAGAGGAAGTAGAATTTTTAGATTTGGACATAAAAATCGAAGGGAACAAATTGCTTTGTAGCACCCATTTTAAACCAGTCTCTGAAAACAGTTTTATTAGATTCTCAAGCTGCCATCTACCAAGGTGGCTTATTAATGTATCCACCAGTCAGTTTAGAAGACTAAAGCGAAATTGCACAGTAGAACAAAAATTTGAGCAGGAAAATGAGCTGTTAAAAAATCGACTGGTAGAAAGGGAATATCCACTGAATGTCATTAATAGGTCCCTCGCAAAAGTGAGGAAGATAGAAAATAAAGATTTTTTCCTGGATAAAAAGTCCCCCACAGGTGAGGACACCCCTAAACTTATCCTACCGTTTAATTCCCAATAGCGCACAGTGGAAAAAATTATTAAAAGACACTGTAATCATTTATTAAAAGATAAAACTATAGGGACGTACCTTTGTAAAACCCCAAGTATCGTGTACACTAAAGCAACTAGTTTAGCGGGAAAGTGGCACCAACAGTGAAGAACACCATAAAGAAAGTAGGAGGGAATTGGCTATCCCCAAAGTGATTTTTCAGGTGTGGTCGGTGTGCCAACTGTAAAATCACTAAGTTCCCTAAAAAGAGGGAAATGGTACAGTCCACCACTAATTCCTTCACTCTTAGTATCAAGGATTGCCTTACCTGTGACTCAACGGATGTGATATACTTGCTACAATGTGCCTGCAACAAACAGTATTTACAGTTGCAAGAAAAAGTATGTTAACCCTTTGGAATGATATAGATTTCTGCACAAATTGGTTATAAAATGTGATCTGATCTTCATCTAAGTCACAACAATAGACAATCACAGTCTGCTTAAACTAATAACACACAAAGAATTAAATGTTACCATGTTTTTATTGAACACACCATGTAAACATTCACAGTGCAGGTGGAAAAAGTATGTGAATACCTAGACTAATGACATCTCCAAAAGGTAATTGGAGTGAGATGTCAACCAACTGGAGTCCAATCAATGAGATGAGATTGGAGGTGTTGGTTACAGCTGTCCTATAAAAATCACACACCAGTTCTGGGTTTACTTTTCACAAGAAGCATTGCCTGATGTGAATGATGCCTCGCACAAAAGAGCTCTTAGAAGACCTACGATTAAGAATTGTTGACTTGCATAAAGCTGGAAAGGGTTATAAAAGTATCTCCAAAAGCCTTGCTGTTCATCAGTCCACGGTAAGACAAATTGTCTATAAATGGAGAAAGTTCAGCACTGCTGCTACTCTCCCTAGGAGTGGCCGTCCTGTAAAGATGACTGCAAGAGCACAGCGCAGACTGCTCAATGAGGTGAAGAAGAATCCTAGAGTGTCAGCTAAAGACTTACAAAAGTCTCTGGCATATGCTAACATCCCTGTTAGCGAATCTACGATACGTAAAACACTAAACAAGAATTGATTTCATGGGAGGATACCACAGAGGAAGCCACTGCTGTCCAAAAAAAGCATTGCTGCAAGTTTACAGTTTGCACAAGAGCACCTGGATGTTCCACGGCAGTACTGGCAAAATATTCTGTGGACAGATGAAACCAAAGTTGAGTTGTTTGGAAGAAACACGCAACACTATGTGTGGAGAAAAAGAGGCACAGAACACCAAAATCAAAACCTCATCCTAACTGTGAAGTATGGTGGTGGGGCATCATGGTTTGGGGCTGCTTTGCTGTGTCAGGGCCTGGATGGATTGCTATCATCAAAGGAAAAATGTATTTCCAAGTTTATCAAGACATTTTACAGGAGAACTTAAGGCCATCTGTCCACCAGCTGAAGCTCAACAGAAGATGTGTGTTGCAACAGGACAACAACCCAAAGCATAGAAGTAAATCAACAACAGAATGGCTTAAACAGAAGAAAATCCGCCTTCTGGAGTGGCCCAGTCAGAGTCCTGACCTCAACCTGATTTAGATGCTGTAGCATGACCTCAAGAAAGCGATTCACACCAGACATCCCAAGAATATTGCTGAACTGAAACAGTTCTGTAAAGAGGAATGGTCAAGAATTACTCCTGACCGTTGTGCACGTCTGATCTGCAACTACAGGAAATGTTTGGTTGAAGTTATTGCTGCCAAAGGAGGTTTAGCCAGTGATTAAATCCAAGGGTTCACATACTTTTTCCACCTGCACTGTGAATGTTTACATGGTGTGTTCAATAAAAACATGGTAACATTTAATTCTTTGTGTGTTATTAGTTTAAGCAGACTGTGATTGTTTATTGTTGCGACTTAGATGAAGATCTGATCACATTTTATGACCAATTTGTGCAGAAATCCATATAATTCCAAAGGGTTCACATACTTTTTCTTGCAACTGTAGGAAGAACCAAGAGGACTCTCAAAAAGAGAGCGTCGGAACATATAGCCAACATTAAAAAGGGCTATGAGGCACATTCACTCTCAAAACATTTTAAATTGGCACATGGGTGTGACCCTTCAGAATTGAGCTTCACAGCCATTGAGAGAGTAAAAAGACCGTGGAGGGGAGGAAATCATATTGCACATATGTCCAGACAGGAGTCAAGGCGCATCTTTGAGTTTGAGACTATGATACCAGGAGGCTTGAATGCTGAGATGGAGATATTTGGTTTCCTGTGAAGTGTGTGTGTGTGTGTGTGTGTGTGGGGGGGGGGGGGGGGGGGTGACCTGCTAGGGATGGGATATAGGAGTCAGGCCGTGTTACCGACACTCCGATCTCCCCTCCCTACATGTCTCCCTCCCTCATTCTCCTTCGCAATGGATGCCATCCCACCCGACTATCAAGCCCCTTTTAATACAAGAATGTAATACAATAAAAAAAATACAGAAAACCAGAATTAATGTATTTTTTCATAATGTATTTTTTTAATGATGAATCAAGATAGGTGGGGGTGCCAACCACAACATATAGTGATGCCAGTCATGGCATGTACGTACAAATATTGTCATGGGAATGGATTGAGGTTCTCTAGGTGGAGGGAGTTACATTGCACGTAGGAGACAACAACTAAGTGAATTACAAACATGAGAACGTATCTCGCTGGTTAAACTTCTGAATTACAACATCTACATTTTTGCATGATTTCTGAAAACAAAGATGATTTAATAAAGCATAAAGGTGCGGTGTGTTCCAGTGTGATCAGTGGAAACATGACAAGATGTGGCAGGTCGCGGCACAGTGATGTCTCCCACAGAACCTGCACACTCCCCAGAGCTGCTGTGTAGGCGGATCAAAAAAAACATTTTACTATACCATATGAAAGTAATATATGGTATAATAAATGTGATATAGTTCAGTAAGTACAATTCTTTTAATCTGGAATCAAATAATCCAAAAAATAAAACACTGCATAATCATATTGAATTTCACAAGACCAGAAAAATAAGACTGAGCGCAAACTTGAAGGCTATCAGCTTCCCTTAAAGGGATTCTGTCACCTCGTTTTAGCTTAGAGAGCTGCGGTCATGCACGGCTAGATCGCCGCTAGCATGTCCGCAATATACCTGTCCCATAAAGCTGTGTCCTTTTAATTAAATATTTTTAGCTTAAAATTAGTAACATGCAATCATAAAAAAAAATTGCCTCTGAAGGTGTACATAGCCTTTAACCGCCTCCCGACCACCTAATGCAGGGATGCTTCCTGCGGGTGGCCGGGTTATTCCTCCTTGATGTGCCGGCGTGTCATCTTGCGAGACGCGAGATTTCCTGTGAACGCGCGCTCACAGGAGCACGCGTTCACAGGATCGCGAGGTAAACGAGTTGATCTACAGCCTGCCAGCGGCGATCATTCGCTTTCAGGCTGTAGATGCGATTTTTTTAACCCTAAAAAAGTATATTAGACGCTGTTTTGTTAACAGTGTCTAATATACATGCTACCTGGTCCTCTGGTGGTCCCTTTTGCTTGGATCGACCACCAGATGACACAGGCAGCTCTGTAAGTAGCACCAATCACCACACTACACTACACCCCCCCCCCTTGTCACTTATTAACCCCTGATCACCCCATATAGACTCCCCTGTCATTGATCACCCCCTTGTAAGGCTCCAGTCAGACGTCCGTATGTGTTTTGCGGATCCACGGGTTCCGCAAAACACGGACACCGGCAATGTGCTTTCCGCATTTTGCAGATCCGCACATTGCCAGAACTATATAGAAAATGCCTTTTCTTGTCCCCAATTGCGGACAAGAATAGGACATGTTCTATAGGCTCTACATCTGCCTGATCTTGTGCGCACACTTGCATTCAGTCTGCCCCACGCAGTGACAGAATTGTTTTTTTTCTGATCACTGCAAAAACCCCGTAAAATCGCTGTGGCGCTATAAAGATCACTTTTGAGGGGCATGGCGAGTTCAAGATTTATTTTTTTTGGCACAAGTTAGCGGAAATTGATTTTTGTTTTTTCTTACAAAGTCTCATATTCCATTAACTTGTGACAAAAAATAAAATCTTACATGAACTCGCCATACCCCTCACGGAATCCAAATGCGTAAAAATGCCCTGTGAAATTCTAAAGGTACTCATTGGAATTTGGGCCCCTTTGCGCATCTTGGCTGCAAAAAACTGTCACACATGTGGTATCGCCGTACTCAGGAGAAGTAGGGCAATGTGTTTTGGGGTGTGTTTTTACATATACCCATGATGCTGGGTGAGAGAAATATCTCAGTAAATTGACAACTTTTTATAAAAAAATGTAAAAAGTTGTCATTTACAGAGATAAGTCTCACACACATTATGGGTATATGTAAAAATACACCCCAAAACACATTGCCCTACTTCTTCTGAGTACGGTGATACCACATGTGTGACACTTTTTTGCAGCCTAGGTGCGCAAAGGGGCCCAAATTCCAATAAGTACCTTTTAGGAGGGCATTTTTAGACATTTGGATTCCAGACTTCTTCTCACGCTTTAGGGCCCCTAAAATGCCAGGGCAGTATAAATACCCAACATGTGACCCCATTTTGGAAAGAAGACACCCCGAGGTATTCCGTGAAGGGGCATGGCGATTTCATGTAAAATTTTATTTTTTGTCACCAGTTATGAGACTTTGTAAGAAAAAATAAATAAATAACATTTTCCGCTAACATGTGGCAAAAAAAAAAAAACTTCTATGAACTCGCCATGCCCCTCACAGAATACCTTGGGGTGTCTTCTTTCCAAAATGGGGTCTTATGTGGGGTATTTATACTGCCCTGGCATTTTAGGGGCCCTAAAGTGTGAGAAGTAGTTTGGAATAAAAATGCCCTCCTAAAAGGTACTCATTGGAATTTGGGCCCCTTTGCGCACCTAGGCTGCAAAAAAGTGTCACACATGTGGTATCGCCGTACTCAGGAGAAGTAGGGCAATGTGGTTTGGGGTGTATTTTTACATATACCCATGCTGGGTGAGAGAAATATCTCTGTAAAATGACCACTTTGTATAAAAAAAGTGACACTTTTTTGCAGCCTAGGTGCGCAAAGGGGACCAAATTCAAATGAGCACTTTTAGGATTTCACAGGGCATTTTTTACGCATTTGGATTCCAAACTACTTCTCATGCTTTAGGTCCCCTAAAATGCCAGGGCAGTATAAATACCCCACAAGTGACCCCATTTTGGAAAGAAGACACCCCAAGGTATTTCGCGAGGGGCATGGCGAGTTCATGTAAAATTTTATTTTTTGTCACAAGTTAGTGGAATATGAGACTTTGTAAGATAAAAAAAAACAATAATTCCATTTCCGCTAACTTGTGACAAAAAATTAAAACTTCCATTAACTCACTATGCCCATCAGCGAATACCTTAGGGTGTCTACTTTCCGAAATGGGGTCATTTGTGGGGTGTTTCTACTGTCTGGGCATTGTAGAACCTCAGGAAACATGACAGGTGCTCAGAAAGTCAAAGTGCATAAATAAAATTTTTTGCACCATAGTTTGTAAACGCTCTAACTTTTACCCAAACCAATAAATATACACTTATTGCATTTTTTTTAATCAAAGACATGTAGAACAATAAATTTAGGGAAAAATGTATATAGAAATTGAGTTTTATTTGAAAAATTTTACAACAGAAAGTGAAAAATGTCATTTTTTGGCAAAAATTTCGGTCAATTTTGATTAATATCAAAAAAAGTAAAAATGTCAGCAGCAATGAAATACCACTAAATGAAAGCTCTATTAGTGAGAAGAAAAGGAGGTAAAATTCATTTGGGTGGTAAGTTGTATGACCGAGCAATAAACCGCAAAAGTAGTGTAGTGCAGAATTGTAAAAAGTGGTCTGGTCATTAACCCTTTCATGACCAAGGGTCATTGATGCCCCAATGTCCAGGTCAAAATTTACAAATCTGACATGCGTCACTTTATGTGGTAATAGCTTTGGAACACTTTTACTTATCCACGCCATTCTGAGATTGTTTTCTCGTGACACATTGTACTTCATGATAGTCATATATTTGAGTCAATATATTTCACCTTTATTTATGAAAAAATCCCAAATTTACCAAAAATTAGGAAAAATTCACAATTTTCCAAATTTCCATTTCTCTGCGTCTAAAACAGAAAGTGATACCTAATAAAATATTTATTACTTAACATTCCCCATATGTCTACTTTATGTTGGCATCATTTTGGAAATGTCATTTTATTTTTTTAGGACGTTAGAAGGCTTAGAAGTTTAGAAGCAATTCTTACAATTTTTAAGAAAATTTCCAAAACCCACTTTTTAAGGACCAGTTCAGGTCTGAAGTCCCTTTGTGGGGCTTACATAGTGGAAACCCCCATAAATGACCCCATTATAGAAACTACACCCCTCAAGTTACTCAAAACTGATTTTTACAAACTTTGTTAACCCTTTAGGCGTTCCACAAGAATTAAAGGAAAATGGAGATGAAATTTTAAAATTTCACTTTTTTGGCAGATTTTCCATTTTATATATTTTTTTTCTTTAACACATTGAGGGTTAACAGCCAAACAAAACTCAATATTTATTACCCTGATTCCGCGGTTTACAGAAACACCCCACATGTGGTCGTAAACTGCTGTACGGGCACACGGCAGGGCGCAGAAGGAAAGGAATGCCATACGGTTTTTGGAAGGCAGATTGTGCTGGATTGGTTTTCTGAACGCCATTTGTTTTTTATTTTTCTGCCGATCGTCTTGTGCAGGGGCTCGTTTTTTGCAGAAAGTGTTGAGGTTTTTATTGGTATCATTTTTGGGTACATAGGATTTTTTGATCATTCATTATTACACTTTATGGGGCAAGGTGACCCAAAAATTGGCTGTTTTGGAACAGTTTTCATTTATTTATTTTCACAGCGTTCATCTGAGGAGTTAGGTCATGTGATAGTTTTATAGAGAAGATCGTTACGGACGTGGCAATACCTAATATGTATACTTTTTCTTATTTATTTAAGTTTTACACAATAATAGCATTTCTGAAACCAAAAAAATGATGTTTTAGTGTCTCTATAGTCTGAGAGCCATAGCTTTTTTATTTTCTGGGCGATTGTCTTAAATAGGGTATAATTTTTTGCGGGACGAAGTGATGGTTTGATTGATACTATTTTGGGGGTCATAAGCCTTTTTTATCGCTTGCTGTTGCACTTTTTGTGATGTAAGGTGACAAAAATAGCTTTTTTGGCACAGTTTTTTTTAAATTTATTTTTATGGTGTTTATCGGACGGGGTCCATCACGTGATATATTTATAGAGACGGTCGTTACGGACGCGGTGACACCTAATATGTGTATTTTATTTTATTTTTTCATTTTTTTATAGGAAAAGGCAATGTCTTTTTTTTTTTTTACATTTTTATTGATTTATTGATTTATTTTTACTTTTATTATTTTCACTTTTTTTTATCAGTTCCCTCTTGGATCTTGAAGATCCAGTGGGGCTGATAGTTGTACTATACTTTGCAATGCTCTTGCATTGCAAAGTATAATACTTCCAGACTGCCTGTAGGTGGCAGCACTGGACGCCTTTGCCATGGCAACCGGACGCTTTTGCAAAGCGTCCGGTTGCCATGGCAACCATCGGGCGCTGCAATCACAGCGCTGCAGCCCCGATGGTGGAGAGGGGGAGCCCCCTCCCTCTGTTAACCCGATGGATGCCGCAACCGCAGCATCTATGGGGTTACAGGAGAGTGTCAGCATAGAGCTGACACTCTCTGCTGATGGCGGCGGCTCAGGAATGGAGCCGCCGCCATCGCACACAGAATGGGGAATCGGGGGCAGCGCTGGGGGGGGGGGGCCCCGGCGGCCAGAAAATTAATGCAGGGGGGAGGGGGCGGACCGCATCAGGGCAGGAAGAAGATCAGCGCAGCTGCGCAGGAGGCACAGATCTCCGTGGCACAGGTCAGCGGGGCACAGATGGGGGGGACCACAGAGGGGCACACCAAAGGCTTGGAGGATCGGGGGGCACGAGGACACCTTACCGATTTCAGGCTCTGATCTGCAGAGCGCAGATCAGAGCCTGAAACCGGCATTTTAACGCTGCCGTGATCTGATTGGTTAGTCTGCACAGACTAACCAATCGGATCGATTGCCGGCAAGGGGCCACTCTGATTGGTCCCTTGCCGGCATTACTGCACTGTATGCTGTCTGTGACAGCATACAGGGCAGGGGCAGAAGCTTTGCAGCGCTTGGATTAAAGAGCTGCCAGAACGTATATATACGTGGTAGCTGCACGGTGTATGTGCAGCTATCACGTATATATACAGATTGCAGACGTGAAAGGGTTAAGGGGGTTTAAGCTAGGAGGGCTGAAGTGGTTAAAGAGGAACTTTCACCTCTCCATTTATGTTTCAGTAAATAATTGTATTCTCAATGAAATAACAATCCCTATACCACCCCTATGTAATTCCTCCTAGAAATATACAATTAAAATGACAGGCAAATGTGTCCTTGCGCAGTCTAACCCTGTCCTATCAGGTCTAAAACATTCATACTCTGCACGGAAACATCCCTTTGACAAAGGAATGGGAACACTCAGTTGCCAATTTAGTTATCCAAGAGGAATAATTGAGGAACAGCACAATACAGAGTCCTAAGAAAATATGCTCCAGAATTTTGCTGGGAAATACAATTATTTACTGTACTAAAATAGACATGTCAGTAAACATGTGTTTTAAACCTGATCTGATTAATAAAGAGAAAACAGAAATGTTAACCCCTTTAAGGACCTCCGCCGTATATGTACGGCTGAGGTCTGGTCCCTAAACATGGGACTGACTCGCACATGCATCGGGCGCCATAGCCACGGGGTTTCTGCTATTTTAAATAGCAGAGACCTGCGGCACATGTATGCGATCAGCCATAAGGCTGATCGCATACATTTCACCCTTCACATTTGACCACAGCATTTCTGCAGTCCGTAAGTGGCGTGCTTCGGCTCCGTTAACAGCGTTCCCCGACCAAGATCGAGGAACCTGTTAAATCTCTGAAATAGCAGGCTTCGGTGTCTATTTCAGGAAATACAGGCCACTAGGTGGCAGCATTGTATTGTTATATTGCAAATGAAGTGTTCAATGGTGGCTATATAGCCATCAATGAACACAATGAGCAATCTAATGATTACCAGTTATTGTCACCCAAGGTGACTTGAAAAAAGTAAAAAAAAGTTATTACAAATAGAATTTTTTTTTTTTAAACTTAAAAGTTCAAATCACTCCCCTTTCCTTAAAATAAAAATACTTAACCAATAAAAAAACAAACATTATGGGCTTCGCCGTGTGAGAAAATGCCCATACAATTAAAATATAACAATATTAATGGCATACGGCAAATGGCGTAACAAACAAAAAAAAGCCAATTTGCCATTTTTGGTAACTTTAACTACCCAATATTTTTTTTATAAAAAGTAATCAAAAAGTCACACACACTTCAAATTGGTATCACTAAAAAGAACTGATTGTCCCGCAAAGAATGAGCCCTTACACTACCCCATACACATAACTACCAAAAAGTTATAGGGGTCAGAATATGGTTCTAAAAAAAAATTTACTTCAAAGGTTTTAATTTTGTTTTCAGTATTAACCTGGTGCGAACACATGATATACCGGTATGGCATGATGTCCCAGTACTTAAGGACATATGACGTTCCGATCACCGCCAGGGAGCAGGCACCCGGGGACAATGCGGGGGGGGGGGGGGGTCCTGTGTCAATTCAAACTTGTGGTTTGCGGCTTTTACAGGTTGCGGCGGCGGGCGGCGTTGCCATCGGGTCCCCATGTGGCTGTAAGGGGGACCCAATGGCATGGAAGGCAGCGCAGATCTCACAGGCCGGAACTTGTATGAGTAATACACACTGTATTATTCATACAGCTAATGCATTCCAATACAGAAGTAGTAGTTTTCCCCCCCAAAATTTAAAGTTTCAAGTAGAAATAAACAAAAACGTCATTTTCCCAAAATAAAGTTAAAAAAAAAATTGGTTAAAATTTTTGGGGATTTTATTTTTTATTATTGCCGACTCTATAAACATATCACATGACCTAACCCCTCAGATGAACACCATAAAAAATAAAAACCATTTTCTGTCACCTTACATCACAAAAAGTACAACAGCAAGCGATCAAAAAGGCATATGCCCACCAAAATAGTACCAATCTAACCGTCACCTCATCCCGCAAAAAACTAGCCACTTTCTAAGATAATCGCCCAAAAAATAAAAAAACTATGGCTCAGAATATGGAGACACTAAAACATGATAAAAAAAGAAATATGAAATCATTGTGTAAAACTTACATAAATAAAAAAAAGTATACATATTAGGTTACGTATCACCGCATCCATAATAACTTGCTCTATAAAAATATCACATGACCTAACCCCTCAGGTGAATACCGTAAAAAAATAAAAGGTGAAAAAAAGGTCATTTTTGTGAACACCGTAAAAAATATATAAAAACGGTGGAAAAAAAGCCATTTTTTGTCACCTTACATCACAAAAAGTGTAATAGCAAGCGATCAAAAAGTCATATGCACCCCAAAATAGTGCCAATCAAATCATCATCTCATCCCGCAAAAATCATACCCTACCCAAGATAATCGCCCAAAAACTGAAAAAACTATGGCTCTCAGAGTATGGAAACACTAAAACATGATTTAAAAAAAAATTAAATCATTGTGTAAAACTTACATAAAAAAAAAAGTATACATATTAGGTATCGCCGCATCCATAATAACTTGCTCTTTAAAAATATCACATGACCTAACCCCTCAGGTGAATACCGTAAAAAAATAAAAGGTGTAAAAAAAGCAATTTTTGTCACCTTACATCACAAAAAGTGTAATAGCAAGCGATCAAAAAGTCATACGAACCCCAAGATAGAGCCAATCAAACAGTCATCTCACCCTGCAAAAATCATACCCTACCCAAGATAATCGCTTAAAAACAGAAAAAACTATGGCTCTCAGACCGTGGAAACACTAAAACATGATTTTTTTGTTTCAAAAATAAAATCATTGTGTAAAAAAAAAATTGTATATATATTGGGTATCGCCACGTCCGTAATAACTTGCTCTATAAAAATATCACATGAACTAACCCAAAAAGTGTAATAGCAAGCAAACAAAAAGTCATAAGCACCCCAAAATAGTGCCAATCATACCATCATCTCATCCTGCAAAAATCATACCCTTCCCAAGATAATCGCCCAAAAACTGAAAAAAACTATGGCTCTCAGACTATGGAGACACTAAAAGATGATTTCTTTTGTTTCCAAAATTGTGTAAAACTTACATAAATAAAAAAATTGTATACATATTAGGTATTGCTGCATCCGTGACAACCTGGTTTATAAAAATACCACATGATCTAACCTGTCAGATGAATGTTGTAAATAACATAAAATAAAAACGGTGCCAAAACAGCTATTTCTTGTTACCTTGCCTCACAAAAAGTGTAATATATAGCAACCAAAAATCATATGTACCCTAAACTAGTATTAACAAAACTTCCACCCTATCCTGTAGTTTCTAAAATAGGGTCACTTTTTTGGAGTTTCTACTCTAGGGGTGCATCAGGGGGGCTTCAAATGGGACATGGTTTAAAAAAAACACAGTACAGCGGTTTAAGACCACATATGGGGTGTTTCTGTAAACTACAGAATCAGAGCCATAAATATTGAGTTTGCTTTGGCTGTTAACCCTTGCTTTGTAACTGGAAAAAAAAATGGAAAATCTGCTAAAAAAGTGAAATTTTGAAATTGTATCTCTATTTTCCATTAATTCTTGTGGAACACCTAAAGGGTTAACAAAGTTTGTAAAATCAGTTTTGAATGCCTTGAGGGGTGTAGTTTCTAAAATGGGGTCACTTTTTTGGAGTTTCTACTCTAGGAGTGCATCAGGGGGGCTTCAAATGGGACATGGTGTCAAAAACCCAGTCCAGCAAAATCTGCCTTCCAAAAACCATATGGCATTCCTTTCCTTCTGCGCCCTGCCGTGTGCCCGTACAGCAGTTTACGACCACATATGGGGTGTATCTGTAAACTACAAAATCAGAGCCATAAATATTGAATTTTGGTTTGGCTGCTAACCCTTGCTTTGTAACTGGAAAAAAAAAATTAAAATGGAAAATCTGCCCAAAAAGTTGTATCTCTATTTTCCATTAATTCTTGTGGAACACCTAAAGGGTTAACAAAGTTTGTAAAAATCAGTTTTTGAATATCTTCAGGGGTATAGTTTCTATCATTTTTGGGTGGTTTCTATTATGTAAGCCTCACAAAGTGACTTCAGACCTTAACTGGTCCTTAAAAAGTGGGCTTTTTAAAATTCCCGAAAAATTTCAAGATTTGCTTCTAAACTTCTAAGCCTTATAACATCCGCAAAAAATAAAATGTCATTCCCAAAATGATCCAAACATTAAGGAGACACATGGGGAATGTAAAGTAATAACAATTATTATGTATTGTAGAAGTAGAGAAATTGAAACTTTTTTAGATTTCTTTTTGAAATTTTTTGCAAATTTGGTATTTTTGGGTATTTTTTTATAAATAAAAAAGATTTTTTTTTTACTCCATTTTACCAGTTTAATGAAGTACAATATGTAACGGAAAAAATTATCTCAGAATGGCCTGGATAAGTCAAAGCGTTTTAAAGTTATCACCACATAAAGTGATATTGGTCAGATTTGCAAAAAATGGCCTGGTCCTTAAGGTGAAAATGAGCCCAGTCCCAGGGGTTAAAACTCTAGAAAGATTATACAAGTGAGGTATCATTGTAACCATACTGACCTGGAGAATGAAGATAACAGGTCAATTTTACCGCATAGTGTACAGTGTAAAAAAATAAAAATAAAAACCTTTATCAGAATTGCATTTTTTCCCAATTCTACCCCATTTGGAATTTTTTCCCCGCTTCCTACTACCTGGTATGCAACCGTAAATGGTGCCATTAGAAAGTACAACTTGTCCCACAAAAATTAAGCCCCTATAAGGCCTCATGCACACGACCGTTGTGTGCATCCGTGGCCGTTGTGCCGTTTTCAGTTTTTTTTTCGCGGACCCGTGTCAGTGTAAAAATCGGAAAATGCACCGTTTTGCAGCCGAGACCGTGATCCGTGTATCCTGTCTGTCTAAAAAATATGACCTGTCCTATTTTTTTGACGGACAACGGTTCACGGACCCATTCAAGTCAATGGGTCCGTGAAAGAACATGGATGCACACAAGATTGGCATCCGTGTCCGTGATCCGTGGCCGTAGGTGACTTTCATACAGACGGATCCGCAGATCCGTCTGCATAAAAGCTTTTTCAGAGCTGAGTTTTCACTTTGTGAAAACTCAGATCCGACACTATATTCTAACACAGAGGCGTTCCCATAGTGATGGGGACGCTTCTAGTTAGAATATACAACGAACTGTGTACATGACTGCCCCCTGCTGCCTGGCAGCACCCGATCTCTTACAGGGGGCTGTGATCAACACAATTAACCCCTCAGGTGCTGCACCTGAAGGGGTTAATTGTGCGTATCATAGCCCCCTGTAAGAGATCCGGGGCTGCCAGGCAGCAGGGGGCACCCCCCCTCCCTCCCCAGTTTAAATTTCATTGGTGGCCAGTGCGGCCCCCCTCCCTCCCTCTATTGTAATAATAACATTGGTGGCACAGTGTGCGCCCCCCCGGCCCCCACCTTCCTCCCTCTATTGTATTAATACGTTGGTGGCACAGTGTGCGGGCCCCCCTCCCTCCCTCTATTGCATTAATAACTTTGGTGGCAGCGTGCGGCCTCCCCTCCCCCCCCCCATCATTGGTGGCAGCGGAGTTCCGATCGGAGTCCCAGTTTAATCACTGGGGCTCCAATCGGTAACCATGGCAACCAGGACGCTACTGCAGTCCTGGTTGCCATGGTTACTTAGCAATAGTAGAAGCATCATACTTACCTGCTGGCTGCTGCGATGTCTGTGTCCGGCCGGGAGCTCCTCGTACTGGTAAGTGACAGCAATGCGCCGCACAGACCTGTCACTTACCAGTAGGAGGAGCTCCCGGCCGGACACAGACATCGCAGCAGCCAGCAGGTAAGTATGATGCTTCTACTATTGCTAAGTAACCATGGCAACCAGGACTGCAGTAGCGTCCTGGTTGCCATGGTTACCGATCGAAGCCCCAGTGATTAAACTGGGACTCTGATCGGAACTCCGCTGCCACCAATGATCGGGGGGGGGGGGGAGGCCGCACACTGCCACCAATGTTATTAATGCAATAGAGGGAGGGGGGGCCGGGGGAGGCCGCACACTGCCACCAATGTTATTAATCCATTAGAGGGAGGGAGGGGGGGCCGGGGGAGGCCACACACTGTGCCACCAATGTTATTAATGCAATAGAGGGAGGGAGGGGGGCCGGGGGAGGAAACATAGAGCAATCCACAGTAATGTGCATTATCGCCAGCGTAGAGGCTATAACCTATAAGCAAAATGTTAGATGAACTATGAACTTTACCTGCATCCAGTCACAAATAAATGGCTGTAATTAGGAAAGTTGCAGTCTAAGGCCTTGTCCACTTTTCTGTGACAGTGTCACTTCCATGAAAAAAAGGGTACATATTTGATCCGTGAAGATGACCTTGAAGGATCCATGGTTGGTCCGTGTATCCGTTTTTACCATCCATGCGTCATCCGTAATTCTTGCTCAGCTGAAAATTAATTTCCAAAGAATCTCCTATCAGTCTTCAGTGAAAAATGGACGCAACACGAACACAAAACAGATGCAATCCGTGTTGTGTCCGTGATTTTCACGGACCCATAGACTTCAATGGGTGTGCTCGGTCCGCATCACGGATCAAAGTAGTGCATGTATCTGTGATTTTTTTTTTTACTGACCCACGGTCAGTAAAAAAATACTGAAGTGTGAACAGACATATTGAAATCAATGGGTACGTGTGCTGTCAGCAGAAAATACGGACAGCCCACGTCAGTGAAAAATGGAAATGTGGACAAGGCCTAATGCTGCGTTCACATCACCATTTAGTTTTTTGTTCTTCTAATCCAGGCATCCTCAAACTGCGGCCCTCCAGCTGTTGTAAAACTACAACTCCCACAACGCCCTTCTGTAGGCTGATACCTGTAGGCTGTTCGGGCATGCTGGGAGTTGTAGTTTTGCAACAGCTGGAGGGCCGCAGTTTGAGGATGCCTATTCTAATCCGTCAGAAGAACAGAAAAATAAACAAACACCTTTATTTTATTTTGAAGCATCCGTTATGCTCAGTTATGCACATTTTGCACCAGTTTTAGCCATTTCTACTGAGGTCTATTGTTTAAGATGGAAAAAAAATACTTCATGTAGGACTTTTTTCCATTCAAAATATCGGATCTCAGATGGAAATGGCTAAAACTGGTGAAAAATTTCCATAATTGAGCATAACGGATGCTTCAAAATAAAATAAAGGTGTTTGTTTATTTTTCAGTTCTTCTGACAGATCAGAAGAATGGAAAGCTAAACGGTAATGTAAACTGGGCCTTAGGGTTCAGCTACAAGGCGATCTTGGTTGCACCCAATGATCGCAGCAGGATTGCAGTGTAGCAGTGCTAGCGTAGATATGAATGGGGTCCGACACTGCTGGATTTTTTGCAATTTTGGGGTTGCAGCAAATGTGCATATCGCACTGTGACCCCATTCACCTCTATGAAAGCACCGCTACACTGCAGTCCCTGGATGCGACATCTGACACACAACCAAGATCGCCATGTAGCTGAACCCTCAAAGTGAATACATACCCATGAACATTATTTTTATTTGACTGATTCACTTCTTAATACATCTGTATGCCAATCGAGTTTCATTTGTACTGATATTGAGCTCTAAATAACTTTCATAGCCAAAAGAGTTGTCCAGCTCATTAGAATCTTTCACCAAAAGATTAGAATGCTTTTAAATAATAAACTGACATTTCGATGTAGACTTGTGACCGCTGACTTCAGTGGTGTCTGATACAGCCAGTGATTGGCTGCAGCGGTCACAGTCAACACTGGTGGAAGCAAGTATACAGAGAGTGGTGGGGGACCCGGGAAGTAGCACGATGGGAGTGTTGGAGGATCTGTAGGGTGGGTATTCTGTTTTTAATAGCATTCTAAGTTTTTGCAAAAAAGTGTCAAGGAGGTGGACAACACTTATGGGGAACCTGTCACCAGCATCACGGAGCTGAGCAGATTGATATATTTTTTAGGTGAAACGATTATAACCTGTCAATTATTCATTCACACCTCGGCACTCTCTGGGCTTCGGGGGACCTTCACTGTATGAGCATGCCTACAAAGATAACTGTCAGTCACTGATTAGGACCGCCCACTGGACTCCTAAGTCAAGAATGAGCTGAAAGTTAAATTAATAAATGATACAGAAGCTTTTCCCACAAAAGTATATATCAGTCTGCTCAGCTCATCCTGCTCTATAACAGTAATAATATTGTATGTCCTTAAGAATTATTAGTTAAAAAGTGTTTCACCCTTACCCCTACATGATTAGGGGAGACATCAGCTCTTTATGTTGATGCCTTCCCTAATTATTATGGTGATCACTGATACACTTTGTTACATTGTTCCTTCCTTTGTGTTTATTTAAATGGGTCTAGTTTGGCTACAGATGTATTTTTCATGCATACAGATAATAGCCATGAGGGCTGAGTATGTTGTCCTAGTTTATGTTCATACTTGCAGTTGTTATTATGCCATGCATTTGTTGCTTATGAATGTTTTGTAACTCTATAATTATCCGGCCTTTTGTTTCTTCCTTGCATTTGTTGCTTTATATTTGCTTGGTGAGACTATTGAGCTATTTGTCTCCCAGCAGCAGAATATTGCTGGCATGCTGTGCAGTTCATTCAAACTGTCTGTAGAGTGCGCTGTTTCCCTGACAATACCTAATGGTGGAAATAGCCATAAACAGAATTACACCACTGAAGACACTTGACAAAATATTGCTAGAAGTGGGTTTATGCAAGGCTTAAGTTCAACGCGTAGGAGAAGCAGCTTGCCGTCTTGGGTATAAATGCTAATTATAACTCATTCTTGCTATGAAGAAGCCCACTCTTTCACTTTGGCATTTGTGGACAAACTAGTATCGAATGCATTTAACCTTTGCCATTGACAGCAGTATGGCGGCTCTGTGCATTTTTGTTTGGAGAAATGTTACAAATCTGTTAAAGAATAACTAATTGGT
This sequence comes from Bufo gargarizans, assembly GCF_014858855.1. Classification (NCBI taxonomy): domain Eukaryota; kingdom Metazoa; phylum Chordata; class Amphibia; order Anura; family Bufonidae; genus Bufo; species Bufo gargarizans. Next base: position 293,453,963 of record NC_058085.1, on the reverse strand, counting down.
TAGATGTACTCAAGAAAACTGGTTACATTGTTTAAATATATGAGAATTATTATTTTAAAAACGTTAAAAAAGTGCAAATCCTAATGATCCTACTGTATGTTTATGTGGTTGGGGTAGATAACGCCCCTACTTGTCCTTGTGATCCAGTGACTCAATTTTCTTTTATGTGCTTCATAGAATTTCGAAAGTGCCAAAGAAAGTGAAATATTTAAAACACTGTCCATTATTAATTCTCTTTTATTCTAATCCATATAAATGACCCTAAACAGATAGTTGAGATGTGATCTAGAAGTGTTGCCTTACACTGGTTCTGTGCATCCAAGGTTTACCTAGCCCCCTTTATCTGTATGGCCTGATGAACACAGAGCACCACAACTCAATGCCCCACCATATCATATCAGCGTCTACCATACGGTATCTGATTCATATTGAATTCAGTATAAAATCATGTTTGTGTAGCTCTGTATGAAAACTATGTTCTTGTTATTTTACAGGAAATGGAAGCCAGTACAGCTCCTATAGCGGTTGGCACCAGTCACTGATTTTTCCTAGATTCCTGAATGGATTATATAACAAATAATGTAATACAGCTGAAACGTCTGCACATTTAGCCATCTAGGAGCATGGAGCTGCAATATCTGCAATTACCTGTTATCAAAGGAAAGAATTGTTATGTGCTTACCATGGAAACAGACCACTACTGCTATGGGGCCCAGGGTGAGAGGGGGCCAACACTGATCTTCTGTTCCAGAAAGCAAATCAAACTTCATTTTCCTACAGTCACCACTAGGCAGAGCTCAGTGAAAAGAGACTTTTGCAGCTTCCATTTATTTCAACAGTAACTGTATATGTGACTATGTTCTGAGCTCCGACTGCAAACAGACCTGCAGGCCGATTCCACTCCTTGTTCGATCTAACCTATAGCCACTTTACATAAACTGGTAGTTAAAGGGGTTCTCTGGGAATGTAGAAAATGAAAATACTTAAATATTACATTAGAAATATATTCCCAAATGCCTGTCATTAGTTATAATGGCTAATTTTGTCTGGGGAGCAATCATCAGGGGAAATAAAATGGCCGCTGTCCTATTAGCACACACAAAACCTGTCCTTATCACACAGCAGGACAAGTTACTTCACAACACTGCGCTAAAGAGCTGCCTCATCCTCCTCTCTGTTCTGCTTATATGATAATATCTTTAGCTGAATCTCTTTAGGAAAGCAGTTCATGAGGAGACATAAAGTACAGAGAGGATGGTGTGGATAATGAGAAGCAGCACTTGTATGCAGTCTCCATTAATACAGACACATATTACCACAGTCTGAGGCAGCTCTTTAGCTCAGTGTTGTGAAGTAACTTGTCCTCCTGTGTGATTAAGACAGGTTTTGTGTGCACTAATAGGACAGCGGCAATTTTATTTTCACTGATGCTCCCTAGACAAAACAAGCCATTATAACTAATGAAAAGTATTTGAGAATATATTGTAATAAAGTAATATTTAACTATTTACATTAAAAAAATCATCGTAATTTCCAGAGAACCCCTTTAAACAAAGGATAAAAACTTCACTTGATTTTTATAAGTACACATTAAAATACAAGATGAATCAGTGACCTGCTATTCAAAATTATCAAACGTTCTTAATCATATTTATTATAAAGAATGCTTTGTGCACTCAAAATGTGTAAGCAGTGATCGGCTGATTTTTTATTTTTTTATCCTTTGCTGGACTACCAGTTTGTTTCTATTTATGCCAGTTGTGTGGTATAAATGCACTGAGAAAATGGTGTAAATGCACCTTTTCCACTTTTTCAGACACAGAAGTCATGGAGATATGGCCATATGGCTGCACATGCTGTGCCTTTGACTCCTTATAGCGTCCTTCAACTAAACTTTTTTTAATTCTAGGTGGAAGTACGTTCATAGTGATTTTCTTACTACCTAATTACTGTATATATAGTCCTCATAACAATAATAATTTTGACTATGGTGCTACAAAATTTCCATTAATTGTTAGGAACATTACCAGAAAATGTAATCATATTGACAGTTAATTGTAAGAATTTACTTACTAAGCACATTTAAGTTAATGGTTGCGTATAGTGTTGGGCAAACTTGCGATTTGCAAGTTCGGCGTTCGGGTTATCTGTTGTCTATTATATAAGAGGCATTTCATATTGCATTCCGTCATAATAGAAGTCTATGGCCAGCATAGACTTCTATTATGACGGAATGCCTCTTATAGCCTTCCATGGTGCATGCCGTCCACGGTAACGGAATCCATTACGGAATTCTTAGATAACCCAAACCCGAACTTGCAAATTGCAAGTTCGCTCAACACAAGTTGCATATAAGCAGTAGATGGTCAGCTGTGTGTGCATTTGAGGCATTCTGATTAAGGGCTCTTTCACACCTGCGTTCTTTTCTTCCGGCATAGAGTTCCGTCATCGGGGCTCTATGCCGGAAGAATACTGATCAGTTTTATCCTAATGCATTCTGAATGGAGAGAATGCTGCGCTTTTTGCTCCAGCCAAAAATCCTGAACACTTGCCGCAAGGCCGGATCCGGAATTAATGCCCATTGAAAGGCATTAATCCGGATCCGGCCTTAAGCTAAACGTTGTTTCGGCACATTGCCGGATCCGACGTTTAGCTTTTTCTGAATGGTTACCCCGCTCCCCACTACTACTATGGCAACCAGGACTTTAATAGCATCCTGGCTGCCATAGTAACACTGAACGCATTTTGAAGACGGATCCGTCTTCAAATGCTTTCAGTTCACTTGTGTTTTTCCGGATCCGGCGTGTAATTCCGGCAAGTGGAGTACACGCCGGATCCGGACAACGCAAGTGTGAAAGAGGCCTTAGAGAAAGTTACTGAATGTATCTGCTAAAGAAATTGCATCCAATTGTAATACAACTGGATTTTTTTTTAAGATCTGACCAAATCACAAATAGTAACTGGTATGATGCAACAGTTTTCCAAGTAGTTTGTAAAGAGCTGCAAATACTCACAAATCTGTGCCGAGTCTTTTAGTTTACTTTGTAAACAGGGATTGTCAGTAACATTGTACATTCAGTAATAATTTGATACAAAAATCAGCACAGTAACTAAATACTTTGTCACTCTGTAACATAATACACTCACACCAGGGCACATTACTCCCATACACATTAGTTAAAATATTTTGCAGAAATGTACTACATGACCGTGGTCTGGGAGTTTGGATAGTTAGGAAAGGAACGTGCAGATGTATGGGTCTGACTTCCTGTATCCTCCCCATGTTGTAACATGCCCACAGAGGATGTGCTAGAAGTCATACACTGAGTGGGATCAGGAAAGAAAAACTGTGTGGGAGCAAGTGATGGCGTCCATGATTTCTCTTATTCATTCAGCATTAACCTGGCCTCAGTCTTGTGTGATATTGGTTTGGCAATATTGAAATCACACTTCTTTAAAAGCAACTTGTTATTCCTTAGCTTGACGGTCGTAGCTACCAGGGTAGCAGACACAGCAGCCTCTATGGTGCTCAGCAAATAAGGGGCCCATATCAACTGAAACATTTGCTGCACTTAGTAATGAAACATATGGAAGTTTCTGGCATCAATAATTGTAAATCTGATGGACTTAAGAGGCCCCATTACTCCATCTAAACCCACCCACTTTATAATAATTTTTTTATATTCATTATGCCTCCAATATGGTGTGCGGTTATAATTTTCAACATTTTATGCCACAAAAGTATTGTAAATCCTTTGTTGATTCAGCTCTGTTAAAGGAGTTTTCTGGGATTTTCTAACTACTACTGCTAGTATTGATGAGTGATTTATAGAAAAATTCGATTTGGCTGCTTTACTGAATTTTGCAAAAAAATATGCTTCATGATGAATTGCTTCATCACGAAGCGCATTTCTTTGTAACTAGTAGGGGCAATGACAAGGAGCAGTGATTGTGTCGCTCCCCGTCTTCGTACCCCTCAGATGCCGGGTTCATAGCTGATTGCGGCATCTGACATTAAAATTACAGTGTAAAATTTAAAAAATGAATAGAATCATACTTACCTCATCCATTTAATCATGAAGAGCCGGTTGCCACCATCTTGGATTGAAGATCTAGCGCAGAATCTCGCATGGCCCGTCACATCGTCCAGCATGGTGATGTCATTAGTCACTGTGCCCGGGATTTCGCGCGAGAACTTCAATCAAGGTGGTGGCAGCCAGCTCTTCGCACTCAAATGGATGAGGTAAGTATGATTTATTTATTTTTTACTGCCCTTAAGGGAAAATCGATTCCCTACCACGAAGCATGAGGAAATTTTGCTTTTTGGTGAATCAAATTTTCCCTGAAATTCTGATCGAATTCCACTGCATCCGGATCAATTTGCCCAACGCTAAATGCAAGGGCTGGTACATTCTCAAACAGCTGATCAGATACTGATAATCTATCCAGAGGACAGGTCATCAGTTAAATAATTCCAGAAAACCCCTTTAAGTCTTTACTGATATGTTTTATGCTTAAAGAGCTTCTCTGAGATACGGTAACTAAAGATGTTTATGAAGCCCCCAAATGGTCTAAAATAACAAAAGATGCTAGTGATTGTCTACAGTGATCACTTCTCATATACCAGCATGTCACTGCTGCAGTCTTGTAAACAAAAACTGCCAAACCTGCAGAGCAGATAACAAGGCTGGAGAAAGAGGCAAGTATAGCGCCCTTTTTATGTTAGTCCATTCTGGGGCTCGTCCAAGATTTTTTATTATCTCGGCCACCCTGTTAAGGGTTATTCACCCTTTTTGTAGCCTATCTTTGGACCCATTCAATTTTATCAATGTGTTCTTGTAGGTGAGTTCTCCAGAACTAAAATATTTGTTGAAGAACCAAGTAAAAATGTATTCTTCTTTTAGGTCCCCTCTAAGGGCACACGTGATTCTGGGGTGGAATTTTTTTTCTCTTATAGAGAAAATGTAAAAACACCTGAAAAAATAACAAAAGCTTTAACATGCTGCATAAAAAAAAAATGCCAGAGACCCACCTAACTCACAAAACAACAATAATAGAAAAAAAATGCAAGTATGTCATAGTTCCTACAGACTTTCAACCCAGAAAGCGCAAGTGCAAAAAACGCACTAAAAACATGCTTCAACCCACACTAAAGGTAGAAAAGGTATTTTTATAAAACCAATGATCTGCCTAAATTTTAGAAGCAGAAATTTGCACGTGAATCATCAGCTGATATGATGAATACAGCAATGATCAGGAGACATGCCTTCCATGGAGAATTACAATGTTGTGTTCAGGATATTTGGGCGGCATGTGGATATTTCTGTACAAGATATTTAAAGTTTCTCCATTTCAAAAGACATTAATTCTTCAAAACAATATGACTAATGTGTGTATGATAATGAAATATACAAGGCATCCCACACACCAAGCCACTGTGATAATTCTCCAGCATTGCTTGTGCACTGAGTGATATTAGATGTTGTAGACACCAAGTCATTTCTAGCAAGACCCACTCACTGGATGAACCTTCTAAAACCTCTGTAGTATAAGAAGGTGTCACAAACAGCTTTTTGTAGCAGTTATTATAGGAGCAGAAAAAACGGAAAGGACGGATTTGGCACATAACTGAGCTGAACGGAGCCTGCGGACCCTGTAGACTATAGTGGGGTCTGTTCAGGGGAGAAAAAAGTCCTGTATGCATGTTCCCCTGAACGGAAAACTAACAGACCCCATTATAGTCTATGGCAGGGCTGGCCAACCTGTGGCTCTCCAGCTGTTGTAAAACTACAACTCCCACCATGCTTTGCTGTAGGCTGATACCTGTAGGCAGTCTGGGCATGCTGGGAGTTGTAGTTTTGCAACAGCTGGAGAGCCTCAGGTTGGCCATCCCTGCTCTATGGGGTCCGTAGGCTCCTTTCAGCTCTTTTCTGTTCTTCTGCTCCTATAATGGAGCAGAAGAACGTAAAGGCGAACACTGATGTGAAAGCAGTCTTACATGTCTCATTTCTGATGGATACACTTATGGCTTTAGCTAAAAAAACTGCCACAAAAATTGCCAAAAAAGCTGTAAGGTAATATAACGATCTCTCAAGTTACAATTTTTATTGGTTCTGGGGCAAACATTGTATGTTGAAAACATTGTAACTTGAGTCTATAATAGAGATGAGCGAACTTCTGTTTTAAGTTCGGCGTCTAAAGTTCGGGTTTGGATTAGCGGAGAATCCCGATCTGGAACCGGATATGGATTCCGACTTCCGTTGTGGTCCGTGGTAGCGGAATCAATAATCGGCCATTATTGATTCCGCTACCACGGACCACAACGGAAGTCGGAATCCATATCCGGTTCCAGATCGGGATTCTCCGCTAATCCAAACCCGAACTTTAGACGCCGAACTTAAAACAGAAGTTCGCTCATCTCTAGTCTATAACTATATGGAAAACTAGAAAAATAAGCAGATTACTAAGACTAATATAGCAAACCTCTTATGTTGGTGGCCCAATTACCTTACTGCTGCTTTCCGTGTTTTCTAGTGGTCCGAGTGCTGTGCTGCATTTTCTTCTGCAGGCTGCGGACTGTTCTTATCTGCTGAATCCCCACTGCCGGTCTATAGGGCACACGCATTCTTCTCAGCTCTTAAAGCATCAGCATCTGTGCACCCTAATCTTCTCAGGAGAGGGTGTCTGAGCAATAGATTTGTTTTGTTACTAAACCTACAAAGGAGTGCTGCTGTTTGTTTGCCCATGCACCAACCTCTGCCTGTTACCTATATCTAAACCTCTACTGCCTGACCTGACCAGTGGTTTATCGTATTGACTCTTCACTGACTGCCCTAACCTTGAACTGTTATATCAACTTACCTATATGATGCCTGCCCTGACTTCCACCTGTCCCTGGCTTCGTCCTCTCCTGATAATTCAGTGTCCTGCACCGGTTTCTTTGAACCCCGTGGATTAGCTGTCAATCACACTGGGACCTTTCCAGGAGACAGCTGACTGTTGACTTCCCTGCAGCGAAGTTCATATCCCTCTATATGGGTTAAAGAGCGAAAACTAGGGGATTGCCAGCATAATGCCCTTAGGTTGGTTGACTCAGTGGTTCCAAACCCACTGCTCGTAACAAAACTCTTACATATAACAGTCAGGAGTAGATGCTGGAAGCTCTAAATCACGTTCTATGATAAGGACAGAAGCTTCTTCATGATGCCTTACATGCATGTACCAAAATAATAACATGGAGCTTCCCTTCTCTGACATCCAAAGTGGCAGCTTTTCCTTACACTGGTAAAGTGCAGAACAGGACATGTAGTACCACAGTGTACTGTAAAGAGGAGCTATAAGACAAATGATTAAGGTGTTTTTTCAGATAAATGGCCATGTCGATTGGCTAAATCTGAGTCTGAGGCATTGTATAATGAGTCTGGTTTCAACTTACGATGGCCCAGAAATGACCATTGTGTTTTGAAAATATTGCATCTAGTGTTGATCAAGCACCATAGTGCTCGGGGGCTCGGGCCGTACACATCGGGATGCTCGGGTGCTCTAATGGAAGAACCCGAGCATTAAACCAGGCACCCCCTGCTCTGAAGAGCGGAGGGTGCCTGGTTCATAAGAAAAGGTCAGAAATTGATGGAAACACCACCGAAATGGTTCGCGAACAGCATGGGCAGGATGTCTGAATCCATCTGGACACCCAGTAGTTGTAAGGTACTGAGGGATCATTAAGGACGCTGACACAGTCTGCGTCCGTGTTGTCTAAAATGCGTATAAAGTGCGAGTCGTGGGAAAGGCAGCCTAACATGAAGTCAGCCATGTGTGCCAGAGTACCAACAGGCAAGACTTCGCTGTCATCCTCAGGAGGATCACGCTCAATCACCTCATCCTCTTCCTCCTCTTCTGCCCACCCACGCTTAACAGATGGAATTAAATTTCCATGGGTACTACCCTCTGTAGCGGAAGCAACCGTCTCCTGCTCCTACTCCTTCTCCTCTTCATGGTCCAATTTGCGCTGAGAAGACAAACTGAGGGTGGTCTGGCTATCACCCTGTGTAATGTCTTCCCCCATTTCCACCTCTTCCACATGCAAAGTGTTGTCCTTAATTGTGAGCAGCGATCGTTTGAGTAGACACAGAAGTGGGATGGTTACGCTGATAATAGCGTTATCGCCGCTCACCATCTGTGTTGATTCCTTAAAGTTTCTTAAAACCTCACAGAGGTCAGACATCCATGCCCACTCCTCGCTTCTGATTAGCGGAAGCTGACTGGAAAGGCGACGACCATGTTGCAGCTGCAGCTCACAAAGCCTGGCCAACATGTTGAACGTAGAGTTCCAGCGCATGCTCACGGCACACAACAATTTCAAGCGCTGCTGCAGCGTTGATAGATCGGCTGAAGCTGTCGATGACTTGTGGAAATGTGCACACATGCGGCGCACCTTCACCGGTAGGTCAGGCAAATTGGGGTAGGTTTTGAGAAACCACGGAACCACAAGGTTGAACACGTGGGCTAGGCATGGGATATGTTTGAGCTTGCCGAGCTCCAAAGCCACCACCAAGTTACTGCCATTATCGGACACAGCCATGCCTGGTTGTAGGTTGAGTGGCGAGAGCCACAGCTCAGTTTGGTCTCTTATCCCCTGCCACAGCTCTGCGGCAGTGTGCTGTTTGTCCCTTAAGCATATCAGCGTCATCACGGCCTGTTGCCGCTTCCCCACTGCAGCGCTACACTGCTTCCAGCTACCGACTGATCACTGGCTGGTGCTGCACGCGGATAAATCGGAGGTGGAAGTGGAGGAGGAGGCGAAGGAGGAGAAGTGGGGTCTGGAGCCACTAACGTAGGTTCTGGCGGAAACCCTGATCGACGTAGAGCCCGCAATCCTTGGCGTCGGTAGCACCTTTGCCATCCCAGGGTACGACTCACTCCCGGCCTCCAAAATGTTCATACAGTGTGCCGTCAGGGAAATGTAGCATCCCTGGCCGAATGCAGTTGTCCATGTGTCTGTGGTTAAGTGGACCTTACCAGTAACTGCGTTGGTCAGGGCACGTGTGATGTTACAGGACACATTTTGGTGTAAGGGCACGGCACACCTTGAAAAATAGTATAACGCGGGATGGCTGCCAACTTCAGGGAAGGCCTCAGTATCCACAAGCCTAAATGGCAACATTTCCAGGGCCAGTAATTTGGAAAGCTGCGCATTTAGTGCTATGGCCTGTGGGTGGCTGGGCATTTTCGTTTGCATTCAAAGGCCTGGGGTAAAGACATTTGGATGCTGCGCTAGGACTGAGAAGTGGATGTGGTCTCTGATGGTGCTTGCGAAGGTCCAGGTGCAGGACGGGAGGCATCTGGGCCTGCGCCTTTAACAGGGGATTGGGCAGCACGTAACATAGGGGAAGAGGAGGCAGAGGTGTGACCCGCAGACACATATTGTGAACCCAGGCGTTCGTCCCACTTATTACGGCGCTTGGATGCCATGTGGTGGATCATACTGATAGTGATGAGGTTGCTAGTGTTCACGCCTCGGCTCATTTTCGTATGGCACAAGTTGCAAACTACTATTCTTTTATCGTCCGCACTTTCCTCAAAAAAGCGCCATACTGTGGAACATCTACCCTTTGGCAAGTGAGATTTCCGCAAGGGGGTGCTCCATGGAACAGTCGTGGGCCTGTTTGGTGTGGCCCGCCTTCTCCCTTTTGCCACCCACTGCCTCTTCCAGCCTGTTGCGGTGCTGCAGATCCCTCCCCCTCTGCACTGCTGTCTTCGCTCGGCTTTTCACCTTCCCAGGTTGGGTCAGTGACCTCATCCTCCACCACCTCCTCTTCCACTATCTCACTCTGATAATCCTCCTGATTTGTTGACCTAACCACAACCTCAGTGACTGACGACTGTGTCTCATCGTCTTCATCAACCTCCTGAGACAGTAATTGTGGTTGACTCATTGGCAACTGTATCTCATCATCATCCACCTCATTAAACACTAATTGCCATTCCCCACAGTCATGTTCTTGTGACTGTGGATGCTCAAGAGGTTGGGAATCAGGTCACAAGATTTCATGTTCCTCTTCAAGCATGCTTGGCGAGAGGGCCAAATCAAGTAATTGCGATAAAAAGAGGTCCTCAGAATATACGAGTGTGGGATCACTTGTTTGGCCAGACTGTACATGGTGGGAGGAAGGAGGATCGGGGTGAGAATTGTGTTGACCAGACTCCAGGCTACTGAGACTGTACTTGGTGGAAGACAGGGTGGCGCTTAACTGACTGGAAGCATTATCTGCTGCTATCCAACCAGGTGGTCGGTTGGATTGCAGCAGATAATGCTTCCAGTCAGTTAAGCACCACCCTATCTTCCACCAAGTCCCGTATCAGTAGCCTGATCTTCCTTCCTCCCACCATCTACAGTCTGGCCACTGGTCTGACTTCAGGAGTGGTGTCCTGCACCACCCTGGAAACTGGGACATGAAGCTAGGTATCGTGGATGATTGTTTTTCTTGTGCTCTGGCAGCAGGCAGTTTCTCCACGCACAGGGCCACGGCCTCTGCAAGCAGCATCAGCATCACGTCCACTTCTTCATCCTTTACTACTTGACTTCTTCATTTTAAATATGATATGCTTGCAAGTATGTCACACGTACAGTAGCGTAGGATTTGGAAGTGTATGCGCAATTTTTTTTGTCCACAGCGGACACCATCTACTGAAAAAGTACACTGGATGTCACTGATAATTTAGGGATGCGCAAACTTTAACCCTTTCATGACCAAGGGTCATTGATGCCCCAGGGTCCAGGTCGAAATCTGACATGCGTCACTTTATGTGGTAATTGCTTTGGAACACTTTTGTTTATCCAAGCCATTCTGAGATTGTTTTCTCGTGACAAAAATTCACAATTTTAAAAATTTCAATTTCTCTGCTTCTAAAACAGAAAGTCATATCTAATTAAATATTTATTACTTAACATTTCCCATATGTCTACTTTATGTTGGCATCATTTTGGAAATGACATTTTATTTTTTTAGGACGTTAGAAGGCTTAGAAGTTTAGAAGCAATTCTTAAAATTTTAAAGAAAATTTCCAAAACCCACTTTTTAAGGACCAGTTCAGGACTGAAGTCACTTTGTGGGGGCTTACATAGTGGAAACCCCCCATAAATGACCCCTTTGTAGAAACTACACCCCTCAAGTTACTCAAAACTGATTTTACAAACTTTCTTAACCCTTTAGGTGTTCCACAAGAATTAAAGGAAAATGGAGATGAAATTTCTAAATTTCACTTTTTGGGCAGATTTTCCATTTTATTACATTTTTTTTCTTTAACACATTGCGGGTTAACAGCCAAACAAAACTCAATATTTATTACTCTGATTCTGCGGTTTACAGAAACACCCCACATGTGGTCGTAAACTGATGTAAGGGCGCATGGCAGGGCGCAGAATGAAAGGAATGCCGTATGTTTTTTGGAAGGCAGATTTTGCTAAACTGGTTTTAGATGCAATGTCTCATTAAAAAGCCCCCCTGATGCACCCTTACAGTAGAAACTCCCAAAAAGTGACCCTATTTTGGAAACTAGGGGATAAGGTGCCAGTTTTATTGGTACTATTTTGGGGTACATACAGTTGCAAGAAAAAGTATGTGAACCCTTTGGAATTATATGGATTTCTGCACAAATTGGTCATAAAATGTGATCTGATCTTCATCTAAGTCACAACAATAGACAATCACAGTCTGCTTAAACTAATAACACACAAATAATTAAATGTTACCATGTTTTTATTGATCACACCATGTAAACATTCACAGTGCAGGTGGAAAACGTATGTGAACCCCTAGACTAATGACATCACCAAGAGCTAATTGGAGTGAGGTGTCAGCCAACTGGAGTCCAATCAATGAGATGAGATTGGAGCTGTTGGTTACATTTTATGACCAATTTGTGTAGTAATCCATATCATTCCAAAGGGTTCACATACTTTTTCTTGCAACTGTATGATTTTTAATTGCTCTATATTAAGTTTTTTGTACAAGATTCATCTGACAGGGTAGATCATGTGCTATTTTTATAGAGCGGGTTGTTACGGACACAATGATATCAAATATGTCTACTTTCTTTGTTTGTTTGTTTCAGTTTTACATAATAAAGTAATTTTGAAAAATAAATTATGTTTTTGTGTGTACATTTTCTGAACATTTTTTTTCTGCCGATCGTCTTGTGCAGGGGCTCATTTTTTGTAGAAAGAGTTGAGGTTTTTATTGGTACCATTTTTGGGTACATAGGATTTTTTGATCATTCATTATTACACTTTATGGGGCAAGGCGACCCAAAAATTGGCTGTTTTGGAACAGTTTTTATTTATTTATTTTTACAGCATTTATCTGAGGGGTTAGGTCATGTGACAGTTTTATAGAGCAGATCGTTACGGACTTGGCAATACCTAATATGTATACTTTTTCTTATTTATTTAAGTTTTACACAATAATAGCATTTCTGAAACCAATAAAATGATGTTTTAGTGTCTCTATAGTCTGAGAGCCATAGCTTTTTTATTTTTTGTGCGATTGTCTTAAATAGGGTATCATTTTTTGGGGGATGAGGTGACGGTTTGATTGGTATTATTTTGGGGGTCATAAGCCTTTTTAATCGCTTGCTGTTGCACTTTTTGTGATGTAAGCTGACAAAAATGGGGGGTTAGGTCATGTAATATTTTTATTGAGCAGGTTATTACGGATGCGGTGATACCTAATATGTATACTTTTTTTATTTATTTCATTTTAACACAATAATAGCATATTTGAAATAAAATTATGTTTTAGTGTCTCAATGTTCTAAGAACTATATATTTTTTATTTTTTGAGCGATTTTCTTATATAGGGTCTCATTTTTTGTGGGATGAGGTGACAGTTTTATTAGTACCATTTTGTTTGATATACACCTTTTTTATTGCTTTGTGTTGCACTTTTTGTGATGTAAGGTGACAAAAATGGCTTTTTTCACACAGTTTTTATATCTTTTTTATGGTGTTTATCTTGCATTGCAAAGTATAATACAATCAGATTCCCTGTAGTTGGCAACACTAGACGCTTTTGCAAAGTGTCCGGTTGCCATGGCAGTGGCAGCCCCGATGGTGGAGAGAGGGAGCCCCCGATGGTGGAGAGAGGGAGCCCCCGATGGTGGAGAGAGGGAGCCCCCGATGGTGGAGAGAGGGAGCCCCCAATGGTGGAGAGAGGGAGCCCCCGATGGTGGAGAGAGGGAGCCCCTGATGGTGGAGAGAGGGAGCCCCCAATGGTGGAGAGAGGGAGGGTTACAGCAGAGTGTCAGCATAGAGCTGACACTCTCTGCTGATGGCGGCGGCTCAGGAATGGAGCTGCCGCCATCACACAGGGGGACCGCACGGCATCGGGGGCAGCCTTGAAAAGGGGGGCGGGGGAGTTGGGGGTACGGCCAGAATTGAGGGGCAGCGGCGGCGCAATTGGGGGCAGGAGGCGGACCGCATCAGGGCACTGGGCAGGCTGCATGAATGTGGATGGGAGCGGGGGGGACTTCATAAGGGGCAGGGGGGACAAGGGGGGGTTTGGTGGCGCACAGATCGGGGGGGCACGAAGACACTATCTGATTTCAGGCTTTGATCTGCAGAGTCTATGTGGGAGGAGTTAGGGTGGTAAATTTGGCTATAATAATAAGATTTTATATATGAGATAACAGTAAGTGGTCTTGCCATGCAAGAACACTTAATTAGATGTAATATTCCTTTAAATGATTCCCATCCCATAATGTAAATGTACAGCTCTGGCAGGTTAACTTAAAATACCATATATTTAATAAAAACCTGAAGCCCTGCTGGAACTACTTGGAGCCTAACCTTTTAGATGCCATAGACCATGGATGTCCAACCTGCGGCCCTACAGCTGTTGCAAAACTACAACTCCCAGCATGCCCAGAAAGCCTACAGCTATCAGCCTACAGCAGGACATAGTAGAAGTTGTAGTTTTACAACAGCTGGAGGGCCTCAGGTTGGGCATCCCTACCATAGACAATATCAGCCATGGCATGTAAATGGGTAGAAAGGGCTCCCTCTGTCACCCAATTAGTATCTTTGAACATGATTATGGGGTGCTATAGGAGTTTCTATGAATATTGTCCCTCATATTCAACCTCATAAATAATTGAATAAAAAGTGATCAATTTGTTCTATGTACCACAAATGGTATTAGTAGGAACTACAGCTTTTCCCACAAAAAAAACACAAGCCCTCACATGGTACCATCAACAGAAAAATAAAAATATCTCAGGTCTCATTAAAAGACAACCTAAAAAACTACAGATTTTTATTTATGGTATGGTCACACATGGCATATGTGATGCAGATTCTCTGCAGCTGTATATTTCATTTGGAACATCTGCGGCAATCTCATCCACATTTGGTAGAGAAAACTTAACTGTAAACTAATGTTCAATCCACAGCTTGTCAGTTAATGCTGTGGATTTTGCCTCCTGCATTAAACCCAGGGCCGGCTCTATCATAAGGCAGCCCAAGCGGCTGCTTGAGGGTACAGAGAAGGGGGGGTGGCGCCGGGGCGGAAAACAATTAACTTACATTTACCTAGCTGAGCCTGTTTGCCGAGCAGCCCGGCCGAACCCCGCCCTCACTCTCTCTCTCAGTCACAGAGCAGCACGCAGCGGCTGCAGAAACACACACTCTGAACTACGAGACCCTGGTGTATTTAAATGTCATTTAGCATGTCTTTCAGAAAAGTTTCTCCTGGGATTTGAACTTTCACATCAGAGGCAAGGCATTTACCCACACAGCTATGCCAGCTGTATAGCCAATTACTTAAAAAACAAATAATAATATACGACTTCTACTGTAGTAGTAGTACTCTACACATGACAGCTGCCCCAGCACACTGTGTATGGATGTAGCAGAGCTGGGTGTGTTGGGGCAACTGTCATGTGTATGGTTGTACCCTAGGTATCAAAGTTCTCTCCAGTAGAAGTCTTATATTTTTTTTAAGTAATTGGCTATACAGCTTTCATAGCTGTGTGGGTAAATGCTTTGCCTCTGATACAGAAGGTCATGGGTTTGAATCCCATCACAAACTTTTATGAAAGACAGGCTAAAACACGAGCACCAAATCTTCAACACTAGAGGCTGCATCGCATCGCTGACATGGAGGTAAGTATAAAAGTGTTTTTTTATTTTTTTTAAATACCAGACTGTTACTTTATGGGGTAGGGGGGGGGCTATTGGTACTGGCACATGGAGGGGGGAGGAGAGAGGCACTTTATACTGGCACATTAGGGGGCAGGGGGAGAGGATGGCACTATGATATTGGCACAAGGGGGGGTATGATGAGGGGAAGAAATGTGAAATGGGGGGGGGGAAGAAATGGATATGAATCATGAGGGGCAGAAATGTGAAATGATGGGGGAGGGGCAAGAAATGGACATGAATCATGAGGGGCAGAAATGTGAAATGATGGGGGGGGCAAGAAATGGACATGAATCATGAGGGGCAGAAATGTGAAATATTGGGGGGGCAAGAAATGGACATGAATCATGAGAGACAGAAATGTGAAATGATGGGGGGGGGGGGGGAGAAATGGACATGAATCATGAGGGGCAGAAATGATGGGGGGGGGGGGGCACCAAAATGTAGATTCGCTTGTGTTGACAAAAATCCTTGCACCGGCCCTGATTCAACCTTTGCAATGCAAACGCTGAAAGCAGCAGAAAACTCATTACGAGGCCGCCAGCAATTCTACTGTACAGACCAGACCACTTGGTGGTGGTGGATTTAAGTCTAATTCACTGTGAATTTTCTGCGAGTCATTTATAATTTAAGGGTCCATTCACACGTCCGTAGCGTGTTCTGCCGATCCACAGATCCGCTGAACCACAAAACATGGACACCTGCAATGTGTGTTCCGCATTTTGCGGACAGCACATCGCCGGCACAAAAAGAATATGCCTATTCTTGTCCGCAATTGCGGACAAGAATAGGACATGTTCTATTTTTTGCGGGAACGGAAATGCGGACCCGGAAGTGCGGGTCCGCATTTCCGGAGCCAGGCCGCACATCGTGCAGCCCCATAGAAATGAATGGGTCTACAATTCCGTTCCGCAAAATGCGGAACGAAATTGCGCACGTGTGAATGGGGCCTAAGGTTGTTTTTATGTTAGTTTTAAGTCTGGCTTTGCTTTGTGTGCCTGCACCAAATTTATGAACTGATGCACCTTAATAATATATGTGGCATCAGTGTAACGTGGTTTACACCTTCAGGTGTAAAAGTAGACCAGGGTGGGTTGTCTGGCGTGGGTTGAGACTTTTTTGTGACTTTTTTCAAAAGTTGCACATAGTTAATAAGCCATAATCCAAACCTAATCTCACTTTTAGCTCTTAAAGAGGACCTTTTATCAGTTTTGACATAGGCTAATTATGGTATTACCTTGTAGGGCGGCCCCCACTGATGCCATGGGTGCATTCCCTTTTGTTTGCTGTGGCCCCCCAATGATTTCGCGTGCAGTATTATAATGAGCATTAAACTTGCAAAGGGGAAGAGACGCAGTCTTCTGCTGTGGGTGTCTCCTTCTTCCTGGCTGTGAGCATGATCCAATCAGAGTGGACCTCCAGGGAGAAGGAATCTCGCTCCTCTGCAGCTGCCAAATTATCAGGGGGGGGGGCCATAGTGGACGAACTGGGGGGATTTGGAAAAAAATATATACACCCATGTCATCAGTGGGGGCTGCCCTACAAGGTAATACCATAATTAGCCTATATCAAAACTGATAAAAAGGTCCTCTTTAAACATAGACACTGTGAAAAGTGGCCGGGATCACGAAATGTCTCAAAAATGTTGCAGTTGCCATGGAAATGTCGCAGTTGCCATGACTATTTGAGGCGTAGAAAATTATCTAAATCTACAGCAGCAAGGGAGCTGGTGTAGATTTAGGCCGGCGGTGAAGGAGCCTAAATTATATAGAGGTCGGCACCTCTACATAATGTAGGCATATCATGTGCCAGAGCAAGGGATATTAAGAACGGTATCTAATAATAACGCTGGTCTTAATAAATTACCCCATAAATGTCTATATTGTGCAAAAGAATAAAATATATGTATACTGTATATATCATTTTGGTATCACTGTAAAATTACATTGACCACACATATTGTTTATACTGCCTGGTAAAAAACATAAAAAAGAAAGCCAAAACCATGGTAGAAGTCCTGTCCCCCCCCCCCCCCCCCCCCCAAAAAAAAAAGAAGTTATACATTATATAGTATGTGCCCCAAAATAGTGCCATTAAAAAATAAAACTTGTGCTGCAAACAACAAACCCTCATGTGGCCATGTCTTTAGAAAAATGCTAAAATAAGTTATGCAATAATCAGCAAAAAATTTAAATAAAAAATGCTGTGTCCTTAAAGGGGTTGCCCAGAAGGGCAAGATTTTTAGTAAAGTGCTTAGAACTGTATAAAAAATAAAATAAAAATAATTGATACTCAACCTCACCAATGCCCCACTATTGTCTTTTGACTGTTATGAGGTCCCCACTGGTCTCCACTGTTCGCACAGGAGATGGCAGGAGTTGCCCACTCAGCTAATCATTGGCAGCAGTGGACCAGGAAGTGGAGACCTGTGGGAACCCAATAAGAACTGAAATAGCAGCGCAAGGGATTGATGAGGGTATGTATTGATTCTTTTATTTATTTTTTACACCATTTTAAGCACTTTAAGGAGTTGAGGAACCTTTTGTTGGGGACTCAGTAGGTCAGATTTGCTGCATGTCCCAAGCTTCTATTCTTTGGTTTACACTTACATAAACTAGTCAAAGCGACATTTACAAAACTATTAGTCACATCCGCATGCTCACAGCAGACTTAAATGTCATGAATCTTTTTAGTCTATTCTTAAAATTACAATAAACATTGTTTGGCGACAGTGCAGCACAAATCATTTCTCTGTGTTTCTTGAAGTCACAGAAAGGCTTAATTCCAAGACAACTGCATTTTCATCTGATTACTAATATGAGTCTGAGATTTGCCCAGTTTATGATATACGTGAACAATCCCACATTATTAAAGAAGCTGCAATAATTTCTGAATATATATGTGCAATGAGCAGGACACCGGTACAGTGGGTCAGCTATGCAGTGGGTCAGTATATAAATGTTATAGTTTGTGACGCCAATTGCAGCTTGCGCAGGGACTGTAGCAGGGCCCTTTAAGATGTTACAACTCACGTACCAGGTGAGGAATGCACGAGTGGGATAATGTCTCTGTGTAATGTCAACGGTGTCTCCTACCTTGGTACGGCTGGACGCCTGGATCCTCGCTCACTTGCAATAAATTGAGTGTAGTCATTAGGAGTAATTGAGGAACTTTGGTAGCAGTAAATAAGATCCAAACAGGTAATATGATCCAACTTGTCTTTACTAGTGTTGAGCGCGAATATTCGAATATCGAATTTTTTTCGCGAATATCGGCACTTCGCTATTTCGCGAATATTTCAAATATAGTGATATAAATTCGATATTTAGTTTTTTTTTTTTTTTTTTTATTGTTATATTTTTTCTTTCCCACTTCCCTAAAGTTGTTCTTACCTGTCCTTTGGATTCCTGGCTTCCTGGCTGCTCCAGTCAGTGCCCGTTGCCGCTTCTGCCGACTTCCATGCTCATGGAGCGTCCCCATCGCCATGGGAACATCTCCATATACTAGAATGTACTGTCGGATTTGAGAATTACGTTGAAATCGCAATTCGATTATTTCAAGTTATAATAATCGAATTTCGATTTTAACTTAGCACTGCTATAGACCATATTAGGCTAGAATTAACGAATATGGAATATAGCAGTGCTAAGTTAAAATCGAAATTCGATTATTATAACTTGAAATAATCGAATTGCGATTTCAACGTAATTCTCAAATCCGACAGTACATTCTAGTATATGGAGTCGTTCCCATGGTGATGGGGACGCTCCATAAGCATGGAATATGGCTTCAATGGCTTGGTAGAATTAGCGAATTGACGAATATATTCGTTATATTCCACAAAACGAATATAACGAATGTATTCGTCATATTCCACAAAACGAAGATAACGAAGTATTCTGCATCTTCGTTTTAGCTACCTATTCGTCAATTTCTCTAATTCTAGCAATGATATAGGAAAGTTGACTATAGAGACAGCTAAGTATAATTCGCTATGCGATTATATTACTGCTTTTTTTTATAAATAGTATAATTATAATAATTATCAGGTATTATAATTATTCTATTTATTTAAAAAAAAAAGCAGTAATATAATCGCATAGCGAATTAAACTTAGCTGTCTCTATAGTCAACTTTCCTATATCATTGCTAGAATTAGCGAAATTTATGAATAGGTAGCTAAAACGAAGATGCAGAATACTTCGTTATCTTCGTTTTGTGGAATATGACAAATACATTCGTTATATTCGTTTTGTGGAATATAACGAATATATTCGTCAATTCACTAATTCTACCAAGCCATTGAAGCCATATTCCATGCTTATGGAGCGTCCCCATCACCATGGGAACGACTCCATATACTAGAATGTACTGTCGGATTTGAGAATTACGTTGAAATCGCAATTCGATTATTTCAAGTTATAATAATCGAATTTCGATTTTAACTTAGCACTGCTATATGCCATATTAGGCTAGAATTAACGAATATGGAATATAGCAGTGCTGTTAAAATCGAAATTCGATTTTTATAACTTGAATTAATCGCATTGCTATTTCAATAGGAGAGTAGCCTTTAAGTTAAAATCGAAATTCGATTATTTAAATCGCATATTAATCGCGATAACAAGAATAATGACGAATATTCGATTTCGACGAATATAAAACGAATATTCTATCGAATATTCGCGAATTTCGTCGAAATCGAATATGGCACCTGCCGCTCATCACTAGTCTTTACTGAATGGCAGCTTTAAATCCATGCAAGTTACAGCAATAGTCTTGGGTCCCAGCAGGTATTGGCAATATGTGGCAGGAATTTATCTATTCTGCTTCTTGTCATATGCCTAGAGAATCTGGCAGGTATTAGTCTTCTGCTCTGTCTATCTTCTGCGTAGTAATGGGCCTGACTAGCTGAGGAGGAATTTGGCTTCTCCTGGATTTTGGATAAGTACTCACAGCTTGGCTCACAGGGGATGCGTCTTCCTGGAGGCTGGAGGTGGCTGCTTCTCTGGTCAACCAGCTGAGGCTGATAACTCAGGCTGGGAAGATAGATCCTTGCCTCAGCCGAGGCGGGGTCCAGGGTTGGGATCCCTGGTTCTGGGAGCTCCTACTAACACAACCTACCCCAGCAGGGGGTGGCTGGTACACTGACTACACTTCCTACTCCTCCTCATGAGACAGGACATGGGAACGTCCCACTTCTGCTCACACAGGGGAGCCTAGACTGGAATGGACTATTCCAGCCTAGATATACTAACTAACCATAGTCTGCTCACATATTGCTGCTACCTGCTGGCGGACAGGGAAATTACAGCAAATACATGAAACAAGCCTGGAAAATACATAGACAGGAAAATGTAAAGTTATATTGCACAGGATGATAAGACATACACACCTAACATGTTGTAGCAGGGGAAAATAGTTTTTTAGTGACATACTCTGGGATGTTACATACACGCTTACTTTAAGATAAGCCATCCTCGGCGTATGCTAAGAGGGTGGAGGAATCAGCTCTGGGTACCCAATAAATACAAAGTGCTGCGTGAATTTACATAAAATGACATACATAGACAAAACATTTAACAGCTTTCTCGAGGCTCCTGCCCGCTAGAGTAAGGTGTCCAACACACAGTTTCCTTCTCTTGGTATAACCAGGTAACCTAATACTGCACAAAGCAAACATCACTGACTGACTTTGTATGTCCTGAGCTCTATAGACATCAAAGAAAGCATGGGGGTGTCTTTACTCCGTAATCCTACCATTGTGTAATGCAAAGCCTGCAAATAGAAGGGTGGCTTTATCCTGTATTCCCTTCCCTGCACCATAGCCTGTAGAAATTTGGCTTGTAGCACGATCACTATGATGACTAAGAGGAAGCTAAGTATAGCTCTAAGGTTTGAGGCGCCTTACCTTAGGCAAAAGGCTCAGAAGGGGAGATATTTATCGTCTCCGTATCTTCTGGCAAGTCACAGGAGGAGGGTCTTTAATCCCGTGCGCTCCTGGAAATGAGACACCTCAGGATGGGAACAATCCTGAACATTTAACAAGTGGGAAGGAGCAGCCTAGGGCTTCTAATGATTCCCGAAGCAGCAAGGGTACCTGTGAAGTAACTGGATCTGCCTGGACTTACCACTTGGTCCTACCCTGGGTACCTATGGGTATATATCACCGGGTGTAGGCCATTAGTATACAACGTCCCTATGATGACAGTCCGTGTAAGGGGGGGGGGGAGAGAACAAGAGCTGTAAAAAGGCACACTTTAAGTGAGTTGCTACAATTTTTTGTTAAGTGCAATGGTTAAGTGCAATCATCACAATCAGTGCATAAATTCACCTTGTGGCACCTAGAGAGAGAATACACACAATGGGCATGTTATCTTAAATGTTGCATAAAATGTAAACTGGTACACTAGTGCAAAATATTACAGTATGAAAATCACAAAGAGCTCAGGTATCACATTTGAGTCCTTTCTTTTGGTGCAAACTTTTACGTTGCAGTAAAACATTTTATAAAATAGTGCAAATTTTAATAATGCAAGAATAGGCTCAACAATAACTTGAGTCCTGTTTCCTGAAAGTGCTTAAAGTTGTAGAATCCTCTGGAAACTGATAAAAGTCCCTTGCAATCCACAGGGCAAAGGACTAAATTGTAATCCAAAGGGTTAAAATGTCATAAGAGCAGCAAAGGCTACTAGTAACCTGAGAAAGGGGATAAAACGGTTAACTTGGACATGAGGGGGTTAAGTGCTGATGGGGGGAGTCCTAACTGACATGATCATCTGGATGAGGACAAACACTGGCAACCTGAAACAAAACGGTTAAAACAGCACCCAAAACTGCCAAGCAGGTCCTCACCCGTGAGGAGATCAGTCATGGCGTGGCTCCCAAATGTCACTGGTGATTATGTACTTTCTTTATAGGGGACACCTTAGGCTACTTTCACATTAGCGTTCGGGTGTCCACTTGTGAGCTCCGTTTGAAGGGGCTCATAAGCGGACCCGAACGCATCCGTATAGCCCTAATGCATTCCGAGTGGATGCGGATCCGCTCAGAATGCATCAGTCTGGCACCTTCTGTCCTCCGCTCCGCTCAGCAGGCGGACACCTGAACGCTGCTTGCAGCGTTCCGGTGTCCGCCTGGCCGTGCGGAGGCGTGCGGATCCGTCCAGACTTACAATGTAAGTCAATGGGGACGGATCCGTTTGAAGATGACACAATATGGCTCAATCTTCAAACGGATCCGTCCCCCATTGACTTTACATTGAAAGTCTGGACGGATCCGTCTGAGGCTACTTTCACACTTAGAAATTTTTTAACATTATAATGCAGACGGATCCGTACTGAACGGAGCCACCGTCTGCATTATATGAGCGGATCTGTCTTAGACGGATACGCTCTGAACGCAAGTGTGAAAGTAGCCTTACAGCAGGGGCGGACTGGGCCGGGGGGCAGGGGGGCAATTGCCCCCCGGGCCTCCCTGGCTTGCTGTCCCGGCCGGCCGGCCAGCCCGCCGGCCGGCCGGGCCGGAATAAACAGCCGCTTTATGCCAGGGACGAGACGGGGAGCAGGGGAGCAGTGCGCCGGAGCGGCGCAGGCGGCGCGATGACGTCATCGGCGCGATGACGTCATCGGCGCGATGACGTCATCGCGCCACCTGCGCCGGTCCTGCGGCCTAACTGAGCCGCTGCCGTAAAGTGATAGTGATTGCATCTCTGTGCTGGCTGGAGTCCAGAGAAGCAGGGAGGTAAGTATGTCTGACTGACTTTTTTTTTTTCTTTATTTCTGTCCCTATCTGGCTACTACTGGGCTGGCACTTTGAGGGGGGTGGGGGGCAGGGGGCACAATCTGGCTAGTGGTGGCTACTCCTGGCACATTATAGGGGGCCCCCCCCTAATCTGGCTACTACTGCCAGTAGTAGCCAGATTAGGGGGGGGGGGCCCCTATAATGTGCCAGGAGTAGCCACCACTAGCCAGATTGTGCCCCCTGCCCCCCACCCCCCTCATAAAGTGCCAGCCCAGTAGTCTACTGGGCTGGCACTTTATGAGGGGGGTGGGGGGCACGGGGGCACAATATGGGGGCCTATGGCGACTGGCACATTATAGGGGGGGCCTATGGCTACTGGCACATTATGGGGGGGCATATGGCTACAGGCACATTATAGGGGGGCCCTATGTGGCTACTGGCACATTATAGGGGGGCCCTATGTGGCTAGTGGCACATTATAGGGGGGCCCTATGTGGCTACTGGCAGATTATAGGGGGGCCTATGGCTACTGGCAGATTATAGGGGGGCCTATGGGCTACTGGCAGATTATAGGGGGGCCTATGGGCTACTGGCAGATTATAGGGGGCCTATGGGCTACTGGCAGATTATAGGGGGCCTTTGGGCTACTGGCACAATATAGGGGGGCCTATGGGCTACTGGCACAATATAGGGGGGCCTATGGCTACTGGCACATTATATGGGGGGCCTATGGCGACTGGCACATTATAGGGGGGGCCTATGGCTACTGGCACATTATAGGGGGGGCTATGGCTACTGGCAGATTATAGGGGGGCTATGGCTACTGGCAGATTATAGGGGGGCTATGGCTACTGGCAGATTATAGGGGACCTATGGCTACTGGCACATTATGGGGGGCATATGGCTACAGGCACATTATAGGGGGGCCCTATGTGGCTACTGGCACATTATAGGGGGGCCCTATGTGGCTACTGGCACATTATAGGGGGGCCCTATGTGGCTACTGGCACATTATAGGGGGGCCCTATGTGGCTACTGGCACATTATAGGGGGGCCCTATGTGGCTACTGGCAGATTATAGGGGGGCCTATGGGCTACTGGCAGATTATAGGGGGCCTATGGGCTACTGGCAGATTATAGGGGGCCTTTGGGCTACTGGCACAATATAGTGGGGCCTATGGGCTACTGGCACAATATAGGGGGGCCTATGGCTACTGGCACATTATATGGGGGGCCTATGGCGACTGGCACATTATAGGGGGGCCCTATGTGGCTACTGGCACATTATAGGGGGCACTATGGGGACATTAGCTCAACTGGGGATATTACAAGGGGGTATTTTGTGCACTGTCTATTATAAGGAGAATTATTTCTACTGGGGGGGTGGGGCATTATAGTGGGCTTTATTACTCCCCCATGGTATGACCCCCTAGTAGCAGCCCCAGCCTCTCCCTGCTCTGTGACCCCTCTGCCCCTTCTCCAAATCCTTATTATGAAATCTTTCTCATTAGGATAAAACACAACATCAGCTCCGCCGAGCCCCCGGCCAAAGCGTGGAAGTGGCGTCCGAGATCCCCAAGGGTCAAGTAACTGTAAGTTTTCAAATGAAATATGTTTATGTTATACACATATAGCCTACACTGTGCCACACAATATACAGTTTCTCCTGCAAAAGTCATCAAGTGTCATGGGGGGGGACACAGAGCAGCGCCCAGCGGGGAGGAGAGAATACACGGATGCAACACTGTATCAGCCAGAAAATGACACTTTCGGCATTATACCAAAAATGCAATTTTCGGCTGATGTGTTTCGGCGGCCGATATATCGGAGCATGCCTAGTTTATTTTGTTTTACTGTGTTCTAATTTACATGGCTGACGAAAGTGTGTGGGGGGGGGGGGCTCAGTGGGCCTCTGGGTGTTACTTGCCCCCTGGGCCAAAAGTTGCCAGTCAGCCCCTGCCTTACAGGTAGGTGTCTAGCTCCTCATCACTGCTGGAGCTGCTAAAATGCATAAGAGGATGTTCCAGCCTCTGTTGGTAGCTTAGGGTGGCGTTAGTAGTGGTGCGCCACTGCCCTCTACCGGTGGCTGTAGGGATTGGCTGTGCTGACAGCCTAGTAAATGCTGCTGTGACACGCTGTAGCCCGGGATCCACAGCCGATGCAGGAGGTGGCAGAACTTCTGGCTGCAGGGGCTCAGGGACAGCTGGAGGAGATTGTTTAGACTTCTTCCAGGGAAGCATGTACGGTGGCATGAAGCATGGCTGGACCTTAGGGTTAAAGGTTAGCACGCTATTATTAATCTGTCCCACCCTCAGAGTTGGTGGCAGTGACAGGTCTGGAATTAGAGGTGCAGGTGCGGGTTGTGGCTTCTCTTTAAACTGTAGATGGCCATCCGGGGCTTCCTGAAGGCATCTGGTCCTGCCCGCAGAGCATGGATCCTCCTGCCAGGTCTCTGGGGTGATGGCAGGGGAGAGTGGCTTGTCTAATAAGGTGACTCCGGCGGCAAAGAGTCCTTGCATGGACCGCATGGGGGTGTATGTATTCAACCTGGTGCCCACTATGCAAATTATGCCGGGCCTGAGGCAGATAGTGTTTCTTCACAGACCGTCGGCCCACAAACACCTCGGTGCCCGAGTAGTTGTCCTGCAGGAACCCTACACCCCGTTCCACAGAGAACCACAGTACAGTCCCGGTTCTTCTAGTTAACTTGGGATCCCCTGGCTGGGGGTCGTCAATCACCTGCTTCACCCACTCCACGACAGCTGATTTATATTCCCAGGCGGTCTGGGCAAAAGCAGTAATCTCATGGGGTACCTCAGGGTTAAGGCTCCGCAATTTCTCATAGCTGGGCGGCGGAGTGGAATCACCAGCCGCCTCCGCCGCACCAGTAGGTGGCTTTGCTGGCCTAAGGCTAATGGCAGGTGCTGGGGTTTCTGGACGTGGCGGAGCTCCTACCTGTTGTCGCGGCCGGTTCCGGTGTCTCCTGGTCACGATCTGGAGGCGCCATTTTCATCTGCGCCGCAGACTGGTTGCTGGCTGTGGTAGTGACGTCAGCGACGTCCTCCGCAGGTGCTGGCTCGACATCTTCTTCCGCGGGGGCATTGGACGAGGCGGAGGGATCCACAGCCTCCGGGAACTCGATCAGGTCCGGGCTCTTTAAAGCAGGAACCGGAACTTCAGTGGCGGTTTTCTCCGGAATGCTGGGCAAGGTAGGTGGAATATCTTTCCTGGCCAGGGAGGAATCCACAGCCTCCGGCATGGTAGCAAATACAGAGGGCCCACTCTTCTTTACAATCTGGGAGACTTGGATCTCCGGGGGGCGCTCCTCATATACAGGCTTGCCTCCGATCGCCATTTGATTCCATTTCGGCTGGATGGACGCCGTCTGGGTGACTTCTCTCATCTGGCAGACGGCAAGTTCTAGGGGCGTAACCCAGAGGGAGGAGTCTTTATCTCCTCGGTCCACAGTAGGAGGTTCACAGTGGGCAGTCTCTATTTTTCCTGCTCCTGAAGGGGCGTATTCGCTATCTTCGCGCCATTGAGGGGGAGTTACTACAAACCGGATTCCAAAATAGTTGGGACACTAAACAAATTGGGAATAAAAACTGAATGCAATGATGTGGAGATGGCAAATGTCAATATTTTATTTGTAATAGAACGTAGATGACAGATCAAACGTTTAATCCGAGTAAATGTATCATTTTAAAGGAAAAATACGTTGATTCAAATACGTTGTCAACAAATCCCCAAAAAGTTGGGACAAGTAGCAATAAGAGGCTGGAAAAAGTAAATTTGAGCATAACGAAGAGCTGGAAGACCAATTAACACTAATTAGGTCAATTGGCAACATGATTGGGTATAAAAAGAGCTTCTCAGAGTGGCAGTGTCTCTCAGAAGCCAAGATGGGTAGAGGATCACCAATTCCCACAATGTTGCGCAGAAAGATAGTGGAGCAGAAAGGTGTTACCCAGCGAAAAATTGCAAAGATTTTGCATCTATCATCATCAACTGTGCATAACATCATCCGAAGATTCAGAGAATCTGGAACAATCTCTGTGCGTAAGGGTCAAGGCCGTAAAACCATACTGGATGCCCGTGATCTCCGGGCCCTTAAACGACACTACACCACAAACAGGAATGCTACTGTAAAGGAAATCACAGAATGGGCTCAGGAATACTTCCAGAAACCATTGTCAGTGAACACAATCCACCGTGCCATCCACCGTTGCCAGCTGAAACTCTACAGTGCAAAGAAGAAGCCATTTCTATGCAAGATCCACAAGCTCAGGCGTTTTCACTGGGCCAGGGATCATTTAAAATGGAGTGTGGCAAAATGGAAGACTGTTCTGTGGTCAGACGAGTCACGATTCGAAGTTCTTTTTGGAAATCTGGGACGCCATGTCATCCGGACCAAAGAGGACAAGGACAACCCAAGTTGTTATCAACGCTCAGTTCAGAAGCTTGCATCTCTGATGGTATTGGGTTGCATGAGTGCGTGTGGCATGGGCAGCTTGCATGTCTGGAAAGGCACCATCAATGCAGAAAAATATATTCAGGTTCTAGAACAACATATGCTCCCATCCAGATGTCATCTCTTTCAGGGAAGACCCTGCATTTTTCAACAAGATAATGCCAGACCACATTCTGCATCAATCACAACATCATGGCTGCGTAGGAGAAGGATCCGGGTACTGAAATGGCCAGTCTGCAGTCCAGATCTTTCACCTACAGAGAACATTTGGCGCATCATAAAGAGGAAGGTGCAACAAAGAAGGCCCAAGACGATTGAACAGTTAGAGGCCTGTATTAGACAAGAATGGGAGAGCATTCCTATTTCTAAACTTGAGAAACTGGTCTCCTCGGTCCCCAGTCGTCTGTTGAGTGTTGTAAGAAGAAGGGGAGATGCCACACAGTGGTGAAAATGGCCTTGTCCCAACTTTTTGGGGATTTGTTGACACCATGAAATTCTGATTCAACATATTTTTCCCTCAAAATGGTACATTTTCTCAGTTTAAACTTTTGTTCTGTGATTTATGTTCTATTCTGAATAAAATATTAGAAGTTGGCACCTCCACATCATTGCATTCAGTTTTTATTCACGATTTGTATAGTGTCCCAATTTTTTGGGAATCCGGTTTGTATATTTTCCTGCTTCTGGGGGGCGTATTCTTCATTTTCGCGTTCCTGAGGGGGTGTGTATTCGACATCTTCGCCATCTTGGAAATCCTGGATGAGCTGCCGCGCCATGAAGGAAACATGGCCGATTAACTCTTGTAGTGCCGATGTGTACAATGCGGCTTTTTCTGGTCCAGCAATAAAAGTAAGAAAGCCCATTTTCAACAGTTTTCTTTGCACAATCTTCAGCCCTTATTATTATACTGTGAAACATGCGATTTAAGTCAGTTTTTTAGCGCACAATTGGATCTGGTTCTGTTGTTAGGGATGGACACACAAGTGTATACCAGCCACCCCCTGCTGGGGTAGGTTGTGTTAGTAGAAGCTCCCTGAACCAGGGATCCCAACCCTGGACCCCGCCTCGGCTGAGGCAAGGATCCATCTTCCCAGCCTGAGTTATCAGCCTCAGCTGGTTGACCATAGAAACATAGAATGTGTCGGCAGATAAGAACCATTTGGCCCATCTAGTCTGCCCAATATACTAAATACTATGGATAGCCCCTTGGTTTTTTTCTGCTTTGTAAGTTGCCTTTTATATGTCATACTGCACTCATTGAAGCAAGTAATGGTGTGAATTTATAGGGAGAAAATACTATGGCCCAGATTTACTAAGCCTGTAGACAGCGTAAACATAGACAGTCTGTCTAGACCTACACCGTATTTATCACAGTGGCTTGAGTTGTATAATAAATGTGGTGCAGGGATAGACACTCTCTACCAGTTATTGGTTGGCTTTCTTTGAGTCAGAATTTTACTCCAAACTTGTGGTCCAATTTTGATCAAAAACAGCACAGCTTAAGTGACGCCTCTTCCCTGAAATGCCTAACCTCTTCCCAATAAGTCACACTCACTTTTCTAGCAAGTCTTAAAAACTGCAGAAGCAATAGTTACGTCAATTTGTGCCACTTTTTTATTTCAGGTACAGACACATTTAGGGGTTATTTCCTATCAGAAATAAGGCTATATTAGGCGTATTTCTGGCACAGATTGCAGCGCAAAGGTTATTTGCAACGCAATCTGCGACTTTTTCCCACTCATGTCAGGTCTAAAAAAGTGGGCATAGGTGGAGGAGGGAACAGCATAGAAAATGGTCTAAATGTAAGACAGCAAGGAAGCTGTCTTACATTTAAACTGGCGGTGGATACGCTAAAGTTATGTAAAGGCTTGCCTGACAGATAAAGATGGAGTTTTTGGAAGACACAGGTCCAGTTACATCTGACCTAAAGCTAACATCACATTCCACCATTAAATAATTATATAATTAGTGAAATGTGGCTGTGGTGGGATAGTCTGGGGCTGGTTTTCTTCTGCAGGACATGGACAACTTGCCATAATTGATGGATCCATAAAGTCTGTTCTCTCTCAGAAATCCTGAAGGAGAATGTCTGCCCATCAGTTTGTGGCCAAAAGCTCAAGTACAGTTGGGTTAAGCAATAGGACAATAATCCAAAATAGAGATGAGCGAATTTTTCAAAAATTCGATTCAGCCGGTTTGCAGAATTTTTTGAAAAAATGTGGTTTGGTCCGAATTTATTTGCGGCGAATTTAATAAAAAAAATGCTATTTCATGCCTGCAGAGAGCCTTTATAGTGGTGTAGAACACTGTGCCTTGCAGTAACACGCACAGGGAGTCTGCTGTGGTAGTGAAATAATACTGTGAGTCAGTATGACATGCAGATGAAAGGCGTCGCTCTTAGAATCACTGCACACTTCACTTATTTGGGCAGTCACGGGGCCAAAACTGACCAAATAACTCAAGTATGAACTCAGCCTTACAGGTCGATGTTAGTGCCAAGAAGAAGCGCACTCCTTTTACACCGTCGTAAGCTGATTCCACATAGATGCCTACAAAACCTGTTCTATAAAAACTTATACAAGTAGAGCCCCCCCCCCGACAGAGTGGAGATGGTGTCAGCAGTAAATTTGTGTCGACATCACTGATTATTTTGCTCTTCCTCTGATCCGTCAGAACAATAACCCACAAAAAACAGATCCTGTCTGTGGAGCATTCGCCTCCACTCGGTCAACATTTGGTCAGTAATCCATCAGTATTGCTAATGCCCAAAAAAAACAGGAGTGGATCCAAAACAGAGATGACATGTGAATGGAATATTTGCATGTCTTCTGTGTTTTGTACCCACTCCTGCTTTTGGCTACCAAATCACAAGCCAATTCTGATGGGTCCATACAGGCCTTACAACCGCTATACAGACAGGATCCATTGTGCATCTCATTTTTCCTTCCTTCTGACAGATCAGTAGAAGGGTCAAATAAATGATGATGTCAGCCAGGCCGAAAGGCAAAATTGTGGCGCAATCATGAAGTGGGGGGGGGGGGGGACAGCATGAGAAGTCCACAGAGTGGCCCTATGACATAGTGGTGAGGTGGAAGCAGAATCAGGAGACCACAGAGTGGCCCAATGACAGAGTGTGGAGGTGGCAGCAGCAGCATTAGGAGGAGGCCACAGAGTGGCACAATGACAGTGTGGAGGTGGTGGCAGCAACAGGAGGCCACAGAGTAGCAAGGTGACATAGTGTGGAGGTGGCAGCAGCATTAGGAGGCCTCAGAATGGCAAGGTGACATATTGTAGAGGTGGCAGCAGCATGAGGAGGCCACAGAGTGGCAAGGTGACATAGTGTGGAGGTGGCAGCAGCATCAGGAGGCACAGAGTGGCAAGGTGACAGAGTTTGGAGGTGGCAGCAGCATCAGAAGACCACAGAGTAGCAAGGTGACATAGTGTGGAGGTGGCAGCAGCATAAGGGAGGCCACAGAGTGGCAAGGTGACATAGTGTGTAGATAGGTGGCAATACCAGTGTGGCATCAGATGTGTGGAATCACGCAGCATCAGAAAAGAAGCTGAGGCAGGTAGCCAGAAGAAACCGGTCTCTTTTGTCAAAGTGTTGGTGTGGCACCATGGATGATCTAGTCTGATGCATCATGCATTGGTGGGTGGAAATCCTGACTGATCCACGCCTGATTCATCTTGACAAAGGTCAGTCTCTCCACATTTTGGGTGGACAGGCGAGTTGTTCTTGGGGTAACTATGGCCCCCACCGCACTAAACACCCGCTCTGATGCCACACTACTGGCCGGGCAAGACAGCTTTTTCAGGGCAAACTCTGCCAGTTGCGGCCACAAATCCAGTTTGGCTGCCCAGTAGTCCAGTGGATCTTCAATGATGGCTGGCAGGGTGCACTCCAAGTATGCCACCACCTGCTGGTTCAGGTTCTGCTCTACGTCTAGCTGCTGGTGAGTAGTTTCTTCACTATGTGGGTGAAGAAAGCTGCTCATCAGCGACTCTAGACTCAGGCTGCTGCTCATGGAGCTGGTACTGCTCCTGCCAACCCACCCCTCCCCAGAAGCAATGGCAGTGGAACGTGAGCACATAGGGCCCCCCCCGGTCAGACCTGCAAGAGGATGGAGGATGGCGCAGATAGGCAATGGCCAACTGACTACATAGGATGTTTCTATAGTAGTTCAGTTTTTCCTCCCTCTCAGTGGGTGTAAAAAAGGCCCCCATTTTGGACCGGTAGCGAGGGTCCAACAAGGTGGAAAGCCAGAAGTCATCCCTCTGCCGAATGGTGACAATTTGACTGTCACTACGCAAGCAAGTGAACATGCATCGGGCCATTTGTGCAAGTGACTCAGAGGGCCTCCCTGCCTCCATCTCCACTGCATACTGCCACGGGTCCTCTGCCTCGTCTTCATCATCGTCCTGTAGCTCCTCTGGCTGGTCCTGCTCCTCCTCTCCTGTCACCTATGTAGAAAAAACCACCCATTTCGCTACACATTGCTTGTGCTCCAATTTCCTCCTCCTCCAGTTCAGCCCCCACAGGGCTCATGTGGCCGTGAGATCTAGGCGCCACGTCTCCAGTCTCCTGGCCAGCAAGATTTACCAGCATCTGTTCCAGGACATGAAGCACTGGAATAACATTGTTCATCCCGTAGTCCTGACGAATAATATGGCCTCCTCAAAGGGGCGGAGCAAACGGCAGGTGTCATGCATGAGCTGCCACTGGCTGACATCAAAGTTACACAGGGGAGTATTCCTGTCCATTTGGAGCATCAAAAAAATCATTTATGGCCTTTCTCTGTTCATATAGTCGGTCCAACATATGGAGGATTGAATTACAACGGGTGGAAACGTCGCATATCAACCTATTGTTGGGGGATGCCATTCTGCTGCTGCAGCTTAAGGAGGGTGTGCTTTGCAGTGTACGAGTGGCTGAAGTCCATGCAAAGTTTACTGGCCATCTTGCAGATGGGTGGAAGACTTCAGGAACTGATTGAAAACAAGATTGAATACGTATGCCATGCAGGGCACATGGATCAGCCATCCTTGATGCAGACCCGGCACCATGTTCTTCCCGTTGTCAGTCATCATGGTTCAAATTTTGAGTTGTCGTGGAGAAGGCCAGGATTCGATTTCTTGATGAAGGACACAGAGCAGTTCCTCCCCTGTGTGACTGAGCCCAGGCAATTGAGGTGCAGAACAGTGTTACACCGCCGTGCCCTACACATGTGGTATGCTGGAGGGCCCCTGTGAATTGGCCCTGCAGTGGAGGCTGAGGACAGGGTGGAGGATGAGGAGGTGGAGGCGGACATTGTTCCAGAACCAATGACGTGGCAATGTGGAAGCGGCATCACCTGGCCTGTTGCTAGTGTGGCTGTGCAGGAACTACATTCACACAGTGGGCCGTAAAGGACATGTATCGTCCCTGACCGTAGTTACAACTCCACACGTCGGCGCTGCCGTGCACTTTGGCAGACACCAACAGGCTCAAGGACTGGTCCACCTTCTGTTCTACATGTGTGTGCAGGGCTGGTACTGCCTTTTTGGCAAAGAAATGACAGCTTGGGACTTTCCACCTAGGCTCGGCACGGCACAAGCCATCAGTTCTCTGAAAGGTGCAGAGTTCACCACTTGGAAAGGGAGGGACAGGAGCATGTTCAACTTCTGTGCCATTGGATGAGTGCACATATACTGTTGTCTTTTGGCAATCGCTTCGGTGATTAATTGCTGATGGAATGACTGACGAGGAGTAGGAGGGTGAGGAGCAGGAGCATCAGGACCAGCAGATGATGGGAAGGACAGACAGCTCCATTCAGCTGAGGTGGTGGAGCCTTGAATGCCTGAAACCGGGTGCGTGCCACTGTGTGATGCAGCGGTTGCTGCGGCAGGCTGGACCACCACATGGGAGCCACGGTTCTCCGAGGCCACTTTATGGTGACGTTGCATATGTTGACGCAGGGCCGTGGTGCCAACATTGGCACCTTGGCCACGCTTCACTTTCTGCCCACAGATTCTACATATGGCCATGTTCACCATTTACGGCGGCTTAACAAAAGACTGTCACACCGCCGAGTAGGTGATTTTACCCCCAACACTATGCACTGACTGACTGCTACCGGTGCTGCCTCCGTGAACCCACTGCTACTTCCCGGGTAGGTAGACTCCTGCAAAGCGGGTGGTCTACCCGTGGCACGTTTGGCTTCGACCTCCCACTGCTGCAACCCTGCTGACTCCTGGCCACACTAGCAACTTGCTGGCTTTGCGCTGGCTCATGGACAAGCTGCCACCCTCTTCTCCCGATGATGATGAATCCCATTTTTCACCCGGCTCCCAAGTGCAATGAGCTACATCATCATCATCGAGTACTGTCTGCACGTCACTGAAGTCCTCCTCAACCGTCTATGGGTCAGGAGCCTGACTACTCGCGACACCAGCTTCCATGCCACTCTCCTCATGACTACTTGCCCGCCTAGCGGACGAAGAGGCGGAAGTGTCCTACACATCTTGGCTGGGCTGCTGACTGTCCTCTAGTAGCTCGTCCTCATTGAAAAGTGGTGCTGAGCCCACAGCATATAATACTTCTCTGGGTAAGGGAACAGAAAATGACAGAGGCAGGTTGAGGACAGGTGAGGGCACAGGGCCTGCTCCCGGGCCATGCCAACTAAGGGTTGTGTCTGACGAACTCACCGACTGTTGGCTGGGGGTGTCTGATGTCACTTGGGATGAAGTGGATAACCGAGTAAACTAATCAAGAACCGCTGGTTTGCTGGTCAAGACACGACCGCTAGATGACACCAGGTGCTCAGTACTCTTGCTGCGACTGCTGCTGTCACACCCCCTTACTCTGCTGCGACCTCTGCCTGCGCCAGAAACATTTATGCCTCTGCCACTCCTCTGTGCATGGCCTGGCACTTCTCTGTCTGACATACTTTTAGCTTAACTAAATAAATTTAAAGCAAATTAAAACACCCCTAAAAGCGATTAAAATAATTAATCTTTCTTAACTGAAATAGGCTACTAAACGCTTTTAACACATGTAACTGCCGAAGTGAACTGGGAATATATTTTTATTTTTGTACTGAAATAGGCCACTAAACGCTTTTACCAGAAATACCTGCACTGCACTGATGAAGGGCATATATATTTTTCTTTCTGTATTAAAATAGGCCACTAAACGCTTTCAACACATATAACTGCAGAAGTAAACTGAGAATATATTTTTCTGTTTGTACTGAAATAGGCCACTATTAGGTCAGTTATATAACCTGATCCATTGAGGGGATCAAAGGGATTAAAACTTAACATTTAATGGTGATCAATTAGAAAAAATGGCACAAAAGAGGAAACATATACATAAATAGACAGGCCCGGAAGGGCCAGACACACTTGCACGAATAAACCCCAGTAACGGGAAATGGAACGTTCTCACCCAAATAGTTGATAGGTGAACCGATCTCTGTAGATGGAACCTCGGTGACAGGGTCGCAGGTAAGGAGTCCGGTTCAAGGCGGGTGCTGGTTCCAGGAGTGCGTGCAATGAGGATGGTACCACAAGTACTGGACGGTAGGCAAGGTCGGGAAAGATAGTTCCCTAGTGTATCCCTGAAAATAGGGGAGGGGCTAGTCGACCCTACCTACCTATACGGAGTGCTTGCTCCGCAAGGAGCGACTCCGTCCGGATACCTAACCCTGGTGGGGCCGGTGTCCGTAATAAGCCCTAGCAGTGTCCCGACGTGTCACGTTTCAGTTTGGGTTAACGCATCAGGGGACGTGAGAAAATGGGCTAGCAGGCACTATTGTGCCTGAAAGGCGAAAAAAGGCTGTTGGCTAGACCTGTAACGGGGAGTAGCCGCAGAAGTGGGAGCTTAGGCAGTAAAATAGAGAAAATATTAACTATTTAGAACTGCCGAAAGGTCCAGTGGGGCCTATTCAAACTCCGGGTACAGTGGCCAGGCTAGTGGAACCGGACCACCAAAAATCCTAAACACAGGACCGCAGGTGCTGGTTGGCCAGTGGGCTGTCCAGATACACCAGCAGGGACGCCAAACCGGCGTAATGCGGTCACAGTGGGGCCCAGATCAAGGGTATGAAAAAGGGGGGGCTGTCAGCAATTGTTACCTTGACGAGTGCCGTTTAAATGAGGAGCCAGAGCGCGCCCTTTTTGCAGGGCACGCCCCCTCCGGATGTCACATGGAGACCGGGCAGGCTGAATCCTGTGAACAGCAGGCCTGCGTGCGCTGGAGCGCAGCGTCAGGCGGCGTGTGCGCTCCACATGTCGCCACCGCGACCGCGCCCCAGGAAAGGGGGCGGGGTCGGGTGGAGCACACATGGAACGCAGACGCCAGCCGGAGACGTCGCGAGGGCACGCAGGAGAGCAGGAGGGGTAGGGTAAAGGCCACTGGGGGCGGGTCTGGCTACCTAGCAACCGGACGCCGCGCAGAGGCGCGCGGTGAGCCGGTGGCCATAATATGAGACCAGCGTGTCGGCGGTCTCAAGAGATAAGAGGAGAGAAGGTGCTCTCAGCAATCAGAGCTTCTATGGGAGGGAAAACTTAAGCAAGGAGGCCCAGATACTATAACAGAGGGCCGGCAGAGGGGTCAGGAGGCATAGAGGACAAGAAGTGATTGTGACTAAATAAATTATTGAAAAAAGATCAATGAAGCAAAGGGGCTGAACAAAAAGACCAATTAAATGTCAATTAAATGTCGTCAATTGTTCACAGGAAGCAGCTAAAATTGAGCTGTTCGTTGAGCCCCAATGGTGTCATGGATTTAAGATAGTATATCCAGCGAAGTTCACGCTGAAGAATTAGCCGGTCCCAATCGCCTCCGCGGCGCGGCGGGAGGACCCGGTCAATGCCCATGAATGTCACGTGGGCAGTGCCGTTGTGATGGGTACGGATGTGGTTGGCTATGGGCGTGTCCTTACTCTTTGAAATATCATTGAGATGTTCACCCACCCGCCTGCGAAACTCTCGTATGGTCTTGCCAACATATTCCTTGCCGCATTCGCAGGCTAGGCGGTAAATCACCCCCCGGGTCTTACAGTTGATGAAATGGTTAATAGTGTAGACCTTGCCGGTGTTGTGGCTACAAAAGGTCCTGCCTGTTTGCAGATGGCTGCATGCAATGCACCCACTGCATCTGTAACAACCCTTGATGTTTGACTGCAACCAGGCGGTACCTGGGGGTACAGGCGGTATAAATTCACTCGAGACCAATCTGTCGCGGAGGTTACGACCCCTGCGGTAGGTGATATTAGGGTGAGGACCCAGGACCTCTCTGAGGTCTGGATCCATCATGAGGACACCCCAATTTTGAGATAGAATGTTGCGGATCTCAGGTGCTGCACGGTTGAAAGTACTGATTAGGCGGATAAGATTACCCGTCTGTTCCTGATGGGGTTTAGGAATAAGGAGGTCTGTACGGTCTGCCTGGAGTGCTGCTCTGAAAGCCAATCGCAGTACCCTATCGGGGTATCCCCTCTGAAGGAATCTCAGACGCAGATCCGC
This sequence comes from Bufo gargarizans, assembly GCF_014858855.1. NCBI lineage: Eukaryota > Metazoa > Chordata > Amphibia > Anura > Bufonidae > Bufo > Bufo gargarizans. Next base: position 293,417,046 of record NC_058085.1, on the reverse strand, counting down.
AGCCTGACAAATAAATTCCTTTTTCGAAGAACAATTTCTCCTAAGGCGGAGGTACTGGCCCTTTGGGATGCCTTTCCTAAGCGGGAGCGGGTGACTGCTTTCCCACCTAAGCAAGTTGTTGGTGGAACTGGGCTTCCTGTACACAGTCGTGGTCAGTTCTCCTTCCGCTGTTTTGGAGATAAGGACGTCCAAAAATGGTAACTGGGCAATGTTATTCTCGCTGGTGAAGTGAAGGCCTATGTTGTTGATATTCAGCGCTTTCACCAGAGAGCAGAAGGATACTTCATCACTGTTCCAGATGATGAAGATGTCGTCAATGTATCGCGCCCACAGTCCCACAGGGTCCAAGAGTGCGGACCCGGTGTCTGTGAACACCAGGGTTTCCTCCCACCAGCCCAGGAACAAGTTGGCATATGATGGGGCACAAGGGCTCCCCATCGCAGTGCCCCTGAGCTGGTGGTAGATCCTGCCGTTGAAGGAGAACACGTTATGAGTAAGCGTGAACTCCAACAGACGGAGAATGAACAGACTGTGGGCGCGATACTGACGACCTCGGCTACTCAGAAAGTGTTCAACGGCCTTGAGGCCTAGTAAGTGTGGGATGCTGGAGTAGAGTGCCTCAACGTCTATACTGGCCAGTAGGCTATTCGCCTCTGTATAAATGCCCTCCAACCGTTTCAGAAGGTCTGTCGTGTCGCGAGTATATGATGGGAGTGTAGTCACGAATGGAGCCAGAATCTTGTCCACGTAGACCCCTGCATTTTGGCAAAGGTTGTCCACTCCAGAGACTATGGGTCGTCCCTTGAGTGGATTGACCCCTTTATGTAATTTAGGGAGGCAATAAAATGTTGCCATGCGGGGGCACGGGGGAAATAGAAACCTGAATTCTTCATCAGAGATGAGATTTGCCAGCTTGGCCTCCTCTAGAATAGATTTGAGTTCAAGTCTAAATTCGTTGGATGGATCTCGTGGTAGTACCTCATAGGTGGAGGGGTCGTTCAGTAAAGACTCACACATTGCTCTATACTGACCTTGGTCCATGACCACCGTGTTGCCCCCTTTGTCCGAGGGTTTGATGACAATGGACCGATCACTCTCAAGATCGGAAATCGCGGTGGCCTGGGCCCGGTCGACATTAGAGCAGTGTGGGGGCCTGACTTCTTCGACCTGGTGTGAGACCAGATCTAAGAATACATCAATACAAGATGGATCAGCGGGTGCTGGCGGCATTTTGTTATTTTTCAATTTAAGATCAGTGAAGGGACCCAATCCGTCGTGTTGTGGTGGCCCCTTATCAAGGTCAAAGAGCAGGCGCACGTCTGACAGGATTTCAACCGGAATGCCCAGTTCGCGGCACTGTCTCCTCTCTTGTAATTTGAAAAATTTGTGCCAACGTAACTTGCGAACGAATAAATTGAGGTCCTTGATGGTGTCAAATCTGTCGAAACTAGGGGTAGGGACAAAGGAGAGGCCCAGTTGGAGGACCTGCGTCTCGATGGTGCTGAGTTGACGGGAAGACAGATTAACGACCTGAGGGCCTAGGGGTTTGGAGGTTGTTGGACTCGGTTGCGTAGTGGGTATTGTGAGGGTGGCGGGTTGGATTGCCCTTGGTTGGGGGTACCCCCTAAAAAACGGCGATCCCTTCAACGTGAACTTCCTCGTCTACGCCCCCTGCGGTTCCCTCCCCGTGGGGATTGTCTATTACCCTTAGGTAGACTATCTGAGTCTGAGTAATCGGTTTCTGTAGAAGAAAGGTCAGTCTGTGCAACACTGGTCTCACCTCTGTGAGCTATGGAGGAGTAGATTCTGTTCTCCTTGAAGTCTGCCAGGTCTCGCACAAATTGGCGGTGCTTCCGTTCCTTGAGATGATACTGGTATTTATCGAGGTAATTTTGGAGTTGCTTCTCCTTAGTGGGAAAATCCGCCTCTTGTGCAAAGGTCTGGGCAGCTTCAATGCTCACGGTCAGTTTTTTATTTAGAGTTTCAAGTTTATTTTTCTCTTCAGCTAGTAGGAGACGCATCAGCCGCAGAGAGCTATTAGTAGAGATCGGTTCACCTATCAACTATTTGGGTGAGAACGTTCCATTTCCCGTTACTGGGGTTTATTCGTGCAAGTGTGTCTGGCCCTTCCGGGCCTGTCTATTTATGTATATGTTTCCTCTTTTGTGCCATTTTTTCTAATTGATCACCATTAAATGTTAAGTTTTAATCCCTTTGATCCCCTCAATGGATCAGGTTATATAATTCATTCAAATTGGGATTTTTGGTCAAGAATCCAAGCTTCACCCGTGCACTTGTTATATACTATCATTAATTTCAGAGCATGGCTGGTTTTCTGGCAACTGGCTTCAGTGCGGACAGTTGGCTGGTAGAGGCCCAGGAGGTGTTCTCGGACAAGGAATTTTCACAGAAAAAATACATCCCTTCCTTTAACGCTGCTTTTAAGGATCTAACGGATGTCTATAGAGACCAGATTCTCTCCTGGTGGGAGACGCAGAGCCTAGAGAGCTATCTCAAACATAATATCGTCCCTCGTGGACTCCGAATCTCGCTACTGCCCGCGGCCAGATTCAGGAGCCCAGGCTTCCTTAGTAAGTGGGAGCAGGAAGCTACTAATAGCTCTCTGCGGCTGATGCGTCTCCTACTAGCTGAAGAGAAAAATAAACTTGAAACTCTAAATAAAAAACTGACCGTGAGCATTGAAGCTGCCCAGACCTTTGCACAAGAGGCGGATTTTCCCACTAAGGAGAAGCAACTCCAAAATTACCTCGATAAATACCAGTATCATCTCAAGGAACGGAAGCACCGCCAATTTGTGCGAGACCTGGCAGACTTCAAGGAGAACAGAATCTACTCCTCCATAGCTCACAGAGGTGAGACCAGTGTTGCACAGACTGACCTTTCTTCTACAGAAACCGATTACTCAGACTCAGATAGTCTACCTAAGGGTAATAGACAATCCCCACGGGGAGGGAACCGCAGGGGGCGTAGACGAGGAAGTTCACGTGGAAGGGATCGCCGTTTTTTAGGGGGTACCCCCAACCAAGGGCAATCCAACCCGCCACCCTCACAATACCCACTACGCAACCGAGTCCAACAACCTCCAAACCCCTAGGCCCTCAGGTCGTTAATCTGTCTTCCCGTCAACTCAGCACCATCGAGACGCAGGTCCTCCAACTGGGCCTCTCCTTTGTCCCTACCCCTAGTTTCGACAGATTTGACACCATCAAGGACCTCAATTTATTAGTTCGCAAGTTACGTTGGCACAAATTTTTCAAATTACAAGAGAGGAGACAGTGCCGCGAACTGGGCATTCCGGTTGAAATCCTGTCAGACGTGCGCCTGCTCTTTGACCTTGATAAGGGGCCACCACAACACGACGGATTGGGTCCCTTCACTGATCTTAAATTGAAAAATAACAAAATGCCGCCAGCACCCGCTGATCCATCTTGTATTGATGTATTCTTAGATCTGGTCTCACACCAGGTCGAAGAAGTCAGGCCCCCACACTGCTCTAATGTCGACCGGGCCCAGGCCACCGCGATTTCCGATCTTGAGAGTGATCGGTCCATTGTCATCAAACCCTCGGACAAAGGGGGCAACACGGTGGTCATGGACCAAGGTCAGTATAGAGCAATGTGTGAGTCTTTACTGAACGACCCCTCCACCTATGAGGTACTACCACGAGATCCATCCAACAAATTTAGACTTGAACTCAAATCTATTCTAGAGGAGGCCAAGCTGGCAAATCTCATCTCTGATGAAGAATTCAGGTTTCTATTTCCCCCGTGCCCCCGCATGGCAACATTTTATTGCCTCCCTAAATTACATAAAGGGGTCAATCCACTCAAGGGACGACCCATAGTCTCTGGAGTGGACAACCTTTGCCAAAATGCAGGGGTCTACGTGGACAAGATTCTGGCTCCATTCGTGACTACACTCCCATCATATACTCGCGACACGACAGACCTTCTGAAACGGTTGGAGGGCATTTATACAGAGGCGAATAGCCTACTGGCCAGTATAGACGTTGAGGCACTCTACTCCAGCATCCCACACTTACTAGGCCTCAAGGCCGTTGAACACTTTCTGAGTAGCCGAGGTCGTCAGTATCGCGCCCACAGTCTGTTCATTCTCCGTCTGTTGGAGTTCACGCTTACTCATAACGTGTTCTCCTTCAACGGCAGGATCTACCACCAGCTCAGGGGCACTGCGATGGGGAGCCCTTGTGCCCCATCATATGCCAACTTGTTCCTGGGCTGGTGGGAGGAAACCCTGGTGTTCACAGACACCGGGTCCGCACTCTTGGACCCTGTGGGACTGTGGGCGCGATACATTGACGACATCTTCATCATCTGGAACAGTGATGAAGTATCCTTCTGCTCTCTGGTGAAAGCGCTGAATATCAACAACATAGGCCTTCGCTTCACCAGCGAGAATAACATTGCCCAGTTACCATTTTTGGACGTCCTTATCTCCAAAACAGCGGAAGGAGAACTGACCACGACTGTGTACAGGAAGCCCAGTTCCACCAACAACTTGCTTAGGTGGGAAAGCAGTCACCCGCTCCCGCTTAGGAAAGGCATCCCAAAGGGCCAGTACCTCCGCCTTAGGAGAAATTGTTCTTCGAAAAAGGAATTTATTTGTCAGGCTGCGGATCTGCGTCTGAGATTCCTTCAGAGGGGATACCCCGATAGGGTACTGCGATTGGCTTTCAGAGCAGCACTCCAGGCAGACCGTACAGACCTCCTTATTCCTAAACCCCATCAGGAACAGACGGGTAATCTTATCCGCCTAATCAGTACTTTCAACCGTGCAGCACCTGAGATCCGCAACATTCTATCTCAAAATTGGGGTGTCCTCATGATGGATCCAGACCTCAGAGAGGTCCTGGGTCCTCACCCTAATATCACCTACCGCAGGGGTCGTAACCTCCGCGACAGATTGGTCTCGAGTGAATTTATACCGCCTGTACCCCCAGGTACCGCCTGGTTGCAGTCAAACATCAAGGGTTGTTACAGATGCAGTGGGTGCATTGCATGCAGCCATCTGCAAACAGGCAGGACCTTTTGTAGCCACAACACCGGCAAGGTCTACACTATTAACCATTTCATCAACTGTAAGACCCGGGGGGTGATTTACCGCCTAGCCTGCGAATGCGGCAAGGAATATGTTGGCAAGACCATACGAGAGTTTCGCAGGCGGGTGGGTGAACATCTCAATGATATTTCAAAGAGTAAGGACACGCCCATAGCCAACCACATCCGTACCCATCACAACGGCACTGCCCACGTGACATTCATGGGCATTGACCGGGTCCTCCCGCCGCGCCGTGGAGGCGATTGGGACCGGCTAATTCTTCAGCGTGAACTTCGCTGGATATACTATCTTAAATCCATGACACCATTGGGGCTCAACGAACAGCTCAATTTTAGCTGCTTCCTGTGAACAATTGACGACATTTAATTGACATTTAATTGGTCTTTTTGTTCAGCCCCTTTGCTTCATTGATCTTTTTTCAATAATTTATTTAGTCACAATCACTTCTTGTCCTCTATGCCTCCTGACCCCTCTGCCGGCCCTCTGTTATAGTATCTGGGCCTCCTTGCTTAAGTTTTCCCTCCCATAGAAGCTCTGATTGCTGAGAGCACCTTCTCTCCTCTTATCTCTTGAGACCGCCGACACGCTGGTCTCATATTATGGCCACCGGCTCACCGCGCGCCTCTGCGCGGCGTCCGGTTGCTAGGTAGCCAGACCCGCCCCCAGTGGCCTTTACCCTACCCCTCCTGCTCTCCTGCGTGCCCTCGCGACGTCTCCGGCTGGCGTCTGCGTTCCATGTGTGCTCCACCCGACCCCGCCCCCTTTCCTGGGGCGCGGTCGCGGTGGCGACATGTGGAAGCGCACACGCCGCCTGACGCTGCGCTCCAGCGCACGCAGGCCTGCTGTTCACAGGATTCAGCCTGCCCGGTCTCCATGTGACATCCGGAGGGGGCGTGCCCTGCAAAAAGGGCGCGCTCTGGCTCCTCATTTAAACGGCACTCGTCAAGGTAACAATTGCTGACAGCCCCCCCTTTTTCATACCCTTGATCTGGGCCCCACTGTGACCGCATTACGCCGGTTTGGCGTCCCTGCTGGTGTATCTGGACAGCCCACTGGCCAACCAGCACCTGCGGTCCTGTGTTTAGGATTTTTGGTGGTCCGGTTCCACTAGCCTGGCCACTGTACCCGGAGTTTGAATAGGCCCCACTGGACCTTTCGGCAGTTCTAAATAGTTAATATTTTCTCTATTTTACTGCCTAAGCTCCCACTTCTGCGGCTACTCCCCGTTACAGGTCTAGCCAACAGCCTTTTTTCGCCTTTCAGGCACAATAGTGCCTGCTAGCCCATTTTCTCACGTCCCCTGATGCGTTAACCCAAACTGAAACGTGACACGTCGGGACACTGCTAGGGCTTATTAGGGACACCGGCCCCACCAGGGTTAGGTATCCGGACGGGGTCGCTCCTTGCGGAGCAAGCACTCCGTATAGGTAGGTAGGGTCGACTAGCCCCTCCCCTATTTTCAGGGATACACTAGGGAACTATCTTTCCCGACCTTGCCTACCGTCCAGTACTTGTGGTACCATCCTCATTGCACGCACTCCTGGAACCAGCACCCGCCTTGAACCGGACTCCTTACCTGCGACCCTGTCACCGAGGTTCCATCTACAGAGATCGGTTCACCTATCAACTATTTGGGTGAGAACATTCCATTTCCCGTTACTGGGGTTTATTCGTGCAAGTGTGTCTGGCCCTTCCGGGCCTGTCTATTTATGTATATGTTTCCTCTTTTGTGCCATTTTTTCTAATTGATCACCATTAAATGTTAAGTTTTAATCCCTTTGATCCCCTCAATGGATCAGGTTATATAATTCATTCAAATTGGGATTTTTGGTCAAGAATCCAAGCTTGACCCGTGCACTTGTTATACACTATTAGGTCAGGATGTCTCCTCCAGATCTTGGCTGGGCAGTAGATGTTGACTGTCCTCTACGTAGTAGCTCGTCCTCGCTGAAAAGTGGAGCCGAGCCTACAGCATATTTCTCGGGCTGAGAGAACTGAAAATGACAGAGGAAGGTTCAGGACAGGTGGGGGCACAGGGCCTGCTCCCGGGCCATGCCAACTAAGCTTTGTGTCAGAGGAACCCACCGCCTCTTGGATGGGGGTGTCTGATGTCACTTAGGATGAAGTGGATGACCGAGTCAACAATTCAAGAACCGCTGAGTTGCTGGTCAAGACACGACCGCTAGATGACACCGGGAGCTCAGGCTTCTCGCTGCTACCACCTGTGCAGGGCCTGGCACTTCTTTGTCTGACATACTGTTAGATCAAATAATTAAATAAAAAGGAAATTAAAACACCCCCTAAAAAATCTGTAATTTTCTTACTTCACCACACAATGGCAAATACTTTTTTGTGCCACTAATACACGCCAAAAAGGGCTTTTGAACATATAATTGCACCTCTGAATGGCAAATAGTCCCTTATTTTTTTCCACTCATACATGCATCGCTGAACGGCGAATATTTTTTTTTCTTTTTCCACTAATACACACCACAAAAGGCTTTAAAACATATAACTGCACCGCTGCACTGCTGACCATCAAATATATTTTTTCTTTCTCCACTAATACATGCCACAAAAGGCTTTAGAACATATAACTGCACTGCTGACTGGCAAATATATTTTTTCTTTTTCCAGTAATATATACCACAAAAGACTGTAGAACATATAACTGCACCACTGATCGGCAAATATATTTTTTCTTTTTCCACTAATACACGACACAAAAGGCTTTAGAACATATAACTGCACCGCTGAGCTGCAAATATATTTTTTCTTTTTCCACTAAGACACGCCACAAAAGGCTTTAAAACATATAACTGCACTGCTTACTGGCAAATATATTTTTTCTTTTTCCACTAATAAAAGCCACAAAAGGCTGTAGAGCATATAACTGCACCTCTGATCTGCAGATATACAGGTCCTTCTCAAAAAATTAGCATATTGTGATAAAGTTCATTATTTTCTGTAATGTACTGATAAACATTAGACTTTCATATATTTTAGATTCATTACACACCAACTGAAGTAGTTCAAGCCTTTTATTGTTTTAATATTGATGATTTTGGCATACAGCTCATGAAAACCCAAAATTCCTATCTCAAAAAATTAGCATATCATGAAAAGGTTCTCTAAACGAGCTATTAACCTAATCATCTGAATCAACTAATTAACTCTAAACACCTGCAAAAGATTCCTGAGGCTTTTAAAAACTCCCAGCCTGGTTCATTACTCAAAACCGCAATCATGGGTAAGACTGCCGACCTGACTGCTGTCCAGAAGGCCATCATTGACACCCTCAAGCAAGAGGGTAAGACACAGAAAGAAATTTCTGAACGAATAGGCTGTTCCCAGAGTGCTGTATCAAGGCACCTCAGTGGGAAGTCTGTGGGAAGGAAAAAGTGTGGCAGAAAACGCTGCACAACGAGAAGAGGTGACCGGACCCTGAGGAAGATTGTGGAGAAGGACCGATTCCAGACCTTGGGGGACCTGCGGAAGCAGTGGACTGAGTCTGGAGTAGAAACATCCAGAGCCACCGTGTACAGGCGTGTGCAGGAAATGGGCTACAGGTGCCGCATTCCCCAGGTCAAGCCACTTTTGACCCAGAAACAGCGGCAGAAGCGCCTGACCTGGGCTACAGAGAAGCAGCACTGGACTGTTGCTCAGTGGTCCAAAGTACTTTTTTCCGATGAAAGCAAATTTTGCATGTCATTCGGAAATCAAGGTGCCAGAGTCTGGAGGAAGACTGGGGAGAGGGAAATGCCAAAATGCCTGAAGTCCAGTGTCAAGTACCCACAGTCAGTGATGGTCTGGGGTGCCATGTTAGCTGCTGGTGTTGGTCCACTGTGTTTTATCAAGGGCAGGGTCAATGCAGCCGCTATCAGGAGATTTTGGAGCACTTCATGCTTCCATCTGCTGAAAAGCTTTATGGAGATAAAGATTTCATTTTTCAGCACAACCTGGCACCTGCTCACAGTGCCAAAACCACTGGTAAATGGTTTACTGACCATGGTATTACTGGGCTCAATTGGCCTGCCAACTCTCCTGACCTGAACCCCATAGAGAATCTGTGGGATATTGGGAAGAGAAAGTTGAGAGACGCAAGACCCAACACTCTGGATGAGCTTAAGGCCGCTATCGAAGCCTCCTGGGCCTCCATAACACCTCAGCAGTGCCACAGGCTGATTGCCTCCATGCCACGCCGCATTGAAGCAGTCATTTCTGCAAAAGGATTCCCGACCAAGTATTGAGTGCAGAACTGAACATCATTATTTGAAGGTTAACTTTTTTTGTATTAAAAACACTTTTCTTTTATTGGTCGGATGAAATATGCTAATTTTTTGAGATAGGAAATTTGGGTTTTCATGAGCTGTATGCCAAAATCATCAATATTAAAACAATAAAAGGCTTGAACTACTTCAGTTGGTGTGTAATGAATCTAAAATATATGAAAGTCTAATGTTTATCAGTACATTACAGAAAATAATGAACTTTATCACAATATGCTAATTTTTTGAGAAGGACCTGTATATATTTTTTTCCACTAATACACGCCACAAAAGGCTGTAGTACATATAACTGCACCGCTGACCGGCAAATATATTTTTTCTTTTACCACTAATACACGCCACAAAAGGCTTTAGAACATACAACTTCACCGCTGATCGGCAGATATATATATATTTTTTCCACTAATACACAACAAAAAGGGCTGTAATTTTAGGACTTCACCACACAATGGCTAATAAGCCCTTTTTTCCACTAATACAAGCCCAAAAATGCTTTAGAACATATAACTGCACCGCTGTAACGGTCGTGCACACACACACAGGGGGGAGGGAAGTGACCACTGCGCTCCACCCTCACCCCTTGCCCTGCCTACTTGCCTCGCGAGTCCTAATGACAGGGGACAACTGGACGGCGATCCCTAGCTTTGAATAAGTGCAGGGAGGACAGACCAGACAAACAAGAGAATGTGAACGGACCGAGCCTATACCAGGAAAGCTACGAAGTACAAATGGAGCAAGCAGAGAATAGTCAGGAGAAGCCGGGGTCATATATACCAGGAGAGCAGCAAAGTACACAAGGAGCAGGCAGAGGATCGTCAGGAATTCAGCAGGAGGTAAGTACGCCAGGAAAGACAAAGTCGCAGGTGGAACCTAAAAAACAGGCAATCTGTGGCCAGCAGACTGCCTGTTTAAATAGGGAGCCAGAGGGGTCATGTGACGTGGCTAGCATCACATGACTCCACATAAACTACACAGACGAGCGCCCAGTGATCACGGCCCCCCCACCGCCTCCTATTCAAAATCCAGGCCAGGGCCCACCCCGGGGGCAGTGCGCACGGGGCAGTGCGCACGGCGCAGCGCAGGCTGTTGGCGGCTCACATGTCTGTCATGTCAGAGGGGGCGGGCGGGCGGCCGCAACATTGAGTGAGGTCTGACTGAGTGAGGAGGAGCCGGAGGCGTGGTTTCCGCGCATCTCCGGCTCCCAGTCAGATCAGACACTCAGAAGCAGGCGGCAGTGGCAGTGCGGACGTGCGGTGGCTGCGGCGGCGAGGTGAGTTTTGAGACTGTCTAACTGGTGACAGAGAGTGTCTCTACTCTGACTGAGTGGCAGGCGGCGGCAGGGCAGAGCCCAGGGACCAGCTTAATGATGATGGGATATGGAATGGGATTGGGTCTTGGGATCATGGAGTGAGTGGTGGGAGTCTGGGACTGGGACTCTGAATTCTGTGGGAGTGGGAATCTGTCTCTGTGGCTGAAGTGGTTACTGGGCACACTACTTACTGTGTGTGTGTGCCAGGCCCAAGGGTCAGACTCAGGCCGCAGGCAGGCAGTGTGTGGGCCTGCGCCAGGCACGGGCACTGCCCCTGGGGTAGGCAGTGAGGGAGTCTGATGGGACTGACTTGTAAAAGTTAGATGAGAGAAAAAAGTATGAGTGCACTCAGACTTTTCTCTCTCATCTAACTGAAGACGCATGGTAAGGCCCCATTCACACATCCGTAAGTGTTTTGCAAATCCACGGGCCCGTGGATCCGCAAAACACTGACATCGGTAATGTGCGATCCGTAATTTGCGGACCGCACATTGCCGACACTGCATAGAATATGCCTACTTTTGTCTGCAGATGCGGACAAGAGTAGGACATGTTCTATTTTTTTCGGGAACGGAATTGCGGACCCGGAAGTGCGGGTCCGCAACTCAGTGTCCAGGCTGCACATTGTGCGGCCCCATAGAAATCAATGGGTCCGCAATTCCGTTCCGCAAAATGCAGAACAGAATTGCGGACGTGTGAATGGGGCCTAAGGATCCATTCACACGTCCGTTGTTTCTTTCCTGATCTGTTCCGTTTTTTGCGGAACAGATCTGGACCATATCTGGACCCATTAATTTTCAATGGGTCCTGAAAAAAATCTGACATTGTGCTGTCCGATTTTTTTCAGGACCCATTGAAAATGAATGGGTCCAGATCTGGTCCAGATCTGTTCCGCAAAAAACGGAACAGATCAGGAAAGAAACAACGGATGTGTGAATGGACCCTTATTGGTAGGTGCCAGACCAGATGTGACACCTCCAGACCCTCAGACTTTTCTATGCTCATGGCGGTGGGAGATCTAGGATAGGTGTTTGGGTGGGAGCTCTGGAAGGGGTGGTGGGAGGCCCGATAGATATGTGGGGGCTGGGGGGGCCCATAATTTTTTTTTGCTATGGGGCCCATGCATTTCTAGCTACACCCCTGAGTACACCCCTTCTAGGGTGTGACATTCGCCTCTGACTAAGCTAACTAGGCGAAACCTGGGTGGGGCAGATTCATGAACGTGGATGTTTGTTTAATGCTTGTTGAATCATATCATTTTGTGAGTATAATAAACACTTTTTATGATTGAAAATCTAGTGGATCTTCACTATGTGCATGAAATGCTAACTTCCACAGAAGGATCGTTTTGAAAAGACTATCCCTGTTGGAGCTCAGATATTTTGGCTGCATTAGAAGAGACTGATATAACCCAACCTAAACTCAGAAATCTTTGTAATTGGCACTGCGATCACCATTATTAAATAACTACTGTCGAATGTGAATTGAGCCCACTTCACACGGAGATCAGCAGCACCAAAAGAAGGACACAAATACAACGTGGCGGTAAATTTTTTTATTTTATTATATATATAAAAAAAAATGCTACTGTTTTATATAGGTGGACTGTCTAAGGCAACATATCTCTCTCTCTGTCTCTCTTTATATATATTATTTATACAGTATATCCACATTAATCAGGTTAGAACATGAGTTATACTGTAAGGGCTATGGACACCTTTGTAGTGATTTTTATATTACACCATTGTACTTATTCTTGGCCCAAAAATAAAATAAAAACATTTTTCTAATTGGTCTTTATATTAAAAAATCAACAGTTTTTCTTCTACAGACAGTGTTTTCAATCTTATTTTGCACAATCTACAATACAGTCACATATCAAGTGAGAAATTTGTCAGGAAGTACTCGCGTGTCAATACATGACAGATTCGCCAGGGCATAGCAGAGTACATCCAGAGAAACACAGGAGGGTAGTTGAAAATAAAAAAAAAAGGCCAATTGGAAAAATACTTTGAGCCGCAAATAAGTACAAAGCGGATTCCAAAAAAGTTGGGACACTATACAAATCGTGAATAAAAACTGAATGCAATGATGTGGAGGTGCCAACTTCTAATATTTTATTCAGAATAGAACATAAATCACGGAACAAAAGTTTAAACTGAGAACATTTACCATTTTAAGGGAAAAATATGTTGAATCAGAATTTCATGGTGTCAACAAATCCCCAAAAAGTTGGGACAAGGCCATTTTCACCACTGTGTGGCATCTCCCCTTCTTCTTACAACACTCAACAGACGTCTGGGGACCGAGGAGACCAGTTTCTCAAGTTTAGAAATAGGAATGCTCTCCCATTCTTGTCTAATACAGGCCTCTAACTGTTCAATCATCTTGGGCCTTCTTTGTTGCACCTTCCTCTTTATGATGCCCCAAATGTTCTCTATAGGTGAAAGATCTGGACTGCAGACTGGCCATTTCAGTACCCGGATCCTTCTCCTACGCAGCCATGATGTTGTGATTGATGCAGAATGTGGTCTGGCATTATCTTGTTGAAAAATGCAGGGTCTTCCCTGAAAGAGATGACGTCTGGATGGGAGCATATGTTGTTCTAGAACCTGAATATATTTTTCTGCATTGATGGTGCCTTTCCAGACATGCAAGCTGCCCATGCCACACGCAATTATGCAACCCCCCATACCATCAGAGATGCAGGCTTCTGAACTGAGCGTTGATAACAACTTGGGTTGTCCTTGTCCTCTTTGGTCCGGATGACATGGCGTCCCAGATTTCCAAAAAGAACTTCGAATCGTGACTCGTCTGACCACAGAACAGCTTAGAAATGGCTTCTTCTTTGCACTGTAGAGTTTCAGCTAGCAACGGCGGATGGCACGGTGGATTGTGTTCACTGACAATGGTTTCTGGAAGTATTCCTGAGCCCATTCTGTGATTTCCTTTACAGTAGCATTCCTGTTTGTGGTGCAGTGTTGTTTAAGGGCCCGGAGATCACGGGCATCCAGTATGGTTTTACGGCCTTGACCCTTAAGCACAGAGATTGTTCCAGATTCTCTGAATCTTCGGATGATGTTATGCAAAATTGATGATGATAGATGCAAAGTCTTTGCAATTTTTTGCTGGGTAACATCTTTCTGATATTGCTCCACTATCTTTCTGCGCAACATTGTGGGAATTGGTGATCCTCTACCCATCTTGGCTTCTGAGAGACACTGCCACTCTGAGAAGCTCTTTTTATACCCAATCATGTTGCCAATTGACCTAATTAGTGTTAATTGGTCTTTCAGCTCTTCGTTATGCTCAAATTTACTTTTTCCAGCCTCTTATTGCTACTTGTCCCAACTTTTTGGGGATTTGTTGACACATTTACTCGGATTAAACGTTTGATCTGTCATCTACGTTCTATTACAAATAAAATATTGACATTTGCCATCTCCACATCATTGCATTCAGTTTTTATTCCCAATTTGTTTAGTGTCCCAACTTTTTGGGAATCCGGTTTGTACAATGCAATCCTAAAAACAAAAGAAATGTCAGTAGCCTTTAAAGATAGAAATCTCGATCTTCTATATAGTCTAGTATGGAACAATTTTACTGCTATGTGGCATGTTGTCAGTAATAAGATGACTATGCAGCCTCCACAACCTCTATGACTGACTTGTTCTATTCAGATGGATGTAGGTGGTGAAACCTTCTGCTGTGTTCAACATGAACTGGAAGCCAACTCCTCCACAGCTAGTGTGATAACACGTGACAGAGGGAAACCTCCATTTCATGCAAGAAATTAACTTACATATTAAATAAATTATAGGAATATTAAACGGCAGCATTTTTTACTTGTTAGGAACTGATGATTCATCTTTCATTTAAGACTCGTGGAGTTGTAAATGCTGCCTCATGCATCTCAGACAATCCAAATTCAAAAGCCAAACATAAATATTTAGAAATAAATATATAGAAATAATTGCTATATGCAGGGAAACACAAACTACATGGAATAAATAAAAGTTGATGCTCTCCTCCAGTTCTGATCAATAACTGCAGTTATTTGTGCAGCATCCCACTAGTGCAGTGTTTCCCAAACAGTGTGCCTCCAGCTGTTGCAAAACTACAACTACCAGGATTCCCGCACAGCCAAAGGCTGTCCAGGCATGCTGGGAGTTGTAGTTTTGCAACAGCTGGAGGCACACTGTTTGGGAAACACTGCACTAGTGAACGTGGGCACTGCAAAGTTATCATATTGTGTTTTGTGTCATATTTCATATTATGTCCTGCTGTATTTCACTTTATGTAAGATCCCTGTTAGCAGGCTGTTAGGTGCAGTACATACATTTCACCACTATATAGGGGATAGCACCACAGTATATATGCCCCAGTTCAGGCCTAGTTAGGGAGTTGAGAAGAAGTTAGTAGAGAGGAGACATGGAGTTGAGGAGCAATGGGAAAGAGGCCCCCCTTCTCTCAGCTCCCTCTCTGAGGCCCCACAGTGCAAAGGAGCCAAGTGTTCTTTTCCCAAGTTTTAGACCAAGAAGCAAGGCCGAGGTGAGACCTCCTTCTGCAGTCTATCCCTCCGGGAGGACAAGTGGAAAATTGGGTTTTGACTAAAGAAAAGACAAAGGAAGATAACCCATCTTTTTAGGCTTATGGGCTCCTTTGAATTCGGTGTAGGACAAACTAGCTACAGGCAGCCTGACTGGTATATACAGTTGCCAGAAAAAGTATGTGAACCCTTTGGAATGATATGGATTTCTGCACAAATTGGTCATAAAATATGATCTGATCTTCATCTAAGTCACAACAATAGACAGTCAGTCTGCTTAAACTAATAACATAAATAATTAAATGTTACCATGTTTTTATTGAACACACCATGTAAAGATTCACAGTGCAGGTATGTAAACCCTTGGATTTAATAACTGATTGAACCTCCTTTTGCAGCAATAACTTCAACCAAACGTTTCCTGTAGTTGCAGATCAGACGTGGACAACGGTCAGGAGTAATTCTTGACCATTCCTCTACAGAACTGTTTCAGTTCAGCAATATTCAGGTGTCTGGTGTGAATCGCTTTCTTGAGGTCATGCCACAGCATCTCAATTGGGTTGAGGTCAGGACTTTGACTGGGCCACTCCAGAAGGCGTATTTTCTTCTGTTTAAGCCATTCTGCTGTTGATTTACTTCTATGCTTTGGGTCGTCGTCCTGTTGCAACACTCATCTTCTGTTGATCTTCAGCTGGTGGACAGATGGCCTTAAGTTCTCCTGCAAAATGTCTTGATAACCTTGGGAATTCATTTTTTCTTCAATGATAGCTATCCGTCCAGACCCTGACGCAGCAAAGCAGCCCCAAACCATGATGCCACCACCACCATACTTCACAGTTGGGATGAGGTTTTGATGTTGGTGTGCTGTGCCTCTTTTTCTCCACACATAGTGTTGTGTGTTTCTTCCAAACAACTCAACTTTGGTTTCATCTGTCCACAGAATATTTTGCCAGTACTGGTGTGGAACAACCAGGTGCTCTTGTGCAAACTGTAAACATGCAGCCAAGGTTTTTTTGGACAGCAGTGGCTTCCTCTGTGGTATTCTCCCATGAAATCCATTCTTGTTTAGTGTTTTACGTATCGTAGATTTGCTAACAGGGATGTTTGTAAGTCTTTAGCTGACACTCTAGGATTCTTCTTCACCTCATTGAGCAGTCTGCGCTGTGCTCTTGCAGTCATCTTTACTGTGTTCACTATGCCTCACTTGTCCACTGCCACAGTTGCAATCGACCTAGAGCTTTGTCTGTGAACATTTTTATTTGGACTGCTATATAGATTATAGTAAAAAATTACCAATGAATGTTGTACCAAAAATGACATAATGTTAAAGGGGGTGTGAGGTACAACATGGGTAGCCATCCATATATCTGGGTTTTTAGCTGCAGTTTTTCTTCCATTAGCAATAAGACATTATTACTTTCAGCAATAACATTACAATGCTCTTTGGACTGTTCTCATGTCAAGGCTATCAATACCCTTGATTTAGAAAAATATATATTTACAAATGTTAGTTGCCTTAAGTAAAAAAAAATCTTGATATAACTTCCGGATATTCAGTTTACAGCATGCTTCTTCTGTCAAACATTTCACATGTGGATGTCCCTCCCCATCCCAAGTAATACATGTAGGATCTGTATGTCCAAGAAGCTGTTCCTTTCCCTTGCCAGCTGCCATGTGTGATTTCTTCCCTCTCTATAGCATGTATGAGCTGCCCTCCTTAGAATAACTCCCCCTACTCCTCACACATCTGCAGTATACAATCTCCTGCTACTGTCGCCAGCACTTTGAGGGGGTGAGGGGGAGAGCACAGAAAGCCATCAGAAACAGGAGCAGTGCGCTGATTCATAATCAGATCCTGCAGCACCAGCAGCTAGGTGGAGGATTCACACATATTCTGCAGAAGCAAAATAGTAGGAAACGTTTAAAGAAGACAATTTAGAAAGTTACTTTATTTAGTATAAGTGCAAAGGTGTCCATAGCTTTTAACACTTTAGGGAAAGGAACCTCACAAATAGGGAAGGCAGAATACTCAGCCTGCAATTGTGGGAGGGCCGGAAGGTCTTTATATTCTCCTCCTACCTACTCACCTGTGCACGTGCAGTTCCGGTGCTAGGGGCGTTCCTGAGCTGAAACTTTGCGCTGCTTCGAGTCTCCAGGAGTTTGCTTTGGAAAGTTTCCTACCTCTCTGCAACATGATCCAGCCTGCATCCAGCACAACGGTGAGTATCGCTACACACGCTGCCAGCTCCTTACACGTGGTGCGGGCCAAACAGCGCGGCCATGCACCACAGTCTGCCCCCTTTTTCATGATGCCAGCCTGGTCCCTGGCCGCAGGGAAACTTCCCGGAGTCCGGCAGAGCATCGCCTACCCACCCCAAGACCACCCCGATCCACGAGACAGAAGCGGCAGCAGCCTGTTTCATACGATGGCTGCAGCTGTCCACGAGGAGCGGGGGGCACGTTTTCAGGCTCCCACCCGGCTCTCTCCTCCTATAGTGCCAGGCGTCCCTTCCTCCGCTGTGTCTCACCATGTGCCGCAGCTGCGTCCCCACATTCCCAGAGCCCAGTACTGCCATTCACCGCTGTGTGCACGTCCCAGTGCGGAGCCTCGTCTCATCAACAAGCACGGTAGAAGCTTCTATCGCCACCTAGTGTATGTGCCGCAGAATGCCTCCCCTCTATGTAAAAAAAAAAAGAGCTCTGACCCCACCCAGTAGACATGTAGGGAAATGCGTCCTCCAAAAAAAAAATCTAAATTAATTACTTCCAGCCGGTCACGTTCCAGGCTCACCTCGCTCAGGTTTAAAATTTCTAACATGTTACATCACCAGGCTCACATTTGTTTTAATGTCAATGCCTAGCCATTCCCGCTTCTAGGCGCACATTGTCAAAAATCAATGTCAGCTGGTTACCTGTCCAGGCTTACGTTTGTTATAACATGTTTAAGCCAGGTACGTTTCCAGGCTTGCTTTTTTTAAAAATCAATGTCTAGCTGGTCACGTTTCAAGGCTTACGTTTGGTAAATTTATGTTTCAGCTTTGTACGTTTCCAGGCTTACGTTTGTTAAATTAATGTTGCAGCCGGGTACGTTCCAGGCTTACATTTGTTAAATCAATGTTTCAGCCGGGTACGTTCCAGGCTTACGTTTGTTAAATCAATGTTTCAGCCCGGTATGTTTCCAGGCTTACATTTGTAAAATCAATGTTGCAGCCAGTAACGTTCCAGGCTTACATTTGTTAAATCAATGTCTGGTCGCTCATGTTTTTTCCAGTACTCACGTTTATCATGTCAATGTCTAGCCAGTCACGTTCCAGGCCAACGTCGCTTAAACGCATCACCTCATTTGGCCCATTTTCGTTACGCAGCCATGTTTATTTATTTCATAGCCTTCCATCATTTAACTTCACTATCACGTTCCATCCACCTAGTGCCCCGCCTTAGGTACATCATTCACCAGGGTCATGCATGTCGGCTGTTGTTGTTTCACGCCCCCTTCTCATTCAAGGAAAATCACAGCCAGTGTTGTTACTCAGGTTTCAGTTTATTGAATCCAATCACCCCAGTAAGGTAGGTCACAAGGCCCCCTTTTTTTAAGACTTTTCTCTGGTTCATGACATTATATTTTTCTCCTATTATGTACTTTCCAGGCTTCCTCATCATTTACCAGACCACAAGTATAGTCGTTCAGGCTTACGGTCATTTCCCTTACGGCATCCGTACTTTTCAGGTTTAGGTAATCCGGATCCAGGTAAAAACAAAACCAAAAAAAACTGTTAATACTTCTTCATACACCGTGCCTGCTCTCTGGCACGTCATATCTAATTCACCACCTTTCCACGCTGCCGGCTCGCTGTCTTACAATGTCAAAAAAATCACCTTTTCAATTTTCTCTTCACGTTTCGGTGCTTTGACTTTTCGAGTTCTTTTGACAATAATCACTTGGCTTCGTTCCGCAGTGTAATCATGTTACAAGTGTCTGACATCGAAGACGCACTATCGGTCCGAGAAACAGCAGTATCACAACCCACAAGCAACATGTCTTTAAGGAGCTGGACGATCCCCAAACTGATCGCCGAATTGAACAGAAGAGGGATCTGTCATCCAGCGTCCGCCCAGAAGGCCGAGTTATACAGGCTTCTGGTTACAGACTCAACCGTTCCAGGGGTTCCCATGTCCACAATACAACTTTCTCTGGTGCAGTTGCATTCTGCTATTAACAAAATCTCCAGCTCGGTCACCGACATACAGAACAGACTGCTCGCAGTGGAAGCTAGGGCCCCCATTTCCAGCTGTCCAGCCTCACCCATACCAGGTCCCTCCGCTTCCCGCTCACTCTCCCCAGGTAGGTTCTCTGGGGCCCCCGACATAGCCCCGTCACATTTTGTCCCCGACAACATTAAAAGGGACATCCTGGCGGGCAAGGATGTAAACCTTGCATCCATCCTTATTGCCACCCATGACTCGCTAGACAGCAGGACCATCGCCTGCGGCGATGTTTCCATTGTCCTTAAATCCAAAGATGTCCATCTCAATAAGAAACTCACTATTCCAGAGTTCGTACTGGCATTCAATCTCTTCAGAGACATTATATGTTCAGCACAGCCAGGTAGATGGGAGGAACTGGATGTTTATTTATACAGGGTCACAGATGTGCTTTTTACGATTACCATCGTTCCTTTTCTGCAAAAGCTGCTGCCGCATTGGCCCTGTTTCAGCATGTCACCAATTGGGCCACCATGGATATGGAGCTGTTTTGCAGGCATTTCGCAGGGCTCAAGGCCCCAGCATGCGCCACGTGTCAGTCCATACTTCATTCATCCGAATGGTGTCCCAACCTGAGTTCCGCCCCTCAAGATAGGTATTTTTCTGGTCCTCCCGGACTGCCTAAACCCGTCCCAACAGTCGACAAATTAGGCAGACCCATATTCTTCCTTGGCAAAACCCAGGTATGCCACAATTTCAATTTATCGATCTCTAATTACAACAAGTGTAGGGCCCTCCATGTCTGCTCGGTCTGTTTCAGGGCCCATCCTCAATCCACCTGTCCTCAAAGGTCATCTAGGAATGTGTGACTAGGCGGGGTCAACATGAACCTGTTGACAGTCCTCTTACAGGACCATCACGATCCCAATTTTGTACAGTTCCTAGCGTCCGGGTTCAGGAAGGGTTTTCATCAGTGATGGCCAGTTCGCAGTGTTCGCCTGCGAACAGATGCGGGCTGCCATCTTCACTCACAAGTCCGGCGATGCACAGGTAAGCCCTTACCTGTGCCGTGAGCCGGTCTGAAATCAAATGCGGTCACCGGGAGCAGGCAGTTCTCGGAACTGCCTGCTCCCGGTGACCACATTTGTTTCAGACCGGCTCATGACAGAGGCACAGGTAAGGGCTTACCTGTGCATCGCCGGACCTGTGAGTCAAGATGGCAGCCCGCATGTGTTCATGGGTGAACACTGCGAACTGCCCATCACTGGTTTTCGTACAGGGTTGGTAGCTCTGCCTCAATCCACCTGGGAGGGCCCCAACCTCCTTTCAGCACTCAGAGACCCGTATTCGGTCAACACCTTAATCCAATCCGAATTACAAAAGGGCTTCCTTATAGGTCCTTTTTCCACGCCCCCTTTTGATTCCTAGAGGGTCAGTCCCATTGAGCTCGTAAGCAAAAAATTCACAAATAAAAAACGCTTAATATACAATTTGTCAGCGCCTAATGCTTCTGGTACACCCAGCCTCAACTCCCTCATCCCTTCCGAAGAATTCTCAATGCAATACTTATCATTAAATTGGGAAGGGGAACCTGGTTGTCCAAAGCTGATATTGCTGACGCCTTTAAGTTGCTACCCATTCACCCACACCTATGGAAATTTTACATGATCAAATGGATGGGTTACTATTACTTTGCAAATCGTTTAACCTTTGGGTCCAAAAGCAGCCCGTGGCTTTTCGATCAAGTCGCCCAGGCCCTCCACTGGATTTTGGTTAATCATGCCGGCTGCTCCATGGTTATCCATTAACTAGACGATTTCTTATTAATAGAACATCCAGACCATAGTCCCTACAAACTCAACAACCTCTTAACAATTTTCTCCTGAGCAAGATCCGTCACTTTTGGTAACCTTTATGGGCATTGTTTTAGACACCGATACAATGTAGGATAGGCTTCCGGAAGACAAATTAGTCAAAATCAAAGAAACCATAGCCAAATCAGCGACTTCCAGAGCACTCACCAAGTTGGAGCTGCAATCATTATTGGGGATGTTAAATTTTGCATCCAAGGTCATGCCACAAGGCAAGGCTTTCATAGCTAGACTACTCCAGCTGCTCCCCACAGCCCCTGCACAGGATTCTCTCATTTATTTAGACAACGAGGCCTTAGCCAATCTATCCATGTGGAATTTCTTCTTGTCCAGTTGGAACGGCGTTTCCCTGTTTGTCCCACGATGGAGCCCCACTTCACCCACTCTCTTCACTGACACAGCTGCATCCGGAGGGCTTGCAGAAATATACTCTAGTCAATGGACAAACTCCCCAATCGCCTTCATCACAGACAACCAAGCAGTAGGCATTCTAACCAAAGGCAGGTCATAGTCTCCACAAATCACGCCCTTCATTCGTAAATTAGTGTGGCTCTCCTTACATCACAATTTCCATTTCTCATGTAAGCACATCCAGGGGGCACTAAATCTGGCAGCGGATGCGTTATCACGTTTCAATTTCCCTGCTTTCTTTCAGGCAATGCCGGAGGCGGAACAGACAGGACTACGCCCGCCAGCGTTCATAGCACTGATAATAGATTAATCAGTCATATCTCAGCAGCCAAGTCACTTATCCACAAATCACTATCACTCAACACTGCTAGGAATTACAAAACTGGTTGGAATACCTTTGTCCAATTCACAAACCGTCATCCCATGAATAATGTCAAGAGAACCACATACATCATGACTTTTCTAGCCTACTGTCATAAAGAACTCAGACTTTCCCATAACACAATCAGGTTATATTTGGCCGGGGTACAGCACCAGTACATGCTAAGACACCCAGACAGCAGGTCATTGTTTGCTTCACAAGCAATCAAAGCAACCTTAAGGGGCATACTGAAGAGTTCCAAGAATCCAGGCCCAGGTAGACAACCAGTCTCAGGAGAACTAGTTAGAAAACTGTCCACCTCCCTAGACGGCAATCCTTTTGGGCCCTATACCAGTGAAATCATTAAAGCAGCGATTTATCTCAGTATTTACTGCTTTTTGAGACCCGGGGAGTTCACTCGCACCTCTCCCAGGGTCAAAGGCTTGGCCATAAGTCAATTGGTACTACACAGTAATCATTTCACTTTATACCTATATTCCACAAAAACTTCCCAAGCAGGGACCCCGATTAAAATCAATTATTTTCAGACGTTCAACGAGTGGTGCCCCATCAGGGTCCTTAAAAAGTTACTGTCCATTCTGGGCAACTCCTCACCAGATAGCCCGCTATTACCTTTCAAAAACCGACCTCTCACTTCAACGCAGTTCATCTCCCACATTCGCACACTGGCCTCAGGTTTAGGTTTCAACTCCAAATTCTTCTCTGGACATTCCTTCCGCATTGGAGCTGCATCTTCGGCTTCTAGACATGGGGTTCCTGCCCATATTATCCGGAAAATGGGCCGCTGGCAGTCATCCTGTTTTGCACGTTATGTTCCGAACCCACAGGCGAAGATATCCAAATCTTTTTCCAGCCTGGCATTGTAATTTTATCACAAGACACGGAGGCTCCTATTGCATATAACTCTCTTTACTGTTACCATAGCAGCAAAGAAGAACATGTCAATCAAAAGAAAAAAACATAACAACTGACTCCTCCCCTCCATCCCAGTATATATTGGCTCCACACTCTGGGATCATCCTCTTTCTTTGCTGCTGCCATGGCAGATAAGTATCCTTTGTTTTGCTGTATATCATTCAATGTTTTGGGGTTTCTTTTTAGGTTTGTCCTCATAACTTTGCTAGACCAGGTCTCCCCTGGTCACCCTATCCCCCAGTAGACTTGCTGGGTCCTGCGGGTATATCCATATATATATATATTTTATTCTCCTTCCTTCTGTGAGTCGCCGGTGGCACTTGTTATCCCACTGGTCGCCCCATACTTGCTCCGCTATATTTATTATCGGTTTTTATCCTTTCCCCTTGTGTTTTTCCTACCTTACTACGGTCTCCTGCTGATTATTTTTCTGTGCTCTCTGTTCCGGCCGAAGTCTCGCGATCAGCGAGATTTCGGCCGCCATCTTAGTTTTCCCCTCATCTGCGCTCGGCCGAGATCTCGCGATTCGCGAGAATTCGGCCGCCTTCTTCACTGAGGATCCCTGCATCGCGGGTTTAGAGTCCGCTTCCCGCCCTCTTCTTAGTACGCCCGTGATCTCGCGGGATCTCGGCGTCTTCCGGTTTCGGCGCGCTCTCTCCACGCTCACTCCGGCTCCCCAGTGACACCCTTCTCAACTTACCTGCAATCCTTTTCGGTAAGATTTGGCTCCCTTATCTGCGTTTTAGTTTTCCTCTAAGTGCAGGCCCTCATTAGTGTTTCTTTCTTTTACAGGTCTGTCCTTTCTGGTGGTCTGGGGTGACTAACTCCTACCACACTTGTCATGTCTCGCCGTAGTTCCTCATCCAGGCAGGATGCCCCTAGTACGCCCCCTGTCCCCGCCAGTGCCCCCACCCGCAATGCAGACCCACAGGGGTTAGAACATACTGCGCTGCAGCAGTCTATTTCGGACGCAATCATGGCTGCTATGGGCTCTATGTCCTCAGCGCTGTCGCAGTCAATTTCTCAAGCCCTATGTGCGCAACCCACTGGGTCCATGCAGGACCAGGCTTTGGATATCGCCAGGCCATCTGCCTCCAGAACTGTTAGAACCGATGGTAATCCATCACGTGACCACGCGGTTGTCCCGCAAAAAAGAGCCTGCGCACGACAGGCAGAACGCTCTCGTGCATGGAAATCGGCCAGGACTATGCCTGAGCCACTGTCTGATTCTGAGAAGGAATCGAACGAGGAGGCGCGGAACGAGTCCCTATATGACTCTTTAGATGAGCTTGAGGATGTTGAGGTTGATCCTCTTGATCTATTCCCTGCTCCCGGGCCGTCCACACCAGCGGTTTCCGCACTGGAAAACCAGCCTCTCCCAGACGACCTCCTGGTTGACTCCCTGGGCACCCCTCTTTTCAACCCTGACGAGCTCCATCATCCCCGCTCTGCGGAATGGCTCCCCGCCACTCAAGTGGCACAGTATTTAGAGGCAAAGATCCGTACTCCTCTAAGTAAGGAGTCCCGAAACAAATTACGGGCGGAATGCCCTCGGCCTTTAATTCCGAATAAGGTGTGTGAGACGCCTACGGTGGACCCGAAGATGGTCCAGTTCCTCACCAAAACTAGATTCAACCCGAAAAAAGGGCTGGATTCCGCTCTGCGGGCCGTTCAGGATAAGCTCCTGGACATCACGGGGCCCCTCGCCAGAATCTTCGACATGGCGGAGTCCGCCAAGGCGGAGGGCAGGCCTGTCGACCCGGTAGAATTGGGCGGATGGGTCCTAACGGGCCATCTGCATCACGGGCAACGTGAACACCTCTCTGGCCATAGAACGGCGGAAAGCCATCCTGATGAAGGTGGAACCGAAGCTCTCCAATTTGGCCTTGTCTGAGGCGGGCAAGAATGCCCAGGGTCTCTTATTTGGAGACTCATTCATTAAGGAGCTGGGCAGATACGTCGGGGCCTTTACGGCTTTAGACAAGGCCCAAACGTCAATGAAACGTGTTTTCAACAACCGTTTTTCCAGTAGGGCCGGCAGCTCTAGGGGCCGTCTGTCCGGCCGGTCGGATTTCCACTCCCGCGGAACGGGACGAGGCTCCTTCAGTTATCGATCCTCCCTCCAGGACCCAAGGCACCAGCCGTCCTTCTTCCCGTCCAGGGGCGCTTCGGGACGGTCCAGGAATTACCGCGGGGCTCCTTCCTATCGCCGACCAGTTGGTGAGTCCCCAACCAGTTCTTCCTTTGCTTTCTTCAACAGGTTGTGTCGGGGGCAGACTCCGTTTCTGTTTCAATGCCTGGTCCGAGATCACCTCAGACCAGTGGGTACTCCAAACCATCAGGGGATTCACGATAGACTTGGTGGCCTCACCAA
This sequence comes from Bufo gargarizans, assembly GCF_014858855.1. Taxonomy (NCBI): domain Eukaryota; kingdom Metazoa; phylum Chordata; class Amphibia; order Anura; family Bufonidae; genus Bufo; species Bufo gargarizans. Next base: position 293,391,643 of record NC_058085.1, on the reverse strand, counting down.
GCCAGCTACCCGCTCCTCGGCCCATTCACTTAACCGGTTCGCTACTGCGACTCTTGCACAGGGAGCTGGTGGAGTTGGTCCACAAGAGGGCGATAGAGCGCACCTCACCTCACTCCGCCAGGGTGATCAGTGGCATGTTCTTGGTCCAGAAAAAAGGCGGCCAGATGCGCCCAGTTATCAACCTAAAAGCTCTCAACTCACTGGTTCAGTACCGTCATTTCAAGATGGAAGGCATCCATCTTTTGAGGGATATGCTACTCCCCGGCGATTGGATGGTCAAACTGGACCTCAAAGATGCATACCTCACGGTTCCGGTAGCTCCGGCTTCCAGAGACCTGCTTTGTTTTCTTTGGGGAGACCAGATTTGGCGGTTCACTTGCCTGCCGTTCGGTCTCTCGTCCGCTCCTTGGTGCTTCACCAAGGTGATGAAACCGGTGGTGTCTTGGCTCCGCAGCAGAGGGGTGCGCATGATAATTTATCTCGACGATATTCTTATCATAGGCTCACAGTCCATCCCTTCTCCAATCTCATCTCTCCTTGACCACCAACCTCCTTTCCCGCTTGGGTTTTATCATAAACCACGAGAAATCTTGCCTCACTCCGGCTACCTCCATGGAGTTCCTGGGATTCAGGGTGGATTCCGCGTCCCTATCTCTTCACCTCCCTCTGTCCAAGGTCCGTTCCATTCGCAAAGAGCTGCGCCACGCTCTTCTTCGACCACAGTTGTCGTTGCGACACCTGGCGCGTCTAATTGGCCTGCTAGCGTCCTCTATCCAGGCCATTTTCCCGGCACCCTTGCACTATCGAGCCCTCCAGAGGCTCAAGATTGCCCATCTTCGGGCGGGATCCACATACTCGGACTTGGTCACGCTGGACACGGAGACGAGGGACGAGTTACGGTGGTGGATCCAGAATCTGTCGGTCTGGAATGGCAAGGCCTTGCTGGGTCCTTCACCAGACCTGATCATCGAATCCGACGCCAGCTTGCACGGCTGGGGTGCTCACTGCAACGGGATTTCCACCGGGGGCCCTTGGTCCCCGGAGGAGTCTCGACTTCATATCAATGGTCTAGAGTTGCTGGCGGGGTCTCTGGCGATTCGCAGTTTTGCGAATGGCACAGTCACGACTTGTATCAGACTGCGGATGGACAATGTGTCCGCAGTCCGATACGTCAACGGGATGGGCGGAACGCGCTCATCGGTTCTGACGTACCTGGCACAGGACTTTTGGGAGTTCTGCCTCGCCAGGGGTATCGTGGTGGTTGCGGAGCATCTCCCCGGACTCCGCAATGTGGTGGCAGATTGGAATTCACGTTACTTTTCAGATTCCAGCGACTGGAAGCTAGACGAGGAGGTATTCCTAGCTTTGTCATCCCGTTGGGGTCCTCCCTCGGTGGATTTATTCGCGAGCCGCTTGAACGCCCAGACCTCCCGGTTCTTCAGCTGGCGGCCGGACCCGTTGGCGGAGGCGGTAGACGCATTTCTCCAGCAGTGGGGAGGTTCGCTGATGTACGCGTTCCCTCCATTTGCCTTGATTCCCCGGGTTCTCCTTCAGGTTCAACGCCAGCGAGCGGAGTTGATCTTGGTCATACCTCTGTGGCGGTCTCAGCCCTGGTTCCCGACGGTCCTGGACCTGTTGGTGGACTCTCCGTTCCTCCTTCCAGATCTTCCGCATCTCTTACGGGACCCCTTGGGGGAGTCCCACCCCCTCATTACAGTCACGCCTACTTCGTCTTCTCGCTTGCAGGATCTCGGGTGTTCCGGCACGCTGTCTGGAGTTTCGGACACGACTGTTTTCCTTTTGGAAAACGCATGGGCTCCAGGTACCAGACGTGCTTACCGAGCCGCCTGGGACTCTTGGGCTCGCTGGTGCGGAGAACGGGATCTGGATCCCCTTCGAGCACCTGTAATGTCGGTTCTGTCGTTCTTATCCTCCTTATATGATGCGGGCAAGGCTTACCGTACAATTAATCTGTACAGGTCGGCCATCTCGTCACGGCACAAGGGTTTCGAGGGTTGTCCTGCTGGACAGCATCCTCTCGTATGTCGCTTGTTGAAGGGCTCTCGTTTGTCTCGTCCTCCCAGACCTCGTTTTTCTGCAACTTGGGACGTGGGGTTGGTTTTGTCCTTTCTTGGTCTCCTAATGACCAGCTGTCACTGCGACATTTATCTGCCAAGTTGGTTACACTTTTGTGCCTCATTTCTTGTAAGCGAGTGTCGGACGTCCGGGCTCTGGATTACGATGCGCGATCCTTCACACCGGATGGGGTCTTGTTTAACATTTCTAGGCGCACAAAAACGAACGTCCGCTCGGTGTCTTACCCGGCATTCCGGCAGTCTCCGCTATTGTGCCCGGTGGCGTGCCTTCAGGAGTATGAGTCTAGGACTGCTGCCCTGCGTGCTGCTTCTTTTCCTAATTTATTTATTTCCTTTAGGAGGCCTTATGCTCCCGTTTCTAGTGTCACCCTGTCTCGCTGGGTCAAGGAGATTCTGGGTCTGGCAGGTATTGACACCTCTATCTTTACGGCGCATTCTGTGCGCAGTGCTTCTGCTACGTCCATGTCGGTCTCGGGGGCCCGTCTGGAGGACGTTATGCGTTTGGCGGATTGGTCCAGGGTGTCCACCTTTCGTGAATTTTACTTTCGTCCCGAGTCGCATGCTTTTCATTCTGTCATTTCTCAGCTTTAAACTTGCAATAGGAGCCTCCGTGTCTTGTGATAAAATTTCATGATTTTCCTATTCCATGACGTAAAGTCATGATTTTATTAAAGACACGGAGGCGAGTATTGCCCACCCTCCCACCCAGTTTGGTTGTTATCATCAACTGTATGTTGTATTTGTCTTATTTACGCATTACTGCTCATCTTGATGTGTTTATTTCCATGCTGCGCATTTCTTGGTTTCGTGCCATGGTCATGTGATTTTACCTCGTGTTTGTTTTATCCTACAGGTTGATTGGTCTCCTCGTCCATGGTTATGGTTCAGTTGGCGCTGTTGCCGTTTAGGTTTTCGGTGAATCCGTGTTCCCGGTCGGTTCCCGGGTCGCTTCCGGGTCAGGGATGTCGGTTGTGTTACAGAAGGTCCAAGTTCCGTCGATGTCCGCAGTTGGTTTTGCTGCTCAAAGAAAGAGGATGATCCCAGAGTGTGGAGCCAATATATACTGGGATGGAGGGGAGGAGTCAGTTGTTATGGTTTTTTCTTTTGATTGACATGTTCATTCTTTGCTGCTATGGTAACAGTAAAGAGAGTTATATGCAATACTCGCCTCCGTGTCTTTAATAAAATCATGACTTTACGTCATGGAATAGGAAAATCATGAAATTGTTGTTTCAAATACATTTCCACATACTAAATGGTTTGGTTTTTGCCCCCTTATAGGCATACCCTCGCTCATGGCTAAGGGCACACCACCAGCCATCTTAGATAGGTTCGGTCGGGTTCCTCGTCCCCTACAGCCTTTACCACGGATAGGGAAGACTGAATACTCAGCCTGCAATTGTGGGAGGGGCGGAAGGTCTTTATATTCTCCTCCTACCTACTCACCCGTGCATGTGCAGTTCCCACCCCCCCTTCCCCTTTCTTCCATATGTCCCTAGGGTATGCCCCCTTATAGGCATACCCTCGCTCGTGGCTAAGGGCACACCACTAGCCATCTTAGATAGGTTCGGTGAGATAGGCAACCTGCCTCCAGTCGAGTTCCTCGTCCCCTGCAGCCTCGACCACAATGGCATATATATATATATATACACACACAGCAGAAGTAAAAATTTTAAAAGGCCACCGTGTAGAAATGACATTATCCCAGTTGTGTTCCATTACAAGGAATTTTTGGTGACAACTTCCCTGTAGAAGTAAACTGTTTCATTTCATTATGACTCAAAGCTAAAAAACAGAAGTAAATCTCCGTTTACTACTGTGGCTTTCAATAGTTTACAAAATGTTCTAAATGGAAGAAGCTAACCTTGAAGTGACCCAAATAAAGCGAAAACATTTGTGAGTCAGTCTTCTTGGTAACTCGTGTCCAGTTGTCAGTGTGCGCTGCTTTTTCTAAAATCCCAGCAAACAAGCCAGGACTTGTCATTCTTTTTACAGCACTATACATTTATCAAAGGTCAAGTTATTTCAGTGGAGCTGCATCACTTGAAATAATTCAGATAGTTTTTAATTGTATAATCCAAAAAATAACTCATATACAGATTTAAATTTCATTGTCCTTGGCGATTTTCACCTCCTACACGGTATCTCCTCATCCCATCCTGTCAGTATGAAGGAAATACACATATGCTGCATCCTTATGTCAAGTGATGCTTACAAATGTGTGAATTAAGAATTTTGGGGGGCATTTATCAAGAAGGGTGTTCCCATACGCCAGTCTTGGATTCCTTTGCGCTGGAGTAAGATGCACCTAATGTATTAAGAGGCAAGTGCCTCAATAAATTAGTCACATCTCTGGCACTCCATGCACCAGAAACTCAAGTCTATGCCAGCCAGGAGCTGGCATAGACTTTAGCTATACCTTATGCCAGAAAAATAGTGAGATGCTGAAAATTTGCAAATTATGGTGCAAATATGATTTTTGCCATAATCTATGACTTTTGTACCCTACAATAGTGATAATAGTGATTGATAAATGTCCCCCTTTATGTTTTTATGGGTTAGAATGATAGAGCAGGGCAAGCGAGAGCATTGGAGCATGAACTGCTCTGATGCTCAAGTCAGGGGGGGCTGCCTGGGTGAAATTATGGGTATGTCCGGGTTCAGCTCTGAACCCGGACAACCCCTTTAATATAAGATTGTTTTGTTAAAGAGGTTAACCCACGAAAAGTATTACTATGTAATGAATAAGGAATTGCAAATTCAAAGTATTATTGCAATATGTATGCAATCAAAATATAGATTTTTTTTTTCATGTGTATTTCATTTTTATGTGTATTCCAGTAACGCCCCCTACTGTTTCTCCTGTGGCTTAAATTCTGTTTCTCCTGTATTCAGTGGTGGACTTATACACCCAGTAGCTTCCTTGCTGTTTTCCTCCTCCCAGTGCTGGCATAGTGATCTCATAGTGAAGCAGCCCAGACACCTTTCATTTATTTATCCCTACTTCTAAATTCATAGAAATACTATATATAGCTATATCTCTCTCTAGGCAGTGTGGAAAGAAATTCGGGAGCATTGCATGCCATAGTTAGTTATTAGTAGAATTGCTACAGCTGGGTGGAAGTGTACATACTTTGGTAATTGCTAAAACACATTGGGGGACATTTATCCTAGACTGGTGTTTTGCTCCGGTCTATGATATTCCCAATGCTGCCAGCGGATGTGCCTAATTTTTGACAAGTTGCAGCCCTCTTGATTATTTAGGCTACTTTCACACCTGCTTAGACGCATCCTCTGACAGTCCATGCACCTAAATTTAAATCTCCGTCAGCTTGGAGCTTCTGTAGATTTCTGTCTTCATGTACGCTAGAAATTTGGAGTAAATGAAGACAAATGTGCCACTGCCCCAGTAGGCACGAATGTTGCTTGCACTTGTTCCCCAAACAAGGGGAAGAAATTATCATAAAATTTGTCAAGGGGTATGTGACTTTTTTATGCCAGAAATGATAATTTCTTCCCCTTGTTTGCGGAAAAAGGGCAAGTAAAATAGGTGCCTCGGAGCCACAGCAGCAACCATACAGTACTGCACCATGTGAACAGATGTCTAGAACCAGGGCCGGAATGTGCTGTCCGCATCCGCATTTGCGGATCCACATCCGCATTTACGGATCCGCACTTCCGCATCCGTGCTCCCGTTTCTGCAGAAAAATAGAACATGTCCTATTCTTGTCCGCAATTGCAGTCAAGATTAGGCATTTTCTATTATAGTTCCAGCGATGTGCGGTCCACAAATTGCGGAATGCACATTGCCGGTGTCCGTGTTTTGCAGATCCGCAAAACACTTACGGACGTATGAATGGACCCTCATAGTAACATTATTAAAGGTTACGTTTTATCTTTATGTATATTCTAATGGATTGCCTTCCTTGTACAATGTTATAATATACTTTCTATGTTAAAAAGGCCGGAAGCTGTATGAGTAATAGACACAGTATTACTCATACAGCCAATGCATTCTAATGCATAAGTATTGGAATGCATTGTAAAGGATCAGACCCCCAAAAGTTCAAGTCCCAAAGTAGGACAAAAAGTAAAGTGAAAAAATAAAGTCCCCCCCCCCAAAAATTAAAAGTTTCAAGTAAAAATAAATAAAAACATGATTTCCCCCAAATAAAGTTAAAAAAATGTATACATATTAGGTATCACTGCGTCCGTATCGACCGGCTCTATAAACATATCACATGACCTAACCCCTCAGATGAACACCGTAAAAAAATATAAATAAAAACTGTGCTAAATAAACTTTTTTTTGTCACCTTACATCACAAAAAGTACAACAGCAAGCGATCAAAAAGGTGTTTGCCCACCAAAATAGTACCAATCTAACCATCACCTCATCCCGCAAAATATGAGCCCCTACCTGAGACAATCGCGCAAAAAATATAAAAAACTATGGCTCAGAATATGGAGACACTAAAACATAATTTTTTTGTATTAAAAAAGCTGTTATTGTGTAAAACTTACATAAATAAATAAAAAGTATACATATTTGGTATTGCCACGTTCATATCGACCGGCTATATAAAAATATCACATGACCTAACCCCTCAGATGAACACCGTAAAAAATAAAAAATAAAAACTGTGCTAAATAAACAATTTTTTGTCACCTTATATAACAAAAAGTGTAATAGCAAGCGATCAAAAAGTCATATGCACCCCAAAATAGTGCCAATCAAACCGTCATCTCATCTTTCAAAAAATGAGACACTACCTAAGATAATCGCCCAAAAACTGAAAAAACTATGGCTCTCAGAATATGGAGACACTAAAACATGATTTTTTTTTTGTTTCAAAAATGATATTATTGTGTAAAACTTACATAAATAAAAAAAGTATACATATTAGGTATCGCCGCATCCGTATCGATTGCTTGCTTTGTAAAAGTAAAAAAAATATTAAAATGGAAAATCTGCCCAAAAAGTGAAATGTAGAAATTGTATCTCTATTTTCCATTAATTCTTGTGGAACACCTAAAGGGTTAACGACGTTTGTAAAATCAGTTTTGAATACCTTGAGGGGTCTTGTTTCTTAGATGGGGTAACTTTTATGGAGTTTCTACTCTAGGGTTGCATCAGGGGGGCTTCAAATGGGACATGGTGTCAAAAAAAAAACAGTCCAGCAAAATCTGCCTTCCAAAAACCGTATGGCATTCCTTTCCTTCTGCGCCCTGCCGTGTGCCCGTACAGTGGTTTACGACCACATATGGGGTGTTTCTGTAAACTACAGAATCAGAACCATAAATATTGAGTTTTGTTTGGCTGTTAACCCTTGCTTTGTCAAAGTAAATAAAATATTAAAATGGAAAATCTGCCAAAAAAGTGACATTTTGAAATTGTATCTCTATTTTCCATGAATTCTAGTGAAATACCTAAAGGGTTAACAACGTTTGTAAAATCAGTTTTGAATACCTTGAGGGGTGTAGTTTCTTAGATGGGGTCACTTTTATGGAGTTTCTACTCTAGGGGTGCATCAGGGGGGCTTCAAATGGGACATGGTGTAAAAAAAACAGTCGGGCAAAATCTGCCTTCCAAAAACCGTATGGCATTCCTTTCCTTCTGCGCCCTGCCGTGTGCCCGTACAGCGGTTTACGGCCACATATGGGGTGTTTCTGTAAACTAAATAATCAGGGCCATAAATATTAAGTTTGGTTTGACTGTTAACCCTTTCTTTGTAACTGGAAAAAATAAAATAAAATTGAAAATCTGCCAAAAAAGTGAAATTTTGAAATTGTATCTCTATTTTCCATTAATTCTTGTGGAACACCTAAAGGGTTAACAAAGTTTGTAAAATCAGTTTTGAATACCTTGAGGGGTGTAGTTTATAGGATGGGGTCATTTTTTGGTGGTTTTATTATGTAAGCCTCGCAAAGTGACTTCAGACCTGAACTGGTCCCTAAAATAGTTTTTTTTTATTTCGGAAAAATTTCAAGATTTGCTTCTAAACTTCTAAGCCTTGTAACATCCCCAAAAAATAAAATATCATTCCCAAAATGATCCAAACATGAAGTAGACATATGGGGAATGTAAAGCAATAACTATTTTTGGAGGTATTACTATGTATTATAGAAGTAGAGAAATTGAAACTTAGAAATTTGCAATTTTTTACAGATTTTTGGTAAATTTTGTATTTTTTTATAAATACAAATTACATTTTTTTACTTAATTTTACCACTGTCATGAAGTACAATATGTGACGAAAAAACTATCTCAGAATGGCCTCTATAAGTCAAAGCGTTTTAAAGTTATCATCACTTAAAGTGACACTGGTCAGATTTGCAAACAAAGTCCGTAAGGTGAAATAAGGCCCTAAGGGGTTAAAGGGGTATTCCTATCTTGGACATTGTGGGGATATCACTAAGATATGCCCCTACTGTCTGATAGGTGCAGGTTTCACCTCTGGGACCAGCACCTATACTTAGAACGGAGCCAGCAAAGTGACATATGCAGCCATCCTCCATTCATTTCTATGGATGGAAAAATAGCTGAGCGTTGGCTCGGCTATTTCTAAAAGTCCCATGGTAGTGAATTGAGTGGTGGCCATGCTTGAGCAGTGCACTTCTAATTCATTTCAATAAGACGAAAATAGTGGAGTGCACCGCTCGGCTATTTTTGGTACTCCCAGAGAAATGAATAAAGGGCGGTCACACATGAGCGGTGTGCCCTTCACCACTTTTCAGGCTCTGTTCTAAGGATAGATGTGGGTCCCAGAAGTGAGACCCACCCCTTTAATTCTTCTAATCTCTTGTAACCAGCTCCCCTCACTATATGATGCAGTATATTTCCCTTGCCATCAAGCAATCATGAAAGAGGAGAGAATCTTACAATAAGAAGTGGTGCTATCATAGGGAAAAATTCTATACATATGTTTAAGGTCATTACCGCTGAGGAAGGGGCTTGATCCCCAAAACGCGTCCGGTATACGACAGCAAAGTTTTCTCATTGAAGTCCTGAGGTGCTGATATTGAAAGGCAGCCCCCCGGACCTCCGCTGAGTGAACCCTTGTGCGAATACAAGCACACAGTCCGGACTCTAGGACCCAACTCACCTACCAGCTTTCCAAAGAGCCGCGTGGATCACGTGGGGCGCAGCCAGGTCACGTGGGACGCCGCGTTTGAGACCTTGAAACCACACGGGACGCCGATGTGAGTCTAAGTGGCTGACTGAGGATCTCCCTCCAATGACACAAAAGGGGTAACGTACGTTGCCCCATGGGGCTATATTGATGTACCAACATATGCGATTTTTCATCACGTTTATACGCCACATACGGCGATTGTGTGCAGTCCTATATTCGGCCAGATAGGATCGCACATCTTGATATAACATTGCAGCTGGACTCGGACTGTTAACATTGGGATCGGGTCCATAGCCTGGATTTGCGGTTATTTGTGTTTTTGTACAATACATTGTTTTAGGGTCCATTAGGTATGTAAATTTTTATGTGAGCATTTTATGTGTGTTAAATTAGGTTATTGACACCCTACATTGGACGTTTCCAGGTAATTGAGTGCCCTCCAACAATATATTTACTTCACATTTTCTGATTCGGATTTGGGTGAATCCGTGGAGTGAGCACCGATTCCTTGGGGAGAAGGTGGGGTGAGCCGCTGAACATTAGTATATTCTCATGTTTAAGACACTCTCCTGTTCCGCGATCCACTAGTGCGCCCAGGGGTCCTCGTGGGGCTCGGCCTGCTGGGGACACTGTTGGAGTAGCGGGACAGGTCACGAATGTGCCTAGGGAGTCTTCGGTTCCGACTCCTTTGCAGGCAGATGCGGTAGTGCGTTTGCATGGTCGTCAGAGGGGAAGATCGCCAGGGTCTCGGAGGCAGATTGACCGGACTGGTGACAGCACGCAGCAACTGGTCCTGTCTCCGGTATCACCTGTGTTTTTCGTTCCGGCGTCCATGCCGACGCGATCGTGTATTCAAGCTGGACCGTTCGAGTGTCCGCGTGCACGCTCGAGAGGAGGTTCACAAAAGGATACGCAGCTGAACGTACGCACATCTTATTTTCTACGCCGGCTGCTGACGGGGAAAATACCTGTACCTAAATTCTAGTAGATTAGAGGGCATACATAGGTTAAGTGACTGAGGACCAGCCTAGGCCGCACAAGTGTCAGGGATTGGGATCATTATATGACCTATGAGGAATAGACATATGGCACTTTGTGATTGGCTAGCAGGTACTTAAAAGGTGATCTCCCTGGCTGGTCATTGCCCACTGTTGTTTTGACAACCCGGGTCTATATTGCAGTTCATATCCTCCCACACTTACCTGTGCATGACCTCTGCCTTTCTTGATTTATCTCTGGAGACTGCCTCTGGATACCTCATCTTTACTGAACAGTTTGTCTCGTGTATGACCTTGGATTGGACCCTGGAAATCCTGATGTCTCATCCCTAGGTACCACGTTACATGGACTAATACAGCGCATAAGAACTTTGGCCTGGTCACTGGCTGTCCCCTTGGTGTTTCCATGCACAGGTTATTATTTGGGTTGGTTACCTGTATATGTTTACTGGTTTGGACTGTACTGCTGTTTAATTAATAAATCCACTATTGTCTGGTTGCTTGGGGTTCTGTACCATTATAATATGCCACACAAATATGGCTGTTTAATGCCTCAGAGACTACGTGGTTTATATCTCAACAATTACAGTTCTTCCATGTATTACAGCTTGACACTGTGCACAAAAAAGAAAGAAAAATTCTATATTTTCTCTTTAAACCCACTGTAAAAAAGTAGAGTAAAATAACGTTATAATCATTGTGTGAGAATGGACAGAAAAATGTTAAATAATTCGAGCACCTTTTATTCACATTATTGAATGATGCTTAAATTTTGAAATGTCGTAAGTGTGAAGAAAACACTGTAAAACACTATGTTCCAGTCAAACAATTATGTTTAAGAGTTATAACATGCAGTGAAATGGCATGAAACAGAATTTTAAGGACTAAAAGCAATTCACGAAAGCAGCTTGACTAAAACAAGAGCAGCTATGGAAAAAAAAGGAAAAATCTGAAAGACATCAAACATCAAATGTAAGACAATGGGGCTAGCGGAATAATTGAACTGATTGTGGCGTGTGAGAAATAGCTTACAGTACAGTGCTAGTCTGTAACTCTAGATAATATATTTCATTATTGTAGATTTCATATTATCTCCATGTAAAGTTATTTACTGTGTGCTACTGATAAGTTACAGTATGTAGGTTCTTTCTTGAGACTAAGGTGTTGGTCATCTAGAATGGCCTCTAATGATGTGGCCATTTCTTTTGTGGCTTATTATCCACCAGCAATTATCAGCCAGGGCAATCAACAGGCTTCTTCATACAATCTAGCAGATTTTAATATTGGGCTCCTGCGTCAATAGAGACCACATGCAGCTGGTTGCACATATGGCATGTGTATACCTCTAATATTAAAGGGGTTTTCCAGTACTTTAATGATGGCCTATCCTCAGGATAGAACATCAATATCTGATCAGCAGGGGTCTGACTCCCAACACCCCCACTGATGAGCTATTCTGCAGTTGACGCAGAAACTACCCAGCTATGTCCATTTTTGTACTGGATGGAGCTGGCAACTGCGGTGCTGCTCACATTGAAGGGAATGGGGACATTGATGCAGTAACAAGCTCTGTCTACTACTCAGTGGGTGGACCTATATAGCTCTGGTGCTAGAGCCGCCCTGAAACACCTGATCAGCAGAGGTTTATGGTGTCAACCCCCCACTGATAAGATATTGATGCCCCACTCCCCACCTTAAATACTTATTAGCGCTATATGGAAGAAAATACCATTACATGATATCTGAAAAGATTCTCTGACTCTTAGGGGTCTCCACCTCTGTGTTGGTAATGTAGAATTACTTATACTTAATTGGAGCGCAAAAGAAGCAATTGTTTAGGGGCATCCAGCAATATAAAACTTTTATTACATGTCAGAAGTATTATTTAGGTAGCTTTTTCTAAGATTTTACTAAAGGAACTTTTTTTACTGGAAGTGACTGGCCATCAGAGTTAGATGCTGTGGACAAGACACCATCACAAATCTCTAAAAACGATGAGGAAGGGGAGAGAATCCTTTGTCTTTGAGAGAAGTTTTATATTTTGCTGACAAACTTATTCCCCCCAAAAAACTTTTTTTCTTTTTATTCCAGAAATATACATCATACTAATAAAAATGCCTAATGCAGTAGTTATGTATATTTCCCAAACCCACCTACCACCACACCCAAACTGGAAAGAAAGAGAGAAAAAAAGAATCTTATTTCAGAAAACCTGAAACTTCTTCGGGTAATGCCAAGAACCAAAAAAATAAATAAAAAACTTTTAAGTTATCCACATGTAAGGTGACATTGTTGGGTTGTAATTATGTCTTTTCTCTGTTACTTGGAATGTGATATGATCTCCTGTGTGTGAACTCAGCTTGTCTGACTTGATCTTGGTTACCTTCTTTACAGTGTGCTAGGTCCCTTTGGTTTGGCCTTAGCACTTAGTTGTTAGGGACTGATGCCAAGGTGTGGGCTCCTGTTTAGGGCAGATCCTGAAAGCAGGTAGGGACAGAGGTGGGTGGAGGTCAGGGCTGCATGGTTCCCTACCAAGACTGTTACTTCTATGTCAGGAGGATTTCCCAACATATAGATTCAATGGATAACATATTCCACTGTATAGACAAACAGAGGCATGTCACAATCAGGAGCCTATAAATAAATAAAAAATGTATACTCTCCTGGCCTACTCCAAAAGAACATTCCTTTGGATAACTTGAGTTGATGTATAGCTAGAATATTAGAAAACCACTGAAAATGGTGCACTACAATGGTGAATGCAATTGACAATATATGGTTAACCCTCACACTGATATTAAAATGAGACATTCGCCAATATATTCTTATATCAAGAACATACCGGGGCCCGTGCACCTCGTGAAGGTCTCTCAAAATGGCACGGGACCTAACTCTATCCTACCTATGCCGTAGGGACAGTTTATGTTAGGTGCATAAAATCCAACACACATCCAGTATGAAATCACACATACAATGGGAGGAGGGAGGAGACTGTGAGTCCCACCTATGACTGGCTCATTGGATGCATCTTAATATTACCCATAGATCAGAATTAAGGCACATTCAAACCTGAGGTTGCCCCACCTCCAGGCATAAATATACAGACAAAATCACAGAATGAAGTGGTTTAAAAGGCAAAAGATGCTCAAAACCCCAAATACTGTAGTGCATTTCTACCTGGGGGAGCAAATCCTGCCCATGTGATCCATTGCTAACAGCAATCCCCAGCAAGAATGCATACAATGGAGGATACCTGAAGCGGACCACATGTACCACAGAAGCATCCTACACAGATCTTAAAAGCAGAAAATGTTTGAAATCCCATATGCTGTAACGCATTACTAACCGGGGGAACAAATCCTGCACATTTGATCCGTTACCAGCAACAATCCCCAGCAAAAAATGCATACAATGGAGGATGCCCGCAATGGATCACATGTAAGACAAATGTGATTTTGTATGTATATTTATGCCTGGAGGTGGGGCAACCTCAGGTTTGAATGTGCCTTAATTCTGATCTATGGGTAACATATTTATATTTATAGATTTATAGATTTTAGATCCCCTCAGAACACTGCGAAAAATACACATATAAGTGTATATACAGTATATACTACTACTGGACAATCGGGTGTATTGCAGTTTCATACTGCTATGCACAGAAACTAATGGAGATCTAAAAATATCTGAAATTCGGTGTTCCCATAGACACCAAGTTGTGTTCACATGAATTTTTAACATTTTTGGTATGATAAACCGCAAATATTCCCAACATCACATCATCTCATGATCAGGAATTAGTACCAATATTATTACCATATATTAATTTAACTCCCATGTGGCCTCCAGACTACTGCTAAACATTGTAATTTTCTAAAAAATAAAGTGATTCATTTTGGTTTTCTGGGAGTAAATTCCTAGCAGAGGTATGGATAGACACAAAGTCATTTAGAGGGAATGTATAATTTAAATCAGTTTAAGGTTGGGGTTGAGCGGCACTCCTATTGGAGAGTAGACGGTGCTCTGTGGTAAGGGTATGTCCAAATTTATATCAAAAAACCACGGCACTCTATAGAGAATTTATAAGTTGCTTATTTTATTATTATATTTCATATCTTTTTGTAAATCCATCCATAATAGTAGCCACTGGCCAACGTTTCGGTCTAATCTTAGACCTTGATCACGGCCTAGTATATAGACAAGTAGATAAATATTTACATTAATATATACAAAAGTGAAACAAGGAGTTATTACATATATCTCATGTTGACATTGTCATATTATGGTATAACATGTATAAGGGAGAACATGTCTAATATGCTGGAGAATAAATAAATAGCGCATCCAAAGCAACCATGTAGTTCTAGTATGGAGCTTGTTAAAAAATTGGTCGGCTTTACAGACTAAAGAAGGGGGGGGGGGGGGGAAAGGACAGGGAGGGGGGGGGGGAGGGAAAGGGAGGGGGGAGGAAGAGGAAAGAAAGGGGAAAGGGAATAATAGCATCAAATGGAACAGTAGTATTGTGAGATAAGGATCTCCAGTAAGAGTTGGCAGGATATGGATGTTATATCTGTGGAATCCAAACAATATAATGTTAGAATTAGGGACCAAAGAGATGTATCGTATCACATATTGCTATTTTACATTGAACAATGATTGCATAGATATAATAAAACACAATATAGTTAGGGAAGACAGTCATTAGGACAGAGCTAAAGGATAATAAGAGGGACCATTAGGCATCAGTGTGATAGATAGTCAGAACATCTGTAATGTAAAGTAAAGTAAAATAGGCATGCTATCAGATCACAGTCGTCTATATACTAGGCCGTGATCAAGGTCTAAGATTAGACCGAAACGTTGGCCAGTGGCTACTATTATGGATGGATTTACAAAAAGATATGAAATATAATAATAAAATAAGCAACTTATAAATTCTCTATAGAGTGCCGTGGTTTTTTGATATATAATTTAAATCAGGCATAATTTTTTTTTTGCCACTGTAGCATTCACATAAAAAACTAATATTGAAATATGTTTTCTGACTACTAGAGCAGTCACAATAAGCTGACACTAGGTAGACAGTCTGACGGATAATCAAAAGAACTCCAGAAGGTGCCATAACAAGTATGTGACAGCAATATGACCCATGTGAATAATTTTTTAATATTTCAATCAAAATTTGCTATGCTTTGTGTTACCTTACAAATAAATGTAATATTGGCATATATAATATCAACCACTTTAAATGCTTGTCATGCTTTTCCACTGCAAAATTTCACCACAGCAGACACATGTTCCTTGTTAACCACTTCACATCTGGGCCATTTGCCCCCTTCCTGACCAGGCCTAATTTTGCAAATCTGACATATGTCACTTTATGTGGTAATAGCTTTGGAACGCTTTTACTTATCCAAGCCATTCAGAGATTGTTTTCTCGTGACACATTGTACTTCATGATGGTCATAAATTTGAGTCAATATATTTCACCTTTATTTATGAAAATCCCAAATTTACCAAAAATTTTGAAAACTTAGCAATTTTCAAAATTTCTATTTCTCTGCTTTTAATACAGAAAGTAATACCTTATAAAATACTTATTTCTTAATATTCCCCATATGTCTACTTTATGTTGGCATCATTTTGTAAATGTCATTTAATTTTTTTAGGACGTTAGCAGGCTTAGAATTTTAGAAGCAATTTTTAAAATTTTTAAGAAAATTGCCAAAACCCACTTTTTAACCCCTTAGTGACCAAGCAAATTTTTTAAAAATTGCATTCCAAGAGCTAGAACTTTTTTGTTTTTTCGTAAATGTACTTGTATGAGGTCTTATTTTTTGCAGGACAAGTAATAGTTTTTAATGCACCATTTTAAGTACATGTAATGATTGATTAAAGCCAGCCATTTAGCGAAAAACCCCTTTGTTTACGTCAGTAAAAACACGTATGGGTGGTCACTAAGGGGTTAAGGACCAGTTCAGGTCTGAAATCATAGTGACCCCAATGTGACCCCAATGTACAAACTACACCCTGTAACGGTCGCGCACACACACACACACACAGGGGGGAGGGAAGTGACCACTGTGCTCCACCCTCACCCCTTGCCCTGCCTACTTGCCTCTTAAGTCCTAATGACAGGGGACAACTGGATAGCAATCCCTAGCTTGGAATAAGTGCAGGGAGGACAGACCAGACAAACAACAGAACGTGAACGGACCGAGTCAATACCAGGAGAGCAGCGAAGTACAAATGGAGCAAGCAGAGAATAGTCAGGAGAAGCCAGAGTCATAAATACCAGGAGAGTCGTAAAGTACCAAAGGAGTCAACAGAGGATCGTCAGGAGGAAGCCGGGGTCAGAATACCAGGAGAGCAGCAAAGTACACAAGGAGCAGGCAGAGGATCGTCAGGAAATCAGCAGAAGGTAAGTATGCCAGGTCACACAAAATCACAGGTGGAACCTAAATAACAGGCAACCTGTGGCCAGCAGGCTGCCTGTTTAAATACTAACTAGCAGGGGTCATGTGACGTGGCCAGTGTCTCATGACTCACCCTGCTGCAAATGGCTGAGCACCGAGTTCCCAGCTTGGTGCTCAGGCTTAATCTGGTTGCTGGGGGAACCGAAGACGCCGGCCACGCTGAGGAGACATGCGCGGCCGGGTCCGTCCGGCCCCCCATCACCTAGGAGACGAGGATGCTGCACGCGTCCTCGCTCCTGCACCGAGAGTAAGCGCATCGCCGGCGCCCCGTGACACACCCCTCAAGTTACTTTACAAACTTTGTTAACCCTTTAGGTGTTCCATAAGAATTAAAGGAAAATGGAGATAACATTTTTAAATTTAACTTTTTGGGCAGATTTTCCATTTTGATCCATTTTTCTTTAAAACATAGAGGGTTAACAGCCAAATAAAACTCAATATTTATTACCCTGATTCTGCGGTTTGCATAAACACCCCACATGTGGTCGTAAACTGATGTAAGGGCGCACGGCAGGGCACAGAAAAAAAGGAGCCCCATATGGTTTTTGGAAGGCAGATTTTGCTGAACTGGTTTTTAGATGTCATGTCCCATTTGAAGCCCCCCTGATGAACCCTTACAATAGAAACTCCCAAAAAGTGACCCCATTTTGGAAACTAGGGGATAAGGTGCCAGTTTTATTGGTACTATTTTGGGTACATATGATTTTTTATTGCTCTATATTATGTTTTTTGTGAGGCAAGGTAAACAAAAAATGGCTGTTTTGGCACTGTTTTTATTTTTTATTTTTTACAACATTCATCTGACAGGGTAGATCAGAGCAGGTTGTTACGGATGCAATTATATCAAAAATGTCTACTTTCTTTGTTTGTTTGTTTCAGTTTTACATAATAAAGCATTTTTTTATTATGTTTTTGTGTCTCCATTTTCTGAATGCCATATTTTTTTTATTTTTCTGCCGATCGTCTTGTGCAGGGGCTCATTTTTTTGCAGGAAGAGTTGACGTTTTTATTGGTACCATTTTTGGGTACATATTATTTTTTGATCATTCATTATAATACTTTATGGGGCAAGGTGACCATAAAATTGGTTGTTTAAGCACAGTTTTTATTTCTTTCTTTTTACAGCGTTCACCTGAGGGGTTAGGTCATGTGACATTTTAATAGAGCAGATTGTTACGGACGTGGTGATACCTAATATATATATTTTTTCTTATTTATTTAGGTTTTACACAATAATGGCATTTTTTAAACAAAAATGTCTCCATAGTCTGAGAGCCATAGCTTTTTTATTTTTTGACCGATTGTCTTAGTTAGGGTCTCATTTTTTGTGGGATGAGGTGAAAGTTTTATTGGTACTATTTTGGGGGCTTATGCCTTTTTTTAAAATCAATAGTTTTTATTTGTATTTTGATTAAAAGTACATCAAATACAACAGGTTGTACAAAGCCACATTGGCAGTACTGACATTGGTTCGTAGCATAGGGTTTAAAGGCATTAACATCAAATCTACATAAAGAACAAAACAGGTAGGGGGAAAGGGATTAACATCTCTGAAGGTAAGTCCAGCAATTTCTCGTACAAGGATTCTCTCCTTTACACAGAAGAGCTTAGTCTAAGGATTGTGTTGCATATTTAGATTTACTCCAGGAACTCCACACCTCTGCGAACTTGGATAAGGAATGCCCGACTCTCGCTATAGTTTTGTCAGATACAGTACAGACCAAAAGTTTGGACACACCTTCTCATTCAAAGAGTTTTCTTTATTTTCATGACTGAAGATTGTAGATTCACACTGAAGGCATCAAAACTATGAATTAACACAAGTGGAATTATATACATAACAAACAAGTGTGAAACAACTGAAAATATGTCATATTCTAGGTTCTTCAAAGTAGCCACCTTTTGCTTTGATTACTGCTTTGCACACTCTTGGCATTCTCTTGATGAGCTTCAAGAGGTAGTCACCTGAAATGGTTTTCACTTCACAGGTGTGCCCTGTCAGGTTTAATAAGTGGGATTCCTTGCCTTATAAATGGGGTTGGGACCATCAGTGGCGTTGAGAAGTCAGGTGGATACACAGCTGATAGTCCTACTGAATAGACTGTTAGAATTTGTAATATGGCAAGAAAAAAGCAGCTAAGTAAAGAAAAACGAGTGGCCATTATTACTTTAAGAAATGAAGGTCAGTCAGCCGAAAAATTGGGAAAACTTTGAAAGTAAGGGCTATTTGACCATGAAGGAGAGTGATGGGGTGCTGCGCCAGATGACCTGGCCTCCACAGTCACCGGACCTGAACCCAATCGAGATGGTTTGGGGTGAGCTGGACCGCAGAGTGAAGGCAAAAGGGCCAACAAGTGCAAAGCATCTCTGGGAACTCCTTCAAGACTGTTGGAAGACCATTTCAGGTGACTACCTCTTGAAGCTCATCAAGAGAATGCCAAGAGTGTGCAAAGCAGTAATCAAAGCAAGAGGTGGCTACTTTGAAGAACCTAGAATATGACATATTTTCAGTTGTTTCACACTTGTTTGTTATGTATATAATTCCACATGTGTTAATTCATAGTTTTGATGCCTTCATAGTCATGAAAATAAAGAAAACTCTTTGAATGAGAAGGTGTGTCCAAACTCTTGGTCTGTACTGTATATAAGTTGAGTTTAATTTAGGAAGTATTTCCGTTAGGTGGGGATATTGGAGACTTCCACTTCTGGGTAATCGCCAGTTTAGTTGATAAAAAAAAAGGTGTCCCAAAACCATGCGGAAATTTCGGGGAATACAGTCAATATCTATCAGAAGTAGAGCCAATGATGGTGAAGGGGTCAGCTGATAGCCTAGCAAATCAGAGGCAAGAGAGAAGGTTTCTCTCCATATGCTCAGGAAAGGAGGGCACGACTAAAGGATATGGTACAATGTGCCTCTCTGGCTGCATCCCCTCCAACAAGGTGTGATGATCCTGGGAAAATGTAAATTAGGCGGTCTGGTGTGTAATACCACCTCAATATGGTTTTCATTAGGGATTTGTAATGTAGGACACATTTGAAATTCTTCGAAATGAAGGTTAGGGCTGTTTGCCATTGCTTATCTGTGAAAGTTAAACCTAGTTCTTTTTCCCAGGTGCATAAAGGGGTTGTCTTAGTAAATTATTCTTTGTCCCTCAATATGTTGCATAAAGGGCGAAGGCAGGTGCTGAGTGGGGGTGGTAGCTTCCAAATCTTAAGAAGTTCTGGATTTTTTTCTATCAGTAGAGGGGAGTTAGTTTTAAGGAAGTGTCTTATACAAAGATATTTATAGAAGTCAGCGTTTGGTATCTGGAACGTGTGGTGTAAGTATTCAAAAGTGTGAAGGCTATCTGTCTCATACAGTTTTGACACTGAATCTAATCCCCGGGTCTCCCAAGATGAAACTGATAGATAAGGGATAAGGTAATTAAACACTGTTATAGGGGCAGAATGCGCCAGAGGACTAGATGAGTTCTGGCTTAACTTGTGGAAGTGAGACCAGTTTGTTAGTGCAATGGATACTAGGGTTGGGGTAGGCGGGTGAGTAAATGATGGATACAGGAACGCCATTAGGAGGGATTTGAGGTTATGCAATTGGACCCAATTTTTGGAGTATTCTTCTAGCCACCAGTCTCTTAGTTGGGTTATTTGTGAGGTTAGGAAATAGTCATAGATGTTAGGGAGGCCTAGACCGCCCTGTGATTTGACCCTTTGTATAATTTTTGTGGCTATTCTGGGTTTGTTTCGATTCCAGACAAAGGCGTTTAGCTGTTTGGTGCACTTATTGAAAAAAGATTTAGGTGGAGTAATGGGTAACGTCTTAAATAGGTATAATAGCTTAGGGAGTGTAAACATCTGGAAAGACGCTATACGGCCTGTCCATGATATTTCGTATTTTGCTAGGTTACGTAAATCACTTTCCATAGTGGCCAGGAATAGAGGATGATTCGCCTTGTAGAGATGAGAAAGGGATGGTGTTAGTTTTATCCCTATAAAATCTACTTGGTCTATTTGCCAGTTTAATGTGAAGGACTCCTTTAAAACGTTTACCCATTGGGGGGTCATGTTAAGAGGGAGCGCTTTTGACTTAGTAGCGTTGAGCTTATAAAATGACAAGTCTCCCAAGTGGGATATTATATCTATAGCAGATTTGAGAGATGTATGGGGGTTTGTCAGAGACAAGATAATGTCATCAGCATACAAGCTGATGAAATGTTCCCTAGTACCTATAGCCACTCCCGTGACTTCCAAGCGCTGTCTAATTGCTTGGGCTAGTGGCTCAATTGAAAGTATAAACATCAAAGGCGATAAAGGGCAACCCTGTCGGGTACCATTAGTGATGTCGATGTCGAAGGGGTCTGAGAGAGCACCATTGACCCAAACCCTGGCACTAGGTTGGGTGTAAAGTGCAGTGATAGCCGACAGGATTGCCCCAGAGAAGCCCAGCTTTGACAGGACCGCAAAAGTGAACTACCAGTTAATACAGTTGAATGCCTTCTCGGCATCGAGTGTAACCAATAACGTCGGGGTTTTGGATTTCTGAGCTTAATCTATTATATTCAGAATGTGTCTAGAATTCTCTTGTATTTGCCTACCCTTGACAAAACCTACTTGGTCCGCGTAGGTGAGATTAGGGATAAGTGGAGCTAGACGGTTAGCTAGTACTATAACTAGTACTATACTAGTAACTATGATTACTCCTGACCAGTGTGAATTAGTGTGAGTATATAGCTTGGCCTGCTCTCCCTCATTCATTTGGCACCAGGAGAGATATAGTTCTGGACTCTCATTGCATTCTTTGGTGGCCATTTGGCACCAGGAGTGGTGTGGAGTGGGCCCGCATGCATGTTGGTACCTGCATTGCTTGGATATAATGGAGGCCATTAAAGCAGGCCCAGCATGCATGTGTAACCTACACTCCCTGAATTGTATGGTAGCCGTCATGGCACATAACAGGTAGAATTTAGTGTTAGGAACCCGTCTTACAGAGATCGCCTTGACATGCGGCAGACGGGCTCAAATAATTTTGTACAAAATAATTTGCCAAGCATCTCTAATTTATAAGCATAGCACTAGCAATTATGCATTATTTTTTTACTTTATTTGGTTTGCAGAGAGCTGTTGCATTGCATGTTTTGTTTTACAGTAACTATATTGCTTCCAACATTTCTTTTGTGAGGGAACCCGTATTCATAGTTTGTTGGAATATTTAGAGCAAGTATGGGGAGAGTTCTTTCTGAGACATTTTATAATATGTGTTCGAGAATCCATATGGGCCAGGAGCTTTGTTATGGGGTAATTTTTTGATAACTCCTAAAATTTCCTTCTCCGAGACGGAGGAGTTTAGATCTGCCAGCTGAGCGCTGGTTAGGCAAGGAAGATTTAGGGAAAGAAGGAATTTGTCCATAGCCTCTGTTATCTGAGGGGAGGGATCTGTTGATGGAGAGATGTTATATAGAGATTCAGAAAACCTTAAATTTGGGAAGGTTTGCTAGTCCATAAGGTTTTGCGATTTTCCTTCCTGATTGTGGTGATGTAAGGAACGGGATTTTAGCTTTAAAAGCCCTTTCTTTTAATCTGTGAGCTAAGAGTTTCCATACCTTTGCTATCTTGGGATAGTAGAATGTGTTTAGGGTTTTTAAACATTTTTCATGTCTGTATAGCAGGCAGTCTTTTAGTTGAAGTCTTAAATCTTGCAATTGGTTTGCAGTATGGACTGAAGGGTTAGCCTTATTTTGTGACTCTAAGGACTGGAGCTGACTCAATAAGTTGGAAGTACGTTCCTCTCTTTCTTTTTTTGCTGTGGAGCCAATTTTAATAAATATTCCTCGCATGAATGCTTTGAGATCCTATATTTAGGGTGTTCCATTAGGTAAGTGTTGTTGCGCCTTGGAGAGTAAGGGGGTCTGATGTTATTTTCGCTAATAGTTAGAGTGATTGGCGCATGATCGGACCATGTTATCAGTTTAACTGAGGAGTGAGTTGTGTTTCGTAAGAGGGATCTCTCAGCTAAAAAGAAATCTATTCTGGAATATAAATTATGAGCATTCGAGAAAAACAAATAATCTCTTTCTCTGTCATGGTGGATCCTCCAGACATCGAATAGATCTTCTCTCAATAAAAGGGAAGCCATAGCAGGGGAATGATCTCTGTGTTGAGTTGTAGAGTCTAAGAGAGGATCCAGCACGACATTGAAATCTCCCCCCCACAGAACCAGGCCTTATTTTATTGAGTTCACATTATTCATTATTCTCCTAAAAAAGGAAATCTGATGTTGATTTGGAGCATATAGAAATACTAGGGTGTATGTCACATTATTTATGGAGGCCACAAGGATAATATATCGGCCATTCTGATCTATAATGGATTTATTCAGCAGAAAAGCTACCGAATCTTTTATTGCTACCATTACACCCCTCTGTTTCTTGGGGTAATGGGAGTTGAAAATATGGGGAAAATGGATATTCTTCAACCTATGAGCATTTTCTTTTTTTAAGTGAGTTTCGGAGGCACATAATATATCGCACTTTAGGGCTCTCGCCTCCTTCCACAGCATAGATCTTTTAAATTGGCTGTTCAGGCCCTTAGTGTTAAGGGCAACTACTTTAAGAACCATTTATGAACTGGTTCATGCTGTGAAAGCATAAACTATTGTTAGATGGGTAATACAGTACGGAGAGATAATAATAGGCAGCATTCCCTAGGAGTATGAGTTTTGGAGACTTGGCAAGGTAGTTCATTGTGATAAATTCACCATTCATAGAATGTGTCGGCAGATAAGAACCATTTGGCCCATCTAGTCTGCCCAATATACTAAATACTATGGATAGCCCCTGGCCCTATCTTATATGAAGGATGGCCTTATGCCTATCCCATGCATGCTTAAACTCCTACACTTAAACTCCTACACTGTATTGTGCATGTATCAGGTGTACAGTCGTGGCCAAAAGTTGTGAGAATGACACAAATATTAGTTTTCACAAAGTTTGCTGCTAAACTGCTTTTAGATCTTTGTTTCAGTTGTTTCTGTGATGTAGTGAAATATAATTACACGCACTTCATACGTTTCAAAGGCTTTTATCGACAATTACATGACATTTATGCAAAGAGTTAGTATTTGCAGTGTTGGCCCTTCTTTTTCAGGACCTCTGCAATTCAACTGGGCATGCTCTCAATCAACTTCTGAGCCAATTCCTGATTGATAGCAACCCATTCTTTCATAATCACTTCTTGGAGTTTGTCAGAATTAGTGGGTTTTTGTTTGTCCACCCGCCTCTTGAGGATTGACCACAAGTTCTCAATGGGATTAAAATCTGGGGAGTTTCCAGGCCATGGACCCAAAATTTCAACGTTTTGGTCCCCGAGCCACTTAGTTATCACTTTTGCCTTATGGCACGCTGCTCCATCGTGCTGGAAAATGCATTGTTCTTCACCAAACTGTTGTTGGATTGTTGGAAGAAGTTGCTGTTGGAGGGTGTTTTGGTACCATTCTTTATTCATGGCTGTGTTTTTGGGCAAAATTGTGAGTGAGCCCACTCCATTGGATGAGAAGCAACCCCACACATGAATGGTGTCAGGATGCTTTACTGTTGCATTGACACAGGACTGATGGTAGCACTCATCTTTTTTTCTCCGGACAATCCTTTTGTCTGATGCCCCAAACAATCGGAAAGAGGCTTCATCGGAGAATATGACTTTGCCCCAGTCCTCGGCAGTCCATTCACCATATTTTCTGCAGAAGATCAATCTGTCCCTGATGTTTTTTTGGGAGAGAAGTGGCTTCTTTGCTGCCCTTCTTGACACCAGGCCATCTTCCAAAAGTCTTCGCCTCACTGTGCGTGCAGATGCGCTCACACCTGCCTGCTGCCATTCCTGAGCAAGCTCTGCACTGGTGGCACTCCGATCCCGCAGCTGAATCCTCTTTCTTGGACGCCCTGAAGCCTTCTTAACAAGAATTGATCCTCTTTCCTTGAAGTTCTTGATGAGCCTATAAATTGTTGATTGAGGTGCAATCTTAGTAGCCACAATATCCTTGCCTGTGAAGCCATTTTTATGCAACGCAATGATGGCTGCATGCGTCACCATGGTTAACAATGGAAGAACAATGATTTCAAGCATCACCCTCCTTTTAACAGGTTAAATCTGTCATTTTAACCCCATCAGCCTGACATAATGATCTCCAGCCTTGTGCTCGTCAACATTCTCACCTGAGTTAACAAGACGATTACTGAAATGATCTCAGCAGGTCCTTTAATGACAGCAAGGAAATGCAGTAGAAAGTTTTTTGGGGGATTAAGTTAATTTTCATGGCAAAGAAGGACTATGCAATTCATCTGATCACTCTTCATAACATTCTGGATTATATGCAAATTGCTGTTATAAAAACTTAAGCAGCAACTTTTCCAATTTCCAATATTTCTGTAATTTTCAAAACTTTTGGCCACAACTGTACATAATGGGGAAGGAAATCAGAAAGGTTAAACAATACAATAAAACTATATAAAGAAGGGTTAACGGATCGGTATAACATGCCGATAATCAGCCTATTGGGCGCCTCCCTATCTACGATGGTAGAACCTCATGTCCACAGGTCAGCGAGTAGACCTCCTTTTCTGGGAAACTAGTTGCCATCCAGAAGACAAATAAGTGGGTGAGCTTGATCCTAGGTTAGTGTCCTCCATTGAGATGTTCCAAGAGTCCAGGAGTTTCTTTCCGGATTCCCCTGGTGGTGTATCAGAACTTTTGTTGGGAACCCCAACCTACACTCACCTAAAGAATTATTAGGAACACCTGTTCTATTTCTCATTAATGCGATTATCTAGTCAACCAATCACATGGCAGTTGCTTCAATGCATTTAGGGTTGTGGTCCTGGTCAAGATAATCTCCTGAAATCCAAACTGAATGTCAGAATGGGAAAGAAAGGTGATTTAAGCAATTTTGAGCGTGGCATGGTTGTTGGTGCCAGACGGGCCATTGACCCAAACCCTGGCACTAGGTTGGGTGTAAAGTGCAGTGATAGCCGACAGGATTGCCCCAGAGAAGCCCAGCTTTGACAGGACCGCAAAAGTGAACTACCAGTTAATACAGTTGAATGCCTTCTCGGCATCGAGTGTAACCAATAACGTCGGGGTTTTGGATTTCTGAGCTTAATCTATTATATTCAGAATGTGTCTAGAATTCTCTTGTATTTGCCTACCCTTGACAAAACCTACTTGGTCCGTGTAGGTGAGATTAGGGATAAGTGGAGCTAGACGGTTAGCTAGTACTATAACTAGTACTATACTAGTAACTATGATTACTCCTGACCAGTGTGAATTAGTGTGAGTATATAGCTTGGCCTGCTCTCCCTCATTCATTTGGCACCAGGAGAGATATAGTTCTGGACTCTCATTGCATTCTTTGGTGGCCATTTGGCACCAGGAGTGGTGTGGAGTGGGCCCGCATGCATGTTGGTACCTGCATTGCTTGGATATAATGGAGGCCATTAAAGCAGGCCCAGCATGCATGTGTAACCTACACTCCCTGAATTGTATGGTAGCCGTCATGGCACATAACAGGTAGAATTTAGTGTTAGGAACCCGTCTTACAGAGATCGCCTTGACATGCGGCAGACGGGCTCAAATAATTTTGTACAAAATAATTTGCCAAGCATCTCTAATTTATAAGCATAGCACTAGCAATTATGCATTATTTTTTTACTTTATTTGGTTTGCAGAGAGCTGTTGCATTGCATGTTTTGTTTTACAGTAACTATATTGCTTCCAACATTTCTTTTGTGAGGGAACCCGTATTCATAGTTTGTTGGAATATTTAGAGCAAGTATGGGGAGAGTTCTTTCTGAGACATTTTATAATATGTGTTCGAGAATCCATATGGGCCAGGAGCTTTGTTATGGGGTAATTTTTTGATAACTCCTAAAATTTCCTTCTCCGAGACGGAGGAGTTTAGATCTGCCAGCTGAGCGCTGGTTAGGCAAGGAAGATTTAGGGAAAGAAGGAATTTGTCCATAGCCTCTGTTATCTGAGGGGAGGGATCTGTTGATGGAGAGATGTTATATAGAGATTCAGAAAACCTTAAATTTGGGAAGGTTTGCTAGTCCATAAGGTTTTGCGATTTTCCTTCCTGATTGTGGTGATGTAAGGAACGGGATTTTAGCTTTAAAAGCCCTTTCTTTTAATCTGTGAGCTAAGAGTTTCCATACCTTTGCTATCTTGGGATAGTAGAATGTGTTTAGGGTTTTTAAACATTTTTCATGTCTGTATAGCAGGCAGTCTTTTAGTTGAAGTCTTAAATCTTGCAATTGGTTTGCAGTATGGACTGAAGGGTTAGCCTTATTTTGTGACTCTAAGGACTGGAGCTGACTCAATAAGTTGGAAGTACGTTCCTCTCTTTCTTTTTTTGCTGTGGAGCCAATTTTAATAAATATTCCTCGCATGAATGCTTTGAGATCCTATATTTAGGGTGTTCCATTAGGTAAGTGTTGTTGCGCCTTGGAGAGTAAGGGGGTCTGATGTTATTTTCGCTAATAGTTAGAGTGATTGGCGCATGATCGGACCATGTTATCAGTTTAACTGAGGAGTGAGTTGTGTTTCGTAAGAGGGATCTCTCAGCTAAAAAGAAATCTATTCTGGAATATAAATTATGAGCATTCGAGAAAAACAAATAATCTCTTTCTCTGTCATGGTGGATCCTCCAGACATCGAATAGATCTTCTCTCAATAAAAGGGAAGCCATAGCAGGGGAATGATCTCTGTGTTGAGTTGTAGAGTCTAAGAGAGGATCCAGCACGACATTGAAATCTCCCCCCCACAGAACCAGGCCTTATTTTATTGAGTTCACATTATTCATTATTCTCCTAAAAAAGGAAATCTGATGTTGATTTGGAGCATATAGAAATACTAGGGTGTATGTCACATTATTTATGGAGGCCACAAGGATAATATATCGGCCATTCTGATCTATAATGGATTTATTCAGCAGAAAAGCTACCGAATCTTTTATTGCTACCATTACACCCCTCTGTTTCTTGGGGTAATGGGAGTTGAAAATATGGGGAAAATGGATATTCTTCAACCTATGAGCATTTTCTTTTTTTAAGTGAGTTTCGGAGGCACATAATATATCGCACTTTAGGGCTCTCGCCTCCTTCCACAGCATAGATCTTTTAAATTGGCTGTTCAGGCCCTTAGTGTTAAGGGCAACTACTTTAAGAACCATTTATGAACTGGTTCATGCTGTGAAAGCATAAACTATTGTTAGATGGGTAATACAGTACGGAGAGATAATAATAGGCAGCATTCCCTAGGAGTATGAGTTTTGGAGACTTGGCAAGGTAGTTCATTGTGATAAATTCACCATTCATAGAATGTGTCGGCAGATAAGAACCATTTGGCCCATCTAGTCTGCCCAATATACTAAATACTATGGATAGCCCCTGGCCCTATCTTATATGAAGGATGGCCTTATGCCTATCCCATGCATGCTTAAACTCCTACACTTAAACTCCTACACTGTATTGTGCATGTATCAGGTGTACAGTCGTGGCCAAAAGTTGTGAGAATGACACAAATATTAGTTTTCACAAAGTTTGCTGCTAAACTGCTTTTAGATCTTTGTTTCAGTTGTTTCTGTGATGTAGTGAAATATAATTACACGCACTTCATACGTTTCAAAGGCTTTTATCGACAATTACATGACATTTATGCAAAGAGTTAGTATTTGCAGTGTTGGCCCTTCTTTTTCAGGACCTCTGCAATTCAACTGGGCATGCTCTCAATCAACTTCTGAGCCAATTCCTGATTGATAGCAACCCATTCTTTCATAATCACTTCTTGGAGTTTGTCAGAATTAGTGGGTTTTTGTTTGTCCACCCGCCTCTTGAGGATTGACCACAAGTTCTCAATGGGATTAAAATCTGGGGAGTTTCCAGGCCATGGACCCAAAATTTCAACGTTTTGGTCCCCGAGCCACTTAGTTATCACTTTTGCCTTATGGCACGCTGCTCCATCGTGCTGGAAAATGCATTGTTCTTCACCAAACTGTTGTTGGATTGTTGGAAGAAGTTGCTGTTGGAGGGTGTTTTGGTACCATTCTTTATTCATGGCTGTGTTTTTGGGCAAAATTGTGAGTGAGCCCACTCCATTGGATGAGAAGCAACCCCACACATGAATGGTGTCAGGATGCTTTACTGTTGCATTGACACAGGACTGATGGTAGCACTCATCTTTTTTTCTCCGGACAATCCTTTTGTCTGATGCCCCAAACAATCGGAAAGAGGCTTCATCGGAGAATATGACTTTGCCCCAGTCCTCGGCAGTCCATTCACCATATTTTCTGCAGAAGATCAATCTGTCCCTGATGTTTTTTTGGGAGAGAAGTGGCTTCTTTGCTGCCCTTCTTGACACCAGGCCATCTTCCAAAAGTCTTCGCCTCACTGTGCGTGCAGATGCGCTCACACCTGCCTGCTGCCATTCCTGAGCAAGCTCTGCACTGGTGGCACTCCGATCCCGCAGCTGAATCCTCTTTCTTGGACGCCCTGAAGCCTTCTTAACAAGAATTGATCCTCTTTCCTTGAAGTTCTTGATGAGCCTATAAATTGTTGATTGAGGTGCAATCTTAGTAGCCACAATATCCTTGCCTGTGAAGCCATTTTTATGCAACGCAATGATGGCTGCATGCGTCACCATGGTTAACAATGGAAGAACAATGATTTCAAGCATCACCCTCCTTTTAACAGGTTAAATCTGTCATTTTAACCCCATCAGCCTGACATAATGATCTCCAGCCTTGTGCTCGTCAACATTCTCACCTGAGTTAACAAGACGATTACTGAAATGATCTCAGCAGGTCCTTTAATGACAGCAAGGAAATGCAGTAGAAAGTTTTTTGGGGGATTAAGTTAATTTTCATGGCAAAGAAGGACTATGCAATTCATCTGATCACTCTTCATAACATTCTGGATTATATGCAAATTGCTGTTATAAAAACTTAAGCAGCAACTTTTCCAATTTCCAATATTTCTGTAATTTTCAAAACTTTTGGCCACAACTGTACATAATGGGGAAGGAAATCAGAAAGGTTAAACAATACAATAAAACTATATAAAGAAGGGTTAACGGATCGGTATAACATGCCGATAATCAGCCTATTGGGCGCCTCCCTATCTACGATGGTAGAACCTCATGTCCACAGGTCAGCGAGTAGACCTCCTTTTCTGGGAAACTAGTTGCCATCCAGAAGACAAATAAGTGGGTGAGCTTGATCCTAGGTTAGTGTCCTCCATTGAGATGTTCCAAGAGTCCAGGAGTTTCTTTCCGGATTCCCCTGGTGGTGTATCAGAACTTTTGTTGGGAACCCCAACCTACACTCACCTAAAGAATTATTAGGAACACCTGTTCTATTTCTCATTAATGCGATTATCTAGTCAACCAATCACATGGCAGTTGCTTCAATGCATTTAGGGTTGTGGTCCTGGTCAAGATAATCTCCTGAAATCCAAACTGAATGTCAGAATGGGAAAGAAAGGTGATTTAAGCAATTTTGAGCGTGGCATGGTTGTTGGTGCCAGACGGGCCGGTCTGAGTATTTCACAATCTGCTCAGTTACTGGGATTTTCACGCACAACCATTTCTAGGGTTTACAAAGAATTGTGTGAAAAAGGAAAAACATCCAGTATGCGGCAGTCCTGTGGGAGAAAATGCCTTGTTGATGCTAGAGGTCAGAGGAGAATGGGCCAACTGATTCAAGCTGATAGAAGAGCAACGTTGACTGAAGTAACCACTTATTAAAACCGAGGTATGCAGAAAAGCATTTGTGAAGCCACAACACGCACAACCTTGAGGCGGATGGGCTACAACAGCAGAAGACCCCACCGGGTACCACTCATCTCCACTACAAATAGGAAAAAGAGGCTACAATTTGCACAAGCTCACCAAAATTGGACTGTTGAAGACTGGAAAAATGGTTTCTTGAACATGACAATGAGTTCACTGTACTAAAATGGCCCCCACAGTCACAAGATCTCAACCCAATATAGCATCTTTGGGATGTGGTGGAACGGGAGCTTCATGCCCTGGATGTGCATCCCTTAAATCTCCATCAACTGCAAGATGCTATCCTATCAATATGGGCCAACATTTCTAAAGAATGCTATCAGCACCTTGTTTAATCAATGCCACATAGAATTAAGGCAGTTCTGAAGGCAAAAGGGGGTCCAACACCGTATTAGTATGGTGTTCCTAATAATTCTTTAGGTGAGTGTATATGGGACATTGTTTTACCTCAGTGCAGTGGTGAATGCGCTTAGTGTCCAACGTTGCTGGAGGGTGACAGCCGACAGGTCTGCAAACATTTTAATTTGGTGATATGGGGCAGGTAAAGTTCCCAATTTCCTTGCTGCAGCCATTAGTGCTTCTTTAATGTGGAAGAAGTGCACCCTCACTAGCACGTCTCTTGGAGAGGAGTCTGGGAGATGCTTTAGTCTCATTACCCTGTGTGCTCTGTCTAGGATTAGATCATGAGAGGAAAGAGCTGGGATCAGGTTTTTCATGAGGCTTTGAAGATAGGATGCCAGATCTTCTTCAGAGATGCCGCAGAATTTAAGATTATTGCGGAGGGACCTGTCCTCAAGGTTCACTAATTCGGCTCTGAGGTGGTTCAGTTCTTCTGATAACTCATTATGCGTGTCGATGAGCTGATTATGTGAGGTGGCAAAATAACCTATTTTAGATTCCACGTGGCCTCCACTGCTGTTTGGAGTGGGAGGACAAGGGAAGATAAATCTTTCTGTATGGATTGACTGAAAAGGACTAACATGTCCTTCAGCAGATTACCAGATGCTGGTTGATAATTTGTGGGGATCACCTGGATGGTGAGTATAGTATGTCTGCTCACCTCACTTGAAATTGCACGCGACTACCGCTCCGGAGTTGATGAGGAAGATGGCGCAGGTATGGAGGCGTGCTGCTCTGGGCTCATTGTCAGGAGGTTCCGGTCGACCCCGATCAGGTTTTGCGGTGTCGTGGGTTCGACGTTTTCTCCGCAGAGGTCTCCATCGGATCATTCCAGACATACGGGCGGTCAGGTCCTCATGCTCGAGGCAGAGAAGCGGTGCCATTTTGGCCTTGGCACTTTTCAAAGTAAAAGTCCAGCTTCCCCTGTTTCTTAACCGACCGTTTGACTCTGGTCATCATCGGGTCTGTCTGGTCTCAGTCAGTGGGTGTTATTCAGGTGGATATGGGGTGTTCAATCCCGCTGTCGCTGGAGGATCGCTGGAGCTCTCACTTCACGCAACCATCTTTCGCGACCAGCAAACCACGCCCCGCATATGCCTTTTTGATCGCTTGGTGTTTCACTTTTTGTGATGTTAGGTGTAAAAAAATGGCTTTTTGGCACAGTTTTTATTAAATTTTTTTTACGGTATTCACCCGAGGGGTTAGGTCATGTGATATTTTTATAGCGCTAGTTGTTACAGACGTGGCGATACCTAATATGTGTACTTTTTATTTATTTATTTCACTTTAACACAATAATAGCATTTTTGACAAAACATTTTTTTTTTTATGGTGTTTATCGGACTGGGTGGATCATGTGATATATTTATAGAGCCGACCGTCACACACGCGATAATACCAAATATGTCTATTTTATTTTTTCTATTTTTAACATTTTATTTTAATTCCTTACTTGGGGAATTTTTTTTTACATGTGAAACTTTTTTATTTTTTTTATTTTAACACTTTATTTTTTATTTTTTTATTTTACACTTTGTGTCCCCCATAAGGTCATACAAGACCTCTGGGGGACATTTAACTTCACTTTTTTTTCCCCCACTATTGATTTCTTCTGTAACTGGGGCTGACATAGTAGCCCCAGTTATGTCTCGTTCACTGTTTGGTCAGTGATTTTGAGCCAAAACCAGGTGTGGCTTTAAACACAGAACAGGTGCAGCTCTTTCCCTTATACAGTCCTGATCAAAAGTTTAAGACCACTTGAAAAATTGCAAAAAATCATATTTTACATTGTTGGATCTTAACAAGGTTCCAAGTAGAGCTTCAACATGCAACAAGAAGAAATGAGAGTGAGACAAAATATTTTTTGAGCATTCAATTAATTGAAAATAACGATTAAACTGAAACAGGCTGATTTCAGCTGATCCAAATTTTAGGACCACATGCCTTTAAAAGGCCAAATCTGTGCAAAGATGTGGATTCATTGTCATTTTCTGTCAGGTAGTCACACGTTGTGATGGCAAAGGCAAAAAAACTCTCCCTTTTTGAACATGGTCGGGTTGTTGAACTGCATAAACAGGGTCTCTCACAGCGCGTCATCACTGCTGAGGTGGGACACAGTAAGACAGTCATTTGGAATTTCTTAAATGATCCTGAGGGTTATGGAACAAAAAAGTCAAGTGGAAGACCCAAAGAAATTTCATCAGCACTGAGCCGGAGGATCCAATTGGCTGTCCGTCAAGACACTGGACGATCCTGAACGCAAATTAAATCCCTTACTGGTGCTGACTGCAGCCCCATAACCATCAGATGGCATCTGAGACTGAAGGGCTTTAAAAACAAAAAAACTTCTTCAAAGACCTCGTCTCCTTGAAGGCCACAGAACTGCTCATTTGGACTTTGCAAGAGAGCACCAAACATGGGACATTCAAAGATGGAAGAAAGTTTTATTCTCTGATGAGAAAAAATTTAACCTTGATGGTCCTGATGGTTTCCAATGTTACTGGCATGACAAGCAGATCCCACCTGAGATGTTTTCTACGTGCCACAGTGGAGGGGGCACCATAATGGTCTGGGGTGTTTTTTCCTTCAGTGGAACAATGGAGCTTCAGGAAGTGCAGGGGCGTCAAACGGCTGCTGGCTATGTCCAGATGTTGCAGAGAGCATTCCTCATGACTGAGGGCCCTCGTCTGTGTGGTAACGACTGGGTTTTTCAACAGGACAACGCTACAGTACACAATACCCGCAGGACAAGGGACTTCTTCCAGGAGAATAACATCACTCTTTTGGCCCATCCTGCGTGTTCCCCTGATCTAAATCCAATTGAGAATGGATGGCAAGGGAAGTTTACAAAAATGGACAACAGTTCCAGACAGTAGATGGCCTTCCGTCTTCACCACTTGGAGAAATGTTTCCACTAACCTCATGGAATTGCTTGCATCAAGCATGCCAAAATGAATTTTGGAAGGGATAAACAATAACGGTGGAGCTACTCATTACTGAGTTCATGTTTGGAAGTTGGATTTTTGTTTTGGGGGGGTTTATTTTATTTTTGGAGGTGTGGTTCTAAACTTTTGATCAGCTGAAAAACAGTCTGTTTCAGTTTATTCGTTGTTTTCATTAAACTGAATGCTCAAAAAATGTTTTGTCTCACTCCCATTTCTTCTTGTTGCATGTTAAAGCTTTACTTGGAACCTTGTTAAGATACAGCCATGCTAAATATGATTTTTTGCAATTTTTCAAGTGGTCTTAAACGTTTGATCAGGACTGTACCTTATGTCTATGGAGGCTCTAGTCCTGGTTATGGCTCACAATCACTGATGGAAATCACTGACCAAAACACTGACATGTGAATGAGGCTTTACAGGGGAAATACACCCCCCAGAAAGGCTGAACAGCACTATACAACGCTGTACAGCCTCAGTGCAGGGCTGATCGAGGTCTGTAGAAGACCCGCCAGCTCCTGCACTCTCCCGGCCCCATAGCGCTTCCTGATCTGTATATACAGCGCTCGTTGAGCACTGTGTATACAGCGATCTAGAAGACAGGGACACCTGGGAACTGTCCCTGCCTTCTCTCTTGGTTGCCCTGCTGTGACTGACAGCAGGCAACCCGCTCTGCAGCTGCACAATTAGCGTGCAGCTGCCATTTCTGAATGGACGTTCAGAAACGTCCATTCAGAGATAGAGATCCACCTCCCGGACATTTATAGTCAACGGGCAGATGGGAGGTGGCTAATAGACTGAAATTTATTAACTTGCCAATTAAAGGGGTTATCCAATGATTAATGTAAAAAATGAAAATCATATATAATCCAGTACATGGCAACCTCTTTCTAACAAAGCTAGAACCAGCCCTGTATCTCACATGGATCCAGAGATCTCCCCATTCATTGCTCCAATTGCTCTGCTAGATTTATTTCAAGCTGGCAGCTTAGGGGGCATATCCTTACTCAGAGGGCATATCCTGTCTACTGCAGTGGTAGATGGAACTGAGCATGTGCTTCCACCTCAGCGGGCAGGACAGAGAAAAAGAAAAAGAGCAAACAGCAGGTGGCGCTATACAGATAGATTTCTTTGAATAACGCAGTAGCTATGCCTTTACAAAATAATTCAGATCCGGGTGCTGGTTTGACAACTTTGGAATATTATTTGTGAGATGAACCCTTTAATTTTGTGATATTTGATAATATTAAACTTATGCATTGATTACCTTACTGAATCCTAATCTCATCAGCGGGTAGAACACAACTAATCTCCACATTGACTCATGTAAAAGTGCTCCATGATCTCCATTCAGCAGGATATTTTACATACTATTAAGAAAGTTATGTTTTTGACAGCCAACTATTATTTTGTACGTGTGCTTTTTTACATAATAGTGATGGGAAAAGTGTGCCTGTAATGCAGTTTATTACTTTATTTCACTCACTTATATAGTGCTGAAATATTCTGCAATGCTTTACAGACATTATCATTTGTAAAAAATAGTGTTGAGCGAAGCCAAACTATAAAGTTTGGGTCCGTACCAAACTTTGCGAGTTCGGGTACCCAGACCGGAACCCGAACTTTGCTGGAAAAGTTTGGGTTCGAGTTTGGTGTTCAGGCATTTAATAAAGCTTTTGAAAGGCTGCAGGGCAGCCAATCAACAAGCTTTTAAGCTGTGGGCACTAAGAAGCCATCACAACCATGCCTAGTAATGGCTTGGCTGTGATTGGCAGGCGCATCATGTGATCCAGCCTCTATAAAAGCTGGATCATGTGTAGCACCACCCATTCCTGTCCCAGAGCAGTGCAGGGACAGGAAGCAGGCAGCTGAAGCGAGGGAGAGTGTTAGGAATCTGGATATTTGTTTTGTGGGTGACCTATAATGATTTTTTGTGGGTGCAATACACCATCTTTGCACCCCTGACACAAAAATATAATAATAAATCTGGCTGTTAATTCTGTGGGTTACCTATAGTGATTGTTTTGTGGGTGCAATCCACCATTTTTGTACCCCTGATACAAAAATATAATTGTTAATATGCCTATTAGGTAGGCCAGTGACATATACCCATTTTTGGTGTGAGGTACACATGCACTGCATATGTGACAGGGAAATTAATATAGTTAATCCGTCTGTTAGTTTGGGGGTGACATATATTCCCATTTTTGATGTGAGGTACACCTGCACTGCATACGTGACAGGGAAATTAATATAGTTTATCTGTCTGTTAGTTCATTGGGTGACCTCATAGAATGAGGAGAGCATCAAATAAGGGATGTGGCCCTGGTAGTGGTTCTGCTGGTGCTGGTGGAGCTCCTGTTGCAGGGAGAGGATGTGGTCAATCTGTGCCAGCTACATGCCCAAATGAAACACCTTCCTCAGGTGCACATAGGCGACAGGACGTTCAGTGTCTTTTTGTAGGCCCGAATACCGGTGTACAAATGGTGAGGCCAGAACAAGTAGAGGCGGTAGTAGATTGGATGGCTGACAGTGCCTTCAGTTCCTTCACATTGTCTCCCGCCCGGTCCCCTGCTGAAAGCGCAGAGTTTGCTCCTGCAGCCCATGGGCATCTGTCTTTCACCTCACCCCCTTTCAAATCAGCCAAGCAGTCTGAGCCCCAAGTCATGCAGCAGTCTCTTTTTGATGACTCTGCTGGTGGGGTTTTCATGGGCCATCCACCTAGCCCTGCCCCAGAAATGGAAGAGATTTAGTGCACTGATGCCCAACCACTTATGTTTCAGGATGTGGACATGGGAGGACCACCACAGCACGTCTCTGATGATGATGACGAAACATAGGTGCCAACTGCTGCGGCTTTCTGCCATGTGCAGACCGGCAAGGAGGGCAGGGGTGAGGAGTTGGTAGATGATGATATAGAGGATGATGAGGTCCTAGACCCCACATGGAATCAAGGTCATGCGAGTGACGTGTGCAGTTCAGAAGAAGAGGTGGTGGTCACACAGCACCAGCCGCACAGCAAAAGAGGGAGCAAGGTGCAAAAGCAGAGTGGCTGTCCCCTAGCCAGTAGGCCTGCTACTGCCCACCGCACCCAGGGACTCAGCACACCAAAGCCAGCTCCAAAGAGTTCCCTGGCATGGCAGTTCTTCAGACAATGTGCTGACGACAAGATGTGAGTGGTTTGCATGCTGTGCAATCAGAGCCTGAAGCGAGGCATAAATGTTGTAAACCTGAGCACCACCTGCATGACCAGGCATTTAAATGCAAAGCACGAGCTGCAGTAGAGTACACACCGGAAAAACCACAAACGATCTCAGGCTTCTCTTGCTCCCTCTTCTGCTGAAGTCTTGGCCTCTTCCTCCACTCTGGAGTGACAGTGGTACCTGCCACCCCGCAAACAGGGGATGTGGCAGCAACACCACCACCTCCACCACCGTCGTCCCATGGAAGCGTTCAAACACTGGAGAGAAAGAGGAAGTACCCCCCTACCCACCCATGATCCCTGGCCCTGAATGCCAGCATTTCAAAATTCCTGGCCTTTAAAATGCTGTCATTCCGTCTGGTGGAAAAAGAGACTTTTAAAAACCTTATGGCAGTAGCTGTCCCACAGTACGTGGTTCCCAGCCGCCACTACTTTTCCAGGCGAGCCATCCCTGCCCTGCACAACCAAGTAGCGGACAAAATCAGGTATGCACTGTGCAATGCTATCTCCGGAAAGGTCCACATAACTATTGATACGTGGACCAGTAAGTACGGGCAGGGACGTTATATCTCCCTAACTGTACACTGGGTAAATGCAGTGGCGCTGGGCCTGAGGCGGATAGCAGTTTAGCGCATGTCCTACCGCCAACGAGGATTGCAGGACATTTCTCGTTGCCTCCTCCTTCGCTTCTTCCTTTACCGCCTCCTCATCCGGTCAGTGTAACACCTTCACCACCAACTTCAGCACAGCCAGGGGGAAATGACAGCAGGCTGTTTTGAAACTCATCTTTTTTGGGGGAAAAAACCACACCGCGCTGAACTAACCGGCTGAACTAACAGTCAGATTAACTATATTAATTTCCCTGTCACATATGCAGTGCACGTGTATCTTACACCAAAACTGGGTATATGTCACGCGTTGAACTAACAGACAGATTAACTAATATATTTTTGTGTCAGGGGTAAAGAAATGATGCATTGCACCCACAAAAAATCACTATAGGTCACCCACAGAATTAACAGCCAGATTAATTATTATATTTCTGTGTCAGTGGGGCAAATCTGGTGTATTGAACCCACAAAAAATCAATATAGGTCACCGACAAAACAAATAGCCAGATTCCTAACACTCTCCCTCACTTCAGCTGCCTGCTTCCTGTCCTTGTACTACTCTGGAACAGGAATGGGCGGTGCTACACGTGATCCAGCTATAGAGGCTGTGTCACATGATGCACCGGCCAATCACAGCCATGCCATTACTAGGCACAGCTGTGATGGCTTCTATGTGCCCACAGCTTAAAAGCTCTGCAGCCTGTAGCCTTTCAAAAGCTTTATTAAATGCCCGAACACCGAACTCAAACTTTTCCAGCAAAGTTCAGGTTCGGGTCTGGGCACCCGAACACGCAAAGTTTGGTACAGTACTTTACAGTTCAGGTTCGCTCAACACTAGTTATAGGAATTCAACATATGAGAGCTGAGATGTATTTTGGTGGTGCTGCTCCTTGCTATTGTTGGGGAACCAAAAGAGGTATCCAGAAAGTTTGGTATGTCCCTTCCCTTTTAAAATTAGCAGGGCTGGTATTAGAGGGTGGTAAACTGGCCAAAGCTGAAGACTAATGGGCTGTATGTTGAAGAATCTTTAGGCTTTAAGGGGGTCAGTTGCGCCATGTTGCATCAGAATCTGCGACTTCTTCCCCGCTCACGCCAGGTCTACCAAAGTGGTCGTGGTGTGGGTGGGGAAGAGGACGGACAGCAGGCCCATATCGTTCAACATTTTCTATGACTGTTTTAGGCATAGAAAATAGTCTAAATGTAAGACAGCAAGGAAGCTATCTTGCATTTAGAATCCAATGCATAGAACTACAAGTAACAGCACATTGCTTATCAAATGTACAAAGATATAAGCAAATGATTAATGTAAAATAAACTGCTTGGTTTCTATACTTACTGTTATAAAAAATCTAACAGTAAGCTCTTTCTGCATATTATTGATCAAAAATATGTCAGGCCCATCTACCAGCGACAAGGTGGCTTCCAACAGACGGGGCCTACTCTAACACATGTTGCTCCTGGGCTAACAGCCTACAATCTGGACAATCTGGGCAAAGTTGGACCCAGTTATAAGATACATGCCTCCCCTGGGCTTTAAGCCTACAATTTGGGCAAAGTAGAATACAGCTATGTAATTCTGCTGATTAAAAACACTGGGTAAATGGGCGGTGGTGCACGGTTCAAAATCGCCACCTCCCAGTGGTATTATCAAAGGAAGGGAAAAAATAAATGAACCAGTACCTCCATAATGTATAAATATGAGAACGCAGGTGCACGCTACCTTGGCTGAAACACAATGTAATACATAGAACTACAAGTAACAGAACACTGCTTATCAAATACACAAAGATATAAGCAAACAATGAATACAAAAGGTACTGTGCACCTGAGTTTTCATATTTATATCTTATGGAGGTGCTGGTTCATCTATTTTTTGCCTTCCTTTAATAATACCACTAGGGGGTGGCATCCCCTGTCGATGATTTTGAACTGTGCACCACTGCCCATTTACAGGGTTTTTTAATCAACAGTGGATGCACCAAAGTTATGTAGAGGCCGAAGAGTCATGGGGTGGATCATGGGAGCAGGTCCCCGGTGGCTGGATTTACTATAGGCTATTATGTAGTGTATAGGGAGAGAGCAGTCTATCTAGCCAAGACACCATGAATCTCCTGACAGGTTTCCTTTAAATATACTTGGGCTCAGGAAAGGCTGGACTCTATTGTTTCCTGAAGAATAATATGATGAAGAGACATGGCGGCAGCTCTCCAGTGGCTAGACTGACATACTTCTCTCTATTGTATAGGGAGAGAGCTGTCTATCTAGTCAAGCCCTGATTAAGGCAGAATGAATTTCCTGACAGATTGCCTTTGAATATACTTGGGCACAGGGAGGGCTGAGCTCAATCACTTCCTTAAGAATAATATATTGAAGAGTCATGGGTATGGGTCCTAAGTGGCTAGATTAACACCTTTCTCCCTATTATTGTATAAGTAGAGAACTCTTTATCTCATCGAGCCCTGATTAAGGCAGCATGAGTTTCCTAACAGGTTTTCTATGAATATACTTGGTCCTGGGGAGGGCAGTACTCCATGGCTTTATGAGGAATAATATATTGAAGAGTCAAGGGGGTGGGTCCCCAGTGGCTCGATTGACACTTCTATCCCTATTAGTGTATAAGTAGACGATCTAGTT
The DNA here is from genome assembly GCF_014858855.1 of Bufo gargarizans. Taxonomy (NCBI): domain Eukaryota; kingdom Metazoa; phylum Chordata; class Amphibia; order Anura; family Bufonidae; genus Bufo; species Bufo gargarizans. Next base: position 293,351,319 of record NC_058085.1, on the reverse strand, counting down.
AGTCAAGCCCTGATTAAGGCAGCATGAATCTCCTCTTAAAATATAATCACCTAGGGCTGTACTTCACATTTATCCAGAGAATAATAATATATTGACATTTCTCTGACAATTCCTATTTTTAATTCTTCTGCATACCTAAATCTAATGAAACTACAACTGAATACACAAGACATTCCCTTTAACTAGGTTTGATAAATATCACCTAAAATTTCTATGCCAACATTGCCATTGATAAGAATCAGATCAGGAAATGCTGATATGAGGTTACCGCAGAGTAGCAGCTTCAGGCCTGTAACTTCAAGAACTGTAAAACCAGTACATTATACAGGGGAATATTTTATTGTACATGAAAAGGCCTTTTATAATTACTTCTGGTAAGTCTTCTTTAAGAGATGACAGGATTGGAATACAAGATGATACTGTGCAGAATGGAGATAATTTATGGTAAGGATTATAGAAGCTGTGTATGAAGGCGTAGGATAATAACTTTATGCTGTTTATAATAGGCGAGCCCTATAGGGCCTGCTGTAGAACTTGAGTTACAGGAAGAGTAGTAAATGACTGGTAGTAGAGGCCTAAATGAAGAGTTTAAGGATAACTGTCATATTTTTCACTCAAAATTCAATTTTCATATATGTTGTTGCTGCTGAGGTGATAATTCATAATCATTAATTATTGTGTTCACATACCACTTGTTTAATAAGATTCCGTCCATAGCAACTGCTCCTCACAAGACTTCTTTCCGACTATCTTTTCAAGATGCCCTTACCCTGAGGCTAAGACCTCCCTCTCTAACTACCCAGAATTCATTCGGTTCATCTCATGAACGGGCAGCCTCACCCCAACCAATCGGCCTCCTCCTGAGTAGTTGATCGCAAATTTTCATCGCAAATATTCGAATCGCAAATTTTTATTGTGAATATCGGCACTATCCTGGTCCGACAGGAGCGCGCACGCAGCGTTCGGGACTTCCCACTACTACGTCTTCCATCTTCTGTATATAGAAAATAAGAGACGGAGGACACCAGGCAACGCTGTGTTAGCTGCACCACTGAAATGTCTGGGAGAGGAAAGAACATGATGCAATTACTAGGCAATTCAATACCTTCACAAAAGTATCAACTAGGGAGCTAAGGTAAACTTAGTCAGACCAATACAGTTACATAAAAATATATATACAGTATATGACAGTTACCCTTCAAATAGCATTCCTTATCTTTCATAATTGAGGTGTAATTCCGCTTTCTACAATATATTGTGGTATCTAAATACTGTTCTTTTAAATTATTTTACATTGTTTTCCTCATTTTTATACTTGGCTGCTTTTAAAGAAGCACTCAGACAAAATTTCGGATTCTCTGTCCCTTTAGAAAGGTACAGTACATAATATAGATTGTAATGAATGTAATATTTTTTTACTGCTGCCTGTATCTGTAAGTTATCCACTACCTTCTGGTCCTCAGCCATGTCATGTGACTGACACTCTGACTCTCAACTGACACAGCGTCTCAAGTGTGGACAGGAAGTCAGTTTCTGTGTTCACTCCTATGGGAACCTCAATGTGAGTCTCAGGAATGAATAGAGAAACTGAATTCCTGCTTACACTTAAGACGCTGTGTCAGTTGGAGAGTCACATGACATGGCTGATCGAGAAGATAACTCATGAAGACAGTCAATGGTAAAAAAGATAACTTTCACTACAATTTACAGCATGTACTTTTCTAGAGAACCAGAGAATTTAAAAAAATTGTGGGAGTATTTCTTTAAAGTTTGGCTATTTACACTTGAAGACAGTGTATAAGAATCATCACCATGTGTAGCTGGCCAGCTAAGACCTGTCCTAGGTTGCTAATATAGCTTATATGGTTATACAGCTAGACCTGCCAATAACCTTAAAGGGTTTCTGTCACCTGAAAAATGGGTATTGAGCTGGCTGACATTAGCGATGTGCTAATTTCAGCTGAACATAACTATATTAGTGCCATCTCACTGCCTAAAGCCTTTATTGAGAAAAACAAACTTTTATAATATGCTAATTAGCCTCTAGGAGTAGGGGGGCGTTGAACCTGCTCCTAAAGGCTCTGTTTGCCCACCTCTTTTCAAGCCCTTCTTCTCTTGATTGACAAGACGAGGCAGCGCTGCTCTCCTCCTGCTGGCAGTGTTTGCAGTGTAAATCTCACGCCGTTCAGTATTCAGCGCAAGCGCAGTGAAAGAAGGACGCTCGGCGGCTGCTGGCTTCCTCACTGCGCCAGCGCCGAATACTAAACGGAGTGAGATTTACACTGCAGACACGGCCAGCGGGAGGAGAGCAGTGCTGCCTGGCCCTGTCAATCAAGAGAAGAAGGGCGTGAAAAGAAGTGGGCAAACGGAGCCTCTAGGAGCAGGTTCAATGCCCCCCCTGCTCCTAGAGGATTAGATTATTATAAAAGTTCATCAGCCAGCTTAATATCCATTTTTCAGTTGTGGTGTCCCACAAGGCTCTGTCCTAGGACCCCTGCTCTTCTCTATCTACACTTTTGGCCTGGGACATCTAATAAAGTCCCATGACTTAAAGTATCACTCTTATGCTGACGACACACAAATCTATCTCTCTGGTCCAGACATCACCACCTTACTATCCAGAATCCCACAATGCCTATCTTTTATATCCTCCTTCTTCTCCTCTCGCTTTCTTAAACTTAACATGGATAAAACAGAATTCATCATCTTTCCCCCATCTTGCTCAAACCCCCAACAGACCTATCTATCACGATCAATAGCTGCACACTATCCCTGGTCAACCAAGTCCGCTGCCTTGAAGTGACCTTGGATTCTGCCCTCTCCTTCCGATCGCACATCCAAGGCCTTTCCACCACCTGCTGCCTCTAACTCAAAAACATCTCCCGCATCCACGCTTTCCTTAACTTTGAATCTGCGAAAATGCTTGTACATGCCCTCATCATCTCCCGCCTAGGCCACTGCAACATTCTCCTCTGTGGCCTTCCATGTAGCACTCTCGCACCCCTCTAATCTATCCTCAACTCCCCGACTAATCCACCTCTCACCCTATTACTCCTCTGCCTCTCCCCTCTGCCAATCCCTTCACTGGCTCCCCATTGCCCAGCGAATTCACTTCAAAGTACTAACAAATACCTACAAGGCCGTCCACAACCTGTCCCCTCCCTACATCTCTGAGCTACTTTCCCAATACATCCCCACACACACTCTCCGATCCTCACAAGACCTCCTTCTCTCCTCTTCTCCTCTCCTCTTATCACCTCTTCCCACAATCACCTCGAAGATTTCTCCCGTGCATCCCCCACACTCTGGAACTCGCTACCCCAACATATCAGACTCTCACGAACAGTGGAATTCTTAAAAAAAAATATTAAAACCCACCTCTTCAGACAAGCCTACAACCAGTGACCCTGCTGCCTCTATACCGCCATGACCAACTTCACCCGCACCTACTGTGTCCTTCTCCCATACCATGCAGATTGTAAGCCCTCACGGGCAGGGCCCTCTTTCCTTCTGTACCAGTTTGCAACTTGTCTTGTTTTTGATTAGTGCAATTGTCTGTATTATGTATGTATACCCCTTTCCATATGTACAGCGCTATGGAATGAATGGCGCTTTAATAATAAATAATAATAATATATGAAGAACAGTTGAAGTTGATAAAGAAGTTATTTCAAGCATTTGGTGTGCTTTTTAAACCTACTGTTTTCATAGAATGGCATTAGAGGAATTACAGAGTAACTAGTCTGGTTAGACTTAAAGTTAGAGATATCAAAATTATTCTAATGCCACAGCGCAAAAGGCACTTTATAGTGCTGCGCCTGCCACACCATGCACTGTTCTGTGTTAACCAGCAGAATTCCAAAATGTTTTTCTGTGAGTTAAACCTTGAAGGCTTTACTTCAGGATAGGCCATGGTTTGATCAGTGGAGGGCTGCAGTCCCTTCATGGTTTACCCAGGCACACAAATTACTTTGGCATACAGGAGTTTCACTGTAACAAATGAGAGAAAAAACATAAGGATGAGTAAACAGAGATCTTAAAGGGTTTCTACCACCAGATTTTGACATATTTAGCTGACTGACACTAGCGATCTGTTAGTGTCTGCAGTTCCTAACGGTGTTCTTGTATCACCTTTTGTCTGCAGCCGTTAACCTGAAAAAAAAAACTTTTATCGATATTCAAATGAGCGTCTTTTCAGCACCTAGAGGCTCCATCTACTCATCATTTCCCATCGCGTCCCTGCAGCCGTCCCCGCTCCTCTTGATTGACAGCCAACTTCTCTCCATCTCGGACGAATTCCCGCGACTGCGCCGTGCACTTCTGTATTCGGCGCATGCGCAGTGACTGTCAGACCGCTCCCTGCGCCGGCATCTTCACTGCGCCTGCGCCGATTACGTCACAGTGCTCCCCGGAAGAGATGACGCTGTATATATACAGTACAGACCAAAAGTTTGGACACACCTTCTCATTCAAAGAGTTTTCTATATTTTCATGACTATGAAAATTGTAGATTCACACTGAAGGCATCAAAACTATGAATTAACACATGTGGAATTATATACATAACAAAAAAGTGGGAAACAACTGAAAATATGTCATATTCTAGGTTCTTCAAAGTAGCCACCTTTTGCTTTAATTACTGCTTTGCACACTCTTGACATTCTCTTGATGAGCTTCAAGAGGTAGTCACCTGAAATGGTTTTCACTTCACAGGTGTGCCCTGTCAGGTTTAATAAGTGGGATTTCTTGCCTTATAAATGGGGTTGGGACCATCAGTTGCGTGGTGGAGAAGTCAGGTGGATACACAGCTGATAGTCCTACTGAACAGACTGTTAGAATTTGTACTATGGCAAGAAAAAAGCAGCTAAGTAAAGAAAAATGAGTGGCTACAAAGAAACTGGCTCACATGCGGACCGCCTCAGGAAAGGAAGACCAAGAGTCACCTCTGCTGCGTAGGATAAGTTCATCCGAGTCACCAGCCTCAGTAATTGCAGGTTAACAGCAGCTCAGATTAGTGACCAGGTCAATGCCACACAGAGTTCTAGCAGCAGACACATCTCTAGAACAACTGTTAAGAGGAGACTGTGTGAATCAGGCCTTCATGGTAGAATATCTGCTAGGAGACCACTGCTAAGGACAGGCAACAAGCAGAAGAGACTTGTTTGGGCTAAAGAACACAAGGAAAGGACTTTTAGTGGAAATCTGTGCTTTGGTCTGATGAGTCCAAATTTGAGATCTTTGGTTCCAACCACTGTGTCTTTGTGCAACGCAGAAAAGGTGAACGGATGGACTCTACATGCCTGGTTCCCACTGTGAAGCATGGAGGAGGAGGTGTGATGGTGTGGGGGTGCTTTGCTGGTGACACTGTTGGGGATTTATTTAAAATTGAAGGCATACTGAACCAGCATGGCTACTACAGCATCTTGCAGCGGCATGCTATTCCATCCGGTTTGCGTTTAGTTGGACCATCATTTATTTTTCAACAGGACAATGACCCCAAACACACCTCCAGGCTGTGTAAGGGCTATTTGACCATGAAGGAGAGTGATGGGGTGCTGCGCCAGATGACCTGGCCTCCACAGTCACCAGACCTGAACCCAATCGAGATGGTTTGGGGTGAGCTGGACCGCAGAGTGAAGGCAAAAGGGCCAACAAGTGGTGCTAAGCATCTCTGGGAACTCCTTCAAGACTGTTAGAAGACCATTTCAGGTGACTACCTCTTGAAGCTCATCAAAAGAATGCCAAGAGTGTGCAAAGCAGTAATCAAAGCAAAAGGTGGCTACTTTGAAGAACCTAGACTATGACATATTTTCAGTTGTTTCACACTTTTTTGTTATGTATATAATTCCACATGTGTTAATTCATAGTTTTGATGCCTTCAGTGTGAATCTACAATTTTCATTGTTATGAAAATAAAGAAAACTCTTTGAATGAGTAGGTGTGTCCAAACTTTTGGTCTGAACTGTATATATATGAGACATATATCAACCTCTCTCTCTCTATCTCTCTCTCTCTCTCTCTCTCTCTATATATATATATATATATATATGTAATAAAATATTTGCTCTTATAGAGCCATTAGAAATTGAATTCCTTGTTGATATAGGGATAATTCATTATAAAATATATATATTTATTTTTATATTTAATTAATGTTTTATTAATTGCCCACTTTCAATCGTTGGTGGTATAAGTAGTATTCGGTTGGGCTCTAAACAAAATACTTACCTAGTATGAAGATCCAGCGACGATCGTCAACGATGCTGCTTTCCACTCCTTGATGCCGGGCGTCATTTCTTCCGGGGAGCACTGAGACGTAAACGGCGCAGGCGCAGTGAAGATGCCGCGCAGGGACCGGTCCGACAGTCACTGCGCCTGCGCCGAATACAGAAGCGCACGGCGCAGTCGCGGGAATTCAGTCCGAGATGGAGCGAAGTTGGCTGTCAATCAAGATGAGCGGGGATGGTTGCAGACAAATGTGATACAAGAACACGGTTAGGTACTGCAGACACTAGCAGATCGCTAGTGTCAGTCAGCTAAATATGTCAAAATCTGGTGGTAGAAACTCTTTAAGTTTTGAAATTGCTAAACTTCTGAGTGGTTGAATGAGAGAGACAAGATCATTACTACAATTTTATTTCCACATTTTTGCTAAAATTTAGAATCATAACATCAATTAGGAAAGATTTTTCCTTAAAGAGGTTGTTTCATGAAAAATAATCTACAGTTTTTAAACCAGCACCTGGATCTGAATACTTTTGTAATTGCATGTAATTCAAAATTTAGCATAGCCACTGTTATTCAATAAAACGTATCTGTATGATGCCACCTGATGTTTGATTTTTTTCTTATTTCTTTGACCTGCTCACTGAGAAGGCCGATATATGCTCAGTTTCATTCTTCAACTGCCTCCTGATCTGTGATAGGGAGAGCTGAGACACGCCCAATTAGCTGCAGCAGAAAAGACACCCCCCTTGACTGCCAGCTTGATATAAATCTAGCAGAGCAATGAATAGGGAGATCTCTAGATCCATGTGAAGCACAGGGCTGGTTCTAGCTTTGTTAGAAAGAGATTGTCCTGTGCTATATGAGGTCTGATTTAAATTTTTTACATTAGTCATGGGATAACCCATTTAATTTGCTAACGTATAGGACAGGAGACTTTGACTGGCATTGCGATGTAGTCATTAGTGATGGACGAACATCATCCGGGACGGGTCACGAACGCGATCGTGCGAAAGCGATCAAATGTTCGCGAACCGCAAGTTTGTGACAGGCCCCATTCACTTCAATGGCAGGTGAACCTGAAAAACCTTTAGCTCATATTTGCAGCCACCAAATACTTAGTAGAAGTGTACAAATAGTCCCACAAAATGGACAGAGACATACTAGAGGGGGGATCAATAACAAAAATTCCAACAAAAAATATGTGTCTTAATCAGGGGACAAATTTATACATCTTAAAGGGAAATTCTGTGAAATGTGCCCTGTTGGAGTCTAGAAATTTTTTATTTTAGGCCACGGGAGTACAGGCTTTCACCTGACATAAAATAAATTATGATTATGTGGCTCGAGGTACATTATGCAGTCAATGGATAAAATTTTTACTGTAGGCCACTGGACTACAGGTCCCAAACATTAGGCATTCACCGGACGGAAAAGATCAAGTGATTATGTGGCCGGAGGTATACTACAAGGTAAATTGATATCAATTTTACTGCAGGCCAGTACAAATACAGGTCAAATACATATTTTAAAAGAACAAAAAATATAAAATTGGATTAAAAACATTGCTAACGAAATCCCCCCTCTTGAAAAAAAACTAATAATAATAGTTGAAATTCGAAACACGTGGTCGTCGCTTGTGTTAAATTCCTCCAAGGCCGCAACAATTATTCATTCACCGTACAGAAAAGAACAATTAAGTATGTGGCTGGAGGTAGATTACACGTTCATTGGATATCAATTTTATAGCAAGCCAGTGGACTACAGGCCACAAAAATTATGCATTCAGCATACAGAAAAGAACAAGTGAGTATGTGACTGGAGGTCTATTCGACGGTGAATGGATATAAATTTTTACTGAAGGCCAGTACAAGTACAGGTCAAATACATATTTTAAAAGAACAAAAAATATAAAATTGGATTAAAAACATTGCTAACGAAATCCCCCCTCTTGACAAAAAACTAATAATAATAGTTGAAATTCAAAACACGTGGTCGTCACAGGTGTTGAATTCCTCCGAGGCTGCAACAATTATTCATTCACCGTACAGAAAAGAACAAGTAAGTATGTGGCTGGAGGTAGATTACACGGTCATTGAATATAAATTTTACAGCAGGCCAGTGGACAACAGGCCCCAAAAATTATGCATTCAGCATATAGAAAAGAAAAAGTAAGTATGTGGCTGGAGGTAGATTACACGGTCATTGGATATCAGTTTTACAGCAGGCCAGTGGACTACAGCCCCCCAAAAGTATGCATTCAGCATACAGAAAAGAACAAGTAGGTACCGTATGTGGCTGGAGGTAGATTACACAGTTATTGGATATCAATTTTACTGCAGGCCAGTATATTACAGGCCCCAAAATTTATGCATTCACCGTACAGAAAAGATCAAGTGATTATCTGGCTGGAGGTCTATTAGATGGTCAATGGATTTCAATTTTACGGATGGCAAGTACAAATACAGGTCAAATACATATGTTTAAAAGAACTAAAAATATAAAATTGGATTAAAAACATGGCTAATGAAATCCCCCCTCTTGAAAAAAACCCTAATGATAATAGTTGAAACACGTGGTCGTCACAGGTGTTGAATTCCTCCGAGACCCAAAACATTAGGCATTCAACGGACAGAAAAGGCCTTTTATACCACTGTATTTACCTAAGACAGGGACCATTATTTGTTCTGGGTGGTGGTGGATATTCGTGGGCTGTCATGAGGAAATTTTATTAAACGTGGTCGACTCGTCCCATGTGTTGAATTCCTCCGAGATCCATGCCTCATTCATTTTTAGAAATGTAAGGTAGTCCACACTGTCGTGCGCTAGGCAAGTGCGCTGATCGGTCACGATCCCCCCTGCTGCTCTGAACGTACTTTCGGACAGGACACTGGACGAGGGGCAAGCGAAGAGTTCCCTGGCAAATTGTGCCAGCTCTGGCCACAGGTCAAGCCTATACATCCAGTAATCCAGGGGTTCAGAGCGTCCACATCGGCTGTTAACCTGATGTAGTCGGGCACCTGTTGGTCTAGGCGTTCCCTGAGGCAGGATCTGGAGGGCGGCTGTAGATGGGTTGGCTGCAAGAATGATCTCATATCCGAAGTGACCAGCACATCTTCAAACCGCCCTCTTGCATGCTCTGTTGGATTGTTACCCGCAACAGTTTCTCTGTGAGTGGAAATTCCTCTGCCAGCGCCCGCAAACGCAGAATGCAGCGCTTCTCGAAGCAAGGCCTGGAAGTGCTGCATTCTGACAGCCCTCTGAGATGCTGATAATATGTTCACCATTTTGTGTTTGTATCGGGGGGTCTAAGTAAGTTGCCACCCAGTACTGCTAGTGATAATCAAGCACAAAAGTATTCAGGTGTTCGGCCTGAACACATTGCTATATTCATGGGAGACTGCTGGGAACCATGTTGTCCGAGTTGTACGCCACTTTTACAGACTGACAAGAAACGCACAAACCCCCCCCCTCCCCCCCCCCCAAAAAAAATAATCAATTTTACAGGGAAAATTGTTAGAAAACATTCTTTCCTGTATATTCAATTGTATATAAAGTGCAAGTGCTGCAAACAATTGCAAGCAAGAGGCACTCCGAAACAGCCTGTATATCACATAAAGGAGGGCCTCATTCACATTGTGGTACAATTGTTCAGGTAGTGGGACTCCTACACTCATAAAGTCTATGCACTAAGTGAAAGGGATTGCCAAAAATTGAAAGGAACCGGCACTCCAAAACACCCTTTGTTACACATAAAGGAGGGCATCATACACACCCTTGACAAATTATGATTTATGGCCTGCTGGTGACCCTCAAAAACATTTGGAGCAAGGGCCTGCCGATCTGACCATCTAAAACTTTAGGGGCGAGGGCCTGCTGCCGCATTGGTGACTCTAGGCGATTGCACTTCCCCATGATGGCGACGATCCATTTGGATATCTTCCCTATAAACTTTCGATGTTCTTTTTTGCGCCTAACATGGTGACCACCGGTAACGGGGAATCATTGCTCGATTTTGCAGAGGGAGTCTGATAAACGGCTACTACTACAAAGCAAGGCAGCATGAGTTGCGGGCCTGCAGGTGAGCTGACCCTGTAAAAGATTTGAGTTGCGGGCCTGAAGGTAAGCTGACCCTGTAAAAGATTTTAGGTTCAGCCTGCTGTTGAGCTGACCCTGTAAAACATTATATGCTAGTGCCTGCGTGTGAGCTGACACTGTAAAACAGCTGAGCTGACCCTCTAAAAAGTTGTATGCAAGGGCCTGCATATGAGCTGACCCAGTAAAAGATTTTAGGTGCGGGCCTGCTGGAGAGCTGTGGTGGAACCGACAAACCCAACCTGAATTTGATGGCTGCATTAATCTGCAGGTGACCGTGATACAGCTCCACAGATTGTTTCCATCTGCATCTTTCTAAGCAATCTGTGGCCTTAGTCTTTTATCCAGACTCAGTCATTGTGCCACTACGTGGCCTCCTCATGCTGCCATCTCCACACCATGTCACCTTGCCAGTCATTTTTATCACCATGCTGCTGAGGATGCTACTTAAAAGGCTTTAAACTGATCACCAGGCCCACAATTTAATTGAGGTTTTGTAATCAATAAACCCAACTTGCTTTTGTGGGCTACATCAGTGGCGTAGCTATAATTGACTGGGCCCCACAGTAAATTTTTTAATCGGGCTCCATCTCACAGTAATTTTTTAGCAACCCCTTCCTTTCATGCTGCCCCCATTCCTGTGGCTAGTAAAGATCGCTCTCTCAGACCAGGGCCGGCAGCTGTGCCATCCGTTTTATACACTGTCTATACTGTCACTATATATAATTTCATTGTGTGATACTGTTGAGGGGGCCCTGACCAAATCCTTTAGTCCTCCTCCTCCTGGATGGGCCCCTTCTGGGTCAGGGCCCCAAAGCTGCAGCTTCCCCTGCTTCCCCCATAGCTAAGGCCCTGGTCTGCATTAATCTGCTAGTGACCATGATACAGCTCCACAGATGGTTTCCATCTGCATCTTTCTAAACAATCTGTGGCCTCAGTCTTTTATCCAGACTCTGTCATTGTGCCACTATGTGGCCTCCTCATGCTGCCATCTCCACACCATGTCACCTTGCCACTCATTTGTATCACCATGCTGCTGCTGATGCTGCACAAAAGGTCTTAAACTGATCACCAGGCCACAGTAATTTTTTAGCGACTCCTTCCTTTCATGCCTCCCCCATTCCTGTGGCTAGTAAAGATCGCTCTCTCAGACCAGGGCCGGCAGCTGTTCCATCAGTTTTATACACTGTCTATAATGCCACTGTATATAATTTCATTGTGTAATACTGTTGGGAGGGGCCCTGACCAAATCCTTTAGTCCTCCTCCTGGATGGGCCCCTTCTGGGTCAGTGCCCCAAAGCTGCAGCCTCCCCTTGTTCCAATATAGCTACGGCCCTGGTCTGCATTAGTCTGCAGGTGACTGTGATACAGCTCCACAGATTGTTTCCATCTGCATCTTTCTAAACAATCTGTGGCCTTAGTCTTTTATCCAGACTCAGTCATTGTGCCACTATGTGGCCTCCTCATGCTGCCATCTCCACACCATGTCACCTTGCCCCTCATTTTTATCAACATGCTGCTGCTGATGCAGTGTAAAAGGGCTTAAAGTGATCACCAGGCCCACAATCTAATTAAGGTTTTACGCACAAAACCAAAGTAAAAAATTGATTTTATAGGTAAAATTGATTGAAAACATTGTTTCCTGTATATTTACTTGTATATAAAGTGCAAGTGCTTCCAAAAATTACAAGGAAGAGGCACTCCGATACAACCTGTATATCACATAAAGGAGAGCCTCATTCACATTTGGGCCTGCAGGTGAGCTGACCCTGTAAAAGATTTTAGGTTTGGGCCTGCAGGTGAGCTGACCTTGTAAAAGATTTGAGTTGTGGACCTGCAGGTGAGCTGACCAAGTAAAAAATTATATGCGAGGGCCTGCAGCTGAGCTGACCCTCTAAAACATTAGGGGCGAGGGCCTGCTGCTAAGCTGACCCTCTAAAACATTAGGGGTGAGGGCCTGCTGCTGAACTGATCCTCTAAAACATTAGGGATGAGGGCCTTCTGCTGAACTGACCCTCTAAAACATTAGGGGTAAGGGCCTGCTGCTGAGCTGACCCTCTAAAACATTAGGGGTGAGGGCCTGCTGCTCAGCTGACCCTCTAAAACATTAGGGGCGAGGGCCTGCCAGTGAGCTGACCCTATAAAAAGATTAGAGTTGAGAGCCTGCAGTTGAGCTGACCCTATTAAAAAAATTAGAGTGGAGGGAATATATACAATCTGGAGGAGGAGGAAGAGAAAACAAAATTCGACCATATACTCTTTTTGTGGTGGAAAAGGTGCATTGGAATACACTACAGTAGATTGACTACATTATAAATGATAAGGTGACCCACAGGAATGGGCATTCTCCCTGCCCACTGACTCCCCGTGTCTTATGTCTGTTGAAGCATTTTTTCAGGCTATGGGTATCCTCTATGATGAAGCGGATAGGGCGACCGTGGCTGAGTCCCAGTTGAAATCCCTCACCCAGGAAAAACCTAACAGTAGAGGAATATTGCACTCAATTTCGGAAGTGACGTGTTCCCTCAGGCTGGAATGAGCCTGCTCTGAAATGTCAGTTCAGGGCAGGACTCTCCGAAAGTCCTAAAGACATGTTAGTTAGCTACCCCTGTCCTGACACTTTAGAACAAATTATAACTCTTGCTGTGAGACTGGACAGACGCATTAGGGAACGTCAGCAGGAGCATCTGTTCTTTCCACAGGCTACGACCAAACCTGACTCCTTTTCTGTGGGGGTCCAGGTGGAAACTCTTTTGGATGAACCCATGCAACTTGGCATGATGAGGAGAGACCAACATTGCCAGCGCGGTACATGTTTCTTTTGTAGCGACTTCGGCCATTGGGTACGACATTGCCCCAAGGTCCCTCCTTCCGGAAAGTCACTCAAACCGGATGTTTCCAAGGATAAGGTACTTCCAGAGGTGGTAAAGAAAAAACTATTAGTACCAGTGATGATTTCTTTTGGTTCTAGTAAGGGTACTGGGGAAGCCTTTATTGACTCAGGTTCGCCTCTAGTTTTGTTGATTATAAATGAATTCTCTCTATGGGAATACCCATGGTGGCTCTTCCTAACCCCATCCACATAGTTGCCATTAACTCTACTCTTTTGGTGAGTGGGACAGTCAGATTTTGTACTATGACTGTGGGGGTTTGTCACACAGAAATTTGTTCTTTTCTTGTATTAGAGAACCTACCTGTAGAAGTGGTTTTGGACATTCCATTGCTTCCACTTCATAACCCTGTCGTTAATTGGGCTACTGGCGAAGTTGAGAAGTGGGGTCCTAAATGTTTTTCCTATTGTTTACTGGTTGGAATCACGATTGAATCTAAAAAACCTCCCTCCGCACATTAGTGACTTTATTGATGTTTTTTCATCATCTGATGTTAAGAAGCTGCCACCCCACAGACCATATAATTGTGCCATTAATCTCGTTGCAGGATCTAAGTTTCCAAAGGGACATATTTATAATTTATCCGTTCCTCAGCGAATCTCTATGAAGGAGTATCTCAAAGAAAGTTTATTAAAAGGTCATATCAGACTCTCTGTTTCACCTATGGGGTTCTTTTTTGTGGAGAAAAAGGATGGAGGTTTGAGACCCTGTATCGTTTATAGGGAATTAAACAAAATCACTATTAAAAATCAGTATTCCCTACCATTGATTCCAGACCTGTTCAATCAGGTGCTTGATTTAAAAGGAGCCTACAATTTGATTCGTATTAGGGAGGGGGACGAGTGGAAGACAGCTTTTAACACTCCTGAGGGTCACTTCGAATATTTGGTCAAGCCGTTTGGTCTCTGTAATGCATCGGCGGTATTTCAAAACTTCGTTAATGACATTTTCAGGAACTTTATTGGCAAATTTATGATAGTTTACTTGGATGACATCCTGCTATTTTCACCTAGTTGGAAATCCCATGTCACCCATACCAGGCAAGTACTGGAAGTTCTTAGGGAAAATCAATTATTTGTCAAGAAAGAAAAGTGTCTTTTTGGGGTACAAGAGATTTAGTTTTTAGGTTATATGCTTACCCCTTAATCTTTTAAGATGGATCCGGGGAAAGTACAAGCCAGTCCAGAGTGGGTGATACCTTCTTCCCTTAAGGCATTGCAATGCTTTCTGGGGTTTGCAAATTACTATCGAAAATGTATTAAAAACTTTTCGGTAATCGCTAAACCTCTGACCGACCTAACCAGGAAAGGGGCAGATCTTGTTAATTGGTCATCTGAGGACATAGAAGCCTTCGAAACCCTCAAGAGGTGTTTCGGTAACGCCCCGGTCCTGTTTCAGCCGGATCAAGAAAAGCCGTTTATTGTCGAAGTCGATGCATCTGAGGATGGAGTAGGAGCAGTTCTCTCTCAGGGCTCATCTAATCTTACTAATTTAAGGCCATGTGCGTTTTTCTCTCAGAAGTTCTCCCCTACCGAGAGAAATTACGACAATGGGAACTGAGAACTGCTCGCTATTAAATGGGCTTTTGAGGAATGGAGGAATTTTTTGGAGGGGGATCAGCATTGCATCACTGTTCTTACTGATCATAAAAATCTATTGTTTCTGGAATCCGCAAAACGTTGGAATCCTAGACAAGCAAGGTGGGCGTTATTCTTTACACGTTTCAACTTATCTATTACTTTCAGGCCAGGAAGTAAAAATGTAAAAGCTGATGCTTTGTCCCAAATTTTTTATGCCTTTCAACTGCCAGACACTCCTCCTGAACCTATTTTGCCCGGTGGTATCATTGTGGCCTCAATGTCCTCTGATATTACCACCGAAATTGAGGCGGCACAACATCTAGCTCCGGTACAATCTTACCATAATAAATTGTTTGTTCCAGTTCACTTACGTCTCCGGCTTTTGGGTGAGTGTCATAATTCAGTGTTATGTGGACACCCCAGAGTTTATGCCACAAAGGAACTCATCTCCAGGTCCTACTGGTGGCCCACGTTATCTAGAAATGTGAACTCGTATGTGACTTTATGTGAGGTTTGTGCCAGAGCCGAAACTCCCAGAACTCGCCCGGCTGGTGAGTTACAACACTGCCCATTCCCAGTAGACCGTGGTCACATATTTCCATGGATTTTATCACCGACTTGCCAGTCCCCGAGGGTAAGTCGTGGTATGGGTAGTGGTTGATAGATTTAGTAAAATGGTGCATTGTTGGAACAGTTCTTGGGATGTTATGTTTCTGATAATCAACTGTTGTGGGTGCGACATCTACCCTTGGCTGAGTTTGCTCATCCATGGGAGTGTCGCCATGCTTCTGTAATCTTGGGTTCCATCCATGATTTAATTCATTGTTGCCGCTTTCTTCACAAGTTCCGGAAGCAGATAAATTGGTTAGAGAACTGTGCACAGTCTGGGCCCAGGTTCAGTCGAACCTGAAGAAAGCCGAGGAGGTTCAGGGCTGATAATAGACGCTCTCATGGGCTGGATTTTGTGATGGGTGAGAAGGTATGGCTATCTACCAAAAATCTGTCTCTTAAAGTACCAACTTATAAGTTTGCTCCACAATTTATTGGTCCTTACAAGATTATTAAGGTTATTAAACCTATATCATTTAAACTAAAACTACCTGATTCCTTTCGCATCCACAATGTGTTTAACAAATCTTTAATAAAGAAGTATGTGTCACCTGTCGTTTCTTCAGAGGTACCTCCGCCTCCAGTGGACGTTGCTGGACAAATGGAATTCGAGGTCTTAAGTATTATTGATGTTAGAAAGGTCCAGAATTCTTTCCAGAATCTGGTGCATTGGAAGGGTTTCGGGCAAGAAGAGAGGTCTTGGCTGCCGATGAGTAAGTTACATGCTGCTAGACTGGTGAAGAGGTTCCATCTGGCTCATCTGGAAAAAAACAATCCTATGACTTTGGGTCCAGTGGCCCCTCGTAGAAGGGGGGGGTACTGCAACAAGGGGCAGGCGGCATGTGCTTACTTCGCAGCAACGCCAGCAACCTGCGCAAGGAGAGGGGCAAGGACGCAGCCTGCGTCCTCATTTCCATGGCAGCAGGCGATCAGCAGGGGAGCCGAGCACCGATACTGATGATCGGTGCTCAGCTGAGTTGGGCTGCTGTGAGTCATGTGACGCTGGTCACATCATGTGACTCACCAGCCAGGCCTATTTAAACAGGCAGCCCGCTGGCCTCAGGTTGCCTGTGATTAGGGTCTTTATACACGCCTGCATTCCTGGCATTGTGTTCCTGAATCCTAACCTCGACTCTGCTCATTTGACCTTGCTTCTGCCCATTCCCTTTTGCTTGTTGTGATCTCCTGGTACTGACTCCCGGCTCGTGTTTGGACTCGCTCTTGTTGCTCCTTTGTACTGATTTGACTTCCTGGTATTTGACTTTGGCTAGTTTGACCTGCTTTGTGTTCTGTTTGTTCTGCCTTTTGTTTACAACTGCACTTACTTAAGTTAGGGACTGACGTACAGTTGCGCCCAGTTACCTAGGATGGATCGTGCAAGTAGGTATAGGCAGAGGCGTGGGTGGCAGTCAGGGGTGCACACTTCCCTACCCCCGTCCATGACAGCTGCACTACCCAAATTCACTATATAGAAAGTATATTATTTGTATATAACACCCCTGCTTCAATCACTTTTTTTTTTGGGGGGGGGGGGGGGCAACTGGTATATCACACTAGTAGAAATTATTTGTTCCAATAGCGTTTGTCACTCTGTGTAGCTGAGGTAACGCAGTAAAACCACAAACAAATGCTGCACTATCCAAATGCACTATATAGAAAGTATATTATTGGTATATAACACTCCTGCTTTAATCACTTTTTTGGGGGGGCAACTGGTATATCACACCAGTAGAAATTAGTTGTTCCAATAGCGTTTGTCACTCTGTGTAGCTGCGGTAACGCAGCAAACCCGCAAACAAATGCTGCACTACCGAAATGCACTATATAGAAAGTAGATTATTGGTATATCACACCCCTGCTTCAATCTGTTTTTTTGGGGGGCAACTGGTATATCACACTAGTAGAAATTATGTGTTCCAATAGCGTTTGTCACTCTGTGTAGCTGTGGTAATGCAGCAGAACCGCAAACAAATGCTGCACTACCCAA
Source organism: Bufo gargarizans (assembly GCF_014858855.1). NCBI lineage: Eukaryota > Metazoa > Chordata > Amphibia > Anura > Bufonidae > Bufo > Bufo gargarizans. Next base: position 293,333,932 of record NC_058085.1, on the reverse strand, counting down.
ATGCACTATATAGAAAGTATATTATTGGTATATCAAACCCCTGCTTCAATCCGTTTTTTGGGGGGGCAACTGGTAAATCACACCAGTAGAAATAATTTGTTCCAATAGCGTTTGGCACTCTGTGTAGCTGCAGTATAACAGCAGAACCTCACACAACTACTGCACAATACAAATGCACTATAATATACTTTCTATGTTAGAAAGTATATTATAAGTATATCACACCCCCCAGTTCTGGTCCTTGCCCTTTATGCTTTTTATACGGGGGTCCCTCTTCAAACACTGAAGCATGAAGGCACCCATTTTCACGAAATTGGAAGTGGTGGAGCACCCTGGCACCTGCTCATCGCCCAGGAGAATGTCATCCTCGGTCTCCTCCCCCCAGCCACAGACAACACCAGGGATCCCCGAAAAGTTTAAAGCCTGCTCTTCTTGCTCCTCCTCTTCCTCCTCCTCCTCCCCCCAGCCACCATCCTCCTCTGACTCCTCTTCAGACTCCTGTTGACTTGTCTCAGATGGATTAGCCCCCCTGGGAATTCATTCAGCATTGTGACTTCCTCATCTTCCAGCTCCTGCACCTCTATGGCTTGATCAATAACACGACGCAATGCACACTCCAGAAAGAAGGCGTAAGGTATGATGTCACTCATGGTGCCCTGGCTGCGACTGACCAGTTTGGTGATCTCATCAATTAGCGCAGAAGAATGCATGTGTGTCATGACTATGGCCATGGTCGTGACTCCTGAACCGCAGGCTGTTTGCCTGCGGTCTCGTTTGGTTGTTTCAACCACAAGTGAAGGCCGCTTATATGTTGCCTCACTTGTGGTTGCCGCTGGCAACATGTTCTTATGATGTATGTGGCAGTATAGCAGCCTGAGCTGGTGCTAGGCAGCTTGCTGCAATGTGCATGCGGTTGCACCTGGCAACCTATCTTTGTTAGGTGTGTCTTTTGTATGTCTGGTGTGCACAGGGTTTTAGTTATGTGTGCACTTTCTCCTTTAAGTGGCTGTCTTCCCTTCCCTGGTGTTGGAAGGGTTAACTTCCTTCCTAGTGTGTGTGCACTGGGTGTGTCTCTGTGTGGGTGTGGCTACATGGGCTATAAAGCCTCAGTTAAGATCAGTAGTCTGAGGGGTACTCCAGCCTTGTAGTAAGCTGGAGGCACCCTCCTGGTCTCTAATACCATCTGCCAGTGAGGGCCACCCTTGTGGTCATAAAATGTTATACACGATGCTTAGTTGATGTTGTTTTCCTTTTCATATTTTATGCACCTATGGATCTGGGTTCCTGTGTGTTTGTGCTGTGTCCATTTATGCTTGGGTGTGGACACTTGTTTGTATTGCACGGGATCCAGTCAGTGTGTCTGTGGCAGGTAGGTGTGGAAGTTCTTTTCATCCTCCTGCCATATCCATAGGCTGTTCATGTTCCTATCCCCTTGCAGCTTGACCACTTTAGATTCCTGTTTCTACGCTTCACGGAGGAACGGGCTGTCTACCCAGCTCCTAGCTCAGGGATCTGCGGAGGGTGAGTAGGGATCCGAGGTTCCTGAGCATGAGCCCTCCTACCTTCAAGGTCGTCTCATGTAGCTAGGAGTTAGGGTCAGATTAGCGAAGCTCTAGGAGGTGACCTGCTCCCTAATTCTGTGGTCCTGGCCAAGTAGCGACCTACCATCTTCAGGCATCGCACGGCTGAGGGTTTTCCCCATCCTCAGCCGTGACAATGTGTCGGTCATGAGCAGCCACTGGGGCAGTGAAAAGAAACCAATCTCCCCAGAACCTGTCCTGCTGCAGAGTTCGTACAGGCAGTCGTTAACGGCATGTTGCTGCTGGAGCAGCCTATCAAGCATATACAAGGTGGAGTTCCCATCACAAATCAGACGTCTGACGGGCAGGTGATGTCACCACTGAACGTCAGCAAGGCGAGCCATGGCAGTGTAAGATCTTCTAAAATGGCCAGAGACTTTCCTGGCCTGCCGCAAGACATCCTGGACCCCTGGGTATTTGGCAACAAATCGCTGCATGACTAAATTCAGGACATGTGCCATGCACGGCACATGTGTCATTTTGCCCTGTTTCAGCATGCTCACCAGATTGGAACCATTGACTTGTCCCACACCACTTTAACAACTGTCCAATTGGGGTTAGCCACTGATCGGCCTGTGACCGCAGAGCTGAAAGCAGTGCAGGACCGGTGTGGCTCTTGGCTTCCAGGCACAACAGCCGCAGCAAAGCATGGCAACGTCTCACCTGGCACATCAAATAGGTTCTGGGAAGCGTAGGGGGTGCAGCGGAAGAGGCAGTAGCAGTGGAAAAGGAGGAGTCAGCTGAGGAGGAGACGGAGGATTGAGTAGGAGAAAAAGAGGCAGGCCTGCATGCAATCCATGGCGGTAACATCAAATCCACACGGGTGCCACGGGTTGCATGCTTGACAGCCGTCAGAAGGTTCTCCCAGTGTGCAGTAAAAGTTATGTACCTTCCCTGCCTGTGTTTGCTAGACCACGTGTCTGTGGTCAGTTGTATCTTGGCTCCGACACTGTGTGCCAGAGATAAATTCACTTGGTCATATAGCTCTGGGATGTCCTTCTGGGAGAAATATTTCCTTCCGGGGACCTTCCATTGCGATGTGTCAATGGGCACAAATATTCTAAATTCCTCCCGGTCCACCAGTTTATGGTAGTAGTTGGCCGGCTAGCAGTTCCAACAAGCCAGCGGTCAGCCGTTGGGCAAGAGGGTTATATGGCGCCATCAACTTTTTACATTCAAACCACGGAAGCCTGCCTTTTGCCAGATAAATGGCATGGTGGAAGGTGGAGTGGATGAAAAATAGGAGGAGAGAGGAGAAGGAGAAGAGGCAGGACGTGGAGCGCCAGGAGTGTGGCTTTGTAGGTTCTGACAGTGTTACTCCCACTGGGCTCGGTGATGGGAGGCTAGGTGCTTTCTTAAGGAGGTTGTCCCTAGGTGAGTGTTGGGCTTACTGTGACTTATGTGTTGACAGCACAGGCTGCAGATGGCAACACTATTGTCAGCAGCGGACACGTTAAAAAAAAGCCCACACTGCGGAGTCATGTGCCGGCGTCCTGGAAGCACCAGATGTGACAGTGCATGGTGTATAGCTCGCTCCAGATACATTAGCAGTCTGCTTTTTGTCTTCTGTGCACTGTGAGTTCTGCCTGCTTCCCCTCCTTCTACCCCCTATCTGCTGCTCTGTCTCTCCCTCTGAACTCCCCTCTTCTTTCTCTCTTGTGGGCACCCACGTGACATCCATCTACACGCCATCATCCTCACCTTCACCCGCACTGACATTAGAGATCTCGGAGTAGGCAGCAACAGCGGGGACCTCTGTCCTTGGGATGATCTGGGTACTGTCATCAGACCGCTGGGTGGCAGCCATTGCTACCCAGCCTCTTTCTGATCCAATGCCAAAAATGGCTGCGCATCTGTAAAATATGGGAATGGATGAGAAAATAATAACTCTGACTCGAGTGGAGGGGCTATTGTGGTGGTGGTGTCTTTGGGGGTGAACACAGCAGAGAATAGGGAGGGTGCAGGTGCAGGGGATGAGGAGGGTGCAGAAGCGGGAGGCTGAGTGAGCCACTCAACCAACTCTGGTGCGTCCTTTGATGTAATCGCAATCACCATCTCAAACTTCCCACTTAGACTCCTGTCTGGTGCACCTGCCCGAACCCTACCACCGCTGCAGAATGACCTGCCTCTTCCTCTCATTTTCAAAATGACCCTGTGACAAAGTCCCTATAGAAGAGCAGTATTTGTGGAAGCAGGTATATCGCAGGACTCAATCAATATTTGGTGAAAGTCGGTATATCAATTCCCTCTATCAGTATTTTGTGGAAACAGGTATATAGAACCCCTTAATGAGTAGTTGGTGGAAGCAGGTATATCAAACTGCTTAATCAATATTTGGTAAAAGCCCGTGTATCGCAGGCCTCAATCTATAATTGGTGGAAACCGGTATATCAATCCCTTCTATCAGTATTTTTGGAAAACAGGTATATAGAACCCCTTAATGAATATTTGCTGGAAGAAGGTATATCAACCCCCTTAATCAATATTTGGTGGGAGCTGTAGTATCGCAGGCCTCAAGCAATATTTGGTGGAAGCCGGTATATCAATCCCCTCTATCAGTATTTTGTGGAAACAGGTATATAGAACCCCTTAATGAGTATTTGCTGGAATCCGGTATATCAAACCCCTTCATCAATATTTGGTGAAAGCTGGTGTATCGCAGGCCTCAATGTATATTTGGTGGAAGCCATTATATCAATCCCCTCTATCAGTATTTTGTGGAAACAGGTATATAGAACCCCTTAATGAGTATTTGCTGGAATCGGGTATATCAACCCCCTTAATCAATATTTGGTGGAAGCCGGTATATCGCAGTCCTCAATCAATATTTTGTGGAAGCAGGTGTATCACACCCCTAAATCAATATTTTGTGGAAGCTGGTGTATCAAACACATTAATCAGTATTTTGTGGAAACAGGTATATTGCACCCCTTAATCAGTTTTTTTTGGGGGGACAACAGGTATCCCACTAGTTGCAATTAGTTATTCCAATAGCGTTTGTCCCTCTATCTAGCTGCGGTATCTCAGCAGAACCGCACACAACTGCTGCACAATACAAATGCACTATAATATAGTTTCTATGTTAGAAGGTATATTAAAAGTATATCACACCCCTCAATCAGTTTTTTTTTTTGGGGGGGGGGCAACAGTTATATCACACCAGTTGCAATTAGTTATTCCAAAAGCGTTTGTCCCTCTATCTAGCTGCAGTATCGCTAGATACTGGACAAACGTTATACAGGAGATGTAGCACAGGTAATGTCGCTGCCACCAGCAGCAAAAAAATTACACTGAATGTCACTGATATTTAGGATGGACAAACGTTATACAGGAGATGCAGCGAAAGTAATGTTGCTGTCACCAGCGGCCAAACAATTGCGCTGATGTCGCTGCCACAGTGGTGAAAAAATTACACTGAATGTCACTGATATTTCGTATGCACTAACACTATACTGGAGAAGTAGTGCAGGTAATGTCGCTGTCACCAGCGGCCAAACAATTGCGCTGAATTTCACAGCGCAAATGTAACCCAACAGATGTAAGCAGAGGTTGTGTCACTGTCAGCAGTGGCCAAACAATTGCACGCAATTTAGTGCAGGTTGCGTTAATAATATATGTGGCAGCCAGATAAAACAATAGTCCTTAAAAGGACTTTTGGGTCTCTATTACCTTTCACCAGTAAAACCTGCCTAACAAACAAACCAATTCCTGTCCCTACACTATCTGTCCCTTCTGCTGCAGCTCTCCCTGACTAAGAGGCGAACCACGTGTCTTTGGGTGTTATATAGTAGCCAATGAAGTGTTCGGGCCAGCCAATCACTGTAATGCCAGTAGCCAACATAGCTACGGCATTACAGTGAGTGCCAATACCTCAGCGCACGTTTATGGGCCGAACACTGCGATGTGCCGAACATCGCGATGCTCGAGTAAAAAAGTGTTCGGCCGAGCCTGCTCACCCAACACTAGTATAGACTGTTATATCCTCCAACATTTTTAAAAACTGTGATTTATAGATATAACTATCCAAAATAACCCCTTCTCCCCCTTTGTCAGCTTCTTTAATTATTATATCTGTTTTCCTCTCCAAGTCTCATTGCATTGCGTTCCGACGTGAGATTGTGTCTTTTACTGCTCAATGTAAATAGTTTCTCCTGATTATATGGTGAATTCATTTTTGTTTCTGTTTTTTCATGGAGTGCACACAGATCCCTTTCAACAAGATCCTGAAAGCGATCGAGTGCAGGCGACCTAGATTTTATGGGGTAAAAATCTTTATAAATGTGGCAGAAGAATTACATAATTCTGCCACTTCCCATTCTGATCGCATATCCTGTAGAAGGGAAGTGTGTGCTAACTCCTGAAAATAAAAATGACACAATGGGGCATTCGGGACCTTCATATCATCATCATATGCTGGGAAGATGTTGCATACAGCATTAAGATCCGTTGATGAAAACCAGGCTCGAATAAAAAAAATTGATGCAATTTTTAATACCCCAGATCAGACCACACAAGACACTATGGACTTAAAAATCCACATGTCCACATTGGATAAACTAATAACAAAAGAAATGTGCACATGGTGGGATCTTATGTACCCTAAAAAGCGGCTTAAGAATAAAAAAGAAACCTACCATGTCCTACTCAGATTCATTTTTAATACAATGGCATGACATTTTATCGGACTGTTCTATAAAACTTATGCAATTGATTATCAAACTTGAAGATGCAGTGTTGGTGGATTTACGTGAAGAAATAAAAATAACACAGTAGTCTCTACTGTGCCATGTGAAAAAAAACACTGTGGAACTGGACGAAAAATTAGAGGACAATCCAGGCTATATACTGCACAATCTATTAGGAAAGCCAGACAATGGGCGTTAACATTAGATAGAAATAGACTAGTATTTCCTGGAGAACCTATTACCAAAACATCTACCAGTGTTAAACTATGATGCCGAGTGGAGTGAAGTGATTTCAGCAGGCATCAGATGTGCTGTATGCAGGGCCCCCACTTTGGTTGATAGGATCAGTCCCAGCCTTTTCTGTGACCGGCCGAAGACCAAACCAGTGTGGCTTTCATATCAGGGCAGCTATAAATGCAGCCACAGAAAATGCACATGCTGTGAACATATGTCTGTCAGTCACATCCACAGTGAATGGCAGAATTCACAAAATAAAACAATATATTAACTGCAGCACTGAGTTTGCAGTTTATTTAATTACATGTGTTGAATGCTCTATGCAATATATAGGATGTACCGCCAAACAGATTAAAACGAGAATACGGAGACATTTATCTGACATAACTCACTATCAAACACGCAATGTTTCTTCTGCCACTTTGCACTTTGCCATTGTACATAAGGGTAATACAAAAAAGTTTAGAGTTCAGGGTGTGGAGAGGGTCACACTCCCAGTTAGTGGGGGTGTCACCGCCAGATCTCTGAGAAGTTCTGACAGATGTTCTTCAGTACCTTCTGCATGATGCTCTTTTGTTTTGGTTTTGCTTTGACATCTCTTCTCCCTCTTCCAGCTGTCATCTATTAGCAGTGATTGCCTCCCTTTATATCCCCTCCCATACTGCCTCACTTTGGGGTTTATACTACTTCCTGGATTGTGTTCACTGCTAGATGCTACTCAGGGTCCCTCAGGGTCCCTCTCAGGGTCCCTCTCCTGCCAAATGGCGACTGTGTTCCTTTTTCTCGAAGAAACTCTCCTCCGCAGAGAGAAATTACGATGTGGGAGATAGGGAGTTGTTGGCCATCAAGTTAGCATTTGAGGAATGGTGCCATTGGCTAGAGGGAGCCAGACACCCTATTACCGTGTTTACCGACCATAAGAATCTGGCCTACTTGGAGTCAGCCAAGCGTCTGAACCCGAGACAGGCCAGATGGTCTTTGTTCTTTTCAAGGTTTAATTTTGTTGTCACGTTCAGCCCTGGGGTTAAGAATGTGAAGGCGGATGCTCTGTCACGTTGTTTTCCGGGAGGGGGGAACTTTGAAGACCCGGGTCCCATTTTGGCTGAAGGGGTGGTTGTCTCTGCTCTTTATCCTGAATTAGAGGCAGAGGTTCAGGCAGCCCAGGCAGAGGCTCCTGATCTTTGTCCTCCTGGGAGGTTGTTTGTGCCTCTCGCTTTACCGACATAAGGTTTTTAAGGAGCACCACAATACTGTCCTTGCTGGGCCCCGGGGGGTAGAGCCACAGTGGATCTTATTGCTCGGAGATTCTGGTGGCCGGCTCTTCGTAAGTCAGTTGAGGGTTTTGTGGCAGCCTGCGAGACCTGCGCTCGTGCCAAAGTCCCTCATTCACGGCCATCAGGTCCTCTCCTCCCGTTACCCATTCCTTCCCGTCCTTGGACACATCTCTCCATGGACTTCATTACAGACTTGCCTCATTCCTCAGGGAAGACTGTGATTCTGGTGGTGGTGGACCGTTTTAGCAAAATGGCGCATTTTATTCCTTTTCCTGGGTTGCCCAATGCTAAAACGCTGGCACAGGCATTTGTTGATCACATTGTCAAATTGCATGGCATTCCTTCAGACATAGTCTCTGATAGGGGCACGCAGTTCGTTTCCAGGTTCTGGAAGGCTTTCTGTTCTCGCTTGGTGGTTCCTTTGTCATTCTCTTCTGCTTTCCACCCGCAGTCGAATGGCCAGACAGAGCGCGTCAATCAGAATCTGGAGACATATCTGCGCTGTTTTGTAGCCGAGAACCAGGAGGATTGGTGTTCTTTTTTGTCCCTTGCTGAGTTTGCTTTAAATAACCGTCGCCAGGAGTCCTCTGATAAGTCACCATTTTTTGGTGCATATGGGTTTCATCCGCAGTTTGGGACATTCTCTGGAGACGGGTCTTCTGGTTTACCTGATGAGGAGAGATTCTCCTCGTCTTGTTATCTATTTGGCAAAACATTCAGGATAATCTAAAGAGCATGAGTGAGAGATATAAGCTTGTGGCGGATAAGAGACGTGTGCCTGGTCCGGACCTGAATGTTGGTGATCTGGTGTGGTTGTCTACTAAGAATATCAAGTTGAAGGTTCCCTCCTGGAAGTTGGGTCCTAAGTTTATTGGGCCTTACAAAAGCTTGTCCGTCATCAATCCCGTTGCCTTCCGTCTTGATCTTCCTCAGACTTGGAAGATCCATAATGTTTTTCACAAGTCCCTATTAAAACCTTATGTCCAGTATAAAACAACTGCAAATTGTCTATGTAAATGTCTGAATTTTACTGTAACGCATGTATGCAAATGAAGACATTCTTGATTTTATGTACAATAAAATATTTTACAAACTAAACTAAAACCTTATGTCCAACCCACAGTACCCTCCTCTTTGCCTCCTCCTCCAATTGTGGTTGATGGTAATCTTAAGTTTCAGGTCTCTAGGATTGTGGATTCTCGTGTTATCCGCGGTTCGCTACCTTGTTCATTGGGAGGGTTATGGTCCTGAGGAGAGGATGTGGGTCACAGTGGCGGACATTAAGGCTACTCGTCTTATCAGGGCGTTCCATAGGTCCCATCCTGAGAAGGTGGGCTCTGAGTGTCCGGAGTCCACTCGTAGAGGGAGGAGTACTGTCACCGCCAGATCTCTGAGAAGTTCTGACAGATGTTCTTCAGTACCTCCTGCATGATGTTCTTTTGTTTTGGTTTCGCTTTGACATCTCTTCTCCCTCTTCCAGCTGTCATCTATTAGCAGTGATTGCCTCCCTTTATATCCCCTCCCATACTGCCTCACTTTGCGTTTTATACTACTTCCTGGATTGTGTTCACTGCTAGATGCTACTACTGCTGGTTCCTCAGATAAGTCTATTTCTGTATTTGTCTTTTCCTGTTGGCTTAATTCTAGGTGACCCTGACTCCCTCCGTATTAAGTGTAGGGAGCCGGTGGTCGTGTCCCCTCACTATTATAGGGTTTGCAGGTGTCACTCAGTCTAGGTATGTGGACATGCAACTTTCTATCATAAAGATCTTTGCATGGGCTGAGCAGTCAGGGAGAGCTTTAGGGCTTTTATAGGGCTCACCCATTTGTTCTTTAGTTTGGGATCAAGCCAGTCGGGTCTTTATTTGTTACTTCTTGTTTTATGCAACACCATCCGTGACAGGGGGTGGCCATAGACGCACACTACTAAGTAGAGAGGAAAATTGGATGTTCGAACTTGGTAGTTGCTTCCCCACAGGCATGAACAAAAAACATGGCTTGATTTTACAGTATCAATGAATTTGTAACGTTTTTTTTTTCCTGCACATGTTGGATTTGTCATTCCATGTTTTGTGATTTGCCCACACCTGATTATCTTGTGATGTTGTTTCTATGCATGTAAATAGAGGATGTGTATTTATATGGGAGAATCACAGATGGCATTTTATAACATGAGTAAGGATTGTTAACTTGAGTTCCGAAACGCGTAGATTTTGCATCTGTCTTGTTTTGCATGGATTTTACTGCATCGAATAAATTGTATTATATTGTATTATATTGTTTTTTCAGAAGCTGGACTCTTCTACTTCATTACCCCTGTGGTTGGTCTGTGCGGAAATTGGATACCTGATACTGGGTTCCTCCAGAGATTCAATCTGATTGCTGGGGAACCCAGCAGAAGGATACCTGTGATGAATTTATGGTCGGGGAACCCTTATACTAAAAAGGGATAATCCAATTAAATGATAATGTGCAGATATATAGAACCCCAAGAAACAATGCCAAAGGTGCCAATCCTCCTACCCCAATGTGCATTTGATCACGGAAAACTCTATAATTTCCTCCCTTTTTAAAAGTAAATTAAATATGGCAAGGGACTCTTTAAGGGGTGTATCACATGTTGATTTGAGTTTTGTAATCTCTATATGGATTATTAATATAATCTCTTAGATTATCTGTTTGTTCATCTTTTGGAATTCCCCCCTGATATAAAGAAAAAGTTAGTGGTTTTCAACCCACGTCTAAAGTATTCTGATTGAATCTAGCACTTTTCAACCTGACAAAGGATTTGGCATTTAGTTTTTTTTCTATAACAATATCAGGTTTACACATTACTTTTCAACTGTTTGCTAGTTTTACAATTTACTATCACTGTACACATAGATTTTTGTACAAAAGATAAAAAAAATCTTTTATGATAACAGAGGCATACAGTATATGTGAATAGAGTAACTGTTAATAGAGATACGCTAGTCTATCTATCTAAATATCTATGTAGTTTAAAGTGTATGACATATCAGCATAAAGACGGAATCACAGAGATAGCCATGAATGGTTCTTTCAAACGTGATAAAAATAGGCAAAGAGCTGGAACTAATAAATAATGTTGAATCCTTTTCTGAGTCCATCAGATGACAGAAGGAGGTAATACATCCATCCTAATGCAGTGAGATTGCCTAATAGGTAGTTAATCTTGTGGAAGAAGCTAAGAGGGAAGACTACAAATAAACTAAACACTATAAATAGGATGACCGGGTAGAAGCCTGTACATACAAGTCATCGTCTGCATTGATCATCTGCAAGCCTACCCTGATCTGATGGAGTGGCAGGTCGGGCATGCACTCATTTATTCGCTCTGGCAGTCCCCTAGAGAATCGAGCAGCAGGGCGTATGCCCAACCTACTGCTCCTTCAGTTTGGCGGAATGGGACCCCTGTTCTCGGGATTGATGGGGTCAGAGATCAGAGCCCATTGATTAGTTAGTTATCCCCTATCCTGTGAATGGGGGATAACTTCTAAACTTGGCACAACTCCTTTAACCCCTTAAGGACGTACCGGTACGCCATGTTTGCCGAGTTCTTAAGGACTCAGGACGTACCGGTACGTCCTAACTTTAAAAGTACATTGCGGCGGGGGTTAATAGGAACAGGATGCCCGCTGAAATCGTTCAGTGGGCATCGGGTCCCCATGCGGCTGTAAGGGGGAACGATGGCATGGAAGGCAGAGCGACGTCCGGTGACGAGCCTGTGAGATCCAGCCCCCTGGATGCCACAGGCCGGAAGCTGTATGAGTAATACACACAGTATTACTCATACAGCCAATGCATTCCAATACAGAAGTATTGGAATGCATTGTAAAGGATTAGACCCCCAAAAGTTTAAGTCCCAAAGTGGGACAAAAAATAAAGTGAAAAAAAAGTTGAAAAAAAAGTTCCCCCCCCAAAAATTAAAAGTTTCAAGTAAAAATAAACAAAAACATAATTTTCCCTAAATAAAGTTAAAAAAAAAAAGGTAAAAAATTGGGGGGAAAAAAGTATACATATTAGGTATCACCGAGTCCGTATCGACCGGCTCTATAAACATATCACATGACCTAACCCCTCAGATGAACACCATAAAAAATAAAAACTGTGCTAAATAAACAATTTTTTTGTCACCTTACATCACAAAAAGTACAACAGCAAGTGATCAAAAGGGTGTTTGCCCACCAAAATAGTACCACTCTAACCATTACCTCATGCCGCAAAAAATGAGATCCTGGCTAAGATAATCGCCCATAAATTGAAAAAACTATGGCTCTCAGAATATGGAGACAGTAAAACATGATTTTTTTTTGTTTCAAAAATGATATTATTATGTAAAACTTACATAAATAACAAAAAAAGTATACATATTAGGTATCGCCGCGTCCGTATCGACCGGCTCTATAAAAATATCACATGACCTAACCCCTCAGATGAACACCGTAAAAAATGTAAAATAAAAACTGTGCTAAATAAACAATTTTTGGTCACCTTACATCACAAAAAGTGTAATAGCAAGCGATCAAAAAATCACACGCACCCCAAAATAGTGCCAATAAAACCGTCATCCCATCCCGCAAAAATCATACCCTACCCAAGGTAATCGCCCCAAAATTGAAAAAATTATGGCTCTCAGACTATGGAAACACTAAAACATGATTTTTTTGCTAAAAAAAATAAATCATTGTGTAAGGCCTCATGCACACGACCGTTGTGTGCATCCATGGCCGTTGTTCCATTTTCCGTGATTTTCTGCGGACCCATTGACTTTCAATGGGTCCGTTGAAAACTCGTAAAATGCACCGTTGTTCATCAGCGGCTGTGATCCGTGTTTCCTGTCCGTCAAAAAAATATGACCTGTCCTAATTTTTTGACGGACAACGGCTCATGGACCCATTCAAGTCAATGGGTCCGTAAAAGAACACGGATGCACACAAGATTGGCATCCGCATCCGTGATCCGTAGCCGTAGGTTACTTTCATACAGACGGATCCGTAGATCCGTCTGCATGAAAGCTTTTTCAGAGCTGAGTTTTCACTTTGTGAAAACTCAGATCCGACAGTATATTCTAACACAGAGGCGTTCCCATAGTGATGGGGACGCTTCTAGTTAGAATATACTACGAACTGTGTAAATGACTGCCCCCTGCTGCCTGGCAGCACCCGATCTCTTACAGGGGGCTGTGATCCGCACAATTAACCCCTCAGGTGCCGCACCTGAGGGGTTAATTGTGCATATCATAGCCCCCTATAAGAGATCAGGGGCTGCCAGGCAGCAGGGGGCAGACTCCCTCCCTCCCCAGTTTTAATGTCATTGGTGGCCAGTGCGGGCTCCCCCCGGCCCCCCCCCTCCCTCCCTTTATTGTATTAATTTCATTGGTGGCCAGTGCGGCTCTGATCGGTAACCATGGCAACCAGCAACTATCTTTGATATTATTTTCTGTGATTTTGTTGATTTCTGTGGCTAGATTTCTGTCGGGTACATTATTTACGGAGGAAGTTTTCAGGGAAGCACGAGATATTTTTTCAGATAAGGAGCTACCTGGTCTGGCGAGTTCATTAACCTGCAAACTTGTACTGCAAACTGACCTCTATGATGAATATAAAAACAACATAAAATCATAGTGGGAAATTAAATCTCTAGAAACAATCACCAGAATTGCTGACACAGTGGGAACAGGAATTTACAAACAGTTCCCTTAGACTTATGAATCTACTCCTTGAAGAGGAGAAGGTTTTCTTTAAGAGGTCTTCTGGGAAACGTAAAAGCTTGATTGACCTGGCTGTGACTTTCAAGACTGCCTCTGATTTTAATAGGAGGGAGTCTTCGCTACAAACTGCAGTAGAGAGATTCCAGGGCCAGATTAAGGAACAAAAGCACAGACAATTCAATAAGGGATCTCAAAAAGTTCTGAGAAAACAGGACACATTAGGTGGAGAACAAACCTTCCTCTCCCTCTGAAACTGACCTCTCTTCCTCTGAACAGAAATTCTCAGATCCGGAGACTTCCAATTTTGGAGGCAGAACAAATTACAAGCAGGGTCAGAGGGGTGGAGGTAGGGGACGAAATAACAATAGAAGATGGCCAAGATCAAGTGGCTGGAGGGGGAAGAGGGGCGAATTTTCATTGCCCTCATCCTTACCCTCCTCTTCCGCCCCTATCCCTATACCAGGCACCCGGGGAGATTTTTTAGCCAAAGGCAACCCCTACCAATTACGGGATCGGACCAAGGTGGGAGAGGATTAAAGGAGAATGACCAATTACAGATTATTAGAGATTATATTTAATTGTTTTGGTTTCACTTTGTCATCTCCTTTCCTTCTCCCAGCTGTCACCTATTCACACTAATTGCCTCCCTTTATATTCCCTCCCATACTTCCTCACTTAGTGGTTTATACTACTTCCTGGATTGAAGTGATCACTGCTGGAGACTTCTGTTACTGCTTGTTCAGATAAGTCCTTTCTTGTATTGTGTTTCTTTGCTGGCTTGATTCTAGGTGACCCTGACTCCCTCCGTATTAAGTGCAGGGAGCCGGTGGTCTTGTCCCCTCACTATTATAGGGCTTTAAGGTGTCACACAGTCTAGGTACTGGGATCAAGCCAGTCGGATGTTTATCCATAACTTCCAGCTATCTGTAATATCATCCATGACAAAAGGGCTTTAGAACATATAACTGCACCACTGAATAATATATATTTTTGTGCCACTAATCCACGCCAAAAAGGGCTGTACTTTTTGCACTTTACCACACAACAGCTAATAAGCCCTTTTTTTCCCCACTAATACAAGATAAAAAATCCTTTTGAACATATAACTGCACAGCACAAGGGCAAATAAAATGTAGAAATATGTCCTTGTAATAAACCCTGTTAATGGCTGTATCAAACAGCACTTGCACCCCAATAACAAGAACGGTTTGCTGGAATTACAGAGCTGTATAATGGCAATTTGGATCCCCAGTCAGTGCATCAAGGTGTAATAGGATTGTTCCTATTACCCAGGCTGTAAACTCCCCTACTGAACCCTCTTCTGCGTTAATACTGTGGAATGATTCCTCCCTATCCTTTCCCTGAACTTCTATACAGCAAAATAAAAGTTTTAAAGTATTTTCTACCACTGTCCCTAGCGCCTGCGGACATCTTTCCCTGCACTAAGTACACTGGAAAATGGCAGAATCCAAGATGGCTGAGGCTATTTATAGTGCTGTGACCTCACAGGGCTGGCTGCTGATTGGCTGCATGCATGGCATTGTGGGTGATCACACCTTCCCAGAGTTCCTTGCTCTATGTCCTAACACAGGGGTCCTCAAACTTTTTAAACCGGGGGCCACTTCACTGTCCCTCAAACCATTGGAGGGCCGGACTATATTTTTTAAAGGACAATAGGGGAATATCCACCGCTGGGACCCGCACCTATATAGAGAACAGAGCCCCGAAAGTGAATGGGAGTGTACTGCGCATGCACTGACCATGCTCCCATTCATTTCTATGAGGCTGGCGGAAATAGCCTATTTTCAGCAGCCCCATAGAAATGAATGGACGGCGGCTGCTTATGCGCAGTGCGCCCTCCTTCACTTTCGGGGCTCCGTTCTCTATATCAGTGCGGGTCCCAGCGGTGGGACCCACACCTATAGGACAATGGTGGCATATCCTACCTAGCGATATGCCCCCATTGTCCAAGATGGGAAAATCCCTTTAACTATGACCAAATTCCTATGCACACTGCACATATGTTATTTTGAAGTGAAAAATACAATATAAATTTGTAAAGTTAAAATAAATCAGCAGACTTACTAGTACTTCAATGGGAACTGTGGGCCTGCTTTTGGCTAATGAGATGGTCTATGTCCGGTTCCATATTTGTCACTGCTAGTCATAACAAGTGATGCAAGTGTGCATCAGTTAATCTAGATCTGGTTGGAGATTTCAGATGTTTCATTCTTGAAAAAGTCTGTTCACAGACATAAGTGCTGCCAAAGATGGTTACCATTTTGAGTGCATGGTTCCTGAGATTAGGATATGTCTCAGAGGGGAGAGATGCATAGAAATTAGGAAGGCTGCTTGACTTGAATGCGTCTTTCAGAGAGTCACAATTCTGCAGTTCAGCCAGTTCCATTTGGTAAATTGTATCCACATTTTCAATGTCAATAGAAAATGGGTTACGGAAAAGCTGTATGTCCTGTTCATGGAGATGAAGCTCTTTAAATCTAAATTTGAACTCCTTTTGCAAAGTTTCCAGTGAATCCACACATGTTTTGTTTGGGAATGGAACCAATGGTTTTTCTGCTAACAGGTTTTGAGTTGTGGGGAGATGGCAGAAGTTTTCCTCCTTCACTTGTTTGATGAGGAGGCCTAATTTTACTTCAAATGCTTTCACATGTGATTGCATATCACAGATGAGCTTCCCTTTTCCTTGAAGTTGCAGATTGAAACTGTTGAGTAGCTCTGTTATATCTGTCAGAAAGGCAAGGTGCCATTTCCATTCTGCATCATTGAGCTCTGGTACTTCTTTGTTTTTTGAAAGTAGAAAAGCTGTAATCTGTGGAAGTAAGTCATAGAAACGTCTCAAAACTCTCCCTCGACTCAACCAACGGACTTCTGTGTGGTACAGAACATCTTCATAGGCAACATTTAGCTCAGACAGAAATTCCTGAAATTGTCTGTGGTTTAGTGCATGAACTCTAATGAAGTTAACACAAGATACCACAATTTTCATAACAGAGTCCCACTTCAGTGATTTACAACACAGCGCTTGTTGGTGGATGAGGCAGTGTATGGTAATTGGATGAGGATGGTTATTTTTGTCCATCTCTTGTTTAATGTGAGCAATTACTCCTTTCTTAGACCCCACCATGCTAGGAGCACCATCAGTTGTCACACTGGCTAGTTTAGCCCAATCCAGCTCCAAACCATTCACAGTTTGGCAAAGCTTTTCATATATATCTGCTCCTGTGGTTGTACCTTTAATGCTTTGCAGTGCAGCAAGCTCTTCTGTGACTTCAAAATAGTCATTCGTTCCACGAATGAAAATGAGAAGTTGGGCAGAATCCCGAACATCATTGCTTTCGTCGAGTGCCAAGGAAAAATAGCAAATTTTTTTTGCAGTGGTTTGCAAATGCTGATGCAAATTGTCTCCCATTTCTTCAATCCTTCGTGTCACTGTAGGTCCCGAAAGACTCACTGTACTAAATAAATCGGACTTCTCTGGACACATCTCTTTGGCAACAGAAATAAGGCATTCTTTAACAAATTCTCCCTCCACAAATGGTCTGCCAGTGCGCGCTATTAGCTTGGCAACTTGAAAACTTGCTCGCAGTGATGAAATATTTAGCTGCTTCTGCTTCACAAAAGTATTTTGCTGAGTTGTCAATGTATGTTTCAGTTTTAATATTTTATCTTTTCTCACTTCTCCGACCAAACAATCATATTTATCTTTATGTTGAGTTTGATAGTGGCGACGCAAATTGTATTCTTTGAACACAGCAACTATATTCTGGCATATCAGACACACAGCTTTTTCTTTATACCGCATGAAAAAGTAATCGTAAGTCCACTGTTCTTTGAATATCCTACACTCCGAGTCAATTTTTCTTTTTCTTGACATCATTGTTTCCTAGGGATTCAAACTTGCTATTAGTAAAATACCAATGTGTGCGTGCGTGTGTGTGTATATATATATAAATATATATATATATATATACAGTACAGACCAAAAGTTTGGACACACCTTCTCATTCAAAGAGTTTTCTTTATTTTCATGACTATGAAAATTGTAGATCCACACTGAAGGCATCAAAACTATGATTTGACATTCAGTTGACGTTCTGGTTTGGAATAGCTATATAAGCAGGAAGATCCTTTCCATGGGACAACCATGACACTAAAATAGGATCTTCCTGCTTATATAGCCATTCCAAACCAGAACCCCCACTTATAGGCCTCTGCCCCCGATGTGGACACTTACCTCTTGCAGGCTTTTCTATGCAGACCAGCTCAGTCCCTGATGGGGTTCTGTTATATCTCCCTATATAACGGGCCAAATTGATGCGTCCTAAATCTGAACACTGAAAGGGAAACACAATCAGTAATCTATTTTACACTTCAGTTGACGTTCTGGTTTGGAATGGCTATATAAGCAGGAAGATCCTTTCCATGGGACAATCATGACACTAAAATAGGATCTTCCTGCTTATATAGCCATTCCAAACCAGAACCCCCACTTACAGGCCTCTGCCCCCGACGTGGACACTTACCTCTTGCAGGCTTTTCTATGCAGACCAGCTCAGTCCCTGATGGGGTTCTGTTATATCTCCCTATATAACGGGCCAAATTGATGCGTCCTAAATCCGAACACTGAAAAGGAAACGCAATCAGTAATCTATTTTACACTTCAGTTGACGTTCTGGTTTGGAATGGCTATATAAGCAGGAAGATCCTTTCCATGGGACAATCATGACACTAAAATAGGATCTTCCTGCTTATATAGCCATTCCAAACCAGAACCCCCACTTACAGGCCTCTGCCCCCGATGTGGACACTTACCTCTTGCAGGCTTTTCTATGCAGACCAGCTCAGTCCCTGATGGGGTTCTGTTATATCTCCCTATATAACGGGCCAAATTGATGCGTCCTAAATCTGAACACTGAAAAGGAAACACAATCAGTAATCTATTTTACACTTCAGTTGACGTTCTGGTTTGGAATGGCTATATAAGCAGGAAGATCCTTTCCATGGGACAATCATGACACTAAAATAGGATCTTCCTGCTTATATAGCCATTCCAAACCAGAACCCCCACTTACAGGCCTCTGCCCCCGATGTGGACACTTACCTCTTGCAGGCTTTTCTATGCAGACCAGCTCAGTCCCTGATGGGGTTCTGTTATATCTCCCTATATAACGGGCCAAATTGATGCGTCCTAAATCCGAACACTGAAAAGGAAACGCAATCAGTAATCTATTTTACACTTCAGTTGACGTTCTGGTTTGGAATAGCTATATAAGCAGGAAGATCCTTTCCATGGGACAATCATGACACTAAAATAGGATCTTCCTGCTTATATAGCCATTCCAAACCAGAACCCCCACTTACAGGCCTCTGCCCCCGATGTGGACACTTACCTCTTGCAGGCTTTTCTATGCAGACCAGCTCAGTCCCTGATGGGGTTCTGTTATATCTCCCTATATAACGGGCCAAATTGATGCGTCCTAAATCTGAACACTGAAAAGGAAACACAATCAGTAATCTATTTTACACTTCAGTTGACGTTCTGGTTTGGAATGGCTATATAAGCAGGAAGATCCTTTCCATGGGACAATCATGACACTAAAATAGGATCTTCCTGCTTATATAGCCATTCCAAACCAGAACCCCCACTTACAGGCCTCTGCCCCCGACGTGGACACTTACCTCTTGCAGGCTTTTCTATGCAGACCAGCTCAGTCCCTGATGGGGTTCTGTTATATCTCCCTATATAACGGGCCAAATTGATGCGTCCTAAATCCGAACACTGAAAAGGAAACGCAATCAGTAATCTATTTTACACTTCAGTTGACGTTCTGGTTTGGAATGGCTATATAAGCAGGAAGATCCTTTCCATGGGACAATCATGACACTAAAATAGGATCTTCCTGCTTATATAGCCATTCCAAACCAGAACCCCCACTTACAGGCCTCTGCCCCCGATGTGGACACTTACCTCTTGCAGGCTTTTCTATGCAGACCAGCTCAGTCCCTGATGGGGTTCTGTTATATCTCCCTATATAACGGGCCAAATTGATGCGTCCTAAATCCGAACACTGAAAAGGAAACGCAATCAGTAATCTATTTTACACTTCAGTTGACGTTCTGGTTTGGAATAGCTATATAAGCAGGAAGATCCTTTCCATGGGACAATCATGACACTAAAATAGGATCTTCCTGCTTATATAGCCATTCCAAACCAGAACCCCCACTTACAGGCCTCTGCCCCCGATGTGGACACTTACCTCTTGCAGGCTTTTCTATGCAGACCAGCTCAGTCCCTGATGGGGTTCTGTTATATCTCCCTATATAACGGGCCAAATTGATGCGTCCTAAATCCGAACACTGAAAAGGAAACGCAATCAGTAATCTATTTTACACTTCAGTTGACGTTCTGGTTTGGAATGGCTATATAAGCAGGAAGATCCTTTCCATGGGACAATCATGACACTAAAATAGGATCTTCCTGCTTATATAGCCATTCCAAACCAGAACCCCCACTTACAGGCCTCTGCCCCCAACGTGGACACTTACCTCTTGCAGGCTTTTCTATGCAGACCAGCTCAGTCCCTGATGGGGTTCTGTTATATCTCCCTATATAACGGGCCAAATTGATGCGTCCTAAATCCGAACACTGAAAAGGAAACGCAATCAGTAATCTATTTTACACTTCAGTTGACGTTCTGGTTTGGAATGGCTATATAAGCAGGAAGATCCTTTCCATGGGACAATCATGACACTATATAAGCAGGAAGATCCTATTTTAGCCATTCCAAACCAGAACCCCCACTTACAGGCCTCTGCCCCCCGACGTGGACACTTACCTCTTGCAGGCTTTTCCATGCAGACCAGATCAGTCCCTGACGGGGTTCTGTTATATCTCCCTATATAACGGGCCAAATTGATGCGTCCTAAATCCGAACACTGAAAAGGAAACGCAATAAGTAATCTATTTTACACTTCAGTTGACGTTCTGGTTTGGAATGGCTATATAAGCAGGAAGATCCTTTCCATGGGACAATCATGACACTAAAATAGGATCTTCCTGCTTATATAGCCATTCCAAACCAGAACCCCCACTTACAGGCCTCTGCCCCCCGACAAGGACACTTACCTCTTGCAGGCTTTTCCATGCAGACCAGATCAGTCCCTGACGGGGTTCTCCCTATATAACGGACGGGGTTCTCCCTATATAACGGGCCTGAAAGGAAATGCGTATATAAGTAGGATGCTATTTTATTATCATGGTTGCCCCATGGAAAAAAAACTGCCAGTTGGCTGGATTGGCATGCTCTCGATTGTTTCCCAAAGAGACTTGGATAATGAAATATCAGGCTGCAAGTCTGCATTTCAATAGGTCAGATTCTGACCTATTGAAATGCAGACTGGCACCCTGATATTTCATTATCCAAGTGTCACTCTGACTGACCTGTTGACAGGCAGACTGGCATTTCGTTATCCAAGTGTCTTTCAGAGCATGCCAACCCAGCTAACTGCCCGTTTCCCCCCCCCCCCACTGTCACAGTGGCCACCATTTTACTTTGCCCCACAGACAAGTGGCCGCCATTTTAATGTCCGCCGCATCGACCCTGCCGCCCCACCACCCCCCCATTGTAAAAAATGCCCACCACACACTGTCTCCCCAATGTTAATATTACAAATGCCACACTGACACACAGTCGTTCCGGCTGTTCTCTCTGCTCCGGGCGGGCGGCGGCGCTAACTCACTCACTGTAGTTCACGCGCCAGTGTCGCCTGCGTCGCCTGAGAGGAGGCAAGTGACGTCAGTGAGCCGTAACGTACCGCCGGAGCAGAGCTGATATCGGAGGGAGGGAGCCAGGGCGCAGGAGGCGGAGAACAGATGCGAGTAAGGTTAACTGTTAAAGACCCGGCGGGCCAGGATCAGAGTCCTCGGCGGGCCGCATGTGGCCCGCGGGCCGTAGTTTGAGGACCCTTGTCCTAACATGTGCAGCAGCCATTTTAGGAAAAAATTTTGTTAGTTACCAAGAAGCGTGAGGAAATTCTGATTCTGTGCGTATCTAATTTTTCCTGAAATTCAGATCGAATTCCACTTCATAAACTTTTTGATTCGCTCATCTCTAATAGTTACATATAAAAAAAATGTTATGAACTATTTATTCAAAAAAGAAAACTGTGAAAAGCGCTTCATAAATCGAAAACTCCTTATTTGAATATACAGTACTCTAAGTAACCAGGGTTTACCATACCCTTGTACAAACTTCAGGCAGCGTGTTGATGAGCCTCCACAGCTCTTTTCAAACTTCATACCCTGGACTTGAACTTTTTGTCAGGTTATTTATCCGATTCACAGAAAAACTCCACAGGGAACATTAACAAGGATGTATCAAGGCTTGTGGAGGTCCCTGGGAAAACAATGAGTGGGAACTCCATACCCAATGGTACCATCATATATCTAAAGGGGAAAAAACTTGAACAGGTGTGCTGGTATTCATGTGAAAGAAAGCAGTCAGGTACAATTAGTAAAAGCATCATTACCACGTTTCTGACACATGTTAAAATGTTTATATGGGTAAAAAAAAATATTTTAAAGTCGAATGTCGTATCTGAGAAAGTCTGGCAAGAACTGGCAGGGACAATTGCCCGTTTTGTCCTTCCTGTAATCCAGCCCTGAATAAAGAGTATAAAACTTGGATTTGTCAATTTGTGGTATCAAGATGTGATTTCTGATAGTAGCACTTTAAAGAAAATTAAGTAGAAAAGGAACACAACAAAGGCCATATTTTCCTGTGGTTATCGAGGTACAGTAATCTGAACAAGTCTTTGGAGGAGGGGATTAGCTGCTGCCAGACAATTGTGGCTGCATGGCAGATTCTCCTGGTGTAGCTTGGGACAATATAGTTGGTTGGATTCCAATTTAGCATATATTTTTCTCTCCTCGGATAAATGCTGGAGGTGTATCACTGCCACAATATATATAGTAAGTATGTGTATTCTGCTGACAGCAACCTTATGTCTATGCCCATATCTCCACATTACTTCATAATATAATATATGATTTTTGTATCTTACATTATTGCTAAACATGTTTTAACTCCTACAGTCTGATATCCACAAGTCCCCCAGATTCCAGCAATGAGTGTTCAGGTAACCTTTTACTAGTGAATCATAACCACATACTCTCTTACTCTGATTCCAAATGGTATTTGAAAAACAGCATTAAAATAATAGGCAAAAATAAGCGATCTCTCTCTCTGTATATATATATATATATATATATATATATATATATTGTAGGAAGGTACAAGGGGTTGTCATTGATGGTTGGTATGTGTCACCAAGGTTCCTGGCATCGGTGAAGTAAGAGACTGTATTTTCATGTGTCAGCGGTAGCTAATGCTGATTTACACGTTGCTATTTAGTATGGCTGTAAATAGTTGATCCGGAACAGCTCTTACTTGGAGTAGTCAAAGTGCTGGGTGGGTGACTACTCTCCACATTCCAGGCCAGGTCTTGGCAGGCTTATAAAAAACAGGTGAATTGCCTCCCTCTGACAGTGGAGCTCTGCAGATCTCTGTGCTGAGGTCTGAAGACCATGTGTCAGGCGAGCAGGCCACCTTAAAGCCTGTAAGTGGACTTTCTGAAGCTGAGCATCCAGCTGGGTGTGAACTGACACCCAGGATACCGGGTGAACTTTATTTTGTTTTTCTGTGTGTGAACAAGCACCAAGCCTGAAAAGTGACTGTTGTGTTATCTTATAAGTGTGAATAAACAATGAAGAGTGATTTACAACCTGGTCCTTTGCCTCTATACTGCGTCTGCTAACCTGCCTACCAAAGCAAATCCCCACAATTGGTGGAGGATGTGGGCAAGCGCAGTGAGGCTGGCCTGAAGGCCGAAAATGTTTAGTTTTTCCAGGCACGGTTGTATGTCTTACATTAAACCAGCGAGATTACAACCCATGTCCATTGACAAAATGGAAACTGTCGTGAAAGCCCTCGTGGAGGCTAACTTGCAGCAGCGGGAGGCTAATAAGCAGCAGCAGGAAACCAACCAGTTGCTATTGCAGCATGTGATGGCTTTACAAGAGGCAGGAGCGTCCCAGAACGTCCACGATGCCCGGAAAGTGGTCCGTGCAGTGATCCCTAAGATGACCCCCTCGGACGATGTCGAGACCTATCTGGCGGTGTCTGAAAAGGTGGGCGTGAGGGAGAAGCTACCCCGAGATCAATGGGCTGAGGTCGTCGCTCCGTTCCTGGCATCCGGACGCCAGCAGGTGTTTTTCGACTTACCAGATGATCAAGCGGCCAATTACACGACAGTAAAGGGTGAGATTCTGGCAAGACTGGGAGTGAATGTGTTGGTCCGGGCCCAGCAGGTGCATCAGTGGGAGTTTAACCCGGCTGAACCCGCGAGACCTCAGCATTATGATCTGTTACATCGGTTGCAAAAATGACTGCAGCCTGACGTGCTGAGTTCCACTGCTATGCTGGACTGTCTGTTGGCTGATGTATTCTGGAGGGCTTTGCCGTACCCTCTCCAGCACTGAATCGGCCAGGTGTCTCCTGGTAATGCCCTTGAGATGGTCGACCTGGTGGAGTGCTATGAGGCTACCAGGAATCTACATGGCGGTTCTTTGGGAGGGGGCAGTCAAACCCTGGAAATCCACCCCAGACACAGCGGCTGGTGCCAGCAAAACCCGCCTGGGATGTACCCCCTGCAGACTCAGCTCTCATGGTCTGCTGGCGGTGTCAGAAGCCTGGCCACTTATGGGCCGACTGTCCCCATCGGGGCGGACCCATGGATACTAACTATGGCTACCGCCACTCATTGTATGCCAGGAAGCTGTGTGCAACAGGTACCCCCGAGACTATAGACAATAGCCACCTGTGCCAGATGGAAGTGGGAGACACTCTGGTGGTGGCTCTGCTGGACTCAGGGAGTCTGGTGTCCCTGGTAAGAACTGCCCTGGTGCTGCCCGCTGAGTATACTGGCCGAAAAGTTGGGGTCGCGTGCATCCATGGAGACTTAAAGAAGTATCCCACTGCCCTGGGGTCTCTGTCCATGGTGGCCGGCAGGTGGACTCAGGAGGTGGCCGTCGCCACTAATTTACATTATGAACTTATAATTGGGAGAGACTTTCCGGGTTTCCCAGCACTGTGGCCTGATAGAGATGTCACGAACATAACATTTTCCGTTCGCGAACGGCGAACGCGAATTTCCACAAATGTTCGCGAACGTGCGACCAGGGCGAACCGCCATAGACTTCAATAGACAGGCGAATTTTAAAACCAACAGGGACTCTTTCTGGCCACAATAGTGATGGAAAAGTTGTTTCAAGGGGACTAACACCTGGACTGTGGCATGCCGGAGGGGGATCCATGGCAAAACTCCCATGGAAAATTACGTAGTTGACGCAGAGTGTGGTAAGTTGATTTCGCAATGCGATTAATATAACCTGCATTAATCGCAATGCGATTACAACTTAGATCTGAGTTCCTAATGGTTGTATTGCTAGAATTAACGAATATAGCACTATATTCTCAATCTTCGTTATATTCTAGAAATACAACCATTAGGAACCCAGCTCTAAGTTGAATTCGAAATGCGATTAATATAACCTGTATTAATAGCATTGCGATTACAACTTAGATCTGAGTTCCTAATGGTTGTATTGCTAGAATTGATGAACATGTCTATATATCTGAATATATACTCATCTGTCAACTTCACAGTGACAGACCAAACTCTGACAGACCAAACTCCCCGTTTAACGCACCGCAAACAACCGCAAACAGTCCATTAGCACAACCGCGAACTCCCCATTTGCACAAGGTTGGATACCAAGCTAGCCATGTCCCGTTCCTTGTCCTCACTGACGTCATTGAAGGTCTCTTCCTCCACCCAGCCACGTACAACACTAAGGGTCCCCGAAAGGTGACAACAAGCCCCCTGGGACGCCTGCTGTGGTTGGTCTTCCACCTCCTCAAAGCCACCTTCCTCCTCTGACTCCTCTTCTTCAGACTCCTCTGTCTGCGTTGCCTCTCTCTGCGTTATTATAAAGTGTGTTAAGTAGTACTATTCCTATCAGTTTAATCCCTGTTACGTCCCCTATCAGGGGACGTGTACAAACCGGATTCCAAAAAGGTTGGGACACTTTACAAATCATGAATAAAAAATGAAGGAAATGATGTGGAGGTGCCAACTTCTAATATTTTATTCAGAATAGAGCATAAATCACGGAACAAAAGTTTAAACTGAGAAAATGTACCATTTTAAGGGAAAAATATGTTGAATTAGAATTTCATGGTGTCAACAAATCCCCAAAAAGTTGGGACAAGGCCATTTTCACCACTGTGTGGCATCTCCCCTTCTTCTTACAACACTCAACAGATGTCTGGGGACCGAGGAGACCAGTTTCTCAAGTTTAGAAATAGGAATGCTCTCCCATTCTTGTCTAATACAGGCCTCTAACTGTTCAATCGTCTTGGGCCTTCTTTGTTGCACCTTCCTCTTTATGATGCGCCAAATGTTCTCTATAGGTGAAAGAGTTGGACTGCAGACTGGCCATTTCAGTACCCGGATCCTTCTCCTACGCAGCCATGATGTTGTGATTGATGCAGAATGTGGTCTGGCATTATCTTGTTGAAAAATGCAGGGTCTTCCCTGAAAGAGATGACGTCTGGATGGGAGCATATGTTTTTCTAGAACCTGAATATATTTTTCTGCATTGATGGTGCCTTTCCAGACATGCAAGCTGCCCATGCCACACGCACTCATGCAACCCCATACCATCAGAGATGCAGGCTTCTGAACTGAGCGTTGATAACAACTTGGGTTGTCCTTGTCCTCTTTGGACCGGATAACATGGCGTCCCAGATTTCCAAAAAGAACTTTGAATCGTGACTCTGACCACAGAACAGTCTTCCATTTTGCCACACTCCATTTTAAATGATCCCTGGCCCAGTGAAAATGCCTGAGCTTGTGGATCTTGCTTAGAAATGGCTTCTTCTTTGCACTGTAGAGTTTCAGCTGGCAATGGCCGATGGCACGGATGATTGTGTTCACTGACAATGGTTTCTGGAAGTATTCCTGAGCCCATTCTGTGATTTCCTTTACAGTAGCATTCCTGTTTGTGGTGCAGTGTAGTTTAAGGGCCCGGAGATCACGGGCATCCAGTATGGTTTTACGGCCTTGACTCTTACGCACAGAGATTGTTCCAGATTCTCTGAATCTTCGAATAATGTTATGCACAGTTGATGATGATAGATGCAAAGTCTTTGCAATTTTTCGCTGGGTAACACCTTTCTGATATTGCTCCACTATCTTTCTGTGCAACATTGTGGGAATTGGTGATCCTCTACCCATCTTGGCTTCTGAGAGACACTGACACTCTGAGAAGCTCTTTTTATACCCAATCATGTTGCCAATTGACCTAATTAGTGTTACTTGGTCTTCCAGCTCTTCGTTATGCTCAAATTTACTTTTTCCAGCCTCTTATTGCTACTTGTCCCAACTTTTTTGGGATTTGTTGACACCGTGAAAATTTGAATCAATGTGTTTTTCCTTTAAATTATACATTTACTTGGATTAAACGTTTGATCTGTCATCTACGTTCTATTACAAATAAGATATTGCCATTTGCCATCTCCACATCATTGCATTCAGTTTTTATTCACAATTTGTTTAGTGTCCCAACTTTTTGGGAATCCGGTTTGTATATGGCATCGATTTTAGGAACCGGGAGATGGAAAAAGATGCTTGGTCGGTCCTCCTACTTCAAATTTGGGGCACTGCGCGTGCAATCGAATGTGTCACCAGATATGAGCGGTGTGTAAAGTAGTACTATTCTTATCAGTTTAATCCCTGTTACGTCCCCTATCAGGGGACATGTATATGGCATCGATTTTAGGAACCGGGAGATGGAAAAAGATGCTTGGTCGGTCCTCCTAATTCAAATTTGGGGCACTGCGCGTGCAATCGAATGTGCCACCAGATATGAGCGGTGTGTAAAGTAGTACTATTCTTATCAGTTTAAACCCTGTTACATCCCCTATCAGGGGACGTGTATGGAATAGATTTTAAACAACCTCAAAGAGTTGTCAATAGTTGACACACTCATGACATAAATTTTATACCTCTATGCGTCAATCTTGGTGTAGTGATGACTGTGCTCGTACGCACGTTTGGGAGATTACAGGCGATGGGGTTTTTTCAAAGCCTATGGTCTGGCTGAGGTAGTTCAGTGACAGTTAAGTGACCCAGAAAACAATGATTCTGCAGTGTGGGCCCATTGTTGGCCTAGTAGGATTTAATGATCACCTTAGATGATCACAAAGAAAATTAATGTTTTTTCTATGCAAAATTATCCAGCCGATCGCTTTTGGTCTGTTCACAATGAAGCAACGACCTTATCATCTGGGGTGTGCCAACATTGCCATTGCCAACACACTCATAGAGGTGGTCGCTTCATTGTGATACGCAAGCCCCTTCACCACAACAAGGTAACGATCACGAAGGGGAATAGACACATTTTTTGTTTGTTTGTTTTTTTAAGCCACAGTGCAGCACCAGGGGCCAGAAAAATTAGGCATGTACACATGCCTGAAAAATTTGGTATTGTTGCAGAAAAATTGATGTTTGTTTCCCAGGCAGAAAGTGCCCTAAAACATTGTGGCTTGAACTCTAGTTGGTCGCAGATAAGTCACGCAAGTCTGGCATTCAGAGATAAAATACAGCAGGGTGTGGCCATTTTTAGCCCAAGGCAGCTCATCTCATCACCAGGCCTTATTTTAGTCGAATGTATCGCCCACTGTCAGTCCCTTTGGGATCCATCCCTCATTCATCTTAATAAAGGTGCTGCTGCACTGAAGGTCCTTTCTGACAGGACACTTGAAGCGGGGCAGGCCAGAAGTTCTATCGCAAATTGGGATAGCTCAGGCCACAGTTCAAGCCTGCACACCCAGTAGTCAAGGGGTTCATCGCTCCTCAGAGTGTCGATATCTGCAGTTAAGGCGAGGTAGCCTGCTACCTGTCGGTCGAGTCGTTCTCTAAGGGTGGACCCCGAAGGGCTGTGGCGATGCGTAGGACTTAAAAAAGCTCTTCATGTCCTCCATCAACAACACGTCTGTAAAGCGTCCTGTCCTTGCCGGCGTGGTTGTGGTAGGAGGAGGATTACTTTCACCTCTTCCCCTGTTAGATTCCCATTGTGCTGTGACATCACCCTTATACGCTGTGTAAAGCATACTTTTTAATTTATTTTGGAACTGATGCATCCTTTCCAACTTCCGGTAATTCGGTAATATTTCAGGCACTTTCTGCTTATACCGGGGGTCTAGTAGCGTGGACACCCAGTACAGGTCGTTCTCCTTCAGTATTTTTATACGAGGGTCCCTCGACAGGCACGACAGCATGAAAGACCCCATTTGCACAAGGTTGGATACCGAGCTACTCATGTCCCGTTCCTCGTCCTCAGTGATCTCACTGAAGGTATGTTCTTCCCCCCAGCCACGTACAACACCACGGGTACCAGATAGGTGACAACGAGCACCCTGGGATGCCTGTTGTGGTTGGTCTTCCTCCTCCTCCTCAAAGCCACATTCCTCCTCTGACTCTTCTTCCTCACACTCCTCTTCCGGCGTTGCCGCAGGTCCAGCAAGCGATGCTGATAAGGCTGTTTCTGGTGGTAGTGGTGACAACTCTTTCTCTTCACGCTCATCTATGGCCTGATCCAGCACTCTTCGCAGGGCACGCTCCAGGAAGAAAACAAATGGGATGATGTCGCTGATGGTGCCTTCGGTGCGACTGACTAGGTTTGTCACCTCCTCAAAAGGACGCATGAGCCTACAGGCATTGCGCATGAGCGTCCAGTAACGTGGCAAAAAAATTCCCAGCTCCGCAGAGGCTGTCCTAGCACACCGGTCATACAAATACTTGTTGACGGCTTTTTCTTGTTGGAGCAGGCGGTCGAACATTAGGAGTGTTGAATTCCAACGTGTCGGGCTGTCGCAAATCAAGCACCTCACTGGCATGTTGTTTCGGTGCTGAATGTCTGAAAAGTGCGCCATGGCCGTGTAGGAACGCCTGAAATGGCCACACACCTTCCTGGCCTGCTTGAGGACGTCCTGTAAGCCTGGGTACTTATGCACAAAGCGTTGTACGATCAGATTACACACATGTGTCAACTTCAATGCCGCCAACAAATTGCTTCCGTTGTCACACACCACTTTGCCGATCTCCAGTTGGTGCGGAGTCAGCCACTGATCCACCTGTGCGTTCAGGGCGGACAGGAGTGCTGGTCTGGTGTGACTCTCTGCTTTCAGGCAAGTCAACCCCAAGACAGAGTGACACTGTCGTATCCGGGATGTGGAATAGCCCCTGGGGAGCTGGGGGGGTGCCGTTGATGTGGAGCAAGACGCAGCAGCAGAAGAGGACTCGGTCGAGGAGGTTATGGAAGAGGATGGAGTAGGAGGAGTAGAGGAGGTGGCAGCAGGCCTGCCTGCAAGTCGTGGCGGTGTCACCAACTCCTCTGCAGAGCCACACATTCCATGCTTGGCAGACGTGAGCAGGTTTACCCAATGCGCAGTGTAGGTGATATACCTGCCCTGATACCTGCCCTGACCGTGCTTTGCAGACCAGGTATCAGTGGTCAGATTGACCCTTGCCCCAGCACTGTGTGCCAGACATGCCATGACTTCCTTTTGCACAATCGAGTACAGGTTGGGGATTGCCTTTTGTGCAAATAAATTTCGGCCGGGTACCTTCCACTGCGGTGTCCCAATAGCTACACATTTTTTGAAGGCCTCAGACTCCACTTACTTGTATGGTAAAAGCTGGCGGGCTAACAGTTCAGACAAGCCAGCTGTCAGACGCCGGGCAAGGGGGTGACTTTGTGACACTGGCTTCTTATGCTCAAACATGTCCTTGACAGACACCTGATTGGAGTCGGGAAGGAAGTTTATAGTCCCCTAAAGTGGAGAAAATTGGCTTCTACCTCACAGGGTTTTTTTTTGCCTTCCTCTGGATCAACTTGCGGGATAACAGGCCGAACTGGATGGACAAATGTATTTTTTCGGCCTTATGTACTATGTTACTATGTTACCTGACTGTGGGCAGATGAGCAGGAACTGCTCAAGACGAGAGGCGGAGTGGCGGGTGGTTGAGAGGGGGCAAGAAGGACAGCAGTGGCTGAAGATGCTGGACCAGGAGGAGGATGGTGGCTTTGAGTTTGTGTGCTGCTTTTAATCATGTGTTGATCCCATAGGCGTTTGTGATGTGAGATCATGTGATTTCGCAAAGTAGTTGTAGCTAGGTGGGTGTTGGACTTCCCACGATTCAGTTTCTTTTGGCACAGGTTGCAAATGGCATTGCTGTTATCAGAGGCAGACACACAAAAAAAATGCCACACTGCTGAGCTTTGCAATGACGGCATTCTGGTAGTGGCAACAGCATGCGTTGATTGGCGTGCTGTCTGGCTGACCCCGGGTGCCGATACATGCTGTCTGACTGTGCCACTAGCTCCTTGCGACGACCTCCCCCTGCTTCCAACTCGTCTCCTCCTCCTCTCTGTCTCCCCATCTGAACTTCCCCCCTGTTCTTTTTCTCCTCGAGCGGGCACCCACGTGACATCCACGGATACATCGTCATCATCAACCGCTTCACTTGTATCTGACAACTCAGCAAAGGAAGCAGCAGCGGGTACAAAATCATCATCATCACACCGTACGTCCATCTGTGTAATGCTGCCTGACTGAGACATATCCCTGTTATCTACATCCTCTTGCAATAATGGTTGCGCATCACTCATTTCTTCCAACTGATGTGTAAATAACTCCTCTGACAGATCAAGTGAAGCGGCTGTGGTGCTAGTGTTGGTGGTGGCGGCAGGTAGGCGAGTGGTAACTTGAGAGGTGCCCGAAGCTGAGCTGGAGGAGGATGGTGCGTCAAGGTTCCGAGCAGAAGCTGTAGAAGATTGGGTGTCCTGTGTTAGCCAGTCAACTATGTCCTCAGAACTTTTCGAGTTCAGGGTACATGGCCTCTGAACACTGAGCATTATTCTAGGGCCAAAGGGAATCACAGCACCATGACCACGACGGCCCCTGCGGGGTGGCCTGCCTCTGCCTGTCATTTTTTTTAGATTAGTTAAGTTGTACTATGCATGCAAGCTACTGTGACACCAGATATGAATGGCGCTGAAGTGACACTATGCACTGGCACTGGGCCTTAGACACACAAATACGTGTGTAACTGACTGCTAGTTATTCAGTCAAAAATGTTGTTTTTCTTTAAATATAATCGAATATGACACCAGATAAGAATGGTGTTGAAGTGACACTATGCACTGGCACTGGGCCATAGACACACAAACACGTGTGTAATTGACTGCTAGTTATTCATTCAAAAATGTTGTTTTTCTTTAAATATAATCGAATGTGACACCAGATATGAATGGCGCTGAAGTGACACTATGCACTGGCACTGGGCCGTAGACACACAAACACGTGTGTGCAACTGACTGCTAGTTATTCAGTCAAAAATGTTGTTTTTCTTTAAATATAATTGAATGTTACACGAGATATGAATGGTGCTGAAGTGACACTATGCACTGGCACTGGGCCGTAGACACACAAACACGTGTGTAACTGTCTGCTAGTTATTCAGTCAAAAATGTTGTTTTTCTTTAAATATAATTGAATGTGACACCAGATATGAATGGCGCTGAAGTGACACTATGCACTGGCACTGGGCCTTAGACACACAAACACATGTGTAACTGACTGCTAGTTATTCAGTCAAAAATGTTGTTTTTCTTTAAATGTAATCGAATGTGACACCAGATATGAGTTTCGCTGGTGACACTATGGACTTGCAGGGCTGTGAGCCTGACACACACGCTGGAAGGCAGGCAACTGCAATTTGATTACACAGGGAAAAAAAAGCAGACTGATGTTCTAGCCCTAAAAAGGGCTTTTTGGGGAGCTGTCCTTACAGCAGAGATCAGATGAGTCTTTTAGGACTGTAGTGGACACTGAATACACTAGCCTAGCTATCGATTTCCTTATTAAATCAGCAGCAGCAGCACTCTCCCTCCTCTAACTAAGAATGCAGCTTCCGAATGAATCTAAAATGGATGCTGTCCAGCAGGTGGGAGGGTCTGGGAGGGAGCATCTGCTGCTGATTGGCTGGAATGTGTCTGCTGACTGTGAGGTGCAGGGTCATTAGGAACCCAGCTCTAAGTTGAAATCACAATGCGATTAATATAACCTGTATTAATCGCATTGCGATTACAACTTTGTCAAATTTGTGACACTGCAGCTTCCGAATGAATCTAAAATGGATGCTATCCAGGAGGTGGGAAGGTCTGGGAGGGAGGGTCTGCTGCTGATTGGCTGGAATGTGTCTGCTGACTGTGAGGTACAGGGTCAAAGTTTACACAATGATGACGAATAGGGGGCGGATCGAACATCGCATATGTTCGCCCGTCACGGCGAACACGAACAAGCTATGTTCGCCGGGAACTGTTCGCCGGCGAATAGTTCGGGACTTCTCTATGGCCTGATACGAAAGTTACTGATACCCATGAGACAGGTGTAACCCCAGTAGAGTGGCCTTTCTCAGGGGGGAAACCGGAGCCCTGGGAACCTGAGACCGAAGGGCCAGCGTTAGGGTTGGCCGCCACTATGGTGGAAGAGGGGAGAAGCAACCCCAATGAGTTGGCAGACCTCAACGTGTCTGGGTAAAATTTCGGTACAGCCCAGCACCGGGACCCAATGTTGTAATAGTTGATGGTGAACCTCAACAACTGTGGGCTGAGTCTATGTTTCCCCGTTTTGTGCTTCATCAGAAGGTGCTGTATCGGGTAAACCAACTACGGGGTGAGCATATTGAACAGCTGGTGGTGCCCAAGGCATATTTCAAGCTCGTGTTGGAGCTTGCCTACCAACATGTTCTTGGGGGACACCTGGGATGGCAGAAAACGCAGGACCGGATTCTACAGCGCTTTTACTGGCCCAGTGTGTTCAGAGAGGTGGAAGAATATTGTAAGTTTTGCCCAACCTACCAGATAACTAGCCCGCAGCCACATTTCTGTAGTCCCCTGGTACCTCTCCCAATTATTGAGGTTCCGTTTTGAGCAAACCGCTATGGATATCATAGGCCCAGTACCGAAGTCCGTTAGAGGGCACCAACACATCTTGGTCACCCTAGACTATGCCACTCGGTACCCGGAGGAGGTGCCCCTGCGACATACATCGGTCTAACTCATAGCTAAGGAGTTAATGGAGATGTTTTCCTGAGTGGGACTACCTAAAGAGGTTCTGACTGACCAGTGGACCCCTTTTATGTCAAAGTCCATGAGGGAACTCTGTAAGTTACTGCACATAAAACAGCTATGGACATCCGGTTATCATCTGCAAACAGACGGGTTGGTAGAGAGGTTTAATCAAACATTAAAAAACATGTTAAAAAGAGTGGTGTCTAAGGATGGGAGGGATTGGGACCTTTTTCTGCCCTATCTCATGTTCACAGTGCGAGAGGAGCCCCTACTGAGTTCTTGCCCTTCGTACTGCTATATGGCCGACATCCTCACGGTCTGTTGGACATAGCCAAAGAGGCATGGGAACAACAAGCCACACCGTATAAAAGTGTAATTGAATATGTCACTCAGATGCAAGAGCGGATGGAGACAGTGTTGCCACTTGTTAGGGAACATATGGAGGCAGCCCAGCGAGCCCAGAGTAGGGTCTATAATCGACAGGCTCAGGTCCGGATCTTTAACCCGGTAGATCGGGTTCTGGTACCGACCGTGGACAGTAAGTTCCTGGCTAGGTGGCAGGGACCCTACGAAGTACTCAAAAAAGTTGGTGAGGTAACCTACAAGGTACACCAGCTGGGGAGGCGAAAGCCGGAGCAGATGTACCATTTGAATTTACTTACACCTTGGAAAGATAGGGAGACCAGTACAGGCAACAGCCCGTGGCCGAGTTTTCTAGGGGAAGAGTTTCCAGCCCCCCGGTCTGATACAAGGGAAGCAGTTGCCACAGTGAAGATTGCTGACAGCCTTTCCTCTAAACAGACTCAGGAGGCCAGGGAGTTTGTCAGCAGGAACACGGATGTGTTCTCGGACCTCTTCTGGATGCACTTCTACCATCCAACATGACATTGTCACTGAGCCTCAGGCCAGAGTCTGGTTGAAACCATACCGGGTACCCGAGTCTCGGCGACAAGCCATCTCGGAAGAAGTGCAGCTAATTCTACAACTAGACGTCATTGAGGAGTCGAAAAGTGAACGGGCCAGTCTGATAGTCTTAATACCCAAGCAGGACGGGACGTTACAGTTCTGTAAAGATTTCTGCAAACTAAATGAGATTTCTAAATTTGATGCGTATCCTATGCCTGGGGTGGATGAGATTGAGAAGTTAGGCCAAGCCCGTTTTTTTCTGTTTTGGACCTCACCAAAGGGTACTGGTAGGTACCCTTGACGGAGGCTATCAAAGAGTAAACTGCCTTCATTACACCAGAGGGGCTGCACCAATATAAGGTGTTACCCTTTGATCTGCATGGCACCCCTGCCACTTTTCAACGGCTCATGGACATTGTGCTGCGTCCACATCATCTGTACGCTTCAGCTTACCTGGACGATATTGTCATTTACAGTACCGACTGGGAAAGTCATCTACCAAAAGTACAGGCCGTAGTGGACTCCCTTTGAAAGGCTGGACTAACAGCTAACACAAAAAAATGTGCAATAGGGTTAGAGGAGACTAAGTACCTGGGGTATGTCCTTGTGAGCTGGCCATTTCTTTGTATATCTATTGTTTAGCTATTGGGTGGTAGCAGGCCGTGCTCTATTTTGGTGAGCTTACCATAACAAATTTTTTGTACACTTGTTTAAAAAAAAACAAAAAAAACCCTGTGAGGTAGAAGCCAATTTTCCTCACTTTAGGGGAATAAAAAATTCCTTCCCGACTCCAATCAGGCAAACAGAATAACTCCCTGGATCAACGACCCCTCTCTAGTAGCTATAGCCTGTAATATTATTACGCTCCAGAAATACATCCAGGCCCCTCTTGAATTCCTTTATTGTACTCACAATCACCACCTCCTTAGGCAGAGAGTTCCAAAGTCTCACTGCTCTTACTGTAAAGATCCTCTTCTATGTTTGTGTACAAACCTTCTTTCCTCCAGGCACAGAGGATGTCCCCTCGTCACAGTCACAGTCCTGGGAATGAATAGATGATGGGATGGATCTCTGTACTGACCCCTGATATATTTATATATAGTAATTAGATCTCCCCTCAGTCGTCTTTTTTCTAAAGTGAATAACCCTAATCTTTCAGGGTACTGT
This sequence comes from Bufo gargarizans, assembly GCF_014858855.1. Lineage (NCBI taxonomy): Eukaryota > Metazoa > Chordata > Amphibia > Anura > Bufonidae > Bufo > Bufo gargarizans. Next base: position 293,298,068 of record NC_058085.1, on the reverse strand, counting down.
AGTTGCCCCATTCCAGTTATTACTTTAGTTGCCCTCCTCTGGACCCTCTCCAGCTCTGCTATGTCTGCCTTGTTCACAGGAGCCAAGAACTGTGCACAGTACTCCATGTGTGGTCTGACTAATGATTTGTAAAGTGGTAGGACTATGTTCTCATCACGGGCATCTATGCCCCTTTTAATGCAACCCATTATCTTATTGGCCTTGGCAGCAGCTGCCTGACACTGGTTTTTGCAGCTTAGTTTGCTGTTTATTAAAATTCCTAGATCCTTTTCCATGTCAGTGTTACCGAGTGTTTTACCATTTAGTATGTATGTGTGACTATGTATGTGTGATTATTCCTTCCCATGTGCATAACTTTACATTTATCAATGTTAAACCTCATCTGCCACTTATCTGCCCAAGCCTCAAATCTATCCAGATCCCTCTGTAGTAGTATACTGTCCTCTTCAGTGTTAATTACTTTACACAGTTTAGTGTCATCTGCAAAAATTCTACAAGATCATTAATAAATATATTGAAGAGAATAGGGCCCAATACTGACCCCTGAGGTACCCCACTAGTGACAGTGACCCAATCTGAGTGTGTACCACTAATAACCACCCTCTGTTTTCTATCCCTCAGCCAGTTACTTACCCACTTACAGACGTTTTCTCCCAGTCCGAGCATTCTCATTTTATATACTAACCTTTTATGTGGTACAGTGTCAAATGCTTTGGAGAAGTCCAGATATACGACATCCATTGATTCGCCGCTGTCAAGTCTAGAACTTACCTCCTCATAGAAACTGATTAAATTAGTTTGGCATGACCGATCCCTCACGAAGCTATGCTGATATGGCGTTATTTGCTTATTTCCGTTGAGATGCTCTAACATAGCATCTCTCAGAAAACCTTCAGTTTACCCACAACAGATGTTAAACTTACCGGCCTATAGTTTCCAGGCTCTGTTTTTGGACCCTTTTTGAATATTGGCACCACATTTGCTATGCGCCAATCCTGTGGGACATTCCCTGTCAGTATAGAGTCTTCAAATATCAGAAATAAAGGTCTAGCTATGACATTAATTATTTCCCTTAGTAGCTAATGCTGATTGACACTTTGCTATTTAGCATGGCTGTAAATAGCTGATCCAGGACGCTCTTACTGGGAGTAGTCAAAGTGCTGGGTTGGTGACTACTCCCCATGTTCCAGGCCGGGTCTTGGCAGGCTTATAAAAAATAGCCAGCACTGTCAGGTGGATTACCTCCAGTGGAGCTCTGGAGATCTCTGTGTTGAGGTCTGAAGACAGTGTGTCAGGAGAGCAGGCCACCTTAAAGCCTGCAAGTGGACTTTCTGAGGCTGAGCATTCAGTCGGGTGTGACCTGACACCCAGGATACCGGGTGAACTTTATTTTGTTTTTCTGTGTGTGAACAAGCACCAAACCTGAAAAGTGACTGTTGTGTTATGTTATAAGTGTGAATAAACACTGAAGAGTGATTTACAACCTGGTCCTTTGCCTCTATACTGTGTCCACTAACCTGCCTACCAGAGTTAATCCCCACTATATATACAGTATATATATATATATATCTTTTTTAGGCTACTTTCACACTTGCGTTCGGGGCTCCGCTTGTGAGTTCCGTTTAAAGGCTCTCACAAGCGGCTCCGAACGCATCCGTCCAGCCCTAATGCATTCTGAGTGGATGCGGATCCGCTAAGAATGCATCAGTCTGGCAGCGTTTGGCCTCCGCTCCGCTCAGCAGGCGGACACCTGAACGCTGCTTGCAGTGTTCGGGTGTCCACCTGGCCGTGCGGAGCCAAACGGATCTGTCCAGACTTACAATGTAAGTCAATGGGGATGGATCCGTTTGAATTTGACACTATATGGCTCAATTTTCAAACGGATCCGTCCCCCATTGACTTTCAATGTTAAAGGGGTTGTCCGGGTTCAGTGCTGAACCTGGACATACCCTTATTTTCACCCCGGCAGCCCTCCTGAGCCTGGCATCGGAGCATCTCATGCTCCGATGCGCTCCCGTGCCCTGCGCTAGATCGCGCAGGGCACAGGCTCTTGTGTTTACAATAACACACTGCCGGGCGGTAACTTCCGCCCAACAGTGTGTTCAGTGACGTCACCGGCTCTGAGGGGCGGGCTTTAGCTCTGCCCTAGCCGTTTTACTGGCTAGGGCAGAGCCAAATCCCGCCCATCAGTGCCGGTGACGTCACCGGGGTTCCTGTCAGCCCCATAGAGAGCCCGGTACGTCACCGGAACTCAGAAAAATGCCTTTGCCCTGCGCGATTTAGCGCAGGGCAAAGGAGAGCATCGGAGCATGAACTGCTCCGATGCTCATGTCAGGGGGGCTGCCGGGGTGAAAATGGAGGGATGTCCAGGTTCAGCTCTGAACCTGGACAACCCCTTTAAGTCTGGACGGATCCGTCTGAAGCTACTTTCACACTTAGAATTTTTTCTACAATATAATGCAGACGGATCCGTTCTGAACGGATCCCATCGTCTGCATTATATGAGCGGATCCGTCTGGGCGGATCCGCTCTGAACGCAAGTGTTAAAGTAGCCTTAGCTTTTCAGTTTTGCTGTGAGTGGAGGATGTGTTGCTACATCACTGGGTAGTCTTCTCAATCAGGAATATGTGCACACGGGTGACTCCCCCTTCTGGCAGATATATTCAACCATATTAGTGGTGATCATACTTTTCATAGTATGGGGATTTTTTCTTCAGTAAAGTTTTTTTCCCCAACAAATGGAAAACGCTGTAAATGTCCCTAAAATAGCGAAATAATTAACTTTTTATATGCCCCATACCCAGTGCCATTAAGAGAGTGCTCCTATACACAGTATCAGACAGTGAGTGTTTCAGATCCAGAAGAAGCCAAGTTTAGGATCCAAATTAATAATGGTTGTTTCTTGACATACACAAAAATCCTGTATAGAACGGTAAGGATGCTATTGTGAGTAACACAGGACTATACAGTATGCTTGAATGGCTCTGATTTATTGCCACCTGCTGGTGCACAGTTGTACCACTCTATTCATTTTGCAAGTACTATAAACGGTTACTTATAGACCTTAAAATAAATTAACTATTTATTTAAGGCCTCATGCACACGACCTTTGTGTGCATCCGTGGCTGTTTTCCGTTTTTTTTTCGCGGACCCATTGACTCTCAATGGGTCCGTGGAAAAATCGGAAAATGAACTGTTTTGCAGCCGAAGACCGTGATCCGTGTATCCTGTCCGTCAAAAAAATAAGACCTGTCCTATTTTTTTGACGGACAACGGTTCACGGACCCATTCAAGTCAATGGGTCCATGAAAGAACACGGATGCACACAAGATTGGCATCCGAGTCCATGGTCCGTGGCCGTAGGCTACTTTTACACAGACGGATCCGCAGACCCGTCTGCATAAAAGCTTTTTCAGAGCTGAGTTTTCACTTCGTGAAAACTCAGATCCGACAGTATATTCTAACACAGAGGCGTTCCCATGGTGATGGGGACGCTTCAGGTTAGAATATACTAAAAGAACTGTGTACATGACTGCCCCCTGCTGCCTGGCAGGTGCTGCCAGGCAGCAGGGGGCAGACCCCCCCCTGTTTTTAACTCATTGGTGGCCAGTGCGGCCGCCCCCCCCCTCCCCCCCTGTAGTTAACTCATTGGTGGCCAGTGGGCCCCCCTCCCTCCCCTGTAGTTAACTCGTTGGTGACCAGCCCCCCCTCCCTCCCTTGTAGTTAACTCATTGGTGACCAGCCCCCCCTCCCTCCCCTGTAGTCAACTAGTTGGTGGCCAGTGGGCCCTCCCCCCTCCCTACCCCACCTAATTAAAATCCCCCCCCCCTATCATTGGTGGCAGTGGAGCGTACCGATCGGAGTCCCAGTTTAATCGCTGGGGCTCCGATCGGTAACCATGGCAACCAGGACGCTACTGCAGTCCCGGTTGCCATGGTTACTTAGCAATTTGTAGAAGCATCATACTTACCTGCGAGCTGCGATGTCTGTGTCCGGGAGGTAGCTCCTCCTACTGGTAAGTGACAGGTCTGTGCGGTGCATTGCTTAATGATCTGTCACTTACCAGTAGGAGGAGCTCCGGGCCGGACACAGACATCGTAGCTCGCAGGTAAGTATAATGCGTCTACAAATTGCTAAGTAACCATGGTAACCGGGACTGCAGTAGCGTCTTGGTTGCCATGGTTACCGATCGGAGCCCCAGCGATTAAACTGGGACTCCGATCGGTACTATCCACTGCCACCAATGATAGGGGGGGAGATTTTAATTAGGAAGGGGAGGGAGGGGGGAGGGCCCACTGGCCACCAACGAGTTAACTACAGGGGAGGGAGGGGGGCTGGTCACCAAGGAGTTAACTACAGGGGAGGGAAGGGGGGCTGGTCACCAACGAGTTAACTATAGGGGAGGGAGGGGGGCTGGTCACCAACGAGTTAACTATAGGGGAGGGAGGGGGGCTGGTCACCAACGAGTTAACTACAGGGGAGGGAGGGGGGCTGGTCACCAACGAGTTAACTACAGTGGAAGGAGGGGGGGCTGGTCACCAACGAGTTAACTACAGGGGAGGGAGGGGGGGCTGGTCACCAACGAGTTAACTACAGGGGAAGGAGGGGGGCCCACTGGCCACCAATGAGTTAAAAACGGGGGGGGGGGGGGGGGGGTCCTGCCCCCTGCTGCCTGGCAGCACCTGCCAGGATGCAGGGGGCAGTCATGTACACAGTTCTTATAGTATATTCTAACCTGAAGCATCCCCATCACCATGGGAACGCCTCTGTGTTAGAATATACTGTCGGATCTGAGTTTCACGATCTAACTCATATCCGACAGTATATTCTAACATAGAGGCGTTCCCATGGTGATGGGGACGCTTCAAGTTAAAATATACCATCGGATTGGAGAAAACTCTGATCCGATGGTATAAAAGGGACTCCTGACTTTACATTGAAAGTCAATGGGGACGGATCCGTTTGCAATTGCACCATATTGTGTCAACGTCAAACGGATCCGTCCCCATTGACTTGCATTGTAATTCAGGATGGATCCGTTTGGCTCCGCCAAGCCAGGCGGACACCAAAACGACTTTTTTTTCATGTCTGTGGATCCTCCAAAAATCAAGGAAGACCCACGGAAGGAAAAACGGTCACGGATCACGGACCTACGGAGCCCGTTTTTGCGGACCGTGAAAAAATACTGTTGTGTGCATGAGGCCTAACACTTTAATATATTTTAAGAAACTAATAGACACCACATGTTCTAAAATGAAATAGTGTTAAAAGATGAATGTTCACTAAATAGATTGTATCACTATTGTTTGTGCTAGAAATTTGGACCTCAATGTGCCTTATTCTATTTCATAAAAACCACAAAAGCATTTGATTTGTATTGTAATAAATTATAAATTATAAATTTCTCTATGTGTGCATATTATGCATGTTAATAGACACCAAGTGGTCTCAGTGAATGTATACTTGCAAAGTAGGTTATGTGTCAAAAGCAATGTGACCCTGTTACTAGCCTGTGTCAGTGACAACTACAATCTAAAAAGCTGCTGTCACAACCTCTTGGAAGAATTGCTGAAAACCTAAAGGAATTGCCTCAAGAAGACAACCTCTCCACATATGCCCTAATAGGGCATGTGGATGTTATCTAGGGGAATCGTTGGCAGGGGTGGACTGGCTATAGACCCTACACTGACAATTACCATTGGACTGAAGCATAGGGAGCCGCCCAAGCCCTCCTCGTGGCTGCTGGTCAGTTACACATCGATCTGGATGCTCTCAGCATTAATTAATGCTAGGAGCATTTGGTACTTATGCACCTGGCTGGTAGAAGAAAGTGCACTCCTGCATTCAATTGTGTTGCCATCCCCAGGACGAGGGCAGAATTGTTTTAAGCTGCATTGTGCATTTGGATCAGAGTTTTGTGCTGCACTACAGTATTGCTGGTCGGGATGGCTTATATTGGCTCTGCCTTCTGTCAATTTGGACCTGCCTACAACACAGGGCCACTTTGAGTTTTTTTTTTCCAGAGTCGCTTCAAGTTCCCAGTCCCAATTCAAGTTCCCAGTCTGGAAACCAGTGCTGAAAGCTGGTAAGTATCAGCATCAGTGATGGTCAGCGAACACATGCGGGCTGCCATCTTGGGCTTACCCGTCCGGCGATGCACAGATAAGCCCTTGCTTGTGCCTGTGTCGGGAGCCGGTATGAAATCAAATGTGGTCACCGGGAGCAGGCAGTTCCGAGAACAGCCCGATGAATGCCCCCAGCGGCTGTTCTTGGAACTGTCACCGCCACTTCTGTGAGAAGGTCTGTTAGATGTTCTTCTCTACCTGCATGAAGTTCTTTGTTTTGGTTGCACTTTGTCATCTCCTTTCCTTCTCCCAGCTGTCACCTATTTACACTAATTGTCTTCCTTTATATTCCCTCCCATACTGCCTCACTTTGCGGTTTATACTTCTTCCTGGATTGTGTTCACTGCTGGAGGCTGCTTCCTCAGTTAAGTCTGTTTCCTTTATTTGTGTTTCCTTGCTGGCTTGATTCTAGGTGACCCTGACTCCGTCCGTACTAAGTGCAGGGAGCCGGTGGTCGTGTCCCCTCACTATTATAGGGTTTTCAGGTGTCACATAGTATCAGGTACGTGGACATGCAATCGTCTACCATAAAGACCTTTGCATGGGCATAGCAGTCAGGGAGAGCTCTAGGGGTTTTATAGGGCTCACCCATATGCTCCTTAGTTTGGGATCAAGCCAGTCGGATGTTTATTTATAAGTTCCAGCTTTCTGCAACACCATCCGTGACAGGAACTGCCTTGCTCCCGGTGACCGCATTTGATTTCAGACCGACTCCCGACACAGGTAAGGGCTTACCTGTGCATCGCTGGCGAACACTGTGAACTGACCATCACTGATCAGCATATCCCATTCTGCTAAGTCATCCAATTTTTCTATTACATGGATGGCTATTTATTAAAACAGCCATTATGTAATACTACATTTCTTCTAAGCTATCCCTTTTGAAGGGGTTCTCTGGTTTCTTAATTCATTTTTTTTTATATCCCCAGAGTACCCCGAACACTGCCTATTTGTTCCCCATATACCTGTTTTCATGTCAGCACTTTCCTTTCCTTCTTCTCAGCTTCCCTGCATCCTGGCAGGATGTTTACATGACTTACTTCCTGTTTTCATCAGCTTCCTGCTCTGTTTTCAAACCTAACCCAGCATGCCTTGCTCTGTAATGTTTCACAGGGCTTACTCCGCCTAACATGGACAGGGGAGGTGTCGAGAGCGTGACTACTGCCGAGGAAACAGTATGGCAGGTGGCGCCAGGCCCGTGAAATCTTACAGAGCGAAGCATGCTGCAAAAAGCTGATGAAAACAGGAAGTTGTGTATGTAAACATCCTGCCATTATGAAGTGATGCTGAGAAGAGGGGATGAAAACAAGTATGTAGGGAAAAAATATGCATTTTGGGATACTCTGGGCATATAAAATGTCATTATGAAATCAGAGAACTCCTTTAAGGAGACAGCAATCATAAAATCCTTTTATAAATGAGAGGATCATGTAATCAGATTTGTACATGTTTATGGGGTTTGGATGGATTACTCCAGATTGGGAATCTCTATCCTGTTTATCTGTCAGATTTTGCAGATGAGACAAACATCACACATCGAATACGCAAATTTATCAAAATACAATGAAACTCGGCTAGTAAAATGCAAACTTTTAAGAACAGGGCATAAAAAAGACATGTCAGACATGCCTCGTGTATGAAAATGCCAGGGGCTTTGTTCCCAGTCATTTCCATTCCATTAAAATGTTGACTAGAAGATTACATACCTCTCTATGAATAGTTCCGTGTGATTACATTTCTTTTTTTCTCTTTAAGCATATGGCTAAACTGTGCCTGTAAAAGTCGATTAAAATGTGTTAAGTGGCAAACTTTTAGTCTTTAAAAAAAAAGTAAAAGTGAAATAATTTGAAATAAATTGGTGGATACAATGGTCCTTAGTGACAGTACACGCAGGCATTTCACTCAGCCATTTTCCTGCTTAATGTAAAGCAGGTTTTATTGAGCGTAAAAACCGCATACATAAGGAAAAAAATGAGGAGACCATCAAGAAAATTAAATGTACAGTATATCAATCTTATGTGCCGTGCTTGATTGTTATAATCTTGAAAACACACAGGGGGAAATTAATCAAACTGGTGGCAGAAAGGAAAACTGGCTTAGTTGCCCATAGCAACCAATCAGATTTCACCTTTCATTTTCCAAAGCAGCTCTGAAAAAAAAGGTGGAATTTGACTGGTTGCTATGGGCAACTAAACTGGTTTTTCATTATATCAGTTTTGACAAATCTACTCCACAAAGTAAATAAATAAAGGCGAGGACTGAAAATGTTGTTAAGGTGCTCCATCTTTCTTAGCCAAGTAGAAAAATCCCTAATAGTGATGGACGAACATCAGCTGGGACTATTCACGAATCGCGCATTCGCGTCGCACCCATTGACTTTAATAGCAGGCGAACCTGAAAATTCAGGTCATATTTGCAGCCACCAAATACAAACTATGAGTGCACAAATAGTCCCACAACATGGACAGTGATATACCAGAGGGCGATCATTGGTAAAAATTGCCATAAAAAATATGTATTTTAATCAGGGGCCATTTTTATGTGTCTTAAAGGGAAACTCTCAAAAATGTGCCCTGCTGGAGGCTAGAAAAATGTTATTTCCTATCGGTTTGATGTATACAAATGTGCAGCACTCCACGTTTTTGTATCCTGCAGAGTCCTGCCAGTTCGCAAAAGTGGTGTGAGTGGGGTAAAGTCTCATATTGCAGCCTAAATACGCCAAAAACTAATCATAAATGACCGCCAAAGCAATAAAGCAGTGATGAGATATCTGACCCTGACAATCTAATATAGATAAAATTCTGGAAAAAAATAATCATTAAATCCAGCTCATTAATATAAACATTTTTTATATTTGCACTTAGTAAAAATGCTTCCATCCCCAGATATTCCAGGAAGTATGTTAGCATAGCGCAACTTGCAATTTCTAATGAACAGCCTTTCGGTGTCCACCTCAGTTAATGTGCCAAGGTGGACACACATGCACAGTTTTGCTCCTTTGGGTATGTGCAAGTATCCCTGCTGTGGTGGGTCGGCTGCTTTTCAACTTTCAGCATCATCTCTGTGTGTCATTAAAATGCTTAGCAAATGGTAAGAGAGTGAGACAGATCCTGTGATTGCTGAGGTGGACACAGAAAGGCTTTTCAATAGAAACAGCAGGAAGCGCTATTGTAAAATTATAGAATATCTGGAGATAGATGGGGTTGGGGCCTCAATACACACCGCTCTGGCACTTATATTTACTACATATTGGTGAGTGTTCCTGTCAGGCTGCTCAGACATAATGGCATATCATAGGCAGGATCACATCATTACCATTTATTGTACGGACGTACCAGCCCCCTCACCCCCCCTAGCCAGCTCTGCAAGTGGAGGCAACCAGTCCTGCTAACATTGTAGGATAGGTTGCTGGCTGCCATTTTAATTAATTTCCGCAGAGAACCCCTTTAAAGGGCTTCTATCACCAGAAATACTGTTATGTAGCTGATTGACATTAGCGATGCGCTAATGTCAGCACTACATAACAGTATGTTTCTAACGTTAGTCCCTGCAGCCGTTTTTGTTAAAAAAAAAACACTTTTATTATATGCTAATGACCCTCTAGGTGCTATGTGGGCGTAAAATCAGCACCTAGAGGCTCCGTCCACTCACGCTGTATTCCGCCCAGGTCCCCTGTTCTGCCCGCCCAGCTACTCTTGATTGATGCCACTGTTCCCTGCATCGTTGGCGAAATCCCGCGCCTGCGCCGTTCACTTCGGTCTTTGGCGCAAGCGCAGTGAGTGAAGGCCGCTCTCCTGATGCCGGCTTCCTCACTGTGACATAGTCGGCGCAGGCGCAGTGAGGAAGCCGGCACCAGGATCGCATCATTCACTCACTGCGCCGAAGACAGAAGTGAACGGCGCAGGCACGGGATTTCGCCAATGATGCAGTGAACAGTGGCATCAATCAAGAGTAGCGAGGGCGGGCACAACACTGGACCTGGGCGGAATACAGGGTGAGTGGACGGAGCCTCTAGGTGCTGATTTTACGCCCACATAGCACCTAGAGGCTCATTAGCATATAATAAAAGTGCTTTTTTAACAAAAACGGCTGCAGGGACAAATGTTAGAAACATACTGTTATGTAGTGCTGACATGGGCACATCGCTAATGTCAGTCAGCTACATAACAGTATTTCTGGTGATAGAAACCCTTTAATGTTTACACAGGGAAAAGAGCTAACAACAAAAGATAATTGCTTGTTTGTTGGATGACGAGCGGACCTTGTACACAGGCCACAGATCAACAGCGAACATTCTTTTTGGCCAATAATCGGCACATGTGAAGAGCCATTAAAGGGGCTGTCCACCTTTTAGACGTTGATGACCTAACCTCAAGATAGATAATCAATATCAGATTGGTGGGGGTCTGACACCTATTACCCCTACCAATCAGTTTTTGACAGCTGCCAGCTCTGGACAGAGACAGCGGACAGAGATGGAGGCTGAAGGCTCCATGCACTCTGCAGTGGCCACACTGAAGTATGGCAGCCCAGCTCCCACTCATTTGGAGAGGGTGAGGAGAATGGGCCCATCATCTACCAGGTCAGTACTTACTTTACTAAGGCAAATAAATGTTATCAAGGTATCTTCAAAGCATTGTACTGTGAAAAGAACATATATGGGTCACCTGGGGTCTACATATGGAAAGATGAGAATCTAGATATAAGATAACCGTAGAATTTTGTGGCCTCCTTTGCAAAGCTTCTGTTATTAGGGTGAGCTTACTGCATATGGATTGATCATCATGTCATCCAGCGCTGTATAGATATGTATGTTTGGAGCGCCCACTACTGGTGGGTGCAGGCATCTCTATGGCCATATAACAGGAAGCAGAGGATTTAAAATTCAGTGTAAAAGAACATAAATCCTGAAATGAATGAACCTATAAATGAGTGTCCATAGGTAAATAACAAGAGGCATATTTTCTCTGGTGTGAGAGAAAACGTAGTCAAGAAAATAAATGACTGAATGAATGAATCTCTTACGTAACTTTCCATGAGGCAAGGCTGTCACACCTGGATGTCTTCTGCAATAGGTGTTACGTTTTTATTTAGTTTGATGTGAGCTTTTGTTCTGTGCTCTCATGTTGGTGCATGCTGTGATGCAGGTTTGAAATGTAAGCCAAAAGGTATTTGGGCAAACAACTAATCCCAAGGGGAAGCAAAATCAATCATCTTATTAATTAACTGTATGTCTCCAATGCCAGGGCTTGACTGAAGACAATGGGATGTCTTATTCGGAAATAATATAGCCTATAGTTAACAATCGTTTGTAGTTAGTGTCTTACGTAACAGTAGTGACTGGGATACACAGACATTTCATTATTGAGGGCACTGGTTGTGCATACCTGAAGAGCAGATGCTAATTGTTCTTATACATGCGATGATGAGATGAAAGGCTGAAATGTTTTGTAGCACAAATACTGCGGCGCGGTGTACACGGTGCATGCGCTGGATGCCAATAGATATGAATCCCAAACTCATCTCTGGTAAGTTCTAACTTCTACAAAACAATGCGGAAACAGCCGTTTTTTCTATGGGCAGGTTTGGAACCTCAACTGCATACAGTAATGACATACTGGTGACTCCAAAACTAGTGAAAGGGTCCCTTTAAAGGGGCTGTACAGGATTAGAAAACATGGCTGCTTTCTCCAAAATACAGCACTACACCTTCCATGGGTAGTAGTACTGCATTCTCATTCACTTCATTGAAGCAATACTGGCAGAAGTGGACTGGCCATAGACTCTACAGAGAAATTTCCCAGTAGGCCAATGCCCAGAGGGTCACCCGAGCCCTCCTCATGGCCTCTGGCCAGGTACCCTACTGAATTCAACTGTATCACCACCATCAGGACGATGCTACAGTTGAATACTGTGGCAAGAACGACAGTATTGTGTGCTGCACTGTGGTATTCAGGTCTGCTAATGCAGTAGTTTGTGCTGCATTGGGCTATTTGGTTCTGCTAAAGAGGTATCTTGTGCTGCACTATGGTATTTTGGCGACTACTACTTCTGTTGGCCCTGCCTACTTATCTATTTGTGTTGCCCCACCTTCTGTAAGTTCAGACCCTCCTACAACATGAGGCCACTTTAAGTTCCCAGTACGTCCCTGAATACCGGACACAGCCAGGGCTGGACTGGCCATATGGCATCTTCTTCCATAAAATAGTCTTCCGTGCACTTCCTGCACTATACAGTCTATTACAGTCACTGACTCTAGTATTGAGGGCAGCAATGTACAGTTATTCTCTACTCTGTAAAGGTGGGTTCACACTAGCGTTGGTTATGGTTATAACGGAAAATAACGGAATCCATAAGACGGAAGGACGGATCCATTCTTCTGCCCATAGACTTGTATTCCGTTTGCCTTCCGTACTAATAGAAGTCTATGGGAATCAAAACGTTATGTTTTCCGTCTTGCATAAAGGGACCTAGATGGATCTGTTATGCTTTCCATATACTTCTATTAGGATGGAAAGCAAACGGGATGCCTTTTTAAAGGATTCTGTTTTGCGTTCTGTCTGGGGATTCCGTAATTTTCCGTTATAACCATGTTATAACGGGAAGCCATAACGGAATCCCTAACGCTAATGTGGACCCACCCTAACCTGTGTGCTAAGGGAGTGTTACTGCTCTATTGGAAAGCCTAAAGTCCTGGCAGGACAAGAGCCAAATGATGATAAACATGTCAATCGGGGCTCGTTTGCATCAGCTCATTACACAGGCCGCAATCGTCCCTCCCCCATTCTTTTACACAGGGAGATATGATGACAATAATTGTGCATCCTTCATCCTGATCATAGAAACAAATCAGCCAACAAACGAGCATTTGGTCATTTATCAGTTGATTGGCAGCACGATCATAAGGGGCCATTATCAGGAATGAACGTTTCCATGAACTCTTGTTCCCGATAATTGCCCTGAAAATCGCTTAGTCTAATAAAGCCTTTAGCGCAGCTACAGAGCTTTTTCTAGTGGTAATCAGATCAGGGCGGGGGTCCGACTGCACAGTAGTTGGCAGATAGAGTGGGTCAAGAAACCTCACAAGGTCCTTTCAGTCCTGTCTGCATGAGAGCCTGGTGAAGGCTTCCTGACCAGCACTGTATCTGCATATATACTTCCCTTCCTCCTCTCGTCTGTCCTGACTGCTGAACTCCCCTCCTTTTCCAAGGGTGTTCTATATCAGGCTGCTCTCCAGCGGTCAGAATAGTGTGTGATGCTCTATTCTTCCCAGTGGAAAAAAAAATATGAAAATCTGTAGCATCCTTTATAACTTAAAAAAAAGATCCACCAGCATCCATTTCACAGTGGACTAATTATATCCTTTATGGCTTCCATTATACTAGATATAGCAAGTTCAGTGTGGACATGGTCTTAGGGGACTGATATCCGTGATAATAATCAGGAAAGAACGTTCACCCTATTACATGACAAGCAAGCAAAAAGTCTGCCTCTGTAAAAGGACACAGGCTCTATTCTCACTATTTGCACCTACATCCAAATGGGCCAAAAGAACTGTAAATGGCATAAAGTATGGCATACATATATGTCTGCTCATAGCAGGTGTAGCAGGTGTTTTTCTGGTGCATGGACAACCAAAAGATGTGCCAAATTTATTAAGAGGTGTGCGCTTGTAATAAGGGTGGGACTGTATGCTTTGAAATGTCAGGGCTGAATTCCCGTCCCAGTCCGGCACTAGGCACAACCCATGGCTGTTTTTGGAATGAGGCTTTCCCAATCTCTGACAACTTGAAATGCAATATTGTAAATGTCCTATAACTTAGAGGGTGGGTCTCCTCTTAGTATCCTCATCTATTAGTCAGAGATAGAGTTGAGCGAACACCTGGATGTTCGGGTTCGAGAAGTTCGGCCGAACATCCCGGAAATGTTCGGGTTCGGGATCCGAACCCGATCCGAACTTCGTCCCGAACCCGAACCCCATTGAAGTCAATGGGGACCCGAACTTTTCGGCACTAAAACGGCTGTAAAACAGCCCAGGAAAGGGCTAGAGGGCTGCAAAAGGCAGCAACATGTAGGTAAATCCCCTGCAAACAAATGTGGATAGGGAAATTAATTAAAATAAAAATTAAATAAATAAAAATTAACCAAAATCAATTGGAGAGAGGTTCCATAGCAGAGAATCTGGCTTCCCGTCACCCACCACTGGAACAGTCCATTCTCAGATATTTAGGCCCCGGCACCCAGGCAGAGGAGAGAGGTCCCGTAACAGAGAATCTGTCTTCATGTCAGCAGAGAATTAGTCTGCATGTCATAGCAGAGAATGAGGCTTCACGTCAGCCACCACTGCAACAGTCCATTGGCATATATTTAGGCCTAGCACACAGGCAGAGGAGAGAGGTCCCGTAACAGAGAATCTGGCTTCATGTCAGCAGAGAATCAGTCTGCATGTCATAGCAGAGAATGAGGCTTCACGTCAGCCACCACTGCAACAGTCCATTGGCATATATTTAGGCCCAGCACACACACAGGCAGAGGAGAGAGGTCCCGTAACAGAGAATCTGGCTTCATGTCAGCAGAGAATCAGTCTGCATGTCATAGCAGAGAATGAGGCTTCACGTCAGCCACCACTGCAACAGTCCATTGGCATATATTTAGGCCCAGCACACACACAGGCAGAGGAGAGAGGTCCCGTAACAGAGAATCTGGCTTCATGTCAGCAGAGAATCAGTCTGCATGTCATAGCAGAGAATGAGGCTTCACGTCAGCCACCACTGCAACAGTCCATTGGCATATATTTAGGCCCAGCACACACACAGGCAGAGGAGAGAGGTCCCGTAACAGAGAATCTGGCTTCATGTCAGCAGAGAATCAGTCTGCATGTCATAGCAGAGAATGAGGCTTCACGTCAGCCACCACTGCAACAGTCCATTGGCATATATTTAGGCCCAGCACACACACAGGCAGAGGAGAGAGGTCCCGTAACAGAGAATCTGTCTTCATGTCAGCAGAGAATTAGTCTGCATGTCATAGCAGAGAATGAGGCTTCACGTCACCCACCACTGCAACAGTCCATTGGCATATATTTAGGCCTAGCACACAGGCAGAGCAGAGAGGTCCCGTAACAGACAATCTGGCTTCATGACAGCAGAGAATCAGTCTGCATGTCATAGCAGAGAATGAGGCTTCACGTCACCCACCACTGCAACAGTCCATTGGCATATATTTAGGCCTAGCACACAGGCAGAGCAGAGAGGTCCCGTAACAGACAATCTGGCTTCATGTCAGCAGAGAATCAGTCTGCATGTCATAGCAGAGAATGAGGCTTCACGTCACCCACCACTGCAACAGTCCATTGGCATATATTTAGGCCTAGCACACAGGCAGAGCAGAGAGGTCCCGTAACAGACAATCTGGCTTCATGACAGCAGAGAATCAGTCTGCATGTCATAGCAGAGAATGAGGCTTCACGTCACCCACCACTGCAACAGTCCATTGGCATATATTTAGGCCTAGCACACAGGCAGAGCAGAGAGGTCCCGTAACAGACAATCTGGCTTCATGTCAGCAGAGAATCAGTCTGCATGTCATAGCAGAGAATGAGGCTTCACGTCACCCACCACTGCAACAGTCCATTGGCATATATTTAGGCCTAGCACACAGGCAGAGCAGAGAGGTCCCGTAACAGACGATCTGGCTTCATGTCAGCAGAGAATCAGTCTGCATGTCATAGCAGAGAATCAGGCTTCACGTCAGCCACCACTGCAACAGTCCATTGTCATAAATTTAGGCCCAGCACCCAGGCAGAGGAGAGAGGTCCCGTAACAGACAATCTGGCTTCATGTCAGCAGAGAATTAGTCTGCATGTCATAGCAGAGAATCAGGCTTCATGTCAGCCACCACTGCAACAGTCCATTGGCATATATTTAGGCCTAGCACACAGGCAGAGGAGAGGTTCATTCAACTTTGGGTAGCATCGCAATATAATGGTAAAATGAAAATAAAAATAGGATTGAATGAGGAAGTGCCCTGGAGTCCAATAATATATGGTTATGGGGAGGTAGTTAATGTCTAATCTGGACAAGGGACGGACAGGTCCTGTGGGATCCATGCCTGGTTCATTTTTATGAACGTCAGCTTGTCCACATTGGCTGTAGACAGGCGGCTGCGTTTGTCTGTAATGACGCCCCCTGCCGTGCTGAATACACGTTCAGACAAAACGCTGGCTGCCGGGCAGGCCAGCACCTCCAAGGCATAAAAGGCTAGCTCTGGCCACGTGGACAATTTAGAGACCCAGAAGTTGAATGGGGCCGAACCATCAGTCAGTACGTGGAGGGGTGTGCACACGTACTGTTCCACCATGTTAGTGAAATGTTGCCTCCTGCTAACACGTTGCGTATCAGGTGGTGGTGCAGTTAGCTGTGGCGTGTTGACAAAAGTTTTCCACATCTCTGCCATGCTAACCCTGCCCTCAGAGGAGCTGGCCGTGACACAGCTGCCTTGGCGACCTCTTGCTCCTCCTCTGCCTTGGCCTTGGGCTTCCACTTGTTCCCCTGTGACATTTGGGAATGCTCTCAGTAGCGCGTCTACCAACGTGCGCTTGTACTCGCGCATCTTCCTATCACGCTCCAGTGCAGGAAGTAAGGTGGGCACATTGTCTTTGTAGCGTGGATCCAGCAGGGTGGCAACCCAGTAGTCCGCACAGGTTAAAATGTGGGCAACTCTGCTGTCGTTGCGCAGGCACTGCAGCATGTAGTCGCTCATGTGTGCCAGGCTGCCCAGGGGTAAGGACAAGCTGTCCTCTGTGGGAGGCGTATCGTCATCGTCCTGCCTTTCCCCCCAGCCACGCACCAGTGATGGACCCGAGCTGCGTTGGGTGCCACCCCGCTGTGACCATGCTTCATCCTCATCCTCCTCCACCTCCTCCTCATCCTCGTCCTCCTCGTCCTCCAGTAGTGGGCCCTGGCTGGCCACATTTATACCTGGCCTCTGCTGTTGCAAAAAACCTCCCTCTGAGTCACTTCGAAGAGACTGGCCTGAAAGTGCTAAAAATGACCCCTCTTCCTCATCCTCCTCCTCCTCCTCCTGGGCCACCTCCTGTTCCATCATCGCCCTAAGTGTTTTCTCAAGGAGACATAGAAGTGGTATTGTAACGCTGATAACGGTGTCATCGCCACTGGCCATGTTGGTGGAGTACTCGAAACAGCGCAACAGGGCACACAGGTCTCGCATGGAGGCCCAGTCATTGGTGGTGAAGTGGTGCTGTTCTGTAGTGCGACTGACCCGTGCGTGCTGCAGCTGAAACTCCACTATGGCCTGCTGCTGCTCGCACAGTCTGTCCAGCATGTGCAAGGTGGAGTTCCACCTGGTGGGCACGTCGCATATGAGGCGGTGAGCGGGAAGGCCGAAGTTACGCTGTAGCGCAGACAGGCGAGCAGCGGCAGGATGTGAACGCCGGAAGCGCGAACAGACGGCCCGCACTTTATGCAGCAGCTCTGACATGTCGGGGTAGTTGTGAATGAACTTCTGCACCACCAAATTCAGCACATGCGCCAAGCAAGGGATGTGCGTCAAATTGGCTAGTCCCAGAGCTGCAACGAGATTTCGCCCATTATCACACACCACCAGGCCGGGCTTGAGGCTCACCGGCAGCAACCACTCGTCGGTCTGTTGTTCAATACCCCGCCACAACTCCTGTGCGGTGTGGGGCCTGTCCCCCAAACATATGAGTTTCAGAATGGCCTGCTGACGTTTACCCCGGGCTGTGCTGAAGTTGGTGGTGAAGGTGTGTGGCTGACTGGATGAGCAGGTGGAAGAAGAGGAGGAGGAAGCCGAGAAGGAGGAGGTGGCAACAGGAGGCAAAGAATGTTGCCCTGCGATCCTTGGCGGCGGCAGGACGTGCGCCAAACAGCTCTCCGCCTGGGGCCCAGCTGCCACTACATTTACCCAGTGTGCAGTTAGGGAGATATAGCGTCCCTGGCCGTGCTTACTGGTCCACGTATCTGTGGTTAGGTGGACCTTGCTACAGATGGCGTTGCGCAGTGCACACTTGATTTTATCGGATACTTGGTTGTGCAGGGAAGGCACGGCTCTCTTGGAGAAGTAGTGCCGGCTGGGAACAACATACTGTGGGACAGCAAGCGACATGAGCTGTTTGAAGCTGTCTGTGTCCACCAGCCTAAATGACAGCATTTCATAGGCCAGTAGTTTAGAAATGCTGGCATTCAGGGCCAGGGATCGAGGGTGGCTAGGTGGGAATTTACGCTTTCTATCAAATGTTTGTGAGATGGAGAGCTGAACGCTGGCGTGTGACATGGTTGAGACGCTTGGTGACGGAGGTGGTGGTGGTGGTGTTGGTGGTACATCCCCTGTTTGCTGGGCGGCAGGTGCCAACGTTCCTCCAGAGGCGGAGGAAGAGGCCGAGGCGGCAGCAGCAGAATAGGCCGAGGCGGCAGCAGCAGAAGAGGTAGCAGGGGGAGCCTGAGTGACTTCCTTGGTTTTAAGGTGTTTACTCCACTGCAGTTCATGCTTTGCATGCAGGTGCCTGGTCATGCAGGTTGTGCTCAGGTTCAGAACGTTAATGCCTCGCTTCAGGCTCTGATGGCACAGCGTGCAAACCACTCGGGTCTTGTCGTCAGCACATTGTTTGAAGAAGTGCCATGCCAGGGAACTCCTTGAAGCTGCCTTTGGGGTGCTCGGTCCCAGATGGCGGCGGTCAGTAGCAGGCGGAGTCTCTTGGCGGCGGGTGTTCTGCTTTTGCCCACTGCTCCCTCTTTTGCTACGCTGTTGGCTCGGTCTCACCACTGCCTCTTCCTCCGAACTGTGAAAGTCAGTGGCACGACCTTCATTCCATGTGGGGTCTAGGACCTCATCGTCCCCTGCATCGTCTTCCACCCAGTCTTGATCCCTGACCTCCTGTTCAGTCTGCACACTGCAGAAAGACGCAGCAGTTGGCACCTGTGTTTCGTCATCATCAGAGACATGCTGAGGTGGTATTCCCATGTCCTCATCATCAGGAAACATAAGTGGTTGTGCGTCAGTGCATTCTATGTCTTTCACCGCTGGGGAAGGGCTAGGTGGATGCCCTTGGGAAACCCTGCCAGCGGAGTCTTCAAACAGCATAAGAGACTGCTGCATAACTTGAGGCTGAGACAGTTTCCCTGGTATGCATGGGGGTGATGTGACAGACTGATGGGGTTGGTTTTCAGGCGCCATCTGTGCGCTTTCTGCAGAAGACTGGGTGGGAGATAATGTGAACGTGCTGGATCCACTGTCGGCCACCCAATTGACTAATGCCTGTACCTGCTCAGGCCTTACCATCCTTAGAACGGCATTGGGCCCCACCATATATCGCTGTAAATTCTGGCGGCTACTGGGACCTGAGGTAGTTGGTACACTAGGACGTGTGGATGTGGCAGAACGGCCACGTCCTCTCCCAGCACCAGAGGGTCCACTAACACCACCACGACCATGTCCACGTCCGCGTCCCTTACTAGATGTTTTTCTCATTGTTATGGTTCACCACAACAACAAATATATTATTTGGCCCAATGTATTGTATTCAAATTCAGCGGGATATAAATTTGAGGCCTAGTATTTAGGCGCTGGGTGACCGGTATGGATTTAGTGACAGAATTAGACTTGGAAATGCACAGAAGCGTGTGTGTGAAGTTATTCTGAATGACCCAATGTGCACCTTGAATATTATATACCCTTTTTGGGATAGATTTCAAATAGCTCTGATATAGCAGGAACCACTAAATTATGAAATTGCTAAATTGGGAATTGTACTTCAACCCAGAACAAAAAATGTGCTTTGACGGGCACTAAATAACTTTCCCAGCTACAACAGTACAGCGGTAACGAGAGATTTAGAGGGATTTAAATTTGAGGCCTAGTATTTAGGCGCTGGGTGACAGGTATGGGTTTAGTGACAGAATTAGACTTGGAAATACACAGTAGCGGGTGTGTGTGAAGTTATTCTGAATGACCCAATGTGCACCTTCAATATTATATACCCTTTTTGGGATAGATTTCAAATAGCTCTGATATAGCAGGAACCACTAAATTATGAAATTGCTAAATTGGGAATTGTACTTCAACCCAGAACAAAAAATGTGCTTTGACGGACACTAAATATCTTGCCCAGCAACAACAGTACAGCGGTGGGTAACGAGAGATTTAGAGGGATTTAAATTTGAGGCCTAGTATTTAGGCGCTGGGTCACCGGTATGGATTTAGTGACAGAATTAGACTTGGAAATGCACAGAAGCGTGTGTGTGAAGTTATTCTGAATGACCCTATGTGCACCTTCAATATTATATACCCTTTTAGGGATAGATTTCAAATAGCTCTGATATAGCAGAAACCACTAAATTATGAAATTGCTAAATTGGGAATTGTACTTCAACCCAGAACAAAAAATGTGCTTTGACGGACACTAAATATCTTGCCCAGCAACAACAGTACAGCGGTGGGTAACGAGAGATTTAGAGGGATTTAAATTTGAGGCCTAGTATTTAGGCGCTGGGTGACAGGTATGGGTTTAGTGACAGAATTAGACTTGGAAATACACAGTAGCGGGTGTGTGTGAAGTTATTCTGAATGACCCAATGTGCACCTTCAATATTATATACCCTTTTTGGGATAGATTTCAAATAGCTCTGATATAGCAGGAACCACTAAATTATGAAATTGCTAAATTGGGAATTGTACTTCAACCCAGAACAAAAAATGTGCTTTGACGGACACTAAATATCTTGCCCAGCAACAACAGTACAGCGGTGGGTAACGAGAGATTTAGAGGGATTTAAATTTGAGGCCTAGTATTTAGGCGCTGGGTCACCGGTATGGATTTAGTGACAGAATTAGACTTGGAAATGCACAGAAGCGTGTGTGTGAAGTTATTCTGAATGACCCTATGTGCACCTTCAATATTATATACCCTTTTAGGGATAGATTTCAAATAGCTCTGATATAGCAGAAACCACTAAATTATGAAATTGCTAAATTGGGAATTGTACTTCAACCCAGAACAAAAAATGTGCTTTGACGGACACTAAATATCTTGCCCAGCAACAACAGTACAGCGGTGGGTAACGAGAGATTTAGAGGGATTTAAATTTGAGGCCTAGTATTTAGGCGCTGGGTCACCGGTATGGATTTAGTGACAGAATTAGACTTGGAAATGCACAGAAGCGTGTGTGTGAAGTTATTCTGAATGACCCTATGTGCACCTTCAATATTATATACCCTTTTAGGGATAGATTTCAAATAGCTCTGATATAGCAGAAACCACTAAATTATGAAATTGCTAAATTGGGAATTGTACTTCAACCCAGAACAAAAAATGTGCTTTGACGGACACTAAATATCTTGCCCAGCAACAACAGTACAGCGGTGGGTAACGAGAGATTTAGAGGGATTTAAATTTGAGGCCTAGTATTTAGGCGCTGGGTGACAGGTATGGGTTTAGTGACAGAATTAGACTTGGAAATACACAGTAGCGGGTGTGTGTGAAGTTATTCTGAATGACCCAATGTGCACCTTCAATATTATATACCCTTTTTGGGATAGATTTCAAATAGCTCTGATATAGCAGGAACCACTAAATTATGAAATTGCTAAATTGGGAATTGTATTTCAACCCAGAACAAGAAATGTGCTTGAACGGACACTAAATAACTCGCCCAGCTACAGCACTAGGGACAGATTTAGCTGGATATAAATTTGAGGCCTAGTATTTAGGCGCTGGGTGACCGGTATGGATTTAGTGACAGAATTAGACTGGGATATGGCCAAAAAATGAACAGACTATTGCTGGTTAAATGCACTTGGTGTGACAGCTTCACCCTGATGTAGGCTTTAGCCAAAAAACAACCACACCATTGAGGGTTAAATGCACTTGGTGACAGGCGCAGCTTGCCCCTGATTTTGTATATGGCCAAAAAATGAACAGACTATTGCTGGTTAAATGCACTTGGTGTGACAGCTTCACCCTGATGTAGGCTTTAGCCAAAAAACAACCACACCATTGAGGGTTAAATGCACTTGGTGACAGGCGCAGCTTGCCCCTGATTTTGTATATGGCCAAAAAATGAACAGACTATTGCTGGTTAAATGCACTTGGTGTGACAGCTTCACCCTGATGTAGGCTTTAGCCAAAAAACAACCACACCATTGAGGGTTAAATGCACTTGGTGACAGGCGCAGCTTGCCCCTGATTTTGTATATGGCCAAAAAATGAACAGACTATTGCTGGTTAAATGCACTTGGTGTGACAGCTTCACCCTGATGTAGGCTTTAGCCAAAAAACAACCACACCATTGAGGGTTAAATGCACTTGGTCGCAGCTTGTGCTGGCGCACCACAAGACACAAAATGGCCGCCGATCACCCCAGAAAAATGAGACTGACAAACGGTCTGTGCAGCCTAAAAACAGTGAGCAATTGAGGATCAGCAGCTCAATGATCCACAGCTGCAGATCGATCAGTTAATCAAGTCCTTTGGAGGAGTTAATCTGCCTAATCTCGCCCTACTGTCGCAGCCGCAACCTCTCCCTACGCTAATCAGAGCAGAGTGACGGGCGGCGCTATGTGACTCCAGCTTAAATAGAGGCTGGGTCACATGGTGCTCTGGCCAATCACAGCCATGCCAATAGTAGGCATGGCTGTGATGGCCTCTTGGGGCAAGTAGTATGACGCTTGTTGATTGGCTGCTTTGCAGCCTTTCAAAAAGCGCCAAGAAAGCGTCACAAAAGCGCGAAGAAAGCGACGAACACCGAACCCGAACCCGGACTTTTACGAAAATGTCCGGGTTCGGGTCCGTGTCACGGACACCCCAAAATTCGGTACGAACCCGAACTATACAGTTCGAGTTCGCTCATCCCTAGTCAGAGAACAAAGCAGCTACAAATGGAGCCTGTCCTGTGCCCTTTCATTTCAATGGGAACTGTGTAATGCTGCATTTTTCCTGGGGTGGCGCTGCAGGCCAATTTAACACTTCATGCAAGATACCTGGACAGATTTGGAGATCCATGCAGCAAGACCTGATGATCAGCCGAACATTCAAAGACCCTGTAAAATGAAAAAGTATTGTCCAGTCGAAACCAACTAATCTATTTAACGCAGTATTCAAATACCATACATTGATAGTAATCCCTGGGATTTGACCCAAATGTCTGGTAGGTGGGGGGATTTAACCACTGGGAATTATATGTTATTAAAATCATGTTTACTAATATTATTATTATTATTTATTAATTATTGATTATTCTTGTTCCCATATTATCACCTATATTTCTTATAGATTGAAAGCTTACAGGCAGGGCCCTCTCTCTTTGTGTTTTACTTGTATGTCACTGCACCCTGAAAATTATTTGTCTCTGCAAAAATGTTCACGTTTTATAAATACAATTATTTTCACCCTGAAAAATCTACTTTAAAGTGGTACTCCAGGATTTTGAGATTGATGACCTATCCTCAGGATAAGCCATCAATACCAGATCAATGGGACTTCGACACCCCGCACCCCTGCCGATCAACTTTACAATGATTGCCCCATGTAACTGGCACTTGAACAGCACTGATCAACTTGATATCATCAATCAGCACTCGTTATGGGCAGAAAATCTCAGAGTATACTGTAGATATAATTTAGTGTTGCTGCTGTCTATACACAGTATACATTTGTCTCACTTAAAGTTTCAAAATTGTCTGTCGAGAGAGACATGGCGATAGCATCAAATGTTCTCCTAGTGCACTGCCAGGCCTGGTATCATTTATACAGAATGACACTTCTGTTGATGACTGATGGACAAAATCTACTTTTCAACCTATCCTAGAAAGTATGGTACACTGATCTCACTCCACCTAATTGCTCTCATTTTACAATATTGTTTCTTGCAATGCATGTAGGTTTAGTAAACTGTTACACTTTTACCCTGTTGACAAAGTTTAAGGTTTAGGGCTACAACTATTCACCCTGCTTATATTCTATTTTTATTTTATGCACTTATATAGCGCTACTATATTCCACAGCGCTTTACAGACATTAGCATCCAACTGTCTGGGGTTCACAATCTAAGTTCCCTATCAGTATGTCTTCGGAGAACCTGGAGAAAACCCACACAAACATGGGGCGAACACCCCAAGGAGAGCTTATAAACTCCATACAGATGTTGTCCTTGGTCAGATTTGAATCCAGGACCCCAGTGCTGCAAGGCGTCAGTGCTAACCACTGTGCTGCCTAGCTTAGGACCCCATTTGGCCAAAATCTCACTTTTAAGTAACAACAAATGGAATGTAAATAACATTAAAGGGGTTTAAGGCCATTACTATCTGATTAGTGGTCAACTGTTTTGCAGTAGCTTAAGTGCCAAAATTACACAGCTCTAATGAGGTACACTATGAAATCAGCGTCTAGATTTTGACTCCTTGTATTGTCTGTTTGACATTTATAGCGGGACTTCTATTTCCAGTATCAGACCTAACCAAGTCTCTCCCTTAAATTATGCCCTCTTTGGATAAAAGCACTATATGATGTGAAGCATGAAATACATGCTACTGTGTCCTCTTCGTTGCATGCCCTGGCGTGTGCAGATTCAAGAAGCGATTGTCTAGACTGTTGGGTTACCTTGTCACAGTGTGTTCTAAGAATGTGACAAGGGAAGCCTCTTGAACTTGGTGACCTCATCCAACCTTTATGTCTACTTATCCATAACTAGGAATTTAATGTGCATATATTGGGACACTGGAAGCGATGTGAGAACTCCTAGATATCCTAGATTTGCCCTGGTCTAAAGAGAATGATATTGTGGTGACTGGGGACAAATGAGTTAAAGATCCTGCGAAAAGCATGAAGTATCTCAATGTCATCCTGCCAAATAAGAAAAACACTGTCAATGTATCTAAATCACAGATTAACATTGTTATTAAACAGATGGTGTTTGAACACAAATGTCCTTCTAAGTACAGAAACTGTATGGTGAAAGTGGCCACCACATTACAGTCTATAGTGGTTACAGTGATTCATACAAAAAAGAATAGTTCTTGGCTAGAAAAAAAAAGTTTAGAAGTTCAGTGCCACATTTTTGTTCTTCAACAGTATAACTTTTTATCTAGTGTAGAAAAAGAGTACAAAACTTGAAAGGGTTCACTAGAACTAGAGATGAGTGAATCGAATCCCACGAAGTGGAATTCAATCTGAATTTCAGGATAAATTTAACCTGAAATAGTTGACATAGTATAAAAAACTAAAAAAATCTAACTTACCTCCTCCATTTACTCGCGACAGGCCGCCAGTTTACATCTTGCTTGAAGATCTGGGCCAAAATCCCGTGCGGCGTGAGATTACATCATCACGCCGCCTGGCGTTATGACATAATCTCACGCCGCACAGGATTTCGGCCGAGATCTTCAAGCAAATGGTGGCAGCTGGCCCGTCGCGAGCAAATGGAGGAGGTAAGTCTGATTTAAAAAAAAATGTATGTTAATTTTACACTCATATGCAGCGATCATGTATGAACGCAGCATCTGAAGGGTACAATGACGGGGGCAGCGCTATCGCAGTTCCCTGTCATTGCACCCGCTAATTAAAAAAAATGCGCTTCGTGACGTAATTCGGCACAAAGTGAATTTTTTTTGTGAAATTTGATGAATCAGCCGAATTGAACTTTTAAGATATTCGCTCATCTCTAACTAGAACCAGTGTATTGGATATCTATCCTAGGCCATCAATATCAGATCAGCGGGGGTCTAAGGGCACCCATAATGATCAGTTGTTTTGCTGTAGCTTTAGCACAGGAAACAGGCAACACAAGTACACACCTCTGTCCACTGTGCAGTGGCTGGAGCTGGTTACTGAAGTGCAGCTCCCATTCATGTACGTCCTCCTGGCCGTCCCTCAGTAGCAGATGTCAGGGAAAATGAGGACTAACCATGCTGAATTCCAGCATGCCTGTTTCCAAAGAAAATTAGTCACTGTAAGAAGTGTCTAGCAGAAACTTGCATACTTATGGGGATGTTTATGAGGATGAATCTTCTCTCTCAAGGCCCTATTAAACTGCATGGTTTTCAGGCCTATTATCAGGAACAAGCATTCATAGGAAGGCTTATTGCCGATAATAGGCCTGTATAATCAAGCAAGCAGCCGATCCGCCGATGAATGTGTAAACGCTAGTTGGCTGATGGGCATCTTTAATTAGGATGAAACATTGACAGGTTTCACCACAAATTACAGCTGATTGCTAGGGGTCCCAACAGGCGAACACTGTGCAATCAAATTATTGTCAATGGACCCTTCTAACAAGTACAGATTATCCAATCCCTTTAAAACAAACAGCTCATACTGTATGTACGAAGCAGTGAAGAAAACAAGGTGGACACAAGGTAGACTCCAAAAGCATCAATAGTAGGTGGTGCTATAAAAAAAAAGTTGCTAACAAGGTGTCAATTTCAATGGTGTTAATGATTGTATCTTCTGGCATTCTAATTACAAATTGATTAATAGATAAGTCCTTTAACACATGAAGCCCTGTGGGCCAGATTTATCATTAGCTCAAGTCAGAATAATGGAGTGAAAAAATCGCAAATTTTTGCGCAATCGCTTAAACTGCACAAAAATTTGCGACTTTTTTCTGCTCTGCACTATGCTCATCAGTTTTCTGAAAGTGGGCGTGTTTTCTTATGTAAATGAATCTCTAGACAGATTTACTTTTGGGACTATTTAAAAAGTCGCAAAAAAAGTCGCAATTTCACTCCAGTGAGGACCATGCTTATCTTATGAGACTTTTTAATAGAACATGCGACTTTTTCATAAAAACGTGCGACTTTTTCATAAAAACGTGCGACTTTTGTAAAGCTGCTTACTGACGGATAAACTGCTACCGTCAAACCACATTTATCACAGTCTTAAAGGGCCGATCATAAATCTGACTTGGCTAAAACTGACTTTAGCCATATGTTAAAGTGGAGTGAGCTGTCAGAGTCATGATAAATCTGGCCCTGTGTGTTTTTACCAAATCATTAAAGATGAACTTGGTTTGTGAAACAGAACAAAGGTAATCATATATAAATGTCGGAAAAGTTGTCACTGCATAAAATAGAAGGTTTCTTATTCAAATGAATTGTCAAGAATGTGATTATCATGTTTACTAAGGCGCTGTAAGTGTAAGATCATGTGTCATATACACCATAGATATTACAGAATGTATATTCGTATAGTTTTTTAGTTGGTCCATAACTTTTTGTATGTTTGTTTGGGTAGTGATGTTTTAGGTTTTCATCAATGATAGTAACAGAAATGGTTGAAAAGATCAAGCCCAATCAATAACTATAATAGATTCTAATTGGATTCACTACGAATTTCATAAAAATTAGCCTGCAAAATGAATCTGAAGTTTTGGCAATTCTTTTCGGATGAAACTTGTAAACACTGCGCCCAGCGCCATTTTACTGTGAAAATTTGTGGGGAAAACAAGAAGTTGGAAGAAGAAGAGGGATCACTTGACACAAGAAACTCATATTTTTCTTTATGAATAATCTACAGTTCACAAGCTTTTTGCCAGCCAACGTCCGAATAACATACATTCTGCTACAAAGAACTACGATAAATTGTCCCATTTTTTTCTATTTACTGTTTGTATTTGGGCATTTTAGTGTTCAGTGTTATTGAATGCATTGTATATTAGTGCAAGATACTGTTCATTGTTATAGCAAAAGCTATACTGCAATAACACAATTATTATACCTGTGTTATTGATAAGCACAAAAAAACCACAGCCGTGTACAAGATCTGCAGGATTAAAAAAAAGCTGTGGGTGTTCAAACACAAACATAGGTACCAGGCTCTATTGCAGCACACCACTGATCCTGTGGGAAAATAGAACTGGGCAGCATTCTGAATTGGAACAAGTCTGTCCTCCTTCTCCCGGTATTCTTTGTGACAGACAGCCTACATTGCCAAGCAGCACAGTGTCCTTGTCATCATAATTAGCTTATTCTTCTCCTGCTAAGACTCCTCCTTGTCCTCTGCTCCATTGTGAGACATCCATAATGGAATGTATGACCATGAGAAAACTATTGGCAATCAACAGTTAGCTTCTGTGCAAGCTGGACCTCCACCTCGCCAAGTTGCTGGCAGTGCAGTTGCAGCTGTACCACTTAATTGTGGTAAATGTTGGGCAGTTCTGCTCCTACCCCAAAATTTGATTCTTTTCAAAAATGTTATTCTTCTGTATACCATCAGTTGGGCTTTTTTTTGCCAGGGCAAGTGTCTCTTTAATTGTCTTGTAATTATGGAAATGTGGTGCACCAAAAAGTAATTCTGCTGTATGACCACTGTACTTCTGCCCAGCTGTCCATTTTAAAAAATGTTTGAAATTGTCTCTTTTTCTAAATGAAACTGTGGCCTTTCCCCAGCGTCTATCCTGTTCCCTGACCCTATGGACTTTTGGGGAGGCAGATTGGAACAGTGACTGAAACTGGAACACTTTGCTATCACTATACTGTCTTGTCAAGGCCCCATTGTCATCTCAGAGAGAGAACTCAGCGAGGCAAGGGGCATTGTCACCCAAATTTTATTCTGCTGTATGGCATTGGGACTGCCAGTCTGAAAAAATTGAGCTGTGCCTAGCCCATATGACTGATAAACTTGACTTCACTGGCCTAGGAACAAGCCGCATCAATCACAGGAGTGTCGTGGTCTCTTCAAACAGCTGATCGCACACCGACTCTGTCCTAGGAGTCGGACCCCCACTGCTTAGATATTGATGACCTATCATGAGGATAAGCCATCGATATCAAGATCTTGGACAACCCCTTTAAGTTGCTCACTAGTAGTCATTGATCATTTTTTTAATGTATTTCCATTTATTGTTAACAGATTGAATATATATATATTATATAAATTATATATGACCTATTTACTAAATAGGATTCTGTTTCTGCATTTGTATGGGAATGAATCGAGCAATCAAAATACTGTATATCCTGCCATATCCTGCTTCATACATAATAACCCCCATCCTCACCAATAATAAATACAGCTTGTGAGCTTCATTTACAACTCCATGTGTGGATTCTTCGCCTGACCAGCGTACACGACCATTACATAGTGCACATGTCATTCCAGGCAAGCATGCATTTCAATGCTGGATGGAATTTTTAAGTGTCAGATCATGACAGGTACAATAAGCATTTTTGACTTGATGTCATTACCCATGCCTTGGATGGAAAGCTACCACCGAGGACAGTGTGTAGAACATGCACAGACTGCCAGAAAATGAGCTTCTTCATCAAGAAGTCTTGCTAGCAAACAATAACATAGAGACAAGATGGGATCATCAGTCTCAATTAATAGGACAGTTTTCCACCCATATTATTCTGTCTGTCACGTACTCCTCAGGTTCCAAAGGAGTCCCTGTCTCATACATCATTTTTTTTTACAAAGGTTGAAGGCCCCCAAGGGGGTCCTTCCTGCCCACTATCCCACCCTTGATGTCTAACTACCTTCAGCAAAAGTGACAAAAAGCCATTTCCAGCTACAAGTGGAATATTTACATACCAATAAACCCTCAGCCAGTGCATAACTGGATGAAAGGAACCTGCCTGATGTCTCCTGAAATGCACTGCTCCACCTAAACTGCATGCCAGCCTCAAGCCCATTACAAATGTCAGAGATTTTATTCTTATCAACTGTTAATTTGAATTTATTTGAAAGGACGTCAAACTGCACAAAAATATTCTAGATATATAAAGCACCAAAACAGAACAAACTGGATCAAAAAACCTTCAAACTGTAAGTCAAATAACATTTTATAGATGCTTAGTTTTAACATATATTACCTAAGAGACATTGATTAGATGAAGAAATAATTTATATAAAAAAAAGTATTGTGGCATTAACGTAATTAAGTTTAGCATTTTGAGTTGTATCTCGATTTGCCAATCTTAATCTCGTAATAGTTTTGAAAGTGATGTTTGATTATGATCTATTCAATTTAAAAGGGTTTGCCCCATGAAGACAATTTATCCCCTATCCACAGTGGCTCTTAAGGGCACCTTCACACCAGAAAATATAAATCAAGACTTCCCCCATGTTATCCTATGGAGTCACAAAGTGTCAATTCCTGCTATAATTTCTACTGTAGATTAACGTTCTTGAGAATATGCAATGTGTTGCAGCTTTTCTAACACAAAATGTCTCAGTTTATTCAAATGGGGGATGTAATTCAAAGATGAATGACTAGATTTACCTTTTTAAATGTCCATATGGAAATGTGTAGCTTTTACCTACATCAGATTTAACAATTTTGTGGAACACCAGTCATATTAACAATATACAGTCTCTGACCAGTAAAGAAGATCACCATTAAAGGGGTATTCTGGTTATACTACTGAACTTCTATCCACAGCATGGGGCATAACTATTGTGGAGGTATCTGCGGTAGGACCCCCACCGATCACAAGAATGTATGACCCATACCCAATGGAGCCCCCAAAAGGAACGGAGCAGCCAGTCAGGCATGTGAGAGGCAGCTCCATTCATTTCTATGGACGTTCTGAAGATAGCCGAATGCTGTACTCAGCTATCTCTGGAACAGCCATTCACATGCCTCCGTTCATTTCAGGGAGCTCATAGGGTACATGATTGGTGGGTGTGTTTGCGCTAGAACCCCATCAATCTATTAGTTATTTCAAGGATAGGGGATAACTTGAAATAACTGGTGTAAAAGTGATCACGCTTGACCCTGTCAATCAAGGTGCAGAGTGTGCGGCAGCTGCAGAGAGAGCTGAGCCTCTAGGTGTAACAGCAATGCCCCCATTGCTCCTAGATCCTAATTTGAATATATTAAACTTAATTTTTCTCAGTAATGCGGGCACATAAAAACATGGGACCAACACAGACGCCTTTAGCTGCCAAGCGCACATGTAACAGGTCAGCCAGTGTCAGGCTACTTTCACACTTGCGCTTGATCGGATCCGTTCTGAACGGATCCGATCATATTAATGCAGACGGAGGCTCCGTTCAGTATGGATCCGTCTGCATTAATAACTTAGAAAATTTTCTAAGTGCGCAAAATGCCTGAGCGGATCCGTTCAGACTTTCAATGTAAAGTCAATGGGGGACGGATCCGCTTGAAGATTGAGCCATATGGTGTCATCTTCAAGCGGATCCATTCCCATTGACTTACATTGTAAGTCTGAACGGATCCGCTCGCCTCCGCACGGCCAGGCGGACAGCTGAACGCTGCAAGCAGCGTTCAGCTGTCCGCCTGGCCGTGCGGAGGCGAGCGGAGCGGAGGCTGAACGCCGCCAGACTGATGCAGTCTGAGCGGATCCGCTCCATTCAGACTGCATCAGGGCTGGACGGAGGCGTTCGGGTCCGCTCGTGAGCTCCTTCAAACGGAGCTCACGAGCGGACCGACGAACGCTAGTGTGAAACTAGCCTCATAGATACAAAACTGCTGACAGATGCTCTTTAACTTTTTATCACAATGGATAAGATAAGGGTCAGACTGGCCCCACCAGAATACAAAAGTATCCTCTGCAGTGCTCAGGCTGTAAGATACTAATGGACCCCAAAGGTCCAGCAGAAAAAAAATATTTGGAGTTCACTTGTGACAATCATTTTACAATGCAATCGAAGGTGGACAAGCACATGTTCCTTACAGATAGAGGGATCCCTCAGAATCATTTCCTCTACGATTCAAGTCTCTTATGCACCTTGCATTTCCTGTTCGACAATAAATATTTGTATACATTTACACAACATTGCAATAAATCCTGGTGTTTGCTTTTTCGTCTTGACACTTGAAGATGGAGGTGATGTATAATTACCTTTGTTATAGTAATAATGAAGGTGCTCGTATATGAAATAATTGTTATTTTCTGCTGTTGCAATAAATCACTGCTCGTTAGGTGACATTTAAATTTATCTAAAATCAGAGGCATCCATTACACTCTGGGAATTGTTAGCAATTATATGCACCTGCTTTACAGTGTATTAGATAAATCAAGCATAATCACAAAAGAGCTATGAAGATGAAGCCCTTGGTGATACTATGGATGGTATTTGCCCGACAATTCAGTTTTGTGACATCTAGAATCCATCTCTTTTGTACAGAACCCTTAAAACTGTGATTTTGGTGCAGAGTGTGTGAATCTATGGACCGCCAAAGCAACTAAACGTCACTTCTTTCCACAACTTGAGTGGGTCTTTGCATCCTTCTACTTCAGGGATCATAATGTGGCTAAGGCTTGAGGGGTAACTGCTAGGTCCCTATGCAAAATCTGTAACTGTGACTCAGCCTTAATCTGTTAGTTTTAACCCCTTAAACCACCATGATGTACCCAATCATAATAAGGGATAAAAGGGTTGTATGGAGTGGGCATAGAGATTGAGCTAGCACCATACATGGCAGGTGCCAGCTGAATAATACAGCAGTCAACCACAGGCAGTAACTCCAATCCCGGTCATTTAACACTCTAAGATGCCACGGGCAATAGCAACTGACAAAGGAAGGGGCCTCCCTTTGTCTTTTGAACGGAGCCCCTACGACAAAATTGAGGGTCTCTGATGATTTGCTGGTGAAGGCCGTATGAAGTTTAATTTTTTTTCTAAGTAGTAAAAAATGGTAGAAGCTATACCAGTTTGTTACTGGCCTGTAGAATAACATTATGTCATTTTTCATGCACTGTGAATGCTGTGAATTGAAGGTGTAAAAAACTTATAGCGCAGATATGAACCTTTCAGACATCCACAGGTTCTGGGCTCAAGTATGACCAGAACTTTGACCAACCCCAAGACCATTTCGAATCTGTAGTCCTCTGTCCACCAAACATGCTGCCCCATGCCCACTAGGAATATGGGAATCACCTCTGTTCCTCTCTCATCTCCTGTATATATAGTAGTCTCTTGTCTATTGTTGTTTATTTGACTTTATTTTCTTCCTTTTTTTCCTTTCATCTTCTCCTTTCCCTTCCTCTTTTATGTATTAAGGTGCATTAGTTACACATTAGTTGGAAGTCAGCCAAACCTACCATTTTTGGCAACTGCAGTGGTTGGAAAAAAGCCACCGCCAGATGTGTCTGGCAGCGGATTACTTCATTCTCTTCACTGAAAAATACACATCGAGCCATGTGTGTGTCTATGTGGGGGAGCAGGAAAGAATAGCTGTCAGCCAACAGCTATCTAAATGACATGGGGAGATTTACTTTCCTTTATTTACATGGATATTGACTAGGACTGCCTTCTCAAACATTTAAATTAAAAGTTAGATATTACTCTTAAATATCAGGTCATATTATTTTAGGAGCTATTGATGCCTAAGGGTCAGTTCACACGGCGAATTTCTAAAATACACAAGTGCAGCCGGACTAAAGCGCCAGCCTAAGGGGAGGCTGACATGATAGGTTTGGGGACGAGGGGACGACAGGGTTAGCAAGGGGTAGAAAGAGGGCAGGAAAAGGTTAAGGGAGTAGGGGGCCGAGTGTCATGGTCTTACCTCCTTGCTGTTCTCCTTCGTTTGACATGTGCTTGCGGCCATCTTGGTTTCTGGGTTTCTTGTAGCCTCCCACCCTGCGGCTCCTCCTTCCCACTGGGAGGAGCTGGATGCCTAGCTCATATATATAGGAGGTCTGTGGCTTCAGTTCCTTGCTTGGTCCTCCTGTGCTCACATGCTTCTAAGACTGCTGCTGCTTCTGGTTCCTGATCCTGGCTTCGTCTGACTACCCTGCTGATTCCTGATCCTGGCTTCGTCTGACTACCCTGCTGGTTCCTGATCCTGGCTTCGTCTGACTACCCTTCTGGTTCCTGATCCCTGGTTTCGCAAGACCCTGCTTCGGTTTAGCCATCCGTTTGGACTTTTGCCTTACAGCTTTATTTTCAATAAAGCCTTCTTATTTCCACTCATCTCTTGTTGTACATCTGGTTCATGGTTCCTTGACATTAGGACCAAGCCATGAATTCTGACGGTACAGGGCCATCCTCGCTACCTACGCTGGTTGCCAGACTTGATCAGCAGGATCACCTGTTGGGTCGGTTCGCTGTGGCGTTGCAAACCCTGCTTGAACGCACGGCTCATTTAGCTTCCGTTGCCGATGGGTCGGTTGTCGCTCCTGGGCCCGCTCCTACTGCCGCTCCGGTTGTTGCGCCAGAGTCTACCCCGACACCTGTTGCTGCGCCTGCGGTGTTTCGGGGTATGACCGGTTCTGCCCCCCTTCCACAGCGCTTTGGGGGAGAGCCAACTCAGTGCCGAGGTTTCCTTAACCAGGTGGGCATTTACTTCGAGTTGCTGCCACATGCCTTTCCTACTGAGAGATCAAAGGTGGGCTTCTTGATCTCGCTGCTCTCGGACAAGGCCTTGGCCTGGGCCAGCCCTTTATGGGAGAACAACAATCCGGTGGTTGCCGAGTTTTCTGGTTTTGTTGCTTCTCTTCGGAAGGTATTCGATGTGCCAGCTCGTGCTGCCTCTGCTGCGAAGCTCCTTATGTCCATCAGACAGGGTTCACGATCCGTAGCTGAATACGCCATTGAGTTTCGTAGCCTGGCAGCAGAGGTGGGCTGGAATAATGAGGCTCTGGTCGCTGCTTTCTCTCATGGTCTCTCGGATGCCTTGAAGGATGAGGTTGCAGCTAAGGAACTACCAGTGGAGCTCGAGTCTCTTATTTCTTTCCTGATTTTGATTGACACCAGACTCAGGGAGAGACCTTCCTTTAAGGAGAGCCTGCGGAGGCCTTCTAACAGATTGGCGCCTACGTTTGCTGTCCCACCCGTGCCTCCCTCTCCTCCCACGCCTCCTGGGGATGACTTGTCTGGGGGTGAACCCATGCAGCTGGGGTTTGCTCGCCTGTCCGAGGGGGAGAGGGTACTCCGGAGACGCGAGGGCCGATGCATGTACTGTGGTCTCGGTGGGCATTTTCGGTTGGCATGCCCGAACCGTCCGGGAAACGCTCGCACCTGAGATCCTGTCGGGGGCAGATCTTGGGTGGAGTCTCCTCGTCCCCGGTTTCCCGTGTTGACAAACCACTGATTACTGTTGTCCTCTCCTGGGTCGGGGGCTCGGTGACGACCCAGGCGTTGGTGGACTCTGGTGCTGGTGGTTTGTTCATTGATAGTGTGTTCGCTGCCGCCAATTCCATTCCTCTGCAGCCTCGAGGTTCCCCACTGGCTCTTGAGGCGATAGACGGCAGACCCCTTCTGCCGCCACACGTGACTCATGAGACCCTTCCAGTGGGGATGGCCATTGGTGCCGTTCACAGAGAGTCGGTCTGTCTCCAGGTTATTTCGTCTCCACACTACTCGGTGGTCTTGGGGTACCCCTGGCTCCAGAAGCATAATCCGACTTTCGATTGGAAATCGGCCGAGATCCTCTCGTGGTCACCGCAGTGTGGGGCTAGTTGCATCCATGGGCCTGTCAAGTTGCTGTGTACTTCCTCGGACTCTCTGTTGCCTCCTGCATACGAGGAGTACCGGGATGTATTCGATAAGGTGCGTGCGGTTGCCCTACCTCCGCACCGCCCATACGATTGTGCCATAGAGTTACAATCTGGTGCCGTTCCGCCTCGTGGCAAAGTCTATCCACTGTCGGTAGCGGAGAATGAGGCCATGGAGGAGTACGTGAGGGAGGCGCTTTCACGCGGACACATTCGCAAATCCTCGTCCCCGGCAGGGGCTGGATTTTTCTTTGTGAAAAAGAAGGGCGGTGAGTTGAGGCCTTGCATCGATTACAGGGGTCTCAATCGCATCACGATCAAGAACGCTTACCCGATACCCTTGATTTCCGAGCTGTTCGATCGCCTC
Source organism: Bufo gargarizans (assembly GCF_014858855.1). Taxonomy (NCBI): domain Eukaryota; kingdom Metazoa; phylum Chordata; class Amphibia; order Anura; family Bufonidae; genus Bufo; species Bufo gargarizans. Next base: position 293,262,144 of record NC_058085.1, on the reverse strand, counting down.
AAAGGGGCCACGGTCTTTACCAAACTCGACCTGAGGGCGGCATATAACCTGGTAAGGATCAAGGCGGGCGATGAGTGGAAGACCGCGTTTAACACCAGGACCGGTCATTATGAATCCTTGGTTATGCCCTTTGGGTTGTGCAATGCGCCCGCAGTCTTCCAGGAATTCATCAACGATGTTTTCCGTGACCTGTTGCAGCAGTGTGTGGTGGTCTATTTGGATGACATCTTGGTATATTCTGAATCCATGGAGGCCCACATTCTGGATGTCAGACGAGTGTTGCAACGGTTACGAGAGAACAAGCTGTTCGGTAAGCTTGAGAAATGCGAATTTCACCGATCCCAGGTAACCTTCTTAGGTTACATCATTTCCGCTGAGGGGTTCTCCATGGATCCTGAGAAGGTTTCGGCTGTCTTACAGTGGCCCCAGCCAGTGGTCTCCGTGCCCTGCAGCGCTTTTTGGGCTTCGCCAATTATTATCGGAAGTTCATCAGGGACTTTTCCATGCTAGCCAAGCCTCTCACGGATCTGACCAGGAAGGGCAGTAATCCCCAGGTCTGGCCGCCCGAGGCCATCCGAGCTTTTGAGGCTCTAAAGTCCGCCTTTGTGTCGGCTCCGATTCTGTCGCATCCCAACCCTGGGTTGCCGTTTGTCCTCGAGGTGGACGCGTCTGAGACGGGAGTAGGCGCCCTCCTGTCTCAGCGTAGAACACCAGAGGGTCCTCTGCTTCCTTGTGGGTTTTACTCCCGGAAACTGTCTTCCGCGGAGTGCAACTACCAGATTGGTGACAGGGAGTTATTGGCCATCGTGCAGGCCCTTAAAGAATGGAGGCACTTGCTCGAGGGCTCGGTGGTTCCGGTCCTCATCCTGACGGACCACAAGAATCTGACCTACCTCTCTGAGGCCAAGAGATTGACACCACGTCAGGCCAGATGGGCTCTGTTCTTGTCACGTTTTAATTACGTGGTCTCCTACCTACCCGGTTCCAAGAACATCAGAGCAGATGCCTTATCACGGCAGTACTCCGAGCTGTCCGGGGAGGAGTCGATTCCGACTTCGGTCATACCTCCGAATCAGATCCTGGCCGCCATTCGCACCAGCCTGACCTCTCCCCTGGGTGAGCAGATTTTGGCGGCTCAATCTGGTGCTCCCTCTGGGAGACCCAACGGCAGGTGTTTTGTGCCTGAGGAGTTGCGCACTCGGTTGTTGCGAGCCTACCATAACTCCAAGGCCGCGGGGCATCCTGGAAAGAATCAGCTGTCCTGGGCTGTTTCACGTCTGTTCTGGTGGCCTTCTCTACGTTCCGACATCGCCGCATATGTAGCGGCATGCTCCGTTTGTGCCAAGAGTAAGTCCCCTCGGCACCTTCCGTTGGGCCTTTTGCAACCCATAGCCACCGGGGAGCGTCCATGGTCACACCTGGGGATGGATTTCATTGTGGACCTCCCTGCATCCCGAGGCCATACGGTCATTCTCATGATAGTGGATCGGTTTTCCAAAATGTGCCACTGTGTTCCTCTCAAGAAGTTACCCTCTGCACAAGAGTTGGCCTCGATTTTTGCCAGGGAGGTCTTCCGGTTGCACGGTTTGCCCAAGGAGATTGTGTCGGATCGGGGGAGTCAGTTTGTGTCCAGGTTCTGGCGCGCCTTTTGCTCCCAGTTGGGGATTCATCTCTCTTTCTCCTCGGCCTACCACCCTCAGTCCAATGGGGCCGCAGAACGATCCAATCAGGCCTTGGAGCAATTCCTTCGTTGTTATGTCTCCGATCACCAAGACAATTGGGTTGACCTCCTGCCTTGGGCTGAGTTTGCCAGGAACACGGCGGTGAACTCTTCCTCTGGGACGTCTCCCTTCATGGCCAATTATGGGTTCCAACCTGCCGTGTTACCGGAGGTATTCTCTCCCCAGGATATTCCGGCTGTGGAGGATCACCTTTCCGTCCTACGTGCTTCTTGGGTACAGATCCAGAGGTCCCTTGAGGTCTCTGCGCAGCGCCAGAGACTCCAGGCTGATCGCAGACGAGCGCCCGCTCCTTCCTACCAGGTCGGAGACCGCGTATGGTTGTCCACCCGCAACCTCAACCTTCGAGTGCCCACTCCCAAGCTGGCGCCTCGCTTTGTTGGTCCCTTCCGAGTGCTTCGCAGGGTAAACCCGGTAGCCTATGCCCTTGCGCTTCCTCCTGGCATGCGGATCTCCAACGTGTTTCATGTCTCCCTGTTGAAGCCACTGGTGTGTAATCGTTTCACTTCCTCGATTCCTCGGCCTCGTCCGGTCCAAGTGGGCAATCGTGAGGAGTATGAGGTGAGCAATATCCTGGACTCACGCCTGGTCCGCGGCCGGGTGCAGTTTTTGGTCCATTGGCGTGGTTATGGTCCAGAGGAGCGTTCCTGGGTTCCCTCCGCAGATGTCCATGCTCCTGCCTTGCTCCGAGCCTTCCACGCACGCTTCCCTCAGAAACCGTTCCTTACTCCGCGGAGGAGGGGCCCTTGAGGGGGAGGTACTGTCATGGTCTTACCTCCTTGCTGTTCTCCTTCGTTTGACATGTGCTTGCGGCCATCTTGGTTTCTGGGTTTCTTGTAGCCTCCCACCCTGCGGCTCCTCCTTCCCACTGGGAGGAGCTGGATGCCTAGCTCATATATATAGGAGGTCTGTGGCTTCAGTTCCTTGCTTGGTCCTCCTGTGCTCACATGCTTCTAAGACTGCTGCTGCTTCTGGTTCCTGATCCTGGCTTCGTCTGACTACCCTGCTGATTCCTGATCCTGGCTTCGTCTGACTACCCTGCTGGTTCCTGATCCTGGCTTCGTCTGACTACCCTTCTGGTTCCTGATCCCTGGTTTCGCAAGACCCTGCTTCGGTTTAGCCATCCGTTTGGACTTTTGCCTTACAGCTTTATTTTCAATAAAGCCTTCTTATTTCCACTCATCTCTTGTTGTACGTCTGGTTCATGGTTCCTTGACACCGAGTTAGGATAGGGGGCGGAGCGTTAGGTTTTTAAGGAAAAGGAGCGGGAAATCGGGCACCATTTTAGGTGGAAAAACTCCCGCCCACCCTCCCCTTTTTTCTTTTTGGTTTGTGGGTAGCTGGGGGAGGGGGTGTTTTTGTGGGAGGGGGTCATTTTTTTGGGTAATTGTTTTTGTCATAGCAGTATGGCGGTAGGAGGTCCTGGAAGACGGTGGTAGGGCTTGGTGTTTGTGGATGGGAGGGCCTCAAACGGTGGGGCTGGACTCCCAGGTGTGGAAAGTTGGTTGGTTTCAGTGGGGTGACCATCACTCGGTGTCTCCGAGCTGGAGTGATATGGCTGGAGGCAAGGTGGCTTAACCGGGTGTTTGGGGCACCAGCTGGAATCGGGGCTTCTAGGACCTCCTTCGTCAGGGTACATATATATATATATATATATATATATTTGTTACATATATTTATATTGATCTTTACATGTTATGTTTGTATTAATAAAAGGCTGCTGTGGTCATTTAATTCCAATATACGGCTTTGTGTCATTTTTGGTGGGGTTTAAGTGAGTGGTAAGGTAGTTGGGGGAATGAGATTATCGGGTGGGAGTAGAAATTCCCCAATAACCTTATCATGTAAAAAATCAGCGCTGAATCCAAGCAGGTTTTCTTATTTTTCTGCTTCCCATCAATTACAATGGGAAAATCAACGCTAATTCTGCCCCAAGATAGGGCATGCTATCACGTAATACGCATCAAAATACGTGTGTAATAGGCATCAATATACTCGCAAAAAACAGTCGTATGAACTGACCCTTAGGCCGCTTTCACACAAGCGAGTTGTACACTCCGGAATAAGGGTAAACTCACACGTCCACAAAATGGGTCTGCATCCGTTCCGCAATTGTGCAATTCTATGAGAGTGCCAGCGATGTGCGGTCCGCAAAATGCAGAACGGACATTGCTGGTGTCCGTGTTTTGCGGATCCAGAATTTGCGGATCTGCAAAACACATACGGATGTGTGAATGGACCCTAGGAGCGTGAGTATAACACAGCTCCCGTCCTGAACTCCTAGCATTGGTGGGGTCACATAGCATTATGTTGATTTCTGATGCCATGTAACCTTTAGGCCCCTTTCAGACAAGCAAGTCCGGATTATGTCCGTAGGCGTTGCGGATGCGTTTAGTGAATACTGTGCGATTTCGCAAACAAAGCCATTCAGTTTTTATCACGCGGTTTTGCACGCGCGTGATAAAAAACTGAATGTTTACAAACAACATCTCTTAGCAACTATCCGTGAAAATCGCATGGCATCTGCACTTGCTTGCGGATGCAATGCGATTTTCACACAGTCCCATTTACTTTTATGGGGCCAGCGTTGCATGAAAATCGCTAAATATAGAACATGCTGCAATTTTCACGCAACGCAAAGTGATGCGTGAAAACCACCGCTCATGTACACAGACCCGTTTAAATGAATCGGTCCGGATTCCATGTGGGCGCAGTGCGTTCGCATCACGCATTGCACCCGCGCGGAATTCACGCTCGTGTGAAAGGGGCCTTAGAAGTCTGGAATGTATTGGATAACATTTACATAATGCTGTTAGTGTTATCCAGTACATTCCAGAACTGTAAAGCCTCTTTCAGACGGGCGTCCCTGGTGCATTGTGGGAAACCCACGCGAGTGCACACACAATTTCAGTCCGTTTTAACTGCGATTGCGTTGTTCAGTTTTTATCGCGCGGGTGCAATGCGTTTTGCACGCACGTGATAAAAAACTGAATGTGGTACCCAGACCCGAACTTCTTCACTGAAGTTCGGGTTTGGGTTCGGTGTTGTGTAGATGTTATTATTTTTCCTTATAACATAGTTATAAGGGAAAATAATAGCATTCTTAATACAGAAAAAAATAAATATTACTCACCTAATCCACTTGATCTCGCAGCCGGCATCGTCTTCTTTCTTCTTCTTTGAGGACCTGCAAAAGGACCTTTGATGACGTAATTGCGTGGTGACGTCAGCACAGGTCATGCTGAATGAAGATAGAAGATCCTCACGCATTTCACCCGCGCGGAATTCTCACCCGTGTGAAAGGGGCCTTAGGGTTACATAGCATCATAAATCAATATAATGCTATGTGACCCCGGCAGTGCTAGGAGTTCAGGACGGGAGCTGTGTTATACTCACGCTCCGAGTCCGGAGTGTACGGCTCGGTTCACACCTTAGCGTATTCGATAAGCGCTGTCTACAGGCGTTTTTATCGGGCGTTTTTTAGGCGTATTTTGGGGTGTTTTTGTATTTTGGAAACGCGCTTCATATGCGCATTCTTGCTATTGACCACAATGAAAAACAGAGGTGTTACGTGCGACAATACGTCCCAAAGAAGCTCCTGTACTAGCTTAGGGCATTTTTCAGCGCGTTCGAACGCGCTGTAAAACGCTCAGGTGAGAACCATGCCCATAGAGAAACATTGGTTTTGCCTGTTGAGTGTTTTACAGCGCGTAGGAACGCGCTGTAAAACGCTCAGGTGTGAACCTAGCCTACAACTTGCTCGTCTGAAAGCAGCTTACTATGGATATCTATTTATGCACTCCGTATTTGCCTTCCATTATTGATTGATCCTGTATCTTGTATATTTTCAGTGATTTCTCAATTTTAACTGAAGCAAATATGGCTGTAATGGGTGATTTGCATAAAGTTTCATAGTTGCATAAAGTTCTCAATTCACAATATATCTTGAACATTATTTTGAACATATATTCAGCCTTCAAGAACTGATCTAGAGGCCATGGCTATAAGTGTAAGCGATCATTTCATGTAATCTCATGCAGGTTCTGTCACACACACAGTGTTTTAACATGGTATTTTTCTCAGAATTTTTATTTTGTCCAAATTTTACGTGTTACAAGTGGGTTGTCTAGGTTTTTTTTTTTTTTTATTTGCGCTCCAGCCAGCGATACATGTGGAGAAGGACATGCTCACCTACTCCCTGGCACTCTTCACTGAACTTCAAGGCCCCATCTTTCAACTTCTGCACAGGTGTGGCCACATGCACTGCTGCAGCCAATGACTGGTCTCAGTGGTAACATGTCCCCAGGAGACACATTACCGATGGGTCACAGGCCACTTGGGACATGTTCCTGCTGAGACCAGTCATTGGCTGCAGTACAGCACGTGACCCCATCTGTGTGAAAGCTGTCAGATAAAAAGTCACTGGAAGTCCAGTGAAGAGAGCTCAGGTTCAGTGCAGCCAGAGCAGAGCGGTGGGGAGCAGGTAAGTACGGATTTCTCCACAGGTAACATGGCTGGTGGACAAATAAAAAAAATACTGGACAAACCCTTTAAATTTAAAGGGAACCTGTCATGTTGAACATGGTGTTTGAGCTGCAGGCAGCATGTTATAGAGCAGGAGGAGCTGAGCAAATTGATATATAGCTTTATGGGAAATAAGACAGTATAACTTATAATTTATACATTTAAATCTCTGCTTATTCTGGGCTTTGAGTCAGGAAGGCGGTCCTATCAGTTCCTCTCCATACTTTATTAGCAATGTTTGAAACCAGATGCCATCCTTTTAGTTACCTATCCAATGTATCTGCGACTTTTAATGTCTTCTTCCAGAAGGTAAGTTTTAGTGGTTGGGAAAGTTTAGCATCCATAACCAGGCGAGATTTGTATGAGGCCTATATGGTGTTCCTCACTTCCACCCCGCCTACCCATTTATCAAAGGGTTATCTATGATTTCCTGCGAATAATCTCTAAGTCGCCTAAGACAGTATGTGGAGAGTTGATGATATTGAAAGTCTTGGGGACCGGAGAAGGTATATTGTTGATTTAACTCAGCAAGGGTTTTTAAACAAGGTTCTCAGCTGTGCAGAATGTCTTTAAGAGCAGAAAGAGCTGAGCAGATTGGTACATATTTTTATGGGAAAAGGGTCAGTATTTTGTACATCTATATCCATACTCATTCTGGGATTTGAAGTCAAGGAGACGGTCCTATCAGTGCTTGACAACTTTCCCTCTATGACTGTGTATACAGAGAGAGCTGTCAATCACTGATAGGACCGCCTCCTGGACTTCAAAGCCCAGAATGAGCAGGAACCTAAATAAATGAAATAAATGTTATAATGAATCTTTTCCCTCAAAACCATACATCAATCTGCTCAGCTCCTCCTGCTCTATAACAGGCTGGCTGTAGATTACATTGCATTTTCATGGTGAAACTTTTACCACCTACCAAAACAAACTCATGACTCTTAGTTCCACACTGTAAATGAAGACCCCTAGATTTATAATACAAAACAGTTCGCTTTTCTGTGGACAGATAATAGGTAGATTGACTCCTAATTCTAAATATGAAAAAGTATGATAAGGCAACTTGATAAATTCACGATACATATTGGACTAACATTAAAGCTTCTGACCAAATAACCTGTCCTTGAAATTGTGATTTCCATCAGACCAAATCAGTTCAGTCACTACAATCTTTCCTTGTTGTAGTATGGATGAAAAGGGCAGTTCCACGCTATAGCCCAAGCAAGACACTTATTGTAAACCAGTGAAGTGATAGATAACCATTACTGGCATCTGCCAAGCTTGCTAGACCTAAGATTACACCAGCCACAATAAAAAATATGTCTTATCTAGACTTTATATCCTTATCACCGATATGACATGCGGAGCTCATAGGATTAAATTACTTTTTATATTATAATAATAATAATAATAATAATAATAATAAAAATACATATGACTTCTTTTCATTTTACGGTGGTTTCACAAAGGGCGTTCTTTGGAAAAATGCAACTGCATCTTTTAAGGCACTTTTTTGAGCCGTAGTAAGGAGTGGATTCAAAAGACGTGGGAAATACAAAGGATGGACTCCTACTTCCGACTGACTGCATTTCTGGTGGTGAATCATGTCAGCATGTTGGTGCCATGCTTTCCCTGTTAGGAACTATTCATTTTTCCATAACATTATAAACTGCTTGTATCCAGGGATTCAGACCACCCTGCAATCCAGCAGTGGTGGTCGTGCTTGCACACTTTAGGAAAAAGTGCCAGCCTCTCTGGTGGCTGAGACAGTGGGAGTGCTCATGGGCACACATGTACAACCACTTCCGTCCCAGACACTTTGTATCTGCGCTGCAACAGTGGCAGTAACCCCTGGACATGAGCAGTGTATAATGTGATTGAAATATGAATCAAACCAGAAAAAGAGCAATATGGACAATCACAATACATTAGTAAGTGCCTTGTATTAACTTCCTCTACATGATAAATGCCATTTGCTGAAGCGAGACAGCCCCTTTAAGCATGCCATGTCCCTGTAGCTTCTCTCTATGCTGTGTCAAATTCCAGGCTAGACCCAGGCAAAGGGATGTCAGACAAGGCCATACATACAAGCAAGTCTGACTCTTGGCACCAACTAACTCTCCCCATAAATAATCTTAGTCTTGCCCACAGGGACACCATGGTACAACGCTCTGTGATGCTGCTTTCTCACAAACATCATCATAGGGTCCTCAAGTAGAGAAGATCCTATGTCTAACTATCCTTTTGCCTAATTGTAACTGGGTACCCTCATGCTGCTATCCCACAACTGAAATAAAAACCAGAAGCCAAAGCCTAATTGCCCAGATTCTAGCCTTGCCCAGGGGAGCTACCACCTGGCATTACAGCATTACAGTATGGTGCCATATGAGCAATTACTCGTATTGATTAAATCAACTTAACTCTTAACTAATTGAAATGAACACAAAACAATATTGTGGTAAAAAATTGGCCGTGGTCTTTTATTAAGGGTTACATAAATATAATATTAATGATAAAATCACCATAATAATTAAATAAATAAATAATCAATAAATAAATACTCATTTAAAATTCATAGAGTCCACAATTGTCCCCCCAGCAAAGCTGGGTGACTAACCCCCCTTCAATATCAGACCACGACTTCCATTTAAAAGGGGAGGGCGGGCGGGACGACGTCCTCTTCTTCCAGGCTCTGCGGCGGACAAGCTCCGGACCTGCTGCGACCCTTCTTAAATATTCAAATTTCCCGCCCAAGCCATCTTAAACACCAATCAGGAAACGGGCAGAAACAGGTACCTCAGCAACAGGTAGGCAACCAGGTACCAATCAAATCGCAGAGTTAGAATCACCTCAGAAAATGTAAAATGAACATTTATTAGAAATACAAAAGGCGGGAAAATGAGATAACTATGAATTAATATTACCCTTACCATGATGCTCAATGACACCATGGTGGGCATTCAGTATCCCTTCTGTGCCCACTATCATGGTGCCATATGAGCAATTACTCGTATTGATTAAATCAACTTAACTCTTAACTAATTGAAATGAACACAAAACAATATTGTGGTAAAAAATTGGCCGTGGTCTTTTATTAAGGGTTACATAAATATAATATTAATGATAAAATCACCATAATAATTAAATAAATAAATAATCAATAAATAAATACTCATTTAAAATTCATAGAGTCCACAATTGTCCCCCCAGCAAAGCTGGGTGACTAACCCACCAGACATGAGGGAATTATCCCACATGTCCCCCCCTAAAAACCACGGCCTTCTCAATCATATCCTGCATTCCTGAATTAAAAATATCCAGCCCTATATCAGACAAATGGATCAAATCATTCCGATAAAGACCTGAAATAAAACCTTCCAACTCGGTATGCCTAATAGACCATCCATTTAGACTAGGAAGGAATTTTTCTAAACTTCTATTCACCCTTTTCCGAATTTTCTCCATAAACCCATACTGTTCACTCTTCCAAATTAATCTTGGAATAATTTCAGAAAAAATTAAGGTTACCTGCGGGATTAAAGATTTAATAAGAAACAGGTCCGATTTCATATGCTCTAATAAATCTAACGTTTTAATTTTCCCCAAATCATTACCACCAGCATGAATTATTAATACATCAGGATACGGTAAAGACCTCAGCTCACCTTTCAGAATCGGAATGATCTGATACCATTTTAAACCTCTAAAACCTAACCAAACAATAGTAACAGAAACAGAACCAATAAAACTTTTTTTTAAATAATTACGCTCCGCAGCCCTTCTTTCTGCCCAAAACACGAAAGAATGGCCCAGAATCCATATGACCATTTGCTCAGGACCTGAAAAAGATCAAATAAAATTAGAGCACCAAATTAGGTCTAATGTACAATTTAAATCTGTCAGATTCCCAGCGACCGATTCTCTTGATTACCGCCTCATTCAGTCCCGAACTAGCGGCAACAGTTGCAGCACCAATCCGAAAGGAATGAGACGAAAATTTTTCTTTGGATAAATTTAATAAACCCAGACACTTTCTTAAAATCGCATTAAATTGATATATTGTTAATACCGAACCATCTTCGTGAATTAAAAAGGAACCCTCCTTCTGAGGTCTAATGTCAAAATATTCCTTAACCGTCTTAACCGGGCACAATGATGAATCAGTTAACATTGCTAACCTAATCCATGACCCTTTCGCAAGCTGATCCGTTTTTGATTTTTTGATAAAAATTCCTACTGAATTACTATATAAACTAATATCACTGACTTCCAGGGGCGACAAAGATTCTCTATTAGCCGCGGCTAGCTCTCCTATCCTAAGTGCCCCAAAAAATGTTATAACAAAAGCTACCTTAAAAAGAATTGCCTCAAATTTTGAAAATGTACATGTCTCCAAAACTGATACCAAAGAACCAAGCAACTCAAAAGTGATTGGTCTTCTGGAATCAACACTCTTAAGTGATCTTTTAACCCCTTTCAAAAACTGTTTCACTACGAATTGGTTAGAAAATGACTGACAACCAGCTAATTTATAAAAGAATGACACACCTGACACAGTCAAGTGTAGAACTGAGTAGCCCAAACCCTCATCCAATAATGAACAAAGAAATTGAAAAAATACATCTAAATCAAACAAAAAACACGACACATTCATCACTAAGCAAAATTGATACCACCTCCTCCAAGCCAATGAATATCCATCCCAAGTGCGGGGTGCTAAAGACTTCTGAATAAACTTGCTGATTATCTCCGGATAAGATTCCAAACCTGTTCTGGACATGGAATTCCCACTTTCTCTGCCTGCGGAACTAGATAAAAGAATCTTTCCCACTGAGCGCGGGAAAGCGAATCAGCTATCTTGTTATCCCTACTAGGAATATATTTAGCTTTAATCCAAACATTCAATTCTAAACAACAATAGACTAAGTAACGTAACAATCTAACAACAACCTCAGAATGTGATGACAAGCAATTAATCGCAAATAGCACACCCTTATTATCAGAAAAAACTAATAGTCTTTTATTCCTAAAAACCTCACCCCAAATCACTAATGAAACTACTATAGGAAACAACTCTAATAACACTAAATTCTTGTTTAAACCCAGCTTAACCCACCACTCCGGCCATGGCTCAGCAGACCACTGTCCATTAAAAAATGCACCATAACCCCATGACCCTGAAGCGTCTGTAAATAAACCTATTGCACCTGCTTCCTGAAATTCCTCCTGCCAAGCACAACGACCATTAAAATTAGTTAAAAATTCTTCCCACACCGCTAAATCATCTCTGAGCATTTTTGTGATTCTAACATGCGCATACGGAGATTTTAACCCTTTTGTGGCCATATACAATCTCCTAGAAAAAACACGACCCACAGGAATGACCCTTGATGCAAAAGCTAAAACACCCAATAAACTCTGTATTTCACGCAACTGAGCTTTCTTAACAGCCCCAATTCTCCTAATTAATACTATTGCCTTCTCCACTTTTTCCATGGGTAACCTGACTTCCATATTCACTGAGTCAATTATAATACCTAAAAATTCAATAACCTGACATGGACCAACTGATTTCTCTTGCGCCAAAGGAATACCAAAATACCTGCAAATCTGTGAAAAACCTCCTATTAAACTAGAACACTCATCAAAAGAACCAACAAATAAGAAATCGTCTAAATAATGTAACACATTAACAGAACCTAACTCCCTAACTACAACCCAATTCAGAAATGAAGAAAACGATTCAAAATAAAAACATGACCAAGAAAATCCCATCGGCAAACATTTATCAAAGAAAAATTGACTGTTAAACTGAAAACCTAATGAGTTAAAACCTGCCGGATCCACTGGTAACAAACGAAACGCAGCCTTAATGTCTGCCTTTGCCATAAAACACCCTTTCCCTACTGAACGTATTAAAGAAACCGCGTCATCAAAAGAAGTATACATAACCGACGCTATTTCCTTATCCAAAGAATCGTTCAGCGACTCTTTAGCCGGATATGATAAATGATGGATCAATCTGAATTCATTAGGATTCTTCTTTGGAACAATCCCCAAAGGAGAGACCCTAAAATCCGAAAAAGGTGGATAAGGAAAAGGGCCAGCTACCCTGCCTTCTTGCACTTCTTTCAAAATCTTAGCTTCAACAATATCCAAATGCTTATTCACAGATGGCAAATTATCATGTACTAAACAACCCTTTCCATTAAATTTTGGAACATAAAAACCTTCAACAAAACCTCTAAGGATTAGATCCGCCTTCAGACGGTCTGGAAACAAACCTAGCCATGGAAGCATTCTTAACCAATTCACTGGTGTCTGAGCTTTTTGAAAAATCTCTATTGGATTGATTTTGCAGAAAGGACTGGTTAGATTTTTTAAAACACCGAAACATAGGGTGCGCACCTGAACAAAAAGAACATTCGTGTTTATATCTACAATTGCTCAGCCATCTGCATGCCGATTCATTATATGCAAAGCAAAAACCTTTTTTACTAGTAGCTCCAGACACCATTGAATTACTTGGCCTAGCTTGAAAACCACTTTTTTGCGGCAACATCAAGCTAAGCCAAAGGCCCACATCTTTGGAACCCCAATTCATATTACTGTGCACCGCTAACTTTTGACGAAAAGTCTCATCATATGTAAACCATGCGAAGCCACCAAAATTACGGTAAGCCTCCAGAATGGAATCCATATGCTGAAATAATCCAACACAACTTTGAGGATGTTTCGCACAAAACACAGAAGCATAAATAAAAAAGGCTTGCAGCCAATTATTAAATGATCTTGGCGCCAACCTTTTCCTTTCTTCCTCTTTTTCAACTACTTTTTTATCGCTTTTAAAAGGTTCTTTAGCAGAAGGGAGCAATGATAAAATATCAATATACTCCCTTCTCCAAATTTTTTCTTTAACGGATTGAGACAAGTGAAACCCTAAAGGGGAGCCGTCACACGTTAACGCTTCCTTTAAACAAGTTTCACTTATGCCAATACCTCTATCTAAAACTAATGAATTCACTGACTTGTTAACATTCATAATATCAGCTCCTCCATCAGCTGGCACATCCTTCCACACTGATGCAGGCTGATCCACAGACACAGGCACACTAGCTGAAGCCCATTCTGAAAATAACTTAGCTAAACTAAGCAATAACTTATTATCCTGACTACCCATGTTGGTAGGCAGAGACAAGCTCTGCCCACATGTCTCCTCACCAGTCTCCGGTCCATGGTCCATGCTGGGGGTACTGGAGGCCGGCAGTTGCGCTCTACTCAAAACCCCAGGCTGCGATACCGCACACCTAGAGGAGGAGCGCACACTACCACCTTTCCGGCTTCTGGATTCTGCTGGTGAATACGCCCTCCTTGGCCTTTTAATCCTCTTTGAACTCCTCACTTCAGCGCTAGTAGGAGCGCCTCCTGATGACGTGCCAGACACCGTCGCATGTTCAGTGACGTCGCCACGCCGTGAGACGTCACGTAGCTCCGCCTCTTCTTCTTCGCCTGCAACGCTCTCCGTCAGACAACGCTGTAGCCACGCCTCCCCTCCTCTTGACTCGGCGCGCTGGATCAACTTCCTCAGGAGCTCCTCCATTCGACCGGTAAGTTCTTTCGTCGTCGCCTCAATAATCGGCCTTAGCGCAGCAAATCTTCCCCTCTTCAGCCTTAGGGCGGCCCGAACCTCCGTAACTCCGCGCCGCTCCTTCTTCACAGCAGCGCTGCCACTCTGCTCCGACGCCGGTTCTTCTTGCCGGGTTTCACTGCCGCTCCCACGCCGCCGCTTCCTCACTGCCGCTACTTCTTCGCAGCCGCGCTGCTTCCCGCTCACACGCCGGCTTCTTCACCGCCGCTGCCTCCTTGCCACTTTCTCCGAATTCTGCCTAGCAGGGCCGGCGAAGCCAAACAGCTCTTTTGCAGCTACGCCGGCACCTCCTAGGGCTTCAGACGACGACGTCCTCTTCTTCCAGGCTCTGCGGCGGACAAGCTCCGGACCTGCTGCGACCCTTCTTAAATATTCAAATTTCCCGCCCAAGCCATCTTAAACACCAATCAGGAAACGGGCAGAAACAGGTACCTCAGCAACAGGTAGGCAACCAGGTACCAATCAAATCGCAGAGTTAGAATCACCTCAGAAAATGTAAAATGAACATTTATTAGAAATACAAAAGGCGGGAAAATGAGATAACTATGAATTAATATTACCCTTACCATGATGCTCAATGACACCATGGTGGGCATTCAGTATCCCTTCTGTGCCCACTATCATTATACCATATTACAGTGCACTGAACAGTGATCTGCAACACCATTAAAGACACAGCACACATAACAATAAGCAAATACAAAACCTTATTCAGACACAATAAACTTGTAAGCCCTAGGACAGTATAACCTTAGAGGCTCAAAAAAACTGCATCAAAAACTGCAGCAGCTTTTTTTCACCAGGCAGCAAGGTGGCTCAGTGGTTAGCACTGGTGCCTTGCAGTGGGGTAGTTTGTATGTTCTCCCCATGTGGGTTTCCTACGGGTACTCTGGTTTACTCCAAAGACATACTGATAGGGAACTTAGATTGTGAGCAGGTCAATTTCCACAAGGAATATATGCAAAGTGTGCATGAGATTTGTCAAACTGTGGAAAAACTGTGCATAATCCATAACATGTGCCGTTAGCAGGGATGTTTTTACGCATAAGGGGGAATGTATCACGCTATCCACTTTGTGAATTTTTTATATCATTTGTGTAAAAATGATCACGCCAGTTTTGAAAAGTAGGTGGAAATTGGGCTTGTTTAACCATGTTCATTAGTTTCATTCTAGAATTATGACTGGGACTTTTTTTTAAAAAAAAAGTGGCAAAAATTTGTCCCAAAGCCACTCCAGTAGGGGAATGGCATAGAAAAACTGAAGTGGCATTTCTGGACAAAAGAGCTATAAAGATGAGTCAAATTTGCCCCAAAATCTGCAATGGCCATCAATAGATGCCATTTTCTGTCCTTTTTCTCCAGTTGTCTCTGATTAAGATACGATGCAGAGGGTTTACGAGGTGAGGTGTGGGTCACAGCAGTTGAATTCAGTAGGGCATGTGTGGTTGCTGGCCAGGTACATCAGTATCTCATTCTCACAGCGTTAATTACCACTGCTCATTATGTACCAAGCCAGTGGTAGAGAGGAGGGCTTGGGCGGCCCCCAGAAGCATTGGCCCTCCGGGAAATTTCCCTGTAAGGTCTATGGCCAATCCACACCTGGCCCTGACTTCTCCTTAGGTCGGATACTGAAGGTCACAACGCAGGAGCGAGGCTTTAGAAGATGCCAGGGCAAGATGTAATGATGTTTTCACAGATAGCTTCTGCTGGCCAGGGCACCTGTCTCAGGTCAGCCTGTTTGACTGCTATAAATCTGGTGACAGATGCCCTTTAAGGCCGAGGCCCAGATTATGAAATTCAATACAGATAAAGTGAATTTTTGACATGGAGTTCTTCTTGTTGAATTTTCTTGAGGCGTGTTTTTTCACTTAGACAGAACGTTGAATGCCTTAAAGATATATCTGTGTAAAATTTTACAACTACAGAAGTGTCGGAAAAACAGTGCAAAAAATAGTGTGAGAAAAATGCAGAAACTGGTAAAAAAAAATGCATGGCGTCTCTTTGGCACAAAAAAAAGGTTATGTGTGAAGGAAGCCTAAAATGATTTAGAACAAGAATAATAATGTATTAATGATTAACATCTGTAAGAGCTGTTGTGTTTAGTGACCTCACATCTGTTGAAGAGGATCTCACATGACACACACAGGACCTTTCCCTTGGGCCTCTGCTGCTCTGAAGAGACGTGTGCAAATTTGCTCAGCAGTTGGTCTGAACTTACAGGGTGAGGCCTCATGCACACGACCGTTGTTCTGGTCCGCATCCGAGCCGCAGTTTTTGCGGCTCAGGTTTGGACCCATTCACTTCAATGGGGCCACAAAAGATGCGGACAGAATACCGTGTGCTGTCCGCATCCGTTGCTCCGTTCCGTGGCCCTGCAAAAAAAAATAACATGTCCTATTCTTGTCCATTTTGCCTGTTTCGTTCCGCAAATTGCGGAATGCACACGGGCGGCTTCCGTGTTTTGCGGATCCGCAATTTGCGGACCGCAAAAAAACGGAACAGTCATGTGCATGAGGCCGTGGTCCGTTGCCGTAGGCTACTTTTACATAGACGGATCCGCAGATCCGTCTGCATAAAAGCTTTTTCAGAGCTGAGTTTTCACTTCGTGAAAACTCAGATCCGACAGTATATTCTAACACAGAGGCGTTCCCATGGTAATGGGGACGCTTCAGGTTAGAATATACTAAAAGAACTGTGTACATGACTGCCCCCTTCCCCCCCCCCTGTATTTAACACATTGGTGGCCAGTGCGGCCGGCCCCTCCTCCCTCCCCTGTAGTTAACACATTGGTGGCCAGTGCGGCCGGCCCCCCCTCCCTCCCCTGTAGTACTGTAGATTCATTGGTGGCCAGTGGGCCCCACCTCTCTCCCCCTCGTAATTAAAATCTCCCCCCCTATCATTGGTGGCAACGGAGAGTACTGATCGGAGTCCCAGTTTAACCGCTGGGGCTCCGATCGGTAACCATGGCAACCAGGATGCTACTGCAGTCCCGGTTGCCATGGTTACTTAGCAATTTGTAGAAGCATTATACTTACCTGCGAGGTGCCTGTGTCTGGCCGGGAGCTCCTCCTACTGGTAAGTGACAGATCATTAAGCAATGCGCCGCACAGACCTGTCACTTACCAGTAGGAGGAGCGCCTGGCCGGACACAGACATCGCAGCTCACAGGTAAGTATAATGCTTCTACAAATTGCTAAGTAACCATGGCAACCGGGACTGCAGTAGCGTCCTGGTTGCCATGGTTACCGATCGGAGCCCCAGCGATTAAACTGGGACTCCGATCGGTACTCTCCGCTGCCACCAATGATAGGGGGGAAATTGTAATTAGGAGGGGGAGGGAGGGGGGGCCCACTGGCCACCAATGAATCTACAGTACTACAGGGGAGGGAGGGGGGGGGCCCACTGGCCACCAATGAATCTACAGTACTACAGGGGAGGGAGGGGGGCCCACTGGCCACCAATTAATCTACAGTACTACAGGGGAGGGGGGGCGGCCGAACTGGCCACCAATGTGTTAACTACAGGGGAGGGAGGGGGGGGCCGGCTGCACTGGCCACCAATGTGTTAAATACAGGGGGGGAGGGGGGGTCTGCCCCCTGCTGCCTGGCAGCACCTGCCAGGCAGCAGGGGGCAGTCATGTACACAGTTCTTTGACTATATTCTAACCTGAAGCGTCCCCATCACCATGGGAACGCCTCTGTGTTAGAATATACTGTCGGATCTGAGTTTCACGATCTAACTCAAATCCGATGGTATATTCTAACATAGAGGTGTTCCCATGGTGATGGGGACGCTTCAAGTTAAAATATACCATCGGATTGAAGAAAACTCCGATCCGATGGTATAAAAGGGACTCCTGACTTTACATTGAAAGTCAATGGGGGACGGATCCGTTTGAAATTGCACCATATTGTGTCAACGTCAAACGGATCCGTCCCCATTGACTTGCATTGTAATTCAGGATGGATCCATTTGGCTCCGCACGGCCAGGCGGACACCAAAACGACTTTTTTTTCATGTCCGTGGATCCTCCAAAAATCAAGGAAGACCCACGGATGAAAAAAACGGTCACGGATTACGGACCTACGGACCCTGTTAAAAAAAAAAACGGTCGTGTGCATGAGGCCAAAACAGGCATCTTAGTTTTCTACTTTTCCACCCTCTCCACCTTCTGAACACCCCCTCCGGCCATCCGCAATACTGTGCTTACTGTGCTCCCCAAAACTACACTGCAGAAATAGTGTCCCTGAAAATAGTAGTACCACACAGATAGTGACTCCTTCAATAATTATTGGCATGCAGTGCCCTAAAAAGTAACTGCGCCCAGCAAATAGTGCCCCTGACACTAATGGTGTAAAGATCCCCCCAAAATAATTGTGCTAAGCTGATACTGTGCCAGAGTGCCCCCCCACAGTAATAGTGCTTCCAAAAGTCTCACCAGGAGTAATAATTCTCTACCTGAGCGCACTTAGTAGTAATAGTGCCTGTACCCACTGTGCCTCAGAAGTAATAATGCTCCCATAGTGCCCATCCTATAGTAATCATGTTCCTCTATATGTTTTTGTATACTGAAGGTATTAATAACAAATAATCTGGGGGGAAAAAACTGAAAAGTGCTACGACTTTACAAGCACAAACAGCAAACCTTCCACAGAGCACATTTAATCAGAGTCAAATATTACAGTGCAAGTTCCAAACATTTTTCTACCATTCTTTTTGCTTTTTATTAAAAAGTGTATAAAAATTATAGCAACAGTACTAATATTAAGATACCTCCATCAAGCTAGTGTCACATTTCTGATGATTTTGGCAGTTTTTGGTGTTTTTTGCAAGCGCTTTTGTTGTATTTTTTAGGCAAAAAGAACCAGGTCCAAATGATGCATGGGAAGCTATGGGAAATGTTAAATGTAGGACGAACAAGCGGTTTTGATAGCGATCTTTTTTTCACAGTTGAGATGCGTTTTTTCTGTGTCTGAGTTTTTCTTTCTTTTACCCTAAGTTCACACCTGAGCGTTTTACAGCGCGTTCAAACGCGCTGTAAAACGCTCAACACATGAAAACCAATGCTTCCCTATGGGAATGGTTCTCACCTGGGCGTTTTACAGCGCGTACGATCGCGCTGTAAAACGCCCGACGCTCAAACAAGTACTTGAGCTTCTTTGGGGCGTTTTGACGCGCGTTTGTGGCCATAGGACACTGCAGTCAATGACGCAAACGCGCGTCAAACGCGCGTTTACTATTACAAAAAACGCGCGTCAGAAACGCGCGTCAAAAACGCGCGTTTGACGCGCGTTTGGGAAACGCTCAGGTGTGAAAGCAGGGTAAATCACTGCATGCTCTGACTCTGGCATTATTTATATATATTATTTCATCTACTTTGCTGGTATTGGATTTGCTGCAAGAAAATCCGCAGCTAATCAGTCATGTGTGAACCCGGCCTAAGGAACGCTAGCCTTACTGGAAAATACAAGAACTGAACTAAATAGGGCTAAAACGTGTTTGGCAAGAATAGCACTGCAGACTAAGGCTAGGTCTACACGACGACATTTGTCACGCGACATTTTGCTGCACTAATGTCGCGTGACAATTTTTATAATGGCAGTCTATGGTGTCGCACTGCAACATGCAACATGCTGCGACTGCGACGCAACAGTCGCAGAAAATCTATTCGAGATGGATTTTTCTGTGACTGTTGTGTCGCAGTCGCAGCATGTTGCAGTGCGACACCATAGACTGCCATTATAAAAATTGTCGCGCAACATTGGTGCAACAAAATATTGCGCTACAAATGTTGCAGTGCAGTTGTGCCCTATCTGTCGCGCGACTTATTGTCGCGCGACAAATGTCGTTGTGTAGACCTAGCCTTATGCCTCATTCACACATCAGTGTTTGGTCAGAGATTTCCAAAAAACAGGTGTGGCTCTAAGCACAGAATATGTGCAGATCTTTCTGTTATCCCTAATGTCTGTGGAGGCTAAAATCTTGGTTTTGGCTCACAATCACTGATGGAAATCACTGACGTGTGAATGAGGCTGGTCCTAATCTCTCTCTCGCTGGCATACAGGATGACCCACAAAAAAGTAGCCCGCTTCCAATATCCCCAAATCAAACTGCCTAATAATAAATCTTTCTTAGTTGTCCCTAGCAAGAAGTCAGCTTTCAATTTTTCAGAGCCCTGTAGGAACTGAAAGCTGAGCTCTGATTAGTTGCCATGGGCAACTAAGACTGATTTATTATTCATTTTCCTAAAAGTGGCTTAATGTGTCAGAAAGATGGTGTTCTCCCTGGAACAGCGAATAGTGAAGGCTAAGTGCGAAGCAGATTGAGTAAGGAAACGCAAGAGACCTTTGCCGACAAGTACCCAGGAATAGAACCATCAGCTTAATGTTGTATTCAGAGTCTGGTTCGGAAATGGCATCAAACTGGCTCTGTTGCAAACATGAAGAAACCGAGGCCTCCGTCGATCAGGACAGCTGACATTGTGCATGAAATTCAGCAGCGGATTGTAAGTAGCCCCAAAAAAACAACTCGAAGAATGTCTCAGCAAGTTGGTGTATCATAAACGTGTGCGCGCTGAAATCTCTGAACCTGAAACCGTACCGAATAACATGTGTGCAGGAAAAGAAAGAGTATGACAAAGCTAAACGTGGAAATTACTGGACTTGGTTGCTGACTCTGACTGCTGACAGACATTTGGACCATTGCTGTACTTTATGATGGATGAAGCTTGGTTTCATTTATCGGGTCACATAAATTCCCAGAATACGAGGTACTGGTCCGCTGAAAATCCAAATTTGACTCATGAAACACCTCTTCACGACCAGAACATTGGCGTTTGGTGCATCAGGAGCACAAATAGTTGGCCCAACTTTCTTCAAATCAGCTGTGATTACAACAGTTTATCTGGACATCTTTGTACAGTTTCACAACCAGGGCTTTTTTTCTGGCGGAACGCACCGGAACGGCGTTCCGCCACCTTTTGACATCACAGCCTGCCATGCTCCAGCATCGCAGGCTGCAATGTATCAGCGGGTAGGGACTGGGAGGAGGAGCTGGGGGCCGGTGCGTTCACTGTGCTCCAGCCCCGCCGCTCCAGTACAGTTATAAAATGTGTAATTCAATTAATAATGATTCATGCTGCCCCCTCTGTAGTATAACATTCAATATATCCTACTCACAGGGCTACTGTTATATCGTAATGCAGGCCGGCCGGGCAGACGAGCGGCAGCGTCACTGACTGACCTCACGTGCCTGCGCCGCCTGCTTCATTCATAAAGTAGGCTGGGCAGGCACGTGAGGTCAGTCAGTGACGCTGCCGCACGTCTGCCCGGCCGGCCTGCATTACGATATAACAGTAGCCCTGTGAGTAGGATATATTGAATGTTATACTACAGAGGGGGCAGCATGAATCATTATTAATTGAATTACACATTTTATAATTGTACTGGAGCGGCAATGGGGGGTCTGTGGATGACACTGTTAAGGGGTGGGGGGGGGTCGGTGGATGGCACTGTTAAGGGGGGGTCTGTGGATGGCACTGTTAAGGGGGGGTCTGTGGATGGCACTGTTATGGGGTGGGGGGTCTGTGGATGGCACTGTTATGGGGTGGGGGGTCTGTGGATGGCACTGTTATGGAGTGGGGGTCTGTGGATGGCACTGTTATAGGATGGGGGATCTGTGGATGCCATCCACAGATCCCCCATAACAGTGCCATCCACAGATCCTCCACCCCATAACAGTGCCATCCCCAGATCCCCCATTAACAGTGCCATCCCCATCTGGGGGGTTTCTTTGCTGGGCTGGACTTTTTTTAGCCCCCCCAAATTTCACTTGCATCCCTGTTCTCTAAAGGGGCGGTTTTAGAGGGCGGTCCTAGGGGTGGGTAGGGGCGTGGGGAGGGGGGTGAGTTCCACCACCTTTTCTCTGAGAAAAAAAAGCCCTGTTCACAACCCACTAACACCAGAAAAAAAAGTCCTGCTTTTTCCAACAAACTGTGGGCAACATGCTGCACCTCACAGAACTCACCGGCACGGGTTAATGAACTGTTACGGAGGAGCGAACTGTGAGCAAAGGGTTATGGCCACCCCGCCCCCCAGACCTGTCCACATGCGATTTCTATCTGTGGGGAAATTAATAAACAGAAAGTGTCCACTAACAATCCACATCCCATGGAGGAACTCCAGGGAAACCTCACAAACACTATCTGCAGCATCACAAGAGTATGGGCCAACATAATCTGACGTGCCCAAAGATGCATAAACCTGAATGGGGATCACTTCCAGCATCTTTTGTGACTTGTGGGTAAATAAAAAAAAACAATCCACTTCATCTTGGAGCCGTTGTGGATTTCCGCATTGATCTATGCCATTTGTCTGGGTAAGACTATAATAAATGTGATGGACCATCTACTCCGGCCTCTCAACGCTTGGCACTTTTCAAAGGTGAATAAAACTCTTAGGCCCCTTTCACACGGGCGAGTATTGCGCGGGTGCAATGCGTGAGGTGAACGCAGTGCACCCGCACTGAATCCGGACCCATTCACTTCAATGGGGCTGTTCAGATGAGCGGTGATTTTCACGCATCACTTGTGTGTTGGGTGAAAATCGCAGCAGGTTCTATATTCTGCATAGAAATGAATGGGGATGCGTGAAAATCGCATAGCATCCGCAAGCAAGTGCGGATGAGGTGCGATTTTCACGCATGGTTGCTAGGAGATGATGTTAGTAAATTGATAAAAGTCAATTTACTGTATTATTTTCCCTTATAACATGGTTATAAAGGAAAATAATAGCATTCTTAATACAGAATGCTTATTAAAATAATTGTTGCTTAAGGGGCTAAAAAAAATAAAAAAGTTAACTCACCTCATCCACTTGTTCGCGCAGCCGGCATGTCTTCTTTCTTCTTCTTTCAGGACCTGCAAAAGGACCTTTGATGACGAAATCGCGCTCACCACGTGGTGACATCAGCACAGGTTCTGCTGAATAAAGATAGAAGTATCTTCTATCTTCATTCAGCAGAACCTGCGCTGACATCACCACGTGTTGAGCGCAATTACGTAATCAAAGGTCCTTTTGTAGGTTCTAAAAGAAGAAGAAAGAAGACATGCCGGCTGCGCGAACAAGTGGATTAGGTTTTTAACCACTCAAGCCACATTTTAGTAAGCATTCTGTATGAAGAATGCTATTATTTTCCCTTATAACCATGTTATAAGGATGGCGTTCCCAACCACCGTTTACCACTCTGTACATGCATTATTAAATTTTACAGATATCCTTAAAAAACTACATTCTAAAGAACCTGCTGCTCAGTGTAACCACATACAGTCACTTTTTACTCCTATGGTTTTTACTACTTTTCTCTTGTACAGTCTAAAGCCTATTTAACATACTTGAATCACCTCGATAAATGTCAACAGGAACTATGGTCGGGAGTATACATTTTTAGTTTATTTTTGAAAGCTTGGGGCTGTCCCATGTAATATAATATTATCACAAACGTAACCTCAATAAAGGATCTAGCCCACACGTGTTATACAGGTCAGCTGCCATTCATATATTTTTGTGGTAATTTCCCAACTGAAATCTTAATTTGCTAAAAAATTACTATTTTTTCCTTCTCAGAGTTTGCATGCGTGGTCGCAAACACATTTCAGCTAAATACACACATATCATTGGGCCGAGACTACAGGGTGATCTTGGCCACGTCATCCATTGCACGACCAGAGATAGCTATGTATCAGTGCAGCCATTGAACTGAATGCAGTGCTGGACTTTTTAGCAATTCTGAAAGTTGGACTGTAATCCCATTCAGTTCAATAGCTGTACCTCTACACAATGATCTTTGGTCATCTGATGGGTGTCTGGGCCTAGATCACTATGTAACTCCAGCCTTAGGCTGGGTTCACACGGGCGTTGCGGGTGCATTGAGGCAAAAGATTCGAGTGCGTTGGGGGAAAATGCGTGATTTTTCCACGCGAGTGAAAAGCGTTTTAATGCGTTTTGCACGCACATGAGAATAATTGGCATGTTTTGGTACCCAGACCCGAACCCAGACTTCTTCATAGAAGAAGTAGATTTTATTTTTTTCCCTTATAACATGGTTATAAGTGAAAATAATAGCATTCCTAATACAGAATGCTAAGTAAATCAGAGATGGAGGGGTTAAAAAAAAAAATTAACTCACTTTATCCACTTGTTCGCGCAGCCGGCATGTCTTCTTTCTTCTTCTTTTAGAACCTACAAAAGGACCTTTGATTACGTAATTGCGCTCACCACGTGGTGAGCGTGGTGATGTCAGCGCAGGTTCTGCTGAATGAAGATAGACCTGGAGGAAAAGGACCTTTGGTGACGTCACTGCGCTCATCACATGGATGAGGAGAGTTAATTTTTCTTTTCTTAACCCCTCCATCCCTAATTTACTAAGCATTCTGTATTCAGAATGCTATGATTTTCCCTTATAACCATGTTATAGGGGAAAATAATAAAGATGGGGTCCCCATCCCGATCGTCACCTAGCAACCAAGCGCGAAAATCGCACCGCATCCGCACTTGCTTGCGGATACTTGCGATTTTCATGCAGCCCTATTCACTTCTATCGGGCCTGCGTTGCGTGAAAAACGCACAATACAGTATAGAGCATGCTGCGATTTTCACACAACATACAAGTGATGCGTGAAAATCACCGCTCATCTGAACAGCCCCATTGAAGTGAATGGGTCCGGATTCAGTGCGGATGCAATGCGTTCACCTCACGCATTGCAACCGCGTGGAATTCTCGCCACATGGTCAGATTTCTGCATGCAGTTTTGGAATGAATTCAAAAAGGAGGAGGTCGTATCTGTCCTTCATACTTTCTTTCCTTTTATGATCCACTCCTGATTTTGGTTTCCAAAACCGGAAGCAGAATCCTGACAGTGTGGCCGTACCTTTAGACATGCTAGGTGTTTGGAAAAATTGTTCACCACATTTGTAACCTAATCCCAACAAGTAAAGGTCTTGGGAAGTGACCTTTATAAATTACAGCATCATGAAAAGAATCATGTGGTCACGGAGAAATGCTTTGTAGAACTTTGTGGAATAGTGTTATATTATTAATAATAATAATAATCTTTATTTATATAGCACCATCATATTCTGGAGTGCTTCACAAATTCAATAATGATCATATATGTTGGCATAAACACATGCTAGGAGCTTAACCCCTTGGTAACTGCCCATTGACTATATACATCCAGGCAGTTGACACACACTCACCTAAAGAATTATTAGGAACACCTGTTCTATTTCTCATTAATGCGATTATCTAGTCAACCAATCACATGGCAGTTGCTTCAATGCATGTAGGGTTGTGGTCCTGGTCAAGACAATCTCCTGAACTCCAAACTGAATATCACAATGGGAAAGAAAGGTGGGCTACAACAGCAGAAGACCCCACCGGGTACCACTCATCTCTACTACAAATAGGAAAAAGAGGCTACAATTTGCACGAGCTCACCAAAATTGGACTGTTGAAAACTGGAAAAATGTTGCCTGGTCTGATGAGTCTCGATTTCTGTTGAGACATTTAAATGGTAGAGTCCGAATTTGGCGTAAACAGAATGAGAACATGTATCCATCATGCCTTGTTACCACTGTGCAGGCTGGTGGTGGTGGTGTAATGGTTTGGGGGATGTTTTCTGGGCACACTTTAGGCCCCTTAGTGCCAATTGGCCATCGTTTAAATGCCACGGGCTACCTGAGCATTGTTTCTGACCATGTCCATCCCTTCATGACCACCATGTACCCATCCTCTGATGGCTACTTCCAGCAGGATAATGCACCATGTCACAAAGCTCGGATCATTTCAAATTGGCTTTTTGAACATGACAATGAGTTTACTGTACTAAAATGGCCCCCACAGTCACCAGATCTCAACCCAATAGAGCATCTTTGGGATGTGGTGGAACGGGAGCTTCATGCCCTGGATGTGCATCCCTCAAATCTCCGTCAACTGCAAGATGCTATCCTATCAATATGGGCCAACATTTCTAAAGAATGCTATCAGCACCTTGTTGAATCAATGCCACGTAGAATTAAGGCAGTTCTGAAGGTAAAAGGGTGTCCAACACCGTATTAGTATGGTGTTCCTAATAATTCTTTAGGTGAGTGTATATTGTATCTAATCATGCAGCTACAGAAGAGGGGAGCCCCCTGTCACTGACAGAAGAGTTCCCAATAGAGAAGGCAAGCACCGTCCCTGCCTTCCCCACCGCTCTATACAGGCTTGGACTGGCACACTGGGAACCAGGCCTCTGAGCCAAGTAGGCCCCACGTCTCCCCACCCCCTGCACAAGTGGCACATGGCACAATAGACGCATTGCTCTACATACAGATCTTCAGTGTACAGCATATCAACCTTATGTGATTGTATAAAACAAACTGGGTATAGTATTTAACAAACTACTGCATTGGGTGGCTGAGAGGACTTAAAAGCATAGAGACATGTTGTCCAGGCATTTGTGAATAGGTGTGTGGTGGGGTCAGGTAATGTACTGGTGGGCCGTAGCAGACCGAAATCAACTCTGCAGGCTGTAGTCCCCCTGTAACTGGGGCTGCTATGTCAGTAAAGTTCAATGTGCCACAAAGGTCTTGTATGACCTTATGCAAGGGGGTGGGGGGGGTAAAAAATAAAGACAAACTAAATAAAAAAGTAAAAATTCAAGAAAATGCAACCACACACCGCAGACTTACCCCCGCCACCATAACCCATATATCCCATGTATCAAAATGACCATTATGAAACGGGAAATTTAAAAGACATATTAACATATAAATAAATAAATAAAAAAATAAAAAATGTGAAACAGGCTATTTTTCATTTTTTTCTCTTTTTTTTCTTTTTAGAAAAACTAAAAAATAATAAAATAAAAATTAATAAAAATAAAGCCCAGAAAATGTACCACCGAAAAAGGTACAGAAATTATTTACACTGAACAAAAATATAAACGCAACACTTTCGGTTTTGCTCCCATTTTGCATGAACTGAACTCAAAGATCTGAAACATTTTCTACATACACAAAAGACCCATTACTCTCAAATTTTGTTCACAAATCTGTCTAAGGCTATATGAACACGACCGTGTTTTGCGGTCTGCAAAAAAAAAAACTGATGACATCTGTATGCCATCCGTTTTTTTGGGCAGATCCATTGTAACAATGCCTAAAACAGACAATAATAGGACATGTTCTATTTTTTTTGCGGGGCTACGGAACAGACATACGGATGCGTATAGTACACAGTGTGCTGTCCGCATTTTTTGCGGACCCATTGAAATGAATGGGTCCGCATCCTATCCGCAAAAAAAATGGAACGGACACGGAAACAAAATACGTTTGTGTGCATGAGACCTAAATCTGTGTTAGTGAGCACGTCTCCTTTGCCGAGATAATCAACCCCACCTCACAGGTGTGGCATATTAAGGTGCATATTAGACAGCAAGAATATTGCACAGGTGTGCCTTAGACTTCCCACAATAAAAGGACACTCTGAAATGTGCACAGTTTTGCCTTACGGGGGGGGGGAGTGGTCAGAAAACCAGTTAGTATTTGGTGTGGCCACCATTTGCCTCACACAGTGCAACACATCTCCGTCGCATAGAGTTGATTAGGTTGTTGATTGTGGCCTGTGGAATGTTGGTCCACTCCTCTTCAATAGTTGTGCGAAGTTGCAGAATATTGGCAGGAACTGGAACACGCTGTCGTGTACACCGATCCAGAGCATCCCAAACATGCTCAATGGGTGACATGTGCGATGAGTATGCTGGCCATGCAGGAACTGGGATGTTTTCAGCTTCCAGGAATTGTGTACAGATCCTTGCAATGTGGGGGCGTGCATTATCATGCTGCAACATGAGGTGATGGTCGAGGATGAATGGCACAATGATGGGCCTCAGGATCTTGTCACAGTATCACTGTCCATTCAAAATGCCATCAATAAAATGCACCTGTGTTCATTGTCCATAACATACGCCTGCCCATACCATAACCCCACCGCCACCATGGGCCACTCGATCCACAAAGTTGACGTCAGCAAACCGCTCACCCACACAACGCCATACACGCTGTCTGCCATCTGCCCTGAACAGTGAAAACCAGGACTCATCCGTGAACAGAACGCCTCTCCAACGTGCCAGATGCTATAGAATGTGAGCATTTGCCCACTCAAGTCGACGACGATGAACTGCAGTCAGGTCCAGACCCCGATGAGGACGACGAGCATGCAGATGAGCTTCCCTGAGATGGTTTCTGACAATTTGTGCAGAAATTCTTTGGTTATGTAAACCGATTGTTGCTGCAGCTGTTCAGGTGGCTGATCTCAGACGATCATGGAGGTGAACCTGCTGGATGTGGAGGTCCTGGGCTGGTGTGGTTACACGTCATCTGCGGTTGAGAGGCAGGTTGGATGTACTGCCAAATTCTCTAAAATGCCTTTGGAGACAGCTTATCATAGAGAAATGAACATTTATTGCACGGGCAACAACTCTGGTAGACATTCCTGCAGTCAGCATGCCAATTGCACGCTCTCTCAAACGTTGCAACATCTGTGGCATTGTGCTGTGTGATCAAACTGCACATTTCACCTGTGCAATATTCATGCTGTCTAATTAGCACCTTGATATGCCACACCTGTGAGGTGGGATGGATTATCTCGGCAAAGGAGAAGTGCTGACCAACACAGATTTAGACAGATTTGTGAACAATATTTGAGAGCAATGGTTCTTTTGTGTATGTAGAAAATGTTTCAGATCTTTGAGTTCAGCTCATGCAAAATAGGAGCAAAACCGAAAGTGTTGTGTTTATATTTTTGTTCAGTGTAGATAACCGAATGTAAAAAAAAAAAGTCATGGCTTTCAAAGGCGCATGTACTTAACAAACATCAGGAAGGGGGGTAAATGGCCCAATCTTGTCACAAAATGCTACTTTGTCTTAATTTGTTTTTTGAGTTCACCCTTTATAAGCATTGAATATTTTGTCTTTTTCATAGTTTTCATCGTGCTTTACAAAGTTCCCAAAACCATTGCACAGACAACAGAAATCAAGGAATGCTCCATATTTCTTACATCAGATACTGCAAATACAGTATAGCATTAGCACTCATTCCTCGTTTTGAATATGAGTGGGGTAACATGGGTAACATGGGTTCTTTATCTATATGTTCTCCCTGTATTTGCATGAGTTTCCTCCCAGAAACATACTGGTAGGATACTTTTCTTTGTATAAAACTGCATACGTGTCTGCAGAATATTTTAGCAGTATATAAGGAACGGGAGATAATAAGCCACTGGAAACCTATAAGGTAAGGAAGAAGTTAATTCATGGGTTTTACTCTCCTTGGCAATAGATTGCCAGCTTTAGATTAGAATAGCGAGAAAGGTTAAGATTTGTATCCAAAACAATGGCACTTTAGAGGTGTACTCTGCCGATCAGTAAATCCACTTCTCCCTTAACTCCACTTGCGGTCTTTAATTGCGTTAGGGGTATTATTAATATGGGATATGCATTCATTTAACACTTTTTTGTAAAGCTCTATTCAAAAGCCATTGAACAATATAAAAATCTGCAAAAGAAAATTTAATCTACTTTAATGCTGCTTTTCTAGGGCTCAGCAATTATAATGAGTGTCTGTGGCTCCATATGTTTACTGTGTTATTTGTACTATGCCACAACCAGCACGGCTAACAAATGATGCCTAATTCCCTTTCAGAATAATAGGGCGCTGTATAGGGCTGAGTGTACAATCTTTGTATTTCTGCATTTATGTTCTGTTAGCTGACTTCTTTCAGTACGAGTTTGTTGTTATGGCCATTAATCACTATTAACTTGCATTGAATGTTATGTATAAATAAGCTGACCCTGCTGTGCTTTTCTTCGGAGGAAAATAATAGAAAGTGTTGTACTTAGAGTGAGTTCAGTAAATGAATTCACTGAAAATACAGATATTGGGCAACACTTGGACGATACACATATAGAAGATTAGATGGATGGACAGACAGACTATCAAGTGACTTAAAAGGGTTTTCCTAGAAAATACATTTATCCTCCATCTACTGGATAGGTCCTATGAGTTTCCTGTGAGTTTGTCCATGTGGGAACATGAATTCCCATAGTGAACTCTGCTCTTTTGACTGGAACATAAAGCACTATCATGATTTATAATGATGTGTATCTCTGCCCAACCTCAACTGTAATGATTTGTATTTACGGCATTACCTCAGTACAAATCGCTACAGTTGTACAACCTTTGTGGGGGTTGTAGTCTCCCTGTTACTGGGGCTACTATGACAGCCCTAGTTACAAAAGAAATCTGCAATAAAAAAATCAAGGTTAAATGTTCCTCAAAGGCCTTTTATCACTTTATTGTGGGCACAAAATGTAAAATAAAAAATAAAGACAAAGTAAAGAAATGAATTTAAAAAGTTGCAAGAAAATGCAAAACACACAGCAACGCAGCTTGTAGCCCCACAACAACCCACCATAACTTATACATCCAATGTTTGAAAATGACCGTTATGGGAAGGAAAAATAGAAAAAAAAATGTGAAAAACATGCAGCACTATAATGATTTACAATACTGTGTGTCTCTGCCCAACGTCAATTGTATTGATTTGTACAGATATAATACCATCAGTACAATTCATTACAGTTGAGAGATCGGGCAGAGACACAGCATTAGAAATCATTATATTGCCTTGCGGTCCAATCAAAAGAAGCAAAGTTCACTACAGTGAACATGCTTCTCTGAAACTGGCCAAAATGTAAAGTATGATCATTAAGGGCTTCACAGCTGGGACCCCTAACGATCATTGGAACAGGGTTTCTCACAGCACGACTGCGGGTGTGCTGCTGCTCCATTCAAAGTCCATAGGGCTGAAGGAGTACCACAGTCTGGACCACTGTTCTAGTGACTGGTAGGGATCCCAGCAGTGGGATCCTCATCAATCATACATTTATCACCAAACCCGTGAATAGACGATAAATGTCCTTGGAAATCCCCTTTTAAGTAGTTTTACTGTATATACATAATCTAATATACTTTGTAACTAGATTGTTAGTAGATTGAGGAACGTGGTTATTTTTAGAGATGAAAAAATCAACTCTATGGAATCTGAATTTGACCGTCATTTTTCAAAAAATTTCATGCATTATAGCATCAGAATATTAGGTGATTCGATTTGGGAGAATTTTGGGATACAGAGAGACAAAGAGAGAATGATTCAGGTACAAGAGATTCAACTTCAAATCAAATTGATAGTCAATTTCGTTGAATCAAATTTACAGAAATTTGTTCTGCTCTTTCATAAAAAATTAATCAGACAAGTAGAGTTGAGCGAACACCTGGATGTTCGGGTTCGAGAAGTTCGGCCGAACATCCCGGAAATGTTCGGGTTCGGGATCCGAACCCGATCCGAACTTCGTCCCGAACCCGAACCCCATTGAAGTCAATGGGGACCCGAACTTTTCGGCACTAAAACGGCTGTAAAACAGCCCAGGAAAGGGCTAGAGGGCTGCAAAAGGCAGCAACATGTAGGTAAATCCCCTGCAAACAAATGTGGATAGGGAAATTAATTAAAATAAAAATTAAATAAATAAAAATTAACCAAAATCAATTGGAGAGAGGTTCCATAGCAGAGAATCTGGCTTCCCGTCACCCACCACTGGAACAGTCCATTCTCAGATATTTAGGCCCCGGCACCCAGGCAGAGGAGAGAGGTCCCGTAACAGAGAATCTGTCTTCATGTCAGCAGAGAATTAGTCTGCATGTCATAGCAGAGAATGAGGCTTCACGTCAGCCACCACTGCAACAGTCCATTGGCATATATTTAGGCCTAGCACACAGGCAGAGGAGAGAGGTCCCGTAACAGAGAATCTGGCTTCATGTCAGCAGAGAATCAGTCTGCATGTCATAGCAGAGAATGAGGCTTCACGTCAGCCACCACTGCAACAGTCCATTGGCATATATTTAGGCCCAGCACACACACAGGCAGAGGAGAGAGGTCCCGTAACAGAGAATCTGTCTTCATGTCAGCAGAGAATTAGTCTGCATGTCATAGCAGAGAATGAGGCTTCACGTCACCCACCACTGCAACAGTCCATTGGCATATATTTAGGCCTAGCACACAGGCAGAGCAGAGAGGTCCCGTAACAGACAATCTGGCTTCATGACAGCAGAGAATCAGTCTGCATGTCATAGCAGAGAATGAGGCTTCACGTCACCCACCACTGCAACAGTCCATTGGCATATATTTAGGCCTAGCACACAGGCAGAGGAGAGAGGTCCCGTAACAGAGAATCTGTCTTCATGTCAGCAGAGAATCAGTCTGCATGTCATAGCAGAGAATGAGGCTTCACGTCAGCCACCACTGCAACAGTCCATTGGCATATATTTAGGCCCAGCACCCAGGCAGAGGAGGGAGGTCCCGTAACAGAGAATCTGTCTTCATGTCAGCAGAGAATTAGTCTGCATGTCATAGCAGAGAATGAGGCTTCACGTCACCCACCACTGCAACAGTCCATTGGCATATATTTAGGCCTAGCACACAGGCAGAGCAGAGAGGTCCCGTAACAGACAATCTGGCTTCATGTCAGCAGAGAATCAGTCTGCATGTCATAGCAGAGAATGAGGCTTCACGTCACCCACCACTGCAACAGTCCATTGGCATATATTTAGGCCTAGCACACAGGCAGAGCAGAGAGGTCCCGTAACAGACAATCTGGCTTCATGTCAGCAGAGAATCAGTCTGCATGTCATAGCAGAGAATGAGGCTTCACGTCACCCACCACTGCAACAGTCCATTGGCATATATTTAGGCCTAGCACACAGGCAGAGCAGAGAGGTCCCGTAACAGACAATCTGGCTTCATGACAGCAGAGAATCAGTCTGCATGTCATAGCAGAGAATGAGGCTTCACGTCACCCACCACTGCAACAGTCCATTGGCATATATTTAGGCCTAGCACACAGGCAGAGCAGAGAGGTCCCGTAACAGACAATCTGGCTTCATGTCAGCAGAGAATCAGTCTGCATGTCATAGCAGAGAATGAGGCTTCACGTCACCCACCACTGCAACAGTCCATTGGCATATATTTAGGCCTAGCACACAGGCAGAGCAGAGAGGTCCCGTAACAGACGATCTGGCTTCATGTCAGCAGAGAATCAGTCTGCATGTCATAGCAGAGAATCAGGCTTCACGTCAGCCACCACTGCAACAGTCCATTGTCATAAATTTAGGCCCAGCACCCAGGCAGAGGAGAGAGGTCCCGTAACAGACAATCTGGCTTCATGTCAGCAGAGAATTAGTCTGCATGTCATAGCAGAGAATCAGGCTTCATGTCAGCCACCACTGCAACAGTCCATTGGCATATATTTAGGCCTAGCACACAGGCAGAGGAGAGGTTCATTCAACTTTGGGTAGCATCGCAATATAATGGTAAAATGAAAATAAAAATAGGATTGAATGAGGAAGTGCCCTGGAGTCCAATAATATATGGTTATGGGGAGGTAGTTAATGTCTAATCTGGACAAGGGACGGACAGGTCCTGTGGGATCCATGCCTGGTTCATTTTTATGAACGTCAGCTTGTCCACATTGGCTGTAGACAGGCGGCTGCGTTTGTCTGTAATGACGCCCCCTGCCGTGCTGAATACACGTTCAGACAAAACGCTGGCTGCCGGGCAGGCCAGCACCTCCAAGGCATAAAAGGCTAGCTCTGGCCACGTGGACAATTTAGAGACCCAGAAGTTGAATGGGGCCGAACCATCAGTCAGTACGTGGAGGGGTGTGCACACGTACTGTTCCACCATGTTAGTGAAATGTTGCCTCCTGCTAACACGTTGCGTATCAGGTGGTGGTGCAGTTAGCTGTGGCGTGTTGACAAAAGTTTTCCACATCTCTGCCATGCTAACCCTGCCCTCAGAGGAGCTGGCCGTGACACAGCTGCCTTGGCGACCTCTTGCTCCTCCTCTGCCTTGGCCTTGGGCTTCCACTTGTTCCCCTGTGACATTTGGGAATGCTCTCAGTAGCGCGTCTACCAACGTGCGCTTGTACTCGCGCATCTTCCTATCACGCTCCAGTGCAGGAAGTAAGGTGGGCACATTGTCTTTGTAGCGTGGATCCAGCAGGGTGGCAACCCAGTAGTCCGCACAGGTTAAAATGTGGGCAACTCTGCTGTCGTTGCGCAGGCACTGCAGCATGTAGTCGCTCATGTGTGCCAGGCTGCCCAGGGGTAAGGACAAGCTGTCCTCTGTGGGAGGCGTATCGTCATCGTCCTGCCTTTCCCCCCAGCCACGCACCAGTGATGGACCCGAGCTGCGTTGGGTGCCACCCCGCTGTGACCATGCTTCATCCTCATCCTCCTCCACCTCCTCCTCATCCTCGTCCTCCTCGTCCTCCAGTAGTGGGCCCTGGCTGGCCACATTTGTACCTGGCCTCTGCTGTTGCAAAAAACCTCCCTCTGAGTCACTTCGAAGAGACTGGCCTGAAAGTGCTAAAAATGACCCCTCTTCCTCATCCTCCTCCTCCTCCTCCTGGGCCACCTCCTGTTCCATCATCGCCCTAAGTGTTTTCTCAAGGAGACATAGAAGTGGTATTGTAACGCTGATAACGGTGTCATCGCCACTGGCCATGTTGGTGGAGTACTCGAAACAGCGCAACAGGGCACACAGGTCTCGCATGGAGGCCCAGTCATTGGTGGTGAAGTGGTGCTGTTCTGTAGTGCGACTGACCCGTGCGTGCTGCAGCTGAAACTCCACTATGGCCTGCTGCTGCTCGCACAGTCTGTCCAGCATGTGCAAGGTGGAGTTCCACCTGGTGGGCACGTCGCATATGAGGCGGTGAGCGGGAAGGCCGAAGTTACGCTGTAGCGCAGACAGGCGAGCAGCGGCAGGATGTGAACGCCGGAAGCGCGAACAGACGGCCCGCACTTTATGCAGCAGCTCTGACATGTCGGGGTAGTTGTGAATGAACTTCTGCACCACCAAATTCAGCACATGCGCCAAGCAAGGGATGTGCGTCAAATTGGCTAGTCCCAGAGCTGCAACGAGATTTCGCCCATTATCACACACCACCAGGCCGGGCTTGAGGCTCACCGGCAGCAACCACTCGTCGGTCTGTTGTTCAATACCCCGCCACAACTCCTGTGCGGTGTGGGGCCTGTCCCCCAAACATATGAGTTTCAGAATGGCCTGCTGACGTTTACCCCGGGCTGTGCTGAAGTTGGTGGTGAAGGTGTGTGGCTGACTGGATGAGCAGGTGGAAGAAGAGGAGGAGGAAGCCGAGAAGGAGGAGGTGGCAACAGGAGGCAAAGAATGTTGCCCTGCGATCCTTGGCGGCGGCAGGACGTGCGCCAAACAGCTCTCCGCCTGGGGCCCAGCTGCCACTACATTTACCCAGTGTGCAGTTAGGGAGATATAGCGTCCCTGGCCGTGCTTACTGGTCCACGTATCTGTGGTTAGGTGGACCTTGCTACAGATGGCGTTGCGCAGTGCACACTTGATTTTATCGGATACTTGGTTGTGCAGGGAAGGCACGGCTCTCTTGGAGAAGTAGTGCCGGCTGGGAACAACATACTGTGGGACAGCAAGCGACATGAGCTGTTTGAAGCTGTCTGTGTCCACCAGCCTAAATGACAGCATTTCATAGGCCAGTAGTTTAGAAATGCTGGCATTCAGGGCCAGGGATCGAGGGTGGCTAGGTGGGAATTTACGCTTTCTATCAAATGTTTGTGAGATGGAGAGCTGAACGCTGGCGTGTGACATGGTTGAGACGCTTGGTGACGGAGGTGGTGGTGGTGGTGTTGGTGGTACATCCCCTGTTTGCTGGGCGGCAGGTGCCAACGTTCCTCCAGAGGCGGAGGAAGAGGCCGAGGCGGCAGCAGCAGAATAGGCCGAGGCGGCAGCAGCAGAAGAGGTAGCAGGGGGAGCCTGAGTGACTTCCTTGGTTTTAAGGTGTTTACTCCACTGCAGTTCATGCTTTGCATGCAGGTGCCTGGTCATGCAGGTTGTGCTCAGGTTCAGAACGTTAATGCCTCGCTTCAGGCTCTGATGGCACAGCGTGCAAACCACTCGGGTCTTGTCGTCAGCACATTGTTTGAAGAAGTGCCATGCCAGGGAACTCCTTGAAGCTGCCTTTGGGGTGCTCGGTCCCAGATGGCGGCGGTCAGTAGCAGGCGGAGTCTCTTGGCGGCGGGTGTTCTGCTTTTGCCCACTGCTCCCTCTTTTGCTACGCTGTTGGCTCGGTCTCACCACTGCCTCTTCCTCCGAACTGTGAAAGTCAGTGGCACGACCTTCATTCCATGTGGGGTCTAGGACCTCATCGTCCCCTGCATCGTCTTCCACCCAGTCTTGATCCCTGACCTCCTGTTCAGTCTGCACACTGCAGAAAGACGCAGCAGTTGGCACCTGTGTTTCGTCATCATCAGAGACATGCTGAGGTGGTATTCCCATGTCCTCATCATCAGGAAACATAAGTGGTTGTGCGTCAGTGCATTCTATGTCTTTCACCGCTGGGGAAGGGCTAGGTGGATGCCCTTGGGAAACCCTGCCAGCGGAGTCTTCAAACAGCATAAGAGACTGCTGCATAACTTGAGGCTGAGACAGTTTCCCTGGTATGCATGGGGGTGATGTGACAGACTGATGGGGTTGGTTTTCAGGCGCCATCTGTGCGCTTTCTGCAGAAGACTGGGTGGGAGATAATGTGAACGTGCTGGATCCACTGTCGGCCACCCAATTGACTAATGCCTGTACCTGCTCAGGCCTTACCATCCTTAGAACGGCATTGGGCCCCACCATATATCGCTGTAAATTCTGGCGGCTACTGGGACCTGAGGTAGTTGGTACACTAGGACGTGTGGATGTGGCAGAACGGCCACGTCCTCTCCCAGCACCAGAGGGTCCACTAACACCACCACGACCATGTCCACGTCCGCGTCCCTTACTAGATGTTTTTCTCATTGTTATGGTTCACCACAACAACAAATATATTATTTGGCCCAATGTATTGTATTCAAATTCAGCGGGATATAAATTTGAGGCCTAGTATTTAGGCGCTGGGTGACCGGTATGGATTTAGTGACAGAATTAGACTTGGAAATGCACAGAAGCGTGTGTGTGAAGTTATTCTGAATGACCCAATGTGCACCTTGAATATTATATACCCTTTTTGGGATAGATTTCAAATAGCTCTGATATAGCAGGAACCACTAAATTATGAAATTGCTAAATTGGGAATTGTACTTCAACCCAGAACAAAAAATGTGCTTTGACGGGCACTAAATAACTTTCCCAGCTACAACAGTACAGCGGTAACGAGAGATTTAGAGGGATTTAAATTTGAGGCCTAGTATTTAGGCGCTGGGTGACAGGTATGGGTTTAGTGACAGAATTAGACTTGGAAATACACAGTAGCGGGTGTGTGTGAAGTTATTCTGAATGACCCAATGTGCACCTTCAATATTATATACCCTTTTTGGGATAGATTTCAAATAGCTCTGATATAGCAGGAACCACTAAATTATGAAATTGCTAAATTGGGAATTGTACTTCAACCCAGAACAAAAAATGTGCTTTGACGGACACTAAATATCTTGCCCAGCAACAACAGTACAGCGGTGGGTAACGAGAGATTTAGAGGGATTTAAATTTGAGGCCTAGTATTTAGGCGCTGGGTCACCGGTATGGATTTAGTGACAGAATTAGACTTGGAAATGCACAGAAGCGTGTGTGTGAAGTTATTCTGAATGACCCTATGTGCACCTTCAATATTATATACCCTTTTAGGGATAGATTTCAAATAGCTCTGATATAGCAGAAACCACTAAATTATGAAATTGCTAAATTGGGAATTGTACTTCAACCCAGAACAAAAAATGTGCTTTGACGGACACTAAATATCTTGCCCAGCAACAACAGTACAGCGGTGGGTAACGAGAGATTTAGAGGGATTTAAATTTGAGGCCTAGTATTTAGGCGCTGGGTGACAGGTATGGGTTTAGTGACAGAATTAGACTTGGAAATACACAGTAGCGGGTGTGTGTGAAGTTATTCTGAATGACCCAATGTGCACCTTCAATATTATATACCCTTTTTGGGATAGATTTCAAATAGCTCTGATATAGCAGGAACCACTAAATTATGAAATTGCTAAATTGGGAATTGTACTTCAACCCAGAACAAAAAATGTGCTTTGACGGACACTAAATATCTTGCCCAGCAACAACAGTACAGTGGTGGGTAACGAGAGATTTAGAGGGATTTAAATTTGAGGCCTAGTATTTAGGCGCTGGGTCAC
Source organism: Bufo gargarizans (assembly GCF_014858855.1). NCBI lineage: Eukaryota > Metazoa > Chordata > Amphibia > Anura > Bufonidae > Bufo > Bufo gargarizans. The sequence continues at coordinate 293,223,910 of NC_058085.1, read as the reverse complement.
CGGTATGGATTTAGTGACAGAATTAGACTTGGAAATGCACAGAAGCGTGTGTGTGAAGTTATTCTGAATGACCCTATGTGCACCTTCAATATTATATACCCTTTTAGGGATAGATTTCAAATAGCTCTGATATAGCAGAAACCACTAAATTATGAAATTGCTAAATTGGGAATTGTACTTCAACCCAGAACAAAAAATGTGCTTTGACGGACACTAAATATCTTGCCCAGCAACAACAGTACAGCGGTGGGTAACGAGAGATTTAGAGGGATTTAAATTTGAGGCCTAGTATTTAGGCGCTGGGTGACAGGTATGGGTTTAGTGACAGAATTAGACTTGGAAATACACAGTAGCGGGTGTGTGTGAAGTTATTCTGAATGACCCAATGTGCACCTTCAATATTATATACCCTTTTTGGGATAGATTTCAAATAGCTCTGATATAGCAGGAACCACTAAATTATGAAATTGCTAAATTGGGAATTGTACTTCAACCCAGAACAAAAAATGTGCTTTGACGGACACTAAATATCTTGCCCAGCAACAACAGTACAGCGGTGGGTAACGAGAGATTTAGAGGGATTTAAATTTGAGGCCTAGTATTTAGGCGCTGGGTCACCGGTATGGATTTAGTGACAGAATTAGACTTGGAAATGCACAGAAGCGTGTGTGTGAAGTTATTCTGAATGACCCTATGTGCACCTTCAATATTATATACCCTTTTAGGGATAGATTTCAAATAGCTCTGATATAGCAGAAACCACTAAATTATGAAATTGCTAAATTGGGAATTGTACTTCAACCCAGAACAAAAAATGTGCTTTGACGGACACTAAATATCTTGCCCAGCAACAACAGTACAGCGGTGGGTAACGAGAGATTTAGAGGGATTTAAATTTGAGGCCTAGTATTTAGGCGCTGGGTCACCGGTATGGATTTAGTGACAGAATTAGACTTGGAAATGCACAGAAGCGTGTGTGTGAAGTTATTCTGAATGACCCTATGTGCACCTTCAATATTATATACCCTTTTAGGGATAGATTTCAAATAGCTCTGATATAGCAGAAACCACTAAATTATGAAATTGCTAAATTGGGAATTGTACTTCAACCCAGAACAAAAAATGTGCTTTGACGGACACTAAATATCTTGCCCAGCAACAACAGTACAGTGGTGGGTAACGAGAGATTTAGAGGGATTTAAATTTGAGGCCTAGTATTTAGGCGCTGGGTCACCGGTATGGATTTAGTGACAGAATTAGACTTGGAAATGCACAGAAGCGTGTGTGTGAAGTTATTCTGAATGACCCTATGTGCACCTTCAATATTATATACCCTTTTAGGGATAGATTTCAAATAGCTCTGATATAGCAGAAACCACTAAATTATGAAATTGCTAAATTGGGAATTGTACTTCAACCCAGAACAAAAAATGTGCTTTGACGGACACTAAATATCTTGCCCAGCAACAACAGTACAGCGGTGGGTAACGAGAGATTTAGAGGGATTTAAATTTGAGGCCTAGTATTTAGGCGCTGGGTGACAGGTATGGGTTTAGTGACAGAATTAGACTTGGAAATACACAGTAGCGGGTGTGTGTGAAGTTATTCTGAATGACCCAATGTGCACCTTCAATATTATATACCCTTTTTGGGATAGATTTCAAATAGCTCTGATATAGCAGGAACCACTAAATTATGAAATTGCTAAATTGGGAATTGTATTTCAACCCAGAACAAGAAATGTGCTTGAACGGACACTAAATAACTCGCCCAGCTACAGCACTAGGGACAGATTTAGCTGGATATAAATTTGAGGCCTAGTATTTAGGCGCTGGGTGACCGGTATGGATTTAGTGACAGAATTAGACTGGGATATGGCCAAAAAATGAACAGACTATTGCTGGTTAAATGCACTTGGTGTGACAGCTTCACCCTGATGTAGGCTTTAGCCAAAAAACAACCACACCATTGAGGGTTAAATGCACTTGGTGACAGGCGCAGCTTGCCCCTGATTTTGTATATGGCCAAAAAATGAACAGACTATTGCTGGTTAAATGCACTTGGTGTGACAGCTTCACCCTGATGTAGGCTTTAGCCAAAAAACAACCACACCATTGAGGGTTAAATGCACTTGGTGACAGGCGCAGCTTGCCCCTGATTTTGTATATGGCCAAAAAATGAACAGACTATTGCTGGTTAAATGCACTTGGTGTGACAGCTTCACCCTGATGTAGGCTTTAGCCAAAAAACAACCACACCATTGAGGGTTAAATGCACTTGGTGACAGGCGCAGCTTGCCCCTGATTTTGTATATGGCCAAAAAATGAACAGACTATTGCTGGTTAAATGCACTTGGTGTGACAGCTTCACCCTGATGTAGGCTTTAGCCAAAAAACAACCACACCATTGAGGGTTAAATGCACTTGGTCGCAGCTTGTGCTGGCGCACCACAAGACACAAAATGGCCGCCGATCACCCCAGAAAAATGAGACTGACAAACGGTCTGTGCAGCCTAAAAACAGTGAGCAATTGAGGATCAGCAGCTCAATGATCCACAGCTGCAGATCGATCAGTTAATCAAGTCCTTTGGAGGAGTTAATCTGCCTAATCTCGCCCTACTGTCGCAGCCGCAACCTCTCCCTACGCTAATCAGAGCAGAGTGACGGGCGGCGCTATGTGACTCCAGCTTAAATAGAGGCTGGGTCACATGGTGCTCTGGCCAATCACAGCCATGCCAATAGTAGGCATGGCTGTGATGGCCTCTTGGGGCAAGTAGTATGACGCTTGTTGATTGGCTGCTTTGCAGCCTTTCAAAAAGCGCCAAGAAAGCGTCACAAAAGCGCGAAGAAAGCGACGAACACCGAACCCGAACCCGGACTTTTACGAAAATGTCCGGGTTCGGGTCCGTGTCACGGACACCCCAAAATTCGGTACGAACCCGAACTATACAGTTCGAGTTCGCTCATCCCTACAGACAAGTCATAAAGCAGTTAGGGTGCCTTCACGCGCTGCAGATTTTTTTAAATCAGTTCCTTTCATTTGAATGGGGCAGCAAGCACAAGGATTTCTGCAAACCCCATTCAGGTGAATGGAACTGATTTTCAGTCTTGGAATTTTCTGCAACAAAATCTGCAGCACGTGAAGACACCCTTAGTTTAGGATCTGACCTCTGGGAACCTCACAACTTCTGAGGATAAAAATGGTGGATTTTCCATAGGTACTGTTAGAAATAGTAAAATGAACATGTTAAGCTGTTTCTGATCATCTCAACTGAGTTGGACAGCATGTATTTGTCCCATGTGCAAACAAAGAATGACAATTTGGGGCCACTTATTTGCAGCACAATTAGAGGGTTACTGAGGTCAGATGCCCACCTAAACTTTTACTTTTTACTTTTACGACCTGTCTGATATACTTTAAAGTGGGTATCCAGATGTGCCCTATATGTTGTTCAAGTTCTGCTGTGTTGGACACTTAGCTGCATTTAACCTCTGCTTCATTAGCATACAGCTATGATCAGCAGTGATGGCAAGTTCACAGTGTTCACCAGCGAACACATGCGGGCTGCCATCTTGACTCACCCGTCGGGTGATGCACAGGTAAGCCCTTACCCTTGCCTGTGCCGCGAGCCGTTCTGAAATCAAATGCGGTCACCGGGAGCAGGCAGTTCCGAGAACAGCCGCCGGGGGCCTTCATCAGGCTGTTCTCAGAAATGCCTGCTCCTGGTGACCGCAATTGATTTCAGACCGGCTTGCAGCACAGGCACAGGTAAGGGCTTGACTCATCTGTGCATCACCGGACGGGTGAGTCAAGATGGCAGCCCGCATGTGTTCGCTGGCGAACACTGCGAACTTGCCATCACTGATGATCAGTAACTCTAGGGTAGCTATATTGTCTAATGTAGGTATGAAGTTCACCTTTTGTTTGAAAATTGAGAACATTTGCAAATATACTGCATTTGTAACAATTGAAATGACACCAGTTGTGCATAAAACGAATAGAAAAATAATAGAACTGGACTTCACCTATAGCAGTCTCCTTTCCCAAGTCCTAACAATGGCTCTTGGTACTCAATACTCCCAGGACTTACAGTAGGAGTGCACAGTACAACAAACTGGAAGTAGCAAAAGCCACATAGATGAAGAATGTATCAGCACAATCAGAAAACAAGACACTTGTAGAAAACAAATTCACATGTAGATGACAGAAACTGAATTCTGAAGGTAATAGAAGGAGGAGATGATGCAGTCCATGGAGTGTATGGCATAAAGATAAATAGCAAATGAATGTCAGTGAAAGGAAATGGAGCAATACTGAACTGACCCTATCTGAATTTAAGTCAGCATATCAGCCAGGACTATACAAAAGCACAGCAAGAAACAAACAACAAACACGGCAAGAGATTCAGTGGAACTACAGGTCTCAGAAAACACACTAGACGATAACCAGATACAACCGTGGAACTACTGATCCCAAAATACAGAAAATGCATTAGACTAGAAAAAGATACAATTGTGGAACTACTGATCTCAGAGCATAGAACATACACCATACCTGACAACCAGAATGGAATAGTGCCTGAATATGTAAAGGCTCAACAATCAGCAACTCCACCTAATCAACAGGGTAAAGCTAGATGACAACCAAACCTAGATTCAGATACAAGGCTTTTGCATAGCAATTTCCGAAACAAAATTGGTAACTAGGTGAACAATGAACTTAAATTTCGTCTGTATTATAGCCAATATCTGCATTCACAATTCTGTAGCCTCCAAAACAGAAATCTTCCAACAAATGTATTAACTCAATGTCTTAAAATGGCTTGCTATGGCAATTTGCATTCTGGGCAGTACAGTATTGTACAGTAATATAATGTAGAAAGAACTGCCCTTCTTCATCATAGCTAAGAAGAAGTTCCTGTACACAAGCTTATTGTCTGTTTCCAATAGCAACCAACATAATTGGGACTGCAGTTCAGACTATAATTGAGGCTGTAACTCAAAACAATAGCTATGTTTTTACAAAATAACTTACCATTATATCTAACTAGCTGAAGGAGCCGGCTTCGCTCGGGTATATTTAATCTATTCAATTTAATGTTTGTGTGTGTCGTTAAAAGATATCAACACTATCCACTATAACAGTGAGATCTACGGCACCCCACCCCCTTAACAGTGACCGCCACAGCCCCCCACCCTATAACACTGCCCCCCCCCCCCACAGTGCCCCATCCCTTAAAATTGGATCTCTACAGCACCCCGCCCCCTTAACAGTGACCTCCACAGCCACACACCCCTTAGCACTGACCCCCCCTCCCCACAGTGCTCCGCCCCTTAAAATTGGACCTCCACAGCAGCCCACCCCCTTAACTTTGACGTTTACAGCAGCCTTCCTCTTTAACAGTGAGTTTCACAGCACACCACCCCCTTGACAGTGATCTCCACAGGGGCCCGCCCCTTTAACACTGATTTCCAAAGCAGACCATCCCCTTAAGTCTACTTTCACACTCACGTTTTGGGTTTCCGTTTGGGAGATCCGTTCAGGGCTCTCACAAGCAATCCAAAACAGATCAGTTTGCATTCTAATGCATTCTGAATGGAAAAGAATCCGCTCAGAATGCATCAGTTTGCATCCATTCAGTCTCCATTCCACTTTGGAGACGGACACCAAAACGCTGCTTGCAGCGTTTTGGTGTCCATCTGATGAAACTGAGCCAAACGGATCCGTCCTGGCACACAATGTAAGTCAATGGGGACTGATCTATTTTCACTGACACAATCTGGCACAATAGAAAACGGATCCGTCCTCCATTGACCTTCAATGGTGTTCAAGACGGATCCGTCTTGGCTATCTTAAAGATAATACAAACAAATCCGTTCTGAATGGATGCAGACGGTTGTATTATCTGAACGGATACGTCCATGACAGATCCGCACAAAACGCGAGTATGAAAGTAGCCTAACTGTGACCTCCACCGCAGCCTGTCCATAGGGTGGCCAGAGGTCCAGTTTTAGGCCAGACAGTCTGTCTTTCAGACTCCCTGTCCTCCGTCTGGCACAGGGCCTGGACGGAAACAAGTACAGTACAGACCAAAAGTTTGGACACACCTTATTATTCAAAGAGTTTTCTTTATTTCCATGACTATGAAAATTGTAGATTCACACTGAAGACATCAAAACTATGAATTAACACATGTGGAATTATATACATAACAAAAAAGTGTGAAACAACCGAAAATATGTCATATTCTAGGTTCTTCAAAGTAGCCACCTTTTGCTCTGATTACTGCTTTGCACACTCTTGGCATTCTCTTGATGAGCTTCAAGAGGTAGTCACCTGAAATGGTTTTCACTTCATAGGTGTGCCCTGTCAGGTTTAATAAGTGGGATTTCTTGCCTTATAAATGGGGTTGGGACCATCAGTTGCGTTGTGGAGAAGTCAGGTGGATACACAGCCGATAGTCCTACTGAATAGACTGTTAGAATTTGTATTATGGCAAGAAAAAAGCAGCTAAGTAAAGAAAAACGAGTGGCCATCATTACTTTAAGAAATGAAGGTCAGTCAGTCCGAAAAATTGGGAAAACTTTGAAAGTGTCCCCAAGTCACAAAAACCATCAAGCGCTACAAAGAAACTGGCTCACATGCGGACCGCCCCAGGAAAGGAAGACCAAGAGTCACCTCTGCTGCGGAGGATAAGTTCATCCGAGTCACCAGCCTCAGAAATCGCAGGTTAACAGCAGCTCAGATTATAGACCAGGTCAATGCCACACAGAGTTCTAGCAGCAGACACATCTCTAGAACAACTGTTAAGAGGAGACTGTGTGAATCGGGCCTTCATGGTAGAATATCTGCTAGGAAACCACTGCTAAGGACAGGCAACAAGCAGAAGAGACTTGTGTGGGCTAAAGAACACAAGGAATGGACATTAGACCAGTGGAAATCTGTGCTTTGTTCTGATGAGTCCAAATTTGAGATCTTTGGTTCCAACCACTGTGTCTTTGTGCGACGCAGAAAAGGTGAACGGATGGACTCTACATGCCTGGTTCCCACCGTGAAGCATGGAGGAGGAGGTGTGATGGTGTGGGGGTGCTTTGCTGGTGACACTGTTGGCGATTTATTCAAAATTAAAGGCATACTGAACCAGCATGGCTACCACAGCATCTTGCAGCGGCATGCTATTCCATCCGGTTTGCATTTAGTTGGACCATCATTTATTTTTCAACAGGACATTGACCCCAAACACACCTCCAGGCTGTGTAAGGGCTATTTGACCATGAAGGAGAGTGATGGGGTGCTGCGCCAGATGACCTGGCCTCCATAGTCACCGGACCTGAACCCAATCGAGATGGTTTGGGGTGAGCTGGACCGCAGAGTGAAGGCAAAAGGGCCAACAAGTGCTAAGCATCTCTGGGAACTTCTTCAAGACTGTTGGAAGACCATTTCAGGTGACTACCTCTTGAAGCTCATCAAGAGAATGCCAAGAGTGTGCAAAGCAGTAATCAAAGCAAAAGGTGGCTACTTTGAAGAACCTAGAATATGACATATTTTCTGTTGTTTCACACTTTTTTGTTATGTATATAATTCCACATGTGTTAATTCATAGTTTTGATGCCTTCAGTGTGAATCTACAATTTTCATAGTCATGAAAATAAAGAAAACTCTTTGAATGAGAAGGTGTGTCCAAACTTTTGGTCTGTACTGTATGTCCTTTTGAACAGCTCACTCTCAGACAGCAGCACTGTGTTGTCTGAGTGTGAGCTGCAGGAAGAAAGTCACTGTACCTCCCACTCCTGCAGCTGAGAGAAGTAGATTTTTAACTTCATTTTTTGAAATCCCTGTTGGCTGAGAAGTGGGAGGGGGCATGGCCTAACTGGATAGGAGGTGTGTCCTTTTGAACAGCTCAGTCTAAGACAGCAGCACTGTGCTGTCTGAGTGTGAGCTGCAGGGAGAAAGTTACCCTCCCTCCCACCCCTGCAGCTGACAGAAGTTGATTTTTAACTTCGTTTTTTCAATCCCTGTCGGCTGAGGAGTGGGCAGGGGCGTGGCCTAACCAGAGACGGGCGTGGCTTAGCTGGATCTAGAAGTTGATTTTTAACTTCATTTTTTTAATCCCTGTTGGCTGAGGAGTGGGAGGGGGCATGGCCTAACTGGATAGGGGGCATCTCCATTTGAACAGCTCAGTCTAAGACAGCAGCACTGTGCTGTCTGAGTGTGAGCTGCAGGGAGCAAGTCACCCACCCTCCCACCTCTGCAGCTGACAGAAGTAGATTTTTAACAAATTTTTTTTTTTTATCCCTGTGTGCTGAGGAGTGGTTGGGGGCAAAGCCTAATCGAATAGGGGGTGTGGCTTAGTGGGACCTAGAAGTTGATTTTTAACTTCATTTTTTCAATCCTTGTTGGCTGAGGTGTGGGGGCGTGTCTTAACCAGATTGGAGGGGTGTCCTTTAGAACAGCTCACTCTAAGACAGCAGCACTGTGCTGTTGAGTGGGAACTGCAGGGAGAAAGTCACCGTCCCTCCCGCCCCTGCAGCTGACAGAAGTTGATTTTTAACTTCATTTTTTCAAGCCCTGTCGGCTGAGGAGTGGGGGGGGGGGGGGGTTGGCCTAACCAGAACGGGGCGTGGCTTCGTGTGACCTAGAAGTTGATTTTTAACTTCATTTTTTCAATCCCTGTTGGCTGAGGAGTGTGAGGGGGCGTGGCCTAACCGGATCAGGGGCGTGGTTTAGGGAGACCTGGGGGCGGATTTTTCGGTTCGTCTTTTTAGGGTGGGCACATTGTGGCAAGGGCGTGTCTGGGATCCTTCCTGCAAGAGTGACGCCCCTCTGGACACCTTACTGGCTAATTTGCATACCAAATAAACTGGATTTTCAGAGGATAAAAACATCTATTGCTGGAACAAAGACACATCTTGAAATAAGGTACTAAATGCTATTAGGCCATGGCTTTACTTCAATAGCGATTATCCTGGTGACAGATTTCCTTTAAAGCTCACCTACAGCAGTGGAGAAAAATGGCTGGGTTGTTATGGAAACCTGGAATAAAACTGTGTGTATGTGGAGGCTAACGGCCTGCGAGCTTCTATTGGCTGATAAGGGTCATGTGACCAAGCTTCTATTGGCTAATGCATTTTTTGGGAATATCTCAGGAATGGTACGTCCTAGAGAGCCGAGTCCTGGTCTACAACCTTCCTGGACACCTGTGTGCCAAATTTCGTCATTGTAAATGCGACGGTGCGGATTCCTTAAGCGGACATACATACATACACACATACACTCAGCTTTATATATTAGATAGACATGCACGATTAAGCCAGAGATTGGCTTAGTGAGCTTAGTAGCCATACGTTGAGAGCATTGGGGGATCGGTTGGGGCATCTTTCATGTTTTTATATTCCCCAAGCTATTTCTGTTCAGCTAGAATGCCCCTTTAAGTTTATATGCATTTCCTTTATTTTGCTGTATTCTGTTCTACTAGCTCTGACTAATTACTCAATTTTCTTACTAAAATAATAAAAAATAGAGCAGATGGTGTTGTTTACTGGGACATGAGACAAGCACTTGGGTGAGCACAAGTGTTAATTTAGTGTGTGAATATAAAGTTCCTATCTTTATGTCAAGCAAAATCAGGATTTTTACCATACTACTTCATACAAAAATATGTCTTGAGGATGCTTCTAGCCTATGCTAATCAGGTTGAAAAATGCCCATAACATACATATATATCTACAGTGCAAAATTTTAGAGCTTTCAGGCAAATGGTCTCTTAAATAGGGTTAAGCTGCAATACCGGAAACAGCCTATGCACAGGAGTGGTGCTGTTTTTGAAAGAAAAAAGACATTCCCTTTTTCATACAATAATTTAAATAAGACAGGCAATGTTGATGCAGTTAAATGATTCATCTTTGCTAATCAGCCAAGATAGGCACACCAGTCAACATATGAAGCATTCTCTTACAGCAGTATAATAATTTAGAATCAAGACTAATCATGCCTATTCTATAGAATGGCATATAACTAGGAAAAGGAAAGTGATGCCATAACAGGATATGGTTATTTTTTCTTTCTAAAAATCCCATTGACAGATAACTGAAGTAGCATCCATATGAGACTCTTTTCAGACTATGGGCCAGATTCATCTTACAGCGGTCTATGATAACCAGGCAAGCTGCAGGATGCTGCGCCTACTTTATGACGAGGAGTACATTTTGTGTGCTTAAACGGATATCTACGCCAGGCTAGCGTAGATTTCTGTTTTCTTTTATGCCACAAAAATGACATAAAAGATTATAAATGCCCCCTTTTCTGGAAAGTGGTACAGCCGGCAGCGAAAAGCAACTTGCTTAACATTTTTGCACAAGTAACGTTTAAAAGTTTGTAAACATACAGTTTGCGACTTTTTCACGCCATAAAGGTGTAACAGCGGCTGCTGTGGGCCACTGTTTCCCTGCTTAACGCTACGGTCCCGGGCGCCGTGTTCAGCAGTGATCTGCTGCCAGTGTTACCTTTCAGCCCTGGCCACAGCATGCTTGCTGCTTGCTTCCTGCAGCATTTCCTTAGGGACCAGCGCGCATCACTTCCTGTGTTTTATGGGTTGGATCATGTGACCTCGCCAACCAATCCTAGCCCTCCTGCACATATATAAGTGGCTCAGCCCTTCCCAGATGCCTCAGTGTCGAGGTCCTTGTGTCCTGCTAAGGTTCCTGATAGCCACTTGTTTTCCTGTGTTCCTGACTCGTACTTGTGTTCCTGGATTCTGCTACCCATTTGATCCCTGCCTGCTTGCCTTGACTCTTCTGTTGTCGACCTGGATTGCCTGACCTGTACATGTGTCGCCTGCCCTGACCTATTGCCTGTCTGACTTCACCTCTGCCTCATCCTTCTGTCCTGCACTGTTGCTCCTGGTAACGACACGGCCTGCTGACAACGTTTCCCAGGTACCTCCTGGTCCGCCTGGACCAGCAGCTTCATGTGCCTATGCTCCTCAAGAGTTAGTGACCTGGTGCTCCCTTCGGAAAAGTCTATCCCAACCATCAGGGATACTGTGAAGATCGAGGGGTTCACTTAGACAACGCCCTTAGAGGAGGTAAGACACGTGGCACAGTGGGTTCACACCCCCTGGTTCGTGACAAAAGGTGTCATATTTTAATGATAAATCTGCCCCTCTTTACTGGTAAAGCTTCCAGGGTTTCCATTAAACGGACCCATAAATGGATAGCACTCAGAGGCATTTGTCTCCCATAGGTGCCCATGTTATGTTAAAAAAAAAAAACGTATGCTCAATATACTTTTTTTCACCAGATGCCTCTGGATGGAATAGCGCAGTGTGCCTATGCTATTCAAAGCAGCTAAATATGGAAGCCATGTCTGATACTGACCAAATGAATGCATTTTTTTTTTAGCATCCATCGGTGGCCTATGGGTCCTTTTAGCAGATACACAGGTATTTTTCAACAGACACAAACAGACATAAAATATGCAAAGTAAAAAGAACCCAAGCAGTATCCGTGCAGCAGCATTATAGACTAAAACCTTAACAGGCCTCTTTATAACATTTGACTTTAACTCATGCTGTGCATTTGTATATGCTAGAAGGCATTGTTCTATAGTTACAGATTAAATGTTTGCTTTATACAGAGCTTGAAATCATAGCCGTTTAGTTCAACTGTAGTACCACTGCCACTGACACGTAATAAAACAAGTAGCAATATATATGCAGCTTACATTGCTGTGTATCTGTTTTATGCCATATTTTTATAGTATTTTACCAATGTCCTTGGACCGAAAATGCTCACATTTGTTTGTATCTTAATTGCACCAATGAATAATTAAAGTGGATCTTATTTGAGTGCCAAGTTGTTTTTCTGTGTAACTATAGACATATAGTCGGACTAATTATGTATCTAAACAAATATAAGAGTGTAGGTACATTAAAAGAGCACACCAAAAATAGAGCTGTGGTGCAACCAGAAGGGTTCTTCAACCCAACCAATAGTCGAGAAAGAGTTAAGTGCACACTCATAAATAGGTCTTCGTATTTATTGCATAATCCTTCTAATGTTTACATATAATTCTCCAATATCAGAAGTGTATATAATTGTGCATCCAGACGAATAAAAGGACGACGTTTCGGTCAAGGTGACCTTTGTCAAGTCTCATCTGCACTAATCTGAAGAGGGAAATTAGCTGCTGAGGAGATATGAAAACCTAAGATTTTGGCCAAGATCTTCAAGCAAGATGGCGGCAGGTCAGCCTGTCGTAAATGGACGCGGTAAGTTTGATGTAAATTATTTTTTTGAATGTTAGTTTCACACTGTTTGTACACTCAGATGCCGCGATCATGTATGAATGTGGCATCTGAGGGGTACAATGACGGGGGCGGCGCTATCAGAGCTCCCTGTCATTGCACCCACTACTTACAAAAAAATGCGCTTTGTGGCGAAGTAATTCGTCACAAAGTGAAATTTTTTGTGAAATTCGGAGAATCGGCTGAATCGAATTTTCAAGAAATTCACTCATCTCTAATAATAAAATAAATAAATGAACAGTTATGACAGTGATATCATAATACATGACATTAAACACACTAGTAAACTGTGTCACAATGCAGGGATAATAAAAACATTGATGCTACTGATGATCGAGCATGCTCGGCACATGGCGGTACTCGGCTGAGTACTGCATGTGCTCGAGCGCCATGCTCAAGTCTCCTCCCCGCACGTTTCTTGGCCGCTATGCAGCCGATGAGCCAATAAATCTGCCAGTAAGTGCTGCTGTCACTGTAATACCAGTAGCCATGTTGGCTACTGGTATTACAGTGATCGGCTGGCCGGAACGCGTCATCGGGTGCACCCGATGACGCATGTTCGGCTCATTCGTAGTCAGGGAGAGCTGAGCATAGGAAGGGACAGAGAGTGTAGGGTGTGTAATTACATTTTTTTTTGCACAAAAACGTTTCAGAGACCCAGTCTCAGTAAGGACTATTTCGTATTCTTGTAAGGACTATTGTGTGTGACAGCAGCAATATATGTTTGTAGCGCAACCTGCTCTTAATTGCTCAGTGTTAGAGAGAGCTGTGCATAGGAAGGGACAGACAGTGTAGGGAGTGTAATAGGAAGATTTTTCTAAAAAAAAAAATTTCAGAGACCCAAAAGTCCTTTTAAGGACTATTCTGTGTGGCAGCAGCAATATATAATTTTAGCGCATCTTACGCTAAATACTGTGTAATAGGCCGCTGCGGACAGTTAAATTATTTGCGCCACATCTCCTGTGTAAAATGTGCGCATCCCTAAAATATCAGTGACATCCAGTGCACTTTTTCTGTAGACGGTTTCCGCTGTGGACAGTTAAATTATCCATGCCACATCTCCTGTTTAAAGTGTGGGCATCCCTAAAATATCAGTAACTTTCCGTGTACCTTTTTCTGTAGACACTGCGAACAGTGACATTACCTGTGGTACCTGTCCTGTATAACGTTTCCTAATGGCAAATACTTTTTGCGTGTACACTTCTAAATCCTACGCTACTGTACGTGTGACATACTTTCAAGCATATATGACATTTAAAATGAAGAAGGCGAGCAGTAAGGGACGGGGAAGTGGCTGTGCTGCTGATGGTGCACGCAGAGGCCGTGGCCCTGGGCGCAGAGAAACTGTGCCTGCTGCCAGAGCACAAGAAAAACAATCATCCACGATACCTAGCTTAATGTCCCAGTTTGCAGGGCGGCGCAGGACACCACTCTTAAAGTCAGACCAGTGTGACCAGGTGGTCGGTTGAATTGCAGTAGATAATGCTTCCGGTCGATTAAGCACCACCCTGTCTTCCACAAAGTCCAGTCTCAGTACAATCCTCCACCTGATCCTTCTTCCTCCCACCATGTACAGTCTGGCTAAACAAGTGATCCCACACTCGGATATTCCGAGGACCTCTTTTCATCGCCATTACTTGATTTGGCCCTCTCGCCAAGCACGCTTGAAGAGGGACATGAGATCTTGTGCCCTGATTCCCAACCTCTTGAGCATCCACAGTCACAAGAACATGACAGTGGGGAATGGCAATTAGTGTTTAATGAGGTGGATGATGATGAGACACAGTTGCCAATGAGTCAACTGCAATTACTGTCTCAAGAGGTTGATGAAGAGGATGAGACACAGTTGTCAATCACTGAGGTTGTGGTTAGGTCAACAAATCAGGAGGATGATCAGTGTGAGGAAGTGGAAGAGGAGGTGGTGGACGATGAGGTCACTGACCCAAGCTGCGAAGGTGGAAAGCCGAGCAAGGACAGCAGTACAGAGGGGATGGATCTGCAGAACCGCAACAGGCAGTAAGAGGCAGTGGGGTTGAAAAAAGAAGGCGGGCCACACCAAACAGGCCCGCAACTGTTCCCCGGAGCACACCCTTGTGGAAATCTCCCTTGCCAAGGGGTAGATGTTCCGCAGTATGGCGCTTTTTTGAGGAAAGTGCGGACGACAAAAGAATAGTAGTTTGCAACCTGTGCCATACGAAAATGAGCCGGGGCATGAACCCTAGCAACCTCACCACCACCACCAGCATGATCCGCCACATGGCATCCAAGCCTCTGTAATAAGTGGGACGAACGTATGGGTCCACAATTTGTGTCTGCGGGTCACACCACTGCCTCCTCTTCCTCTATGTTAAGTGCTGGCCAATCCCTTGTTGAAGGCGCAGGCCCGGATGCCTCCGGCCCTGCACCTGGACCTTCGCAAGCACCATCAGTGACCACATCCGCTTCCGTGTCCAAGTGCAGCATCCAAATGTCCTTATCCCAGGCCTTTGAACGCAAGCAAAAATACCCAGCCACCCACCCACAGGCCATAGCACTAAATGCGCAGCTTTCCAAATTACTGGCCCTGGAAATGTTGCCATTTAGGTTTGTGGACACTGAGGCCTTCCTGATGTCGGCGGCCATCCTGCGTTACGCAGTCCCCAGCCTTACACCAACATGTGTCCCGTAACATCACACGTGCCCTGACCAACGCAGTTACTGGGAAGGTCCACTTAACCACTTGCGGGCCCTACGTTGATCAGGGATTCTGCCAGCACCTACATTAGTGGCTCCAAACCCCATTCTCCTCCTCCACTTCCACCTCTGATTTATCCACGTGCAGCACCAGTCAGTAATCAGTCAGTAGCTGCAAGCAGTCTAGCACTGCAGTGGGGAAGCGGCAACAGGCTACCTGAAGCTGATATGCTTAGGGGACAAACGGCACACCTCCGCAGAGCTGTGGCAGGGGATAAGAGACCAAACTGAGCTGTGGCTCTCACCACTCAACCTACAACCAGGATAATGGCTGTAACTTGGTGGCGGCTTTGGAGCTCGGCAAGCTCACACACATCCCATGCCTAGCCCACGTATTCAACCTTGCGATTCAGTGGTTTCTCAAAACGTACCCCAATTTGCCTGAGCTACTGGTGAAGGTGCACCGCATGTGTGCACATTTCCGCATATCATCGACAGCTTCAGCCGTTCTGTCAACGCTGCAGCAGCTCTTGGAATTGCCAGCTCACCGACTGTTGTGTGATGTGAGCACGCGCTGGAACTCCACGTTCAACATGTTGGCCAGGCTTTGTTAGCAGCAGAGGGCAGTAGTGGAATACCAGCTGCAACATAGTCTTCGCCTTACCAGTCAGCTTCCGCTACTCACAAGCAAGGAGTGGGCATAGATGTCTGACCTCTGTGAGGTTTTAAGAAACTTTAAGAAATTAACACAGATGGTGAGCGGTGATAATGCTATTTTCAGCGTAACCATCCCACTTCTGTGTCTACTCAAAATTAAGGATGACGCTTTGCATGTGGAAGAGGTGGAAATGGGAGAAGACATTACACAGGTTGATGATAGCCAGACCACCCTCAGTTCGTCTTCTCAGCGCGAATTTTATGGTGAAGAGGAGGAGGAGCAGGACATGGTTGCCTCCGCTACAGAGGGTGGTACCCATGAAAGTTTAATTCTATCTGTTCAGCGTGGGTGGGCAGAAGAGAAGGAAGAGGATGAGGAGATTGAGTGATCCGCCTGATGACGACAGCCAAGTCTTGCCTGTTGGTACTCTGGTACACATGGCTGACTTCAAGTTAGGCTGCCTTTCCCGCGACCTGCGCGTTATATGCATTTTAGACAACACGAATTACTGGTTGTTCACCCTTCTCGACCCCCACTACAAAAATAACTTCTCACCTCTCATTCCTCTTGTGGAGAGGATGAGCAAAACCGTGCAATACCAGAAGATCCTTGTTGAAAAATTGCTCCAAAAATGTCCATCTGACAACGCTGGCAGCAGCGTCCGTAGTTCCTTGGCCAACTGAGAAGGAGAGACAAGGGGAACACACAGCAGTACCAACAGAGGCAGGGCAACACTCTCCAAAGCCTGGACCAGTTTCATGACACCTCGCCAGCACCCTCACCCTGATGCGCAGCCTAGTGTCACAAGGAGGGAAAAATTTTGGAAGATGGTGAAGGATTACATAGCAGACCGTGTCAGTGTCCTCAATAATCCCTTTAGTGCCTTACAACTACCTTTATAGTTACCTCTTCTGATTCTGTTATGGCTCCTGATGCATGGTTCTGCGAGAAGGTGCAGTGGCCTGGTCTCTCTCTGTAAATGAGTGCTTATGCCATTATCTGGTGTTGTGCTCAGGGTACACAACTTACTCGAGTAAGGAACTTCATGTACTAGGGACCGATATTTTACTGTTGAAGGAGTTAGACTAGGGGAGCACCCACACTTTTCTTTTTCTTTACATAATACAAGATAATAAACACAGTGATGTCACAGTACAGGAATAATAAACACAGTGATGTTACAGTACACAGATAATAAACACAGTGATGTCACAGTACAGGGATAATAAACAATGATGTCACAGTACACCGAAAATAAACACAGTGATGTCACAGTACAGGGATAATAAACACAGTGATGTCATAATACAGGATAATAATCACAGTATGAAGACTGTGAAGCCACAATACAGGGATAATAAAGACAGAGATGTGACGGAAATAAACAGCGATATCTCTACACAGGCATAATAAAGGTTGTAAAGACACAGCAACAGCTACATGGGTTGTGACTTTTGTTCACAAAATTAAAATGTGTGTGTTTTTAACAGCCATTTAGAGCCTACAGTTACATGCTGATGAGAAGGAAACACTATTTTTCCAAGTTTCTTTTAATTTAGTATCTCATGGGAATTTCTTTAAAATGCTACAAATTCTATAGAACTCCCATCCCCCATTTCCTGCATTCTTAAAGGCATAAACAAAACACTCAAGGGTATAAGTTAAAAGAAAAAATAAGTTGTTGAACGTTTTCCTTTGCAGTACAATAGAAACAAGAATACATACAAATGGGAGCAGATTTTTACCAAAATATAACATCTGTTTTTATGAATTGGCTCCAGTTTGGGGCATTATTATAGGGTGTATAAGGTAAATGGCTTCTTGATTATTATAATTATTACATTTTTTTGGAAGCAGGATCTATCTGATAAAACCTAACCAATTCCTCACCAAATGCCACTCTAGCATTGTTAGCAGAATTCAAGCACAGATCCTGGAAATCTACAGTGTTGTGTGCCATTGGGATCTGGCGTATGACAGATTCAGTACTATGTCATTGCTTCTGTTATCAACAGAGGCTTACTGTTGGGCAGTTGAGGTGTATTAAAAAAAATCCCCAGCAGACCTGCAGAGTTATTACCCGATCACGTAAAGGGGTTTTCCAGGATATTTATATTGATGGCCTCTCCTCAGGATAGGCAATCAATGTGAGATCAGCAGGGATCCAATTCCCAGCACCCTCTGGCGATTAGCAGTTTGAGAAAGCCTTGGCCTCCTCGCAGCTTACCAGGCACAGCGTCATACATTGTATAGTGGCTGTGTTTGACATTGTAGCCTAGGCCCATTCACTTGAACGGGACTGAGCTACGCCTGGCTAATGTGACCAATGAACATGATGTCACCTGGCCTACGAAGAGACCCAAGCACTCACAGAAGACCATGGCCTCTTCCTACAGCTTATTAGGACGGGGACGGGTCCCTGGAGACGGATCCCAGTCAATCTAATAAATTACCTATCCTGAGGATAGCCCATCAATATGAAAATCCAGAAAAATACTTTAATTTCAATGATAAGATGACATAAAGTAATTGCTAATAATGCACAGTATTACTTCATCATATTGATCAAAATAAATACAAGGAAATATATCAGGTTAAGGGTCCATTCACACGTCCGTTTTTTCTTTCCTGATCTGTTCCGTTTTTTCAGGAACAGATCAGGACCAGATCTGGACCCATTCATTTTCAATGGGTCCTGGAAAAAATCGGACAGCACAATGTGTGCTGTCCGTTTCCGTTGTTCCGTTCCGCATGTCCGTTTAAATATAAAACATGTCCTATTCTTGTCCTGAAAAATCGGATCCTGGTACAATACAAAGTCAATGGATCCGCAAAAAACGGATGACATTCGGATGTCATTCCGTATGTCATCCGTTTTTTGCGGATTCCGTTCCTGGAAACACATAACAATTTTTTTTTATTTTTTTTATTTTTTTATTTTTTCAATTTTTTTTCAAAGAAATCCAAACAACTTTATTTGATTATTGAAATGTATACATGTTCCCGTTTTTTGCGGATCCGCAAAAACGGATGACATACGGATGACATACAGAAACATTTTCAGGAACAACGGATCCGCAAAACACGGACCGTTTTTCAGGATGAAAAAAAACAGGACGTGTGAATGGACCATTATTGTAATGGCAGCATAAAGAAATACTTCACAGTGTTAGGCCTAGTTCACACAAACGTTTTTTTTGCGGGTGTACGGGCCGTTTTTTTGTGTTCCGTATACGGTCCGTATACGGAACCATTCATTTCAATGGTTCCGCAAAAAAAACGGAATGTGTTCCGTATGCCTTCCGTTTCCGTTTTTCCGTTTTTCCGTTCCGTTGAAAGATAGAGCTTGTCCTATATTTGGCCGTAAATCACGGGTCGTGGCTCCATTCAAGTCAATGGATCCGCAAAAAAAACGGAACACATACGGAAATGCATCCGTATGTCTTCCGTTTCCGTTCCGTTTTTTCTGAACCATCTATTGAAAATGTTATGGCCAGCCCAATTTTTCCTATGTAATTACTGTAAACTGTACATGGCATACGGAAAAACGGAACGGAACAACGGAACGGAAACGGAAACACAACGGAACTCAAAAACGGAACAACGGATCCGTGAAAAACGGACCGCAAAAAACTATAAAAGCCATACGTTCGTGTGAACTAGGCCTTAATATGATAGAGATAGCCAAAACAAGAAGCAGATGTGTTAAAAGGGATGTCTCAGGCGGGCATTGATAGCATATTGCTAGGCAGTGCACTACTGACTGGGCATTGATGGTATAAACTACCCAGATCTCATCAATGTATTTCCTGGAAGTAGCACAGTCAAACTTGACAACTATGGTCCCATTTTAACCCTAGTGTAGATGCCAGCACTGATGTTTTAACACCAGATGATAGCGCCCCTTTTTACTGATGCCTGTGTCCTCCAGCATATGAAGAAGTGTATCAGCTTTCAGTTAGTAAGAAGTCTGGATTATGCTCTTCACAAAATTAACATAGCCACAACAGCAAGGGGACGAGAGGCAAAAATATTAGAAAGTAATATAAATGGATTCAAAATATATATTATAAATAATGCTGAAGATGTGTGCAAAGGTAGGGGTGGCAGGAAATGAATGGCTGTGATTGGTATTGCAGCCCAGGCCTATTCACTGGAATGGGACTGAGGTGCAAATAGGCCAAGTGACCAATGAATGTGTATTTACTGCACGGGCCTAGGAAGAGGCTTTGGCACGCACTACAGCAATGTGGCCTGCTGGGCGTCAGAACCCCACAAATCAGAATTTGATGACCTTCCCTGAGGATAGGCCATCAGCATTAAATCCCTGGAAAACACCTTTGACGAGAATCTGTCACCATCATCTTGGACTATTATCTACAGACAAAAGGGGGTCATTTATTACCCAGAAATATGCCTATATTAGGCTACTTTCACACCAGCGTTTTTGCTGGGTTCGTCATGGATCAGCAAAAACGCTTCTGTCATGAGAACACAACCGTCTGCATCCGTAATGAACGCATCCGATATCTTTAAAATAGCCATGACGGATCTGTCATGAACGCCATTAAAAATCAATGGGGGCCAGATCCGTTTTCTATTGTGTGAGAGAAAACGGATCGGCACCATTGACTTACATTGTGAGTCATGGCGGATCCGTCTTACTCCGCACCACATCACGGACAGAAAAACGCTGCTTGCAGCGTTATACTGTTCACGATGGGGACATAACCAAACGGAACGTGGTGCATTCCGTTTAGTTCAGTTTTGTCCATATTGACAATAAATGGGGACAAAGCGAAAGCGTTTTCCCCGCTATTGATGGGTCTCAATAGCGGAAAGGGAAAGCGCACATGTTAAAGTAGTCTTAGCCGTATTTCTGGCGCAGATTGCGGTGCAACGGTCCTTCACTTCACCCCACTTATTTACCATTTTCTATGCTTGTTTTAGGTGTAGAAAATGGTCTTAATGTAGGACAGCATTTAGAGGAGGCGGTGGATCCGCCGATGTTATGTAGAGGCCGACCACCAGCACAGGGCCTTATTAGGACCGGCGTCTAAAATGCCAGTCTTAAATGTGCCCCAAAGAGTCCAGATAACAATTTTTTATTTTCCTACTGGGCCCAGTTCTCCTGCTTTCAGCATTCAAAGCTTTGCTGAAATACATTGTCAGGACTGCTGCGCATGCGCACAGGGCTCCTCTCTATTGTGTTAGCATCGTACAGCAATCTGGACTGTGCATTTTGGCGAAGCTTTAAGAGCTGATGGCAGGGGAACAGGGGGAAGTAAGAAATGGCGAACTGTATTCCTTATCTGCAGTACTACTCATGTATTATGGTGACATTGCCTTTAACACAGCAAAAAGAAAATAAAAAGAAGAGACTGGTTTGAGTAGTCATCCAACAATCGTAGTAAAAAAAACACTGGTGAGCGCCAATCCTAGACACAGATCCGGGGGAACTGGGGAATTTGAATAATTGAACCGTAGACTAAGTGAACAGATGGCAGTGTAGCAAAATGTGATATACCAAATTATTATAAATCAAAGATATTGTAATGTGAATTGAAATATAGACTATAGAAGAACAAAACGTCTCCACTCACTTCACTGGAGGGGAGAACCACTAGGATAAGCTCAAGACACCTGTGGTAACATTCCCCCCCGGCCGGGATCGCCTGTAGTATTGTAGAAGTCGAGGTCAGATGTGGAACACAGCACTCTGATCAAACGGCTTCTTTTCACTTCCTTTATTTCATATAAAGGCGGCTCAACGCGTTTCGGGGGTGCAGATAAAGTATGCCCCTTCTTCAGGAGTACAATGTTTGAGTAGTGTCAGACCGTCTATGCCATCAGCTTCAGAGGCACCTGAGACAGGCTGATTGGCATGGAAGCACTTCCTGAAAACCTGCTGCTTCCCTCCATTGTAACCAGTCTCTGTGAAATGACTAATCTGCTCAGATCAAACCCAGATTGCTACTGTATGGTCGGCAGACAAGAGGTATGAATTTTGGCAGCATAAAAGGCCGTTCCATTCCATCATTATTAGGATATTTCTAAAAATACATTTCAGTGTAGAAACGGTTTAAAAAAAAAAAATCCTTTACAGTAGTCTGCGGTTACTGAGCTGTGTGACCTCGCTCCAATGGAAAGAAGGTATGTACACTGTGCACTATATTAATAAAATGACAACAGGAAAATTCAATCGTATCTTGACGGTAGAATTTTACAATTTCTGCAGTGGTTTCCTGTTTGATTCTTGGGTCAGATTTACCTGTCTGTGGCAGCATGGGTTAGTAGCACAGCACAATTTCCTATGTAAAGAAGCTACACATCCTGTGTGTACTCTAATGTCCGGCGCTAAATTTCCAAAAATGTGTCGCCTTCACTGTATTTACATGCTTGAGGCTTCAAGATATATTATCGGTACACTTTTCAGTAGAAGGGGACCACCAGATCAGAAAAAAGGATGACGAAAACCGCATCTGCGGAGAGCTCATTTCCTTCTTTTTTTTTCTTGTTGCAGTGAGGAAACTTTCTTTGTGTTTTACTGTAATGTCTCTAGATGGTGAATACTCGAGACAAACTGAAACTGCTCGCAGCCCACTTGTTTGCCAATTCAATACGAGGAAACTACGCAGCACAAGGAACAACAACAAAAATTACCCACGGAAAAAGAAAATCACATGAAGTGGGAGTGCTCCTACGAAATGATAGCACATAGAAGAGGTATCTAAATGACACGATGCTGGAGCCTGTTTTCAGCCACTTTAAATGTTAGTCATAAATAGTGCTATGGGTGGATGCATTATGATGTTTGTACTGAATGATTGAATAAATCATGGATATGATTGATGTTCTGGTAGCTTGTGAAAGGGGTTTCTTACCCTTGGGTACCTATTCTGCAGACCCGTCAATGTGGAAACTTACCTGATGCCCACCACTGGGCTCTGGCTCCTGCCACAGTTCCACGGTCTCCCAACATCATTATCCACTTTGATGCAGATCATATGGCTGCTGCAGCCAACGATTGGCTTTTGATGCAGGAGGACACAGGAGCCGCAGGGGAGCAATGGAGCTGGACCACGTAAGGCTACTTTCACATTTGCTGGATCCGGCAGGGATCAGCAATAATGCTTCCGTTACTGATAATAGAACCGTCTGCATCCGTTATGAATGGATCCGGTTGCATTAAGTCAATGGGCGCCATGTCCATTTTCTTTTATGTCCGAGGAAACGGATCCGGCATGAAACACAATGTAAGTCAATGGTGCCAGATCCGTTTTCTTGGACACAAAAGAAAATGGATGTGCTCTTGCTCCATATTCCATGACTCACTCAAAAAACGCTGCTTGCAGTGCTTTTGTGTACATCATAGGAACGCAACCATACGGAATGCATTCTGGTGCACTCCGTTCTATTCAGTTCAGTTTTTCCCCCGTTGGCAATGAATGGGGACAAAACTGAAGTGTTTTTCTCCGGTTTTGAGATCCTATGATGGATCTCAATACTAGAAAGGAAAACGCAGTTGTGAAAGTAGCCTAAGTATGATTCCCACCAAGGGTCCAGCCACGCTAGGAGGTCTGCAGAATAGATCTTCAGGAGTGAGCAGCCGGCCTGTCTCATTAATCATTTTCTACACCTGTTTTAGGCGTAGAAAATAATCTTAATCTACACCAGCAAGGGAATTGGCGTAGATTTAGACAGGCAGTGGATGCACCTAAATTATGTAGAGGATGGCGCCTCTACATAAATTTGGCATATTCACCACCAGCGTAGGGGTATTAAGACTGGCATCCAAAATGCTGGTCTTAATAAATGACCCCACATGTGATTCTGAAGTTAAAATACGTACGTGGCCTGTCGGGATGCCCTTTTAATTCTCTTGAATAAAATTGTATAAATTCTAAATATCTTCTCATTCTGAGCTTATGAGTCCGATTGAGGGGTCCTTCTCAGTGATTGACAGACATTCATATTACACAGTCCTACAGGGAAGACTTGACTCCTAAACTCAAAATGAGAAGAGATTTAGATGAATAAAATGTAAGTTAGGCCTCATGCACACGACCGTTGTTTGGGTCCGCATCCGAGCCGCCGTTTTGGCGGCTTGGATGCGGACCCATTTATTTCAACGGGGCCGCAAAAGATGAGGACAACACTCCGTGTGCTGTCCGCATCCGTGGCTCCGTTCCGCGGCCCCGCAAAAAAAATAACATGTCCTATTCTTGTCCGCGCTTTGCAGACAAGAATAGGCATTTATATTGCCGGCGCCCGTTCCGTTCCACAAATTGCGGAAGGCAACACGGGCGCCTTCCGTTTTTTGAGGTTCCGCGGTTTGCGGACCGCAAAAAACGGCACTGTCGTGTGCATGAGGCCTTATACTGACTTCTTTCCCACACAGCTATATATCAGTCTGCTCTAGGACATGCTGCCTGCAGATTGGACTGCATTATCATGGTAACAGGTTCTCTTTAAGAAGATAATTCAGTGTCCACTTAACTCAACATGCTCTAAAGTGGATTTTCTAAACCAGACAAACATTTTAAAGGGGTTTTCCAGTTTGTACCAAGATCCTTTAAAATAATCATTTTTGAAGGTAGCTGTAACTTTGTAATGTATTTATTTTACCTTTATTGCTCTTATCTTCTGTTCTGGGCCGTGTCCATGCAGCTCTTTCTTATTTCCTGTGATGTTATGTCAATGGGCGGGGCAGTGATAGGGGGGTGTCTATGTAACTAGCTGGTGGGAGGAGCTATAGACTAGCTGGGTGTTGTTAGAGGCGGTACTGGAGGTGTGGCATAGAAAGGAGAAGAGCATCATGGGTTTGGTTGGATGCAGCAACAGAAAGTGCTACATACAGGATGGAAACAAACCAGAGTGATTTGATTACATAGTGATAAGGAGTCAGGTTTGATTTAAGAAAGGTTTAGGGTAGTGGTTTGGTATGGTTTGAGTACTGTCTGGCATCACAACTTTATTTAAAAGGGTTGTCTAGTTTAGAAAAATAATTTTCATATACCCTATTAGGGAATTCTCAGTTAATAGAGGGGAGTCCTCTATTTACGATCCTCATCTCTTGGCCAGTGTGGAGAATGGATATCAAGAACTTCACTGGAGAACATGTTTTGTTCTGCTTTACATGGACTAATAATTTGAATGGTCAATGCATCGTGGGACGTGCGCCTGGTGCAGAGGCTCGGGGGGTGCACCCGCTGGGCAGTTGCTTACATACTGAAGCAGGGAACTGTTCTGCTGATTTATGGCGCACCCCTGCAGGCCGCACATCGCGCTGCTGGCTTTGTGGGAGGAATAATGAAAGCCCAGGAATCAGCCTCCTGCACAGCCAGCAGCACAATGTGTGTGAGCACCTCGTGCTGCTGCTGGGAACGCAGGATGTGACGATCATCAAGGAAACAGGTGAGTTGTGGTTTGTTTTTTTATGAAGCTGGAGAGAGCACTAGGGGCCAAAGGCAGGCTACAAGGAGGAGATAACTACAGTTACCATCCCTTCCTTATGTGATTATTATTTTTGCTCTATCACCACAGCGCCCTTTGCACTTTGATTGACAGGGCTGGGTGTGATGATGTTTTTATAGCCTGGTCCTGTCTGTTGCAGAGAGTGCAGAGTCTCTAGGTGTAATGGCAACGCCCCCTTGCTCCTAGAGACTCATTTGCATATACTGAACCATCATTTTTCAGATTATTTTTTTTCTACAGCATCACTGCAAGGGAAATTAAGTGTTACATGGTTCCCATCGAAATCAGTGGCCTGTCTATGAAAGACACAGATGTGCCTGAATCCTGTAGATACAGAGATTTGCCTGAGTCCTGTAGATCGAGAGATACTCTTTACACATCTCATGAATAAACCACTTCTGGGTTTCCTTGACTCCTGGAGAGTGGCACATTTCATGGCTATGCTTAGATTGAAAACATCCCCTTGTTCTTTAGAATATGGGGGTACCAGTAAGGCTACTTTCACACTTGCGTTCAGAGCGGATCCGTCTGAGACGGATCCGCTCATATAATGCAGACGGTGGCTCCGTTCAGAGCGGATCCGTCTGCATTATATTGTAAAAAAAATTCTAAGTGTAAAAGTAGCCTCAGACGGATCCATCCAGACTTTACATTGAAAGTCAATGGGGGATGGATCCTTTTGAAGATTGAGCCATAGTGTGTCATCTTCAAACGGATCCGTCCCCATTGACTTACATTGTAAGTCTGGACGGATCCGCTTGCCTCCGCATGGCCAGGCGGACACCCGAACGCTGCAAGCAGCGTTCAGGTGTCCACCTGCTGAGCGGAGCGGAGGCCAAACGCTGCCAGACTGATGCATTCTGAGCGGATCCGCGTCCACTCAGAATGCATTAGGGCCGTACGGATGCGTTCGGGGCCGCTTGTGAGAGCCTTTAAACGGAGCTCACAAGCGGAGCCCCGAACGCTAGTGTGAAAATAGCCTTAGTGAACTAACCCTTGTTTGTGGTTGACGGTAGGAAATGTCTCTTCAGAGAACCTTCTTCATTGCTTAGAATAGTTTGTACGGCCATTGGACACAAAATTCTCCTTTAATCACCTATTTCTGTAGAAATCTACCATCTATATTTCTCTACCTATACAAAGTGTCTTCCTTCCTGTGTTCCTGTCAACTATGCGCAGCATAAAGTTATCTTACACTACTCTAGACTTCCTGCATCGCACATTTTATCACAAGGGTCACAGCTCAATGACCCCCTATTTTAATAGTTCTTGATTTGCTTGTGCTTTTAGATCACAATATAAAGAAGTGTAACTAACCGCAGTACACTGATGATGCTCAAATTCGGCATAATCAACCTAAGGTTAAATTCAGACGGGATGAGAAATTATAGTTTGGAGTACAGAAAAATGCAATTAACAATACATCTCTATCCTATCAAACTGATTAATGAATGAAAATGTAATTTTATCCTGTTAGGCAAATGTATGAAGCTAACAGTGGTCATTTCGAAGATATGAAAGAGATGTTTTGCAGCCAGCTTGCTAATAGTGGTGATTTTTGAAAGAAATGTGTTACTTTTTAATGTAAAGTAGGTTTTCAGAGATGAGCACATAACTTAGTTTTTGTAAAACTTTTTTTACAAGTGAAAATACTAGAAGAACCGATGCTGGATAGAGTTTTCACCTCCGCAGTCCTAGCCGGAGTCCAGAGTCGGGAAATTACGTAAATCAAAAAACTGTTTTGCTCGACAAAGCAAATAAGGAATAAAATAAAAAGTCTTGTGCCTTGTGAAATACCCTGCCCTACAACTCTACATTACTTTAATGTAACATCTACTGTCTTGTATCATCAATAACCGAGCACAATTTCCTGTCATCAAATGACACAATCCTGCGTAACTTTAATTAGCTAAACAGTTTATTAATACAAATGAAAAGGAAACTGAGAGGCAGCATTCAGAGCCAGACAGCTGCTGCAAAAGCAAATACAATTCTGTCACGTATTCAAAGTTGCATAAAAGGTAAATGTGCCACTCTGAATGTGAGACTCAATAGAATACAGGATAACATGAACTGCTACATGGATAATAAACCTTACTGAGGAGAATGGATGATTCAATTATATAACCTTGATTTGAAATCTATCAACAGCAGAGGCATTAACTATATAACCAATAAGTCTATAACTTAAAGGGTTTATCTGGGTATTAATCTTCCCCTTCACCTGCCAGGCCTTGCCATTTACTAATGTACTTGCACTACTTTTTCAGTCTCATTACGGAGATGGGAAGAGTGGTGACATGACTGCGCACTTTGTGGAGACTGGGTTTCCTCTGGTGCTACAACCAGGCCTCCCATGATGCCCTCCATCAGAATCAACAGCTGAATGGTCGTGATGTCAGACTTATGTGATCTGGATCCATAAGCATGGTAGGAGTCCACTGTTTGTCACATCGAGGCTGTGTGGAAGGAGACATTAGGAGGAGTCAGCAAGGGGATGATGGAAGGTGTATTGGGTGGTGTTTTTGGCCCAGGGAAGGGTGTGGTAGGCGTTTACATTTTTGCCTGATCTTACAGCACACATCACTATGGGAAGTGTTGTGGCTGCTGCTCATCTATAGCCCCAATCTGGAAGTTCAGGTTGTAAACAATGGAGCACAGCATGGGCATGGAGACTGAAGTGAGGACTCAGGAAAAGTTGATAGGTACAAGGGTTAGACTAGACAATGTTTACACAATTAAATTAATTTTTTTAGGATTGCGTACAACCCCTTTAAGTGGGTTTTCTGGGTTTAATCCTCAGGATAAGACATCAATACCAGATTGGTGGGGCTCCAATACTCTGCACCCCCACCAGTCAATTGTTCTTATCGGCCTCCTGACGCCATAAAAAAACAAAGTGGATGGTGCTAGAAGCAGAAAGATCTGTCCATTATGTAGTGGTCGGGACAGGTTACTGCAACTCCCAAGAGATGTCATCATTATCTAGAAACGACAAAACCCCATTAAAGCTTCAATTTTGATTGATTTGATCAAAGATCAAAATGAGTATACTCTTGAAGAAATAGCAGTTTTCTGTATATGAGCTGCTCAATGTAAAATGTCATTAGTTGGTGATGCTAACAAGCTGTCTGTGGGCAAATAGCTTAAAATCAAATATGTTTTATGCAAAATTGGCAAAAATATAAAGAAAAAGAAGAATTTTTGTTTTCTATAAGGTTGCCATTAGTTTAAAATGTGTGAATTTTGCAAAAGTTCCCCATAAATACATGTATTTAATTTATGTGAAAGTATTTAGCTGGGAAGCCAAGTGGAGTAAATTAAAATAGATATGAAGTAGTAAAGTTGTTTGGGCTTCATCCGTGGAACAGCTAAATGTCTGATGGAAATGGAACATGTAAAGAAGAATGAGGAGGAAGCTACTATACTTGACTAAGGAAGTGACAAGCATAACATTAAGAAAAAAGATTATATGAGAGAGAGTATGAGAAACATAGGATTCAGGGAATACGATATCTTCTTATGGAGAGTGCCTGAACAGCATGAGGAGTCTTATAGGCCAGGCAATGCTCCTCTGAAATTCTGGGAAAAGGGTATGCAAATAAGCTATTTTAGTATGCTCTGCCTCTAATGCCACCAGATGTAAGGTAACTATCCTATAAGTCAATGTTTGACCTTTTAAACAAGCCTTGAGGCATGACTTGGATAATTACTAAGCCAGCATCTCATTTGCATACAGCTGTTTTTAGGGTGATTGCCACTCACCATTGCAGAGTAGAGAACACTGGTTTAACTGGGTGATAGTCCTAGGTTATGATTTGGGAAATACGATATCACCTTATGGAGAGGGCCTAAACAGAGTGAGGAGTCTTATAGGCCAAGCTCCTCTGAAATACTGGGGAAAGGGTATGCAAATGACAAGTGCAGAGAGCTGTCTGCAGATGAGATGTTGGCTTAATTATTATCCATGCCATGTCTCAAGGCCTGTTTAAAAGGTAGAACATTGACTTATAGGATAGCTACCCTACATCTAGCATTAGAGGCAGAGCTTGGTAAGAGCTCATTTAAATACCCTCTAATGAAAAACATAGGTATTTACATGCTACTTAAGCTATGTCCAGAACGAGGCCACCAAAGCGAAGGGAGAGAAAATGTGTATGTGCGGCCATTCAGTGTTATGGGAGTTCTGAAAATAGTTGAGCACTCGTTTGGCAGTTCAATAGCGATGAATGGGAGTAGTCACCGCACTCGCGCGGCTTGCTCTCCATTCACTGCTAGGGGACTTCCAAAAACAGCTAAGTGCCCATTTTCATGTGCTGCACAGTGTGCTCTAGTTAACTTCAGAGACTCTGTTCTGGAGATAGGTGTATGTTTCACCTATGATACCGATTCCTATATGACCTTTGTGGCAAATCTGAGAGAGATGGGAAACTCCCTTTAATGCAGGCTTTGATAGAAAGTTGTCATAACACACAGGACAGGGCATTACAGCTTGCAGTGTGTATGTACAGTGACCTGCTTGTTCACTACTAAAGGGTTAATGCTATAAATTACTGTTACATATGTTAAAATGTTTACTGTGATGCTAACTATGCACTATGTATCCAAAAGGCTAGGTAAAGCAGTTCTTAGTGTTAGGTGCTGAGTAGTGGGCTGGTCCCAACTTCTAGTTAGTGAGTCTACTGGTAAGAAAGCCAGAGTGAAGACCTGTTTTGGTGTGTGCTGCTGCCAAGTAGGCCAAAACAGAAGCCTGGTCAAGGGAGTTAGGGAAAGCTGCCAGAAAATTTACTTTGCCTGTGAGGGAAAGAAGGATTTAATTATTACAGAAGGTTGAGGACCAACCTGTGCGTGAACAAAGACAATAATGATAATGTATCCATACGGCTGCAAAATTTACTGCACATGGTTTGGGCTATAATGCTTCTGGCACCCACCACACTATTGGACAGACTGGCAATCTCATCTAGAACTGCACCCTGCAGTTGGGGATTGCAGAGAAATATTGAGAGTAACTGTGTGCCTTTGGTCATTTGGGAAGATTGCATGTATCCATACAAAGAGAGGAGAGCCATC
The DNA here is from genome assembly GCF_014858855.1 of Bufo gargarizans. Taxonomy (NCBI): domain Eukaryota; kingdom Metazoa; phylum Chordata; class Amphibia; order Anura; family Bufonidae; genus Bufo; species Bufo gargarizans. The sequence goes on along the minus strand of NC_058085.1, from coordinate 293,193,725 downwards.
TTCCCTCATGGTGCCTGATGCATCCGGTCTTTTGGTGTCATGTACTCTCTGATCTACCTCCATCATACCCAACTGCGGCATAGTGTCTGATGAAGGCCTGCGAGCTGAAAACGTTCACATGTTGACTGGCGCTGTTACTATTTTTCTTCAAATAAAAGAAATGCACACTACTAAGAACAAAGTGGTATTGCTGTGATTTTTATCTAAATCTATACAAAGAGACTCAGGGAGGACCACCATCTTAGTCATCCTCTATTCACAGCCTTTGGGAAAAGCCTACTTTGTGAAATATTGTAGAACTGTTACTGCATGTATTAGCACTGTGATACCATCATTAATTCAGTAAAAGAGAGACTTTATTGTTATAATGAAGTTGGTCATTGCTCTTCATATCCAAGCTGACCACCTGCTCTCCTGCCTTGCACCCGCTGCTCACATAACATCAAGGACTCCCTAACCACTACCAGGTAGGAGACTCCAAGATCCAGGGAGTGCCCCAAGGGGAAGAAGGATTGACATTCATGTGGATGTTATTTTGATGTGTACCACCTACCAAAACATTGTTGCGGACTAAGTACACCCCTTCATGACAATGAGTGGCTTTTTTCCTCAGGATAATATCCCCTGCCGACTTGCAGTATTTGTTCAGAAACGGTTAGAGGGACATGAAAAAGACTTCACTGTGTTGACTTGGCCTCCGAATTACTCAGAACTAGTAATTCAGAACTAGTCTGATGAATCTCTGGGATGTGCTGGACACCAAGTCTGATCAATGGAAGCCCTACAACACACAGGACTTACAGTAACTGCTACTAATGCCTTGTGGGCAGATACCACATGACACCTTCCGAGGTCTTGTGGAGTCCATTGGGTACATTTTACCCACTGTTAGTATCCTGACAGGTCATATAAGAAGCACTATTCAGTGGGGGCATGACAGCAATAAGCACAAAGGAAAATAGCTTGTGTAATAAGAAGAAATTTAAACCTGTGGTCCATAAAACAGCAAAGGAGAAATGCATCATTACCATTTAGCTTACACGCTATGGAATTTTTGCACAGATTTTTGAGCATGTTTGCACCCCAAAATCTGTGTGGAGACCACCTTCAAACTGACTCCCATATTGATTTCCATAGGAAATTTATGTTGGTTCAAACAACACAGATTTTTGATGAAGATTTGAAATCGACGTTGTAGAAAAAAAATTCATCTGACAAGTCACTTATGGAGTAGTGATGAGCGGCATGGGCAATATTCGAATTTGAGATATTTTGCGAATATTTGGGCGAATATTCGTCATAAATTCGAGAATTCGTGATTATTTTCTTGATTGTGAAAATCGGCAATGTAATATGTGCGCGTAATACAGGCTTGGGTCACTTTTGCAAAATTTTTCAAGCTCCTAGAAGTTTCCTGAGACTGGAGAAAATGGTTTGCACAGCAGAACATTACAATAGCTTTATATGCAGATAGAGTACTCCAATATATTTGCGATTGCGCAAATCGGCAATTAATGAACCGCATATTTTGGCACAATACGTGCAACTTCACATTTTAGCAGGTTTAACTACATATTACTGTTGGTGCACTAAGTATTGTTGTGAACTTGTGACATCACAGCACTATGTCTGTAGCATGTATGTATGGACAGCAGAACCTATCAGCTACACTACATCAGGCTATAACCTACACTGACTATCTACCACTAACTATCTGCATTATATACACTCACCTAAAGAATTATTAGGAACACCATACTAATACGGTGTTGGACCCCCTTTTGCCTTCAGAACTGCCTTAATTCTACGTGGCATTGATTCAACAAGGTGCTGATAGCATTCTTTAGAAATGTTGGCCCATATTGATAGGATAGCATCTTGCAGTTGATGGAGATTTGAGGGATGCACATCCAGGGCACGAAGCTCCCGTTCCACCACATCCCAAAGATGCTCTATTGGGTTGAGATCTGGTGACTGTGGGGGCCATTTTAGTACAGTGAACTCATTGTCATGTTCAAGAAACCAATTTGAAATGATTCGAGCTTTGTGACATGGTGCATTATCCTGCTGGAAGTAGCCATCAGAGGATGGGTACATGGTGGTCATGAAGGGATGGACATGGTCATAAACAATGCTCAGGTAGCCCGTGGCATTTAAACGATGGCCAATTGGCACTAAGGGGCCTAAAGTGTGCCCAGAAAACATCCCCCACACCATTACACCACCACCACCAGCCTGCACAGTGGTAACAAGGCATGATGGATACATGTTCTCATTCTGTTTATGCCAAATTCGGACTCTACCATTTGAAAGTCTCAACAGAAATCGAGACTCATCAGACCAGGCAACATTTTTCCAGTCTTCAACAGTCCAATTTTGGTGAGCTCGTGCAAATTGTAGCCTCTTTTTCCTATTTGTAGTGGAGATGAGTGGTACCCGGTGGGGTCTTCTGCTGTTGTAGCCCACGTTTCTTTCCCATTCTGACATTCAGTTTGGAGTTCAGGGGATTGTCTTGACTAGGACCACAACCCTACATGCATTGAAGCAACTGCCATGTAATTGGTTGACTAGATAATCGCATTAATGAGAAATAGAACATGTGTTCCTAATAATTCTTTAGGTGAGTGTATGTATGTGTGTGTATATATATAAGCTAACTAACTAACTAATGTAATTATACAGCAAAGCACAGAGCACAGCAATGACACTGCTGTCTCTTTCAGAACTGCAAAAAATGGCTGCTGGGGAGGTTCTTATATAGTAAGGGGTAGGCAACTTTCCTATTGGTTGCTAGGGATGTTGCTAAGCACTGACAAATACATTGCAGCCTTCTCATTGGCCCAAAAGCAAGAAGCAGGGAGGGATTATGGGTTCAGATGAAAAAAAATCTAGAATATTCACGAATTCAAATATAAAGCACTATATTCTAAATATTCGCAAATTCTCAAAGTGGCGATATTCACGATTTAAAATTCGTGATTCGAATATTCGCGTCTAACACTATTATGGAGGAGGATTCCTTATGAAAAAAACATTTTAACCCCCAGATCTACAGCATATCAAACTGCACATTCATGGCAGAAACCTGAGGGTCTCCCTCGCATTTCTGCTGCACATTCTTTTGCAAATCAGCAATGGATTTTCAGCTTCAAATTGTGTTGTGTGAATATATCCTAATTCCTACTATGGAACCCCTAGCATATACATAACAGGTTGTTCCATACTAAAGCAGATTGGCCTATAGTTTTGGTACTGTCCTTTTTCCAATCTATAGGAGCACTTTGCCTGGACCCTAAAGGTGAATGTGTCACTAGTTTATGTTGTCCTATCTGAGGACAGAGCACAACAGTGGATTACTTTCTTGACTTGACCCAGTAGTTTTGCTAAAATCAGTACTGGGTAGCTTCGGCACGTGATGAGCACCCTTGCCTCTGCTTGACAGCTCTCTTCCTATAGGAATCAGTGGCTGGGGGAGAGCTGGGAACTCATGAATGAGGACTTCCAAGATGGACTCCCAAGGTGTGCTTTGTATTGAGCCAATTCCAGTGCTTGACTCACTATGGAGTTACTCAGTACTAACTTTAGAAAAAAATGACTGGGTCAATTCAAATGAGCAACCCAGCTTTTGTGCAGGTTCTGTGTCACCAGATTATTCTGCGCTGAGATAGGGCTGGTGACATATTCCCTCTAAATATCTCTCAAAGTTACATAGCTAGAAGGGGGTGCCACTAGAATACGGCCATTGAAATTAGTTTCCTGTGCACAGACAGGTTGTAGTCAGTTTTCTGGAGGGTGCTTCAGTAACAAATATTTCAACCATTGATATGTTACAAGCTTCCTACAATTCTTTTTAAAGGGAAATTGGTTGCTTTAACAATGGGTTATGAAGTGGGAAGTAATGAACCAAAAGAAGAAATAGCCTCATGGGATAGATATGGAAATCAGAGCTTGCAAGTTTCAGTAAACTATGCAGTCCCATATTTTTAGTCTGCCTACATGACACAGGCTGTAGCTGTAGACAGTCTACAACCTGCTGTTGGGCTGAAGGGAAGTCGAGGAGATTGTATATTCCTTATAACTGCCTGTGTGCGTCCACTTCATTCCTGTTTGCAGTGGTAATAAGGCTAATGATACGTAAGTTAAAGGGCATCTGTCAGCAGATTTGTACCTATGAAACTGGCTGACCTGTTACATGTGCACTTGGCAGCTGAAGGCATCTGTGATGGTCCCATGTTCATATTTGCCCGCATTACTGAGAAAAAGGATGCCTTAATAAATGCAAATGAGCCTCTTGGTGCAACAGGGGCGTTGCTGTTACTCCTATACACTCAGCTCTCTCTGCAGCTGCTGTGCCCTCTGCACTTTGATGGACAGAGCCAGGCAGTGAAAACATCATAATGCCTATCCCTGTCAAAGTGCAGAGGGCACGGCAGTTGCAGAGAGAGCTGAGCTATTCGGTGTAACAGCAACGCCCCTGTTGCTCCTAGAAGCTCATTTCTATATATTAAAACATCCTTTTTCTCAATGCGGACACATATGATCATTGGACCAGCACAGACGCCTTCAGCTGCCAAGTGCACATGTAACAGGTCAGCCAGTGTCATAGGTACAAATCTGCTGACAGATGTATTCCACCAGTGGCGTACATAGGGAAGTAAGGGCCTCATAGCAAGGATCAAACCAGGCCCCCCACACAGGAAGGACAGAAGGGTTTCTGCCAAAACCCTTTTCAATGACCCGTGGGCCATTTTTTCACTGCCTTATTTGCTAAAACTTGTTCCTTTAGATCAGGAGTCAGCAACCTCTGGCACTCCAGGTGTTTGTGAAACTACATCTCCCATCATGCACACTTGCCTGGCTGTGTTCTAAACTCCCACACAAGTGGAAGGAGCATGCTGGGAGTTGTAATTTCACAACAGCTGGAGTGCCAAAGGTTGCTGATCCCTGCTTTAGATGGTAGAGTCCAGACTAAGTTTTCACCCCCAGTAGAAGAGGAGATGATCCCAACTGGGCCCCCTCTTGCCCTGGGCCCCACGGCAGTCGCATGGTCTGCCGCTATGGTAGTTATGCCCCTGTATTCCACTATAATTTAGCTAAGATACCTTTATACTGGGTAGAAAAAAAAGGGGGTCAGTCAGCACATCCCAAAGCGCAGGGGCACGTTGCTATGGCTGAGAACAAGACTGTTAAACAAAACAAGGAATGCAACAGCTCACTGCAAACCAAATAAAGTACAAAATTGCATCATAATATCAAATGCTGAACTAATAAGTTAGAGATATTTGGCAAATCGTTTTGTACAAAATTATTTGAGCCCGTCTGCCGACCGTCAAGGCAATCTCTAGTTAGACGGGTTCCTAACACTAAATATATCTGTTATGTGCCATAGCAGCTATCATACAATTTAGAAAGTGCAGGTTCCACTTACATGCTGGATCCGCCTGAATTTCCGTCATTTTCGGTGCCAAAATGGCCTCCACTATATCCAGGGAAAGCAGTCACCAGCATGCACGCCGGGCCCACTCCACACCACCCCTGGCGCCACATGGTCACCAAGGACTGCAATGAGAGTCCACACACTATCTCTCTCCTGGTGCCATGTGGCTTCAGTGAGTGATGGGGAGTGGGCCAGGCTATATACTAACACTAATTAAAATCAACCTGTGGGACAAACGAGCTGGTCAGGAGTGCATGACTAAAGAGGCAGCCACACCTCCAGCACAAACTGCAGAGAAAAAAGGGGGTCAGTCAGCACATCCCAAAGCGCAGGGGCACGTTGCTATGGCTGAGAACAAGACTGTTAAACAAAACAAAGAATGCAACAGCTCACTGCAAACCAAATAAAGTACAAAATTGCATCATAATATCAAATGCTGAACTAATAAGTTAGAGATATTTGGCAAATCGTTTTGTACAAAATTATTTGAGCCCGTCTGCCGACCGTCAAGGCAATCTCTAGTTAGACGGGTTCCTAACACTAAATATATCTGTTATGTGCCATAGCAGCTATCATACAATTCAGAAAGTGCAGGTTCCACTTACATGCTGGATCCGCCTGAATTTCCGTCATTTTCAGTGCCAAAATGGCCTCCACTATATCCAGGGAAAGCAGTCACCAGCATGCACGCCGGGCCCACTCCACACCACCCCTGGCGCCACATGGTCACCAAGGACTGCAATGAGAGTCCACACACTATCTCTCTCCTGGTGCCATGTGGCTTCAGTGAGTGATGGGGAGTGGGCCAGGCTATATACTAACACTAATTAAAATCAACCTGTGGGACAAACGAGCTGGTCAGGAGTGCATGACTAAAGAGGCAGCCACACCTCCAGCACAAACTGCAGAGAAAAAAGGGGGTCAGTCAGCACATCCCAAAGCGCAGGGGCACGTTGCTATGGCTGAGAACAAGACTGTTAAACAAAACAAAGAATGCAACAGCTCACTGCAAACCAAATAAAGTACAAAATTGCATCATAATATCAAATGCTGAACTAATAAGTTAGAGATATTTGGCAAATCGTTTTGTACAAAATTATTTGAGCCCGTCTGCCGACCGTCAAGGCAATCTCTAGTTAGACGGGTTCCTAACACTAAATATATCTGTTATGTGCCATAGCAGCTATCATACAATTTAGAAAGTGCAGGTTCCACTTACATGCTGGATCCGCCTGAATTTCCGTCATTTTCGGTGCCAAAATGGCCTCCACTATATCCAGGGAAAGCAGTCACCAGCATGATTTTAATTAGTGTTAGTATATAGCCTGGCCCACTCCCCATCACTCACTGAAGCCACATGGCACCAGGAGAGAGATAGTGTGTGGACTCTCATTGCAGTCCTTGGTGACCATGTGGCGCCAGGGGTGGTGTGGAGTGGGCCCGGCGTGCATGCTGGTGACTGCTTTCCCTGGATATAGTGGAGGCCATTTTGGCACCGAAAATGACGGAAATTCAGGCGGATCCAGCATGTAAGTGGAACCTGCACTTTCTGAATTGTATGATAGCTGCTATGGCACATAACAGATATATTTAGTGTTAGGAACCCGTCTAACTAGAGATTGCCTTGACGGTCGGCAGACGGGCTCAAATAATTTTGTACAAAACGATTTGCCAAATATCTCTAACTTATTAGTTCAGCATTTGATATTATGATGCAATTTTGTACTTTATTTGGTTTGCAGTGAGCTGTTGCATTCCTTGTTTTGTTTAACAGTCTTGTTCTCAGCCATAGCAACGTGCCCCTGCGCTTTGGGATGTGCTGACTGACCCCCTTTTTTCTCTGCAGTTTGTGCTGGAGGTGTGGCTGCCTCTTTAGTCATGCACTCCTGACCAGCTCGTTTGTCCCACAGGTTGATTTTAATTAGTGTTAGTATATAGCCTGGCCCACTCCCCATCACTCACTGAAGCCACATGGCACCAGGAGAGAGATAGTGTGTGGACTCTCATTGCAGTCCTTGGTGACCATGTGGCGCCGGGGGTGGTGTGGAGTGGGCCCGGCGTGCATGCTGGTGACTGCTTTCCCTGGATATAGTGGAGGCCATTTTGGCACCAAAAATGACGGAAATTCAGGCGGATCCAGCATGTAAGTGGAACCTGCACTTTCTGAATTGTATGATAGCTGCTATGGCACATAACAGATATATTTAGTGTTAGGAACCCGTCTAACTAGAGATTGCCTTGACGGTCGGCAGACGGGCTCAAATAATTTTGTACAAAACGATTTGCCAAATATCTCTAACTTATTAGTTCAGCATTTGATATTATGATGCAATTTTGTACTTTATTTGGTTTGCAGTGAGCTGTTGCATTCCTTGTTTTGTTTAACTTTATACTGGGTGTACTACAAGAATAATTCCCAGACATGTGCAAAATGAATGGACCTTATTTCCCTTGAATTCTTCAGGGAATTTGTTAATGATTAAAGTGTTTATTATATAACATTTTAAATACTCCTTCTCATATGTTCTAATAGCTTCCTACCTGTGGACTACTACTGAGGTCTTTGCTTGGCAATAAATGTACCTGAAATGTACAAAATAAATCTTATATTCAAAGAGTAATGTATACCTATAACAGTGCCTAATAATACAGGTGTTACATTGCGAAAAACAAACATTTTACTGTTGTAAAGGTCATACTCCTACACAGACTAATATAACATTCATATATGGTGTGGGGTAAGGTGTGTCTGGAGAAGTGTGTGGGGTGTTACACACAAAGTTCTGTCTCATTGTATGGGGGCACCACATTAAACTCTACATTTGGCCCTATTTTATGAAAAAAACAGCCATTGTTTCTCAGGAGATTTGAATCCTAGAAGGAAAATATTGTTAAAAGCATGTTCTTAAACAAAGTTTCTTCTTTCTGATATTTAATGTAGAAGAAACAGGCCATCAGCTGAAGACATCAGGAAAATTTTTAAAGGGGCTGTCCAAGTGTTTAACACTGCTGAAATATTCTCAGGATAGGTCAGTATCTGAGCGGTGGGGGCCCAACACCTGGCACCTCCTGGTCTTCCTAGACCAGTGACGTCATGTTCATCGGTCAGATGGACTAGATGCAGCTCAGTCCCATTTAAGTGAATTGGACTGAGCTTCAATACCAAGCACAGCTGCTATCCAATGGACGACGCTGTGCTCGGCAAGCTTTAAGGAGTCATAGAGGATCCCAAAAAGAACAAGGAGGGCCTTGTGTTTATGAGGATCCACTAGAACTGTAATTTATTCATAGACTTAGTACAAATGCTTGATTCTAGAGAGAACACCAAAATAAACGGCATGTCCAAGGACAGATCCTTCAAACCAGTCACTTATTTTAAATCTTGTAGGATGAGATCTTTTGTTAGATGTAGTGTGCCAACTATATTAAGATATTCTGTGCACCCATGGGAGTTTTCAGCCTCCCTGTGTAGTAAGGACACTTTCTTCTGAACTAGAAACAAGCAAACCCAGCAGGAAGCCGCTCCACTGAAAGCAGGAAGGTGGTCAATAGATGTTTTAGGGGGAGGTGGTGAATCATGGGTTAATGAATGGGAGGTACTGCACATTTCTACAGGGACTAGACACGCAGAGCAATTCAAAAAGTAAATTTATTATATTTCTGAGGCTGTCTCTAAATCCTTAAACAATATATTCTTGAAGAATGGACTCTTTCCAATTGTTGTGATTATGATTTTTCTTTCTGTTAACTAAGCCAGTTAGTTTTATTCCAGGTTTGAATAGTTCTTTACCTCACTATATTTTTAACCTCCAAAAAGAACACTGCACAACAGTTCAACATAAAAATTTTAGGGGGTAATTTATTAAGTCTGGCGTTTTAAATGCTGGTCTTAATAACCACTGCGCTGGCGGTGGATCTGCCGGAGTTATGATGAGGTGTCGGCCTTTACATAACTTCGGCTAAATATAAGCCAGCTTCCTTGCTGGTTTCAAATTTAGATCATTTTCTACGCCTAAAACAAGCGTAGAAAATTATAAATGAGACGGGCCTGCCGCCCCATCCCCTTCCCTGCCCGCATCACACCCTTTTGGAACCCTTGTTTAGCCTGGCGTGAGCAGGCAAAAGTCGCAGATTGCGGCACCAATAACCTTTGTACTCCAATCTGCGACAGATATACACCAGAAAACTGGCGTATATCTGATAATAAATTACCCCCTTATTCTTGTTTATTATATCATATCTAAAAATCACAAAGATTAAAAAACAGATCCATACCCACACAAAAAAATTTGCACATTAACATGATCAATAATGTTTTAAACCACAATGGAAACCAATCATACCAGCCCTAAAAGGTGGTCAACTCCAAGGATACACAGTGCAAGGAATATGAAGTAACATGATACCAACCACATGGGTTCCTGAAACCCTGGCACACAAGAACAAGTGTGAGAGTGAGCAAATAACATGCAAAGTGTCAGTGCCCAAAGTGAAAAGTATAGTATATATATATATATATATATATATATATATAGTACAGACCAAAAGTTTGGACACACCTTCTCATTCAAAGAGTTTTCTTTATTTTCATGACTATGAAAATTGTAGATTCACACTGAAGGCATCAAAACTATGAATTAACACATGTGGAATTATATACATAACAAAAAAGTGTGAAACAACAGAAGATATGTCATAGTCTATGTTCTTCGAAGTAGCCACCTTTTGCTTTGATTACTGCTTTTCACACTCTTGGCATTCTCTTGATGAGCTTCAAGAGGTAGTCACCTGAAATGGTCTTCCAACAGTCTTGAAGGAGTTCCCAGAGATGCTTAGAACTTGTTGGCCCTTTTGCCTTCACTCTGCGGTCCAGCTCACCCCAAACCATCTCGATTGGGTTCAGGTCCGGTGACTGTGGAGGCCAGGCCATCTGGCGCAGCACCCCATCACTCTCCTTCATGGTCAAATAGCCCTTACACAGCCTGGAGGTGTGTTTGGAGTCATTGCCCTGTTGAAAAATAAATGATGGTCCAACTAAACGCAAACCGGATGGAATAGCATGCCGCTGCAAGATGCTGTGGTAGCCATGCTGGTTCAGTATGCCTTCAATTTTGAATAAATCCCCAACAGTGTCACCAGCAAAGCACCCCCACACCATATATACTGTATATATATATATTATACAGCACATTGATGTCTTATTCCTACAATAGACCATCAATGAGGGTCAGAAGGGTTCTGATCCCCACCGTTCAACAGAATGAAGTGTCTATAGCAGGGCTGGCTAACCTGCGGCTCTCCAGCTGTTGTAAAACTACAATTCACACCATGCCCTGCTGTAGGCTGATAGTTGTAGGTTGTCTGGGCATGCTGGGAGTTGTAGTTTTGCAACAGCTGGAGAGCCGCAGGTTGGCCAGCCCTGGTCTATAGCACTCCTGTAAGCGCCACACTTTCTTCAATGTCTGTACAATGTTTGCATTTCTGTTGGCTGAATAGACACTAGGCTAACGGCTATCTCAGCTGCATGGCCACTTTAAAGGGAATTTGTCATCAGAAAATAACCTATTGTTTAAATCAAATTTATATGTCAAATATATATGTTTTAAGAAATTTGGTTGTCATTTTTACATTTCCAGGTCACTCTTTAAAAAAAATCCGAAAATCTTAGTATACGGTAGTTTTCACACTAGCCTTATAATAGGTGTAACTTCTCGGTCTGTACAAATCACTATTGCTGTTACCTACAGGAAGAATTACAATTTCAGATATTACCTATATACAGACACACGATCCCCCATTTACAAAAGGTGATTGTCAAACCTTATTTAAGCCCTTCTGACCTCTGCACAGGTCACAGAGCATGCCTAGAAAACTCTGTTATAGAAGTCAATAAGGTGCCCCCTGTCCATTGTGTCTATGGCCCATGGTGGCTTCTGTAAAGCGTATCTCTAAATGCACAAATCTACAATTAGAAAATAAAAACAGACTAGAAAAAAGGATATGTGTCCCAATATGGTTTGATTGGCAGAAAAAAAAAATGTAATTCCCCCAAAAATGTATAAAATTCCCAGGAGAGTATCAACTGATCTCCAACAAATCAATACCGAACGAATAATGTGGTACTTTATTGTAAGATTGTTATGTTTATCTAGCAGGAATCCCTAGGTATTAGGGCACCTAAGAACATCAAGCACCCCTAAATGCAGATTCTGACACCCAATTGGGGTCACTGATTTGGCTTATGAAATGATGTAAATTTACTGAAATAAAGTTGCCTAAATGGGAGGAAATGCTCAAAAACTCCAAACACTGTGGCGTGTTTATAACCGGGGGAGCAATTCCTCCGCATGTGATCCGTTGTTAACGGCAATCCCCAGCAAGAATGCATACAATGGAGGATGTCGGCAGCGGGCCACATGCCCCACTGAGGGATCCTACACAAGATGGGATAATGTGTGGATGCGAATATAAAAATACATAAAACACTGGCTAATCTGTTATAAACACGCCACAGTGTTTGGAGTTTTTGAGCATTTCCTGTTAAGAACTGAGACTTTAGCCAATGTATTCCTGTCAGGAACACATCAGAGCCCTTTTGCACCACCGTCAAGGTATCTCAGTGTGGCATGGGTTCCTACCACTAGACTACCTACGGTGTGTGAACACGGTCTGAGAGGTGCTAAGATACAACTTACAGCCAAGCTCCCACACACCTCCATAGTGAAATCACTCAGGTAGTGGGAGAGATGATAAGGCTCTAAGTCCCACCTATAACAGTCCATGTGACACAGGCTACCAGGTGCAACAGAATGCTACCAGCAGTACGCAATGGCACATTCTAAACATATCCAGAAAGATAACTGAAATAAAGTGGCCTACCGTAGGTAGTCTAGTGGTAGAAACCCATGCCACACTGATACCTTGACGGTGGTGCAAAAGGGCTCTGATGTGTTCCTGACATGAATACATTGGCTAAAGTCTAAATTCTTAACATCAGCTTAAAGGATTAGCCAATGTTGTCAGTTGCATATCATTGTGGTGCACCTTTCACAGTGATTTATGAAATGATGTATCATAAAGATGTATAACTGTCTAAATGACAACGTACCTGCATGATGCTATATGTATAAGGCTCTCAACTTTGAACATGGAGAAGTTCAACACGCATTCCTTCTGTTGTCATAGGCCGCATTTTGAACACAGCAAACTATTATTTCAAACCTATGTAGAACAAAAGTAAATCCCCTCTTCAAGATTTTCCAGAGTAGATGCAAAGAATAAACATTTGCATTAGTTATTTGTATTAAAATATGCAGACATCTGCACAGAGTCGAGCCAACTTATAAATTTTTATAACTTCTTCGAATTGCTAACATTTTTTTAACACACTGAACTAGTTCAGCTTTGTGAGTCGCTCAATGGCAATCTTTTTGGTCTGCAAGGAAAATAAAGGAAAGCAAAGAGCATTATAATGAAGAATGCCGAATAAATAAAAACAAAACAGTAGAGGCCGTACATCTCTTCAAACAATGGACACGTTCATGGTTCGCAACCAGCCATTATAACAACACAATGTACTTCATGTTGACTCGGATGGTGAAAAGAAATTCTCCAGTTTTTAAAGATTTTCCTGGCCGGGAGTCAAGAAGACATTCTGACTTCTGTGCAATGTAAGTCATGCACATTTTAATCTCCGATGAATAATATGTTCTTTATTCTGTGAGCTGTTAACAGCTGCAGACACTATTACAAATGGCTTAGAAAACATATCTTTTTGGTCAGTGCTTCAGACAATTTGCAATACCAAAGCTATTACTGAAGCTAAAAACTCAGCAAAGTTAACACAGAGCTTGATTTATATTTATCTGAAAACTGACAACAGTTGATTTTTTCCTTTTTTTTTTTTAGCCTTTAAATAACTTGTTTCATGTTTTCAGCATGAAAGAACTGAAGTGAGTTCAATAAAAAAAAAACAAAAAAAAAACAAGGATTCGAGAATTGTGCTACAAAGACCACCCACGTTCTCATTCTTGACAAGGATGATTCTGTTGTTATGACTGTAAATTTCCTACACAACATCATTTGGATGTGATAATTTGCAGTAAAGACTGTTATTATGAAAATATAGATTGGTTTCATTAAGGTCACTCCATCGAGTCTATGAAGGTGTGGTTGAAAAAAGGCAGCCACAGATTATAGAAATTTCTAAGAATTTGCTCATTTTTTGGACTAAGAAGAAGGTATGGAACATGTGATTTTGGTAATTGAAAGATTAAGGTTCGATGTAACTCTCTCGTTTTTATATATTCTCTTTTATATGATATATTTTCTATGTTGGGGACATACAGTCATGTGAAAAAATTAGGACACCCTTTGAAAGCATGTGGTTTTTTGTAACATTTTTAATAAAAGGTTATTTCATCTCCGTTTCAACAATACAGAGAGATTAAAGTAATCCAACTAAACAAAGAAAACTGAAGAAAAGTCTTTTCAAGATCTTCTGTAAATGTCATTCTACAAAAATGCCTATTCTAACTGAGGAAAAAGATAGGACACCCTTGCCCCTAATAGCGAGTGTTACCTCCTTTGGCTGAAATAACTGCAGTGAGACGGTTCTTGTAGCCATCTACCAGTCTTCGACATCGGTCTGAGGAAATTTTACCCCACTCCTCAATGCAGAACTTTTTCAGCTGTGAGATGTTTGAGGGGTTTCTTGCACGTACAGCCCTTTTCAAGTCACCCCACAGCATCTCAATGGGATTCAAATCTGGACTTTGACTTGGCCATTCCAGGACTCTCCATTTCTTCTTTTTCAGCCAATCTTTGGTTGATTTACTAGTATGTTTTGGGTCATTGTCATGTTGCATGGTCCAGTTCCGCTTCAGCTTTAATTTTCTAACTGATGGTCTCACATGTTCTTCAAGCACCTTCTGATACACAGTAGAATTCATCGTGGATTCTATGATGGTGAGCTGACCAGGTCCTGCTGCAGCAAAGCAGCCCCAAACCATGACACTTCCACCTCCATGCTTCACAGTTGGTATGAGGTTCTTTTCTTGGAATGCTGTGTTTGGTTTACGCCAAACATGTCCTCTGCTGTTGTGTCCAAATAATTCAATTTTGGACTCATCTGTCCAAAGAACATTATTCCAGAAGTCCTGGTCTTTGTCAACTTTATCTCTGGCAAATGTCAGTCTGGCCTCGATGTTTCTCTTGGAAAGCAAAGGTTTCCTCCTTGCACACCTCCCATGCAAGTTAAACTTGTACAGTCTCTTTCTGATTGTAGAGGCATGCACTTCTACATCAACAGTAGCCAGAGCCTGCTGTAGTTCTCGAGATGACACTTTAGGGTTTTTGGAGACCTCTTTTAGCATCTTGCGGTCTGCTCTTGGGGTGAACTTGCTGGGGCGACCAGTCCTGGGCATGTTGGCAGTTGTTTTGAAAGCCCTCCACTTGTAGACTATCTTCCGGACAGTGGAATGGCTGATTTCAAAATCTTTTGAGATCTTTTTAAATCCCTTCCCAGACTCATAGGCTGCTACAATCTTTTTTCTGAAGTCCTCTGACAGCTCTTTTGCTCTCACCATGGTGCTCACTCTCACTTCAACAGTCAGGAGCACACCAAACTAAATGTCTGAGGTTTAAATAGGGCAAGCCTCATTCAACATGCAGAGTAACGATCTACTAATTATGTGCACCTGGTGTGATATACCTGTGTGAGATCTGAGCCAATTTAAGAGGGAATACATGTGAGGGTGTCCTATCTTTTTCCTCAGTTAGAATAGGCATTTTTGTAGAATGACATTTACAGAAGATCTTGAAAAGACTTTTCTTCAGTTTTCTTTGTTTAGTTGGATTACTTTAATCTCTGTATTGTTGAAACGGAGATGAAATAACCTTTTATTAAAAATGTTACAAAAAACCACATGCTTTCAAAGGGTGTCCTAATTTTTTCACATGACTGTAAGCCTAATGGCTATAATGTATGCATACATTGATCTGCCATAGCATTAAAACCAGTGAATAACATTAATTTCCTTGTGATGATGGAACCTGTCAACATGGAATATATTAGCCAGTAGAGATGACCTTGTGGTTCGCCAGGCGGTCGTTTTGCGGCGAACTTTGCTCGCTTGCGATTCGCTGAACAGGGGAACATATGGCGATGTTTGCATGTGCCATATTCTTTTGCATTGCACCGAACTTTGACCCATGACACATCCATCAGGTGGGACAGGACAGCCAATTGAGACGTTTCAGCACATGGACACACCCCAACCCTATAACAGAACCCAATCTGGCAGCTATTTTACATTCTGGGTTTTGCCAGTATAGGGAGAGGTTGCTTTATGGAGCAGGGACAGACTTTTAGGGACACCAAACGCTAGCTAATAGGGGCACAAAAGTCCTTTTAAGGACTGGTATAGGTGTGCTATCGATAGGTGTTATATACTGAGGGGTGTGATATACTTATAATATACTTTCTAACATAGTAATTATAGTGTTATTATAGTGCATTTGTATTGTGCAGCATTTGTGTGCGGTTCTGCTGAGATACCGCAGCTATATAGAGGGACAAACGCTATTGGAATAACTAATTGCAACTGGTGTGATATACCTGTAGCCCCCCAAAAAACTGATTATGGGGTGCGATATACTTGCTTCCACCAAATATTGATTCAGGTGTTCTATATATCTGTTTCCACAAAATACTGATTGAGGGGTGCGATATACCTGCTTCTACAAAATACTGATTAAGGGGTTCTATATACCTGCTTCCACAAAATACTGATTGAGTGGTGCGATATACCTGCTTCCACAAAATATTGATTGAGGCCAGCGATAACCCGGCTTCCACAAAATACTGATTGAGGAGTGCGATATACCTGCTTCCACCAAATATTGATTCAGGTGTTCTATATACCTGTTTCCACAATATACTGATTGAGGGTTGAGATATACCTGTGCAGCCAGCCAGTCGCAGGGGCAACACGTGAGTTGCACGGTGGACCGATGAGGGGCCAAATAGTATAACACACAGTTCATCAGTTTACTCACGGTTAGCAGAAAGCCTCCCGGGCCACGCTCTGTGGTAGGAAGCATCAGCCAAGATGGTGCTTGAGGTGCCCTTGATGTTAGGGGTGCTTAGGGTGCTTGTTGTGGCTGAGTCCCTTGATGTTTTTTGTTGTGACGCCAGTACAGTTAATGGTGGTACAACCAGTAGTGGTAATAATGAGGTAGACAGTGGTAAGATGCAACTCACAACTTTTACTTTGGATGTCTTTTGGTTGCAGCAGTACAAATATGCAGTCTCTTGATGGTACAGAGTTAATTCTGCAAATCCACTGTTTCTAGGCTTTTTAGGTTTCGTGGTTTTGGAGCAGTGGGTTAGGTGTACCTGGTTCCTTTAGATGTGTGGGATCCTATTCCTTGTCTTTCCCTACAAGCTGAATATTTTAGACAGGAAAACTCAGCTGTCTCTGAGAAGTTTGATGTGGCTGCCTGAAGCTATAAAACCTCCACCATGCAAAGGTGTCTGTGGCCCTCAATAATTGCTCTTATCACCGATGAATTCTTTAGGAAAGCTTGTTTCTTTTCCAGGAAGGCAAACTCTTCTCCTACTGGTCAGGGATGCAAGTCTATAGTCCGGCAACAGAAGGAAAACGCTCTTCTGCGCCTCACATCTGAGTAACACCTACTAGCGAAGTTGGCTCCACTCACTAATATGTGTCATTAAGTCTTCACTCTACATTTTCTTCCACTAATTTGATCTGACTACCTCAGATCTGTTCTGATATATATAGGACCTGAACTTTATCCCCATCTAGTGGTGGGATGTATAAATTGCACCTAATAGGCCTGGTAACAGCAATTTTGCAGATACATACATACAAAATCATACATTACAACCTAGTGCTTTTGATAAGGTAAAAAGTGCTTTTAAGCAGTGCCCACACACACGTAGTGGGATGCTGCACCTGCTTCTACAAAATACTGATTAAGAGGTGCGATATACCTGCTTCCACAAAATACTGATTGAGGCCTGCAATACACTCGCTTCCACAAAATACTTATTGAGGGGTGCAATATATTTGCTTCCACTAAATATTGATTGAGGCCTGCGATACACCGCCTTCCCCAAGATACTGATTGAGGGGTGTGATATACCTGTTTCCAAAAAATACTGATTGAGGGGTGCGATATACCTGCTTCCACAAAATACTGATTGAGGGGTGCGATATACCTGCTTCCACCAAATATTGATTGAGGCCTGCGATAAACCGGCTTCCACAAAATACTGATTAAAGGGGTGCGATATCCCTGCTTCTACAAAATACTGATTAAGCAGTTTTATATTCCTGCTTCCACAAAATACTGATTGAGGGGTGTGATATACCTGCTTTAACAAAATATTGATTCAGGGGTTCTATATACCTGTTTCTACAACATACTGATTGAGGGGTGCGATATACCTGCTTCTACAAAATACTAATTAAGGGATGCGATATACCTGCTTCCACAAAATACTGATTGAGGGGTGTGATATACCTGCTTCCGCAAAATATTGATTCAGGGGTTCTTTATACCTGTTTCTACAAAATACTGATTGAGGGGTGCGATATACCTGCTTCTACAAAATACTGATTAAGGGGTTCTATATAACTGCTTCCACCAAATATTGATTGAGGACTGCGATACACCGCCTTCCACAAAATACTGATTGAGGGGTGTGATATACTTGCTTACACAGAATACTGATTGAGGGTTTGATATACTTGCTTCCACAAAATACTGATTGAGGGGTGCAATATACCTGTTTCCACAAAATACTGATTGAGGGGTTTGAAATACCTGCTTCCACAAAATACTGATTGAGGGGTAAAATATACCTGCTTCTACAAAATACCGCTTCCACAAAATATAGATTGAGGTGTGCAATATACCGTATTTTTCGCACTATAAGACGCACCGGCCCATAAGACGCACCTAGGTTTTTGACGAGGAAAATAAGAAAATAAAATTGAACCAAAAGGTGTGCTTTTGGTGGGTTTTGAAATAATGGTGGTCTGTGGATGACACTATTATGGGGGATCTGTGGATGACACTGTTATGGAGGGATCTGTGGATGATGCACTGTTATGGGAGATTTGTGAATGGCACTGTTATGGGGGATCTGTGGATGGCACTGTTATGGGGGGATCTGTGGATGCCACTGTTATGGGGGGATTTGTGGATGACACTTTTTTGGGGGGATCTGTGGATGATATCTGATTAGGACTATTGGTGAAAACAGTCCCACTGATATTTCAAGATTAACAAAGCTCTGGGTGGCCCACAATATAAGACTTGTGGGGAAATATCCTTATTTTTAAAAATTAGCTTTTATACGATATGCATTAAAATATACACCTAAGGATGTATCACAAACAAAACATGTAATTAAGGGGTACTATGGTGTTGACCCCACTGCTGGCAGAAAAGAAAAGGTACTCATTAGCACTATAGCACCTGTGAGTGCACTAAAGTGTTACCCAGCTAACACACACAAACGACAATATATTGAGGTTCAATGGTAGGTACCCCACTTCTGGTTGAACAAGAATAAATGTTACTGCTGCGCCACAAAGGACGCAAGCAGTCTTACCTTACCCACCAGGTAACAGGGATCAGCGCAACAATGGACCAAGCCTGATGAAGGGGAGTATAGACAGGGGATGTAGTCATGAAAATAACAATAATAACAGTTCTGTGCCCTGTAACACCCTATATTCTTGGTAGGAGTTGGGGGCCTATTTTCATGCTACCTGTCTATACAGAGCACTCGCCCTGAGAAGGGCGACCCCGTCCGGATGCCTGTCCCTAGTTCGGACCTGAACCCTATAATACAAAACAAAACAAAAATAGAAATATAGATACTGTAGTGACTACAAGCCTCCCGACGTGGCACGTTTCTGTCGTGTCGACTCCTCAGGGGGATTTAGAACGTGTAGAGACAATAAACAAAAAACCAGGCTATGACCACAGGTAACAGGTTAGTATACACTGCGGTTATGCGGTTATATAGAATGCTAGACTAACACAATATAGATGGAGGTCAAAGTCTAGGGGCAGGCATCCGTGGTGCTGGATCGCCATGCTGCAGAGGAAAAAATGCTTCTCCGCTTTCTAGTGTGAGAGGATATGGTGGTCCTCAGTACGGTGGTGTCCCTATCATTAAGGGGGTTCCTCAACCTATACCAGCCACCCTGACACATACCTTGGTGGGATTTAAATACATCCCCAGCGCGCCTCTTCTTGTGAGACCGCCCTGTCAGCACCTGCATCGGCGTGTGACGTCACGCGCATGCGCCACGACGCACAACACGCCGATGCCTGTGCCACATGATTACGGCGGCCAATCAGATCCGGAGGCGGAACGGGATGGCGGTTACCTAGGAGAGTATGTCAACAGGAAGTAACCTCACAGTACGTCCCCTGATGGAGGCGTCCGTGACAACGCTGCGATATAAAGTCGCAGCAAAGTAAGGCCGATATTTCTTGCACAATACCGGCGACATGAATACAAAACAGAGAACTGGACGCGAAACGAAGAATTATATAAGTATTTTGGAGTGGAAAAACGTCTCACATATTAGCGCATTATCCAAGGGGAGAATACCATCAATGATGTAGGCACAGACTCCAGTGAAGGAGAATATATTGCCATCACCCCTATAAGAATAATCACTATCATGGGAGAGAACATTCCACACATTTATATAAAGCACCCAAAATCCAGCCTTTCATTTAGGCCTAAGGGTGCAGATGTTTTGAGTTGGAAAATCCATCGAGATTCCTGTTGCAGCAGGCACCTGTCCCAATTGCCCCCTCTCACAGGCGGTTTGACCAGGTCAAAACCCAAAAATTTCAAGGAGGCTTTACCATTGTGTACAGTATGTACATGTTTCGAGATTGGGGTATCTCGTTTGTGAGAGATATCCCCCAAATGCTCCCCTATCCGCCTCCTAAATTCACGTATTGTTTTACCAACATATTCAATCCCACATTCACACCGGATCCGATAGATGACCCCTCTGGATTTGCAATTGATGAAATGTGGGATTGAATATGTTTTGTTGGTGACATTGCTCACAAACGTCTTGGTGACGTCTATGCGTTTGCATGCAATACAGTTTCCACATCTATAGCACCCCACACTCCTAGATCGCAACCAAGTGGTATTGGTGCGACCTGGTGCGTAGTGACTATGTACTAACTTATCGCGTATGTTCGATCCTCTACGGTAAGTAATTTGTGGTTGGTCACCCAGGACGTCTTGTAGGTCAGGATCCATTTTGAGAATTTGCCAGTGGCGTCCTAAAATCTGTCTCACTTGTTTGGACCCCCTATCAAAATTGGCAATCATTCTCATAACCCTAGTTGGTGGAACAGAGGTTTGATTCGGAGTGAGCAGTGGGCCTCTTGGTCGGGACAGAGCTGTTTGATATGCCGATCTCAAAACATGGTCAGGGTATCCCCTGGACAAAAATCTACTCCTCATATCCGCTGCTTGGATGACAAAATCACGTTTATCAGAGCAATTTCGTCTAAGACGCAGGTATTGGCCTCTAGGAATTCCTGTCCTGAGTGGGAGAGGGTGGTTGCTCTCCCATCTCAGAAGGGAATTCGTAGAGGTGGCCTTCCTGTGAATAGAGGTGTCTAGCTCCCCCCTCCCATTCTTAGAGATTTTTATATCAAGGAATGGTAGAGTGGTGGGGTGGGACTCGCTAGTGAAGCACATACCAATATTGTTACAATTGAGATGCTGGACAAAGGCTTCAAAAGTCCCCCGATCACCGTTCCAAAGAATGAAAATGTCGTCAATGTATCGCGCCCACAGACCAATCTCATAGGTGTCCAGAGCTTCATCCTCCTTAAATACGATGGTCTCCTCCCACCAGCCCAGGAATAGGTTAGCATACGATGGGGCACACGGGCTCCCCATCGCTGTACCCCTGAGCTGGTGGTAGGTCCTCCCATCGAAGGTGAAAAAATTACGTGTGAGCGTGAACTCAAGTAAACGCAGGACAAATTGGCTGTGGGCGCGATACTGACAGCCCCGTGATCGGAGAAAATGTTCAACCGCGTTGAGACCCAAATTGTGTGGTATAGATGAATAGAGGGCCTCAACATCAATACTGGACAAGAGACATGTCTCCTCCAATGTCAGCCCCTCAATGCGCTTGAGGAGATCAGTGGTATCTCTGACATGGGAGGGGAGAGCCGTGACAAACGGTGCCAGTACCCGGTCAATATAAATTCCCAGATTCTGGTTAAGGTTGTCCACCCCCGATACAATGGGTCTTCCCTTTAGGGGACTAACCCCCTTATGCACCTTGGGGAGACTATAGAACGTAGATTTTCGAGGATGCAGAGGGAAAAGGAAGGCAAATTCCTCAGCGGAAATGATATTATTGGTTTTCGCTTCTTCCAAAATATTTTTAAGTTCACGCCTATAACCCTCAGTGGGGTCACTATATAGTACTTCATACGTTCCTGAGTCAGATAGTATATTCCTACACATATTCACATACTGTTCCGAGTCCATGACCACGACATTCCCCCCCTTGTCAGCGGGTTTGATGACGATTTGGTGGTCGTCGGCTAATGATGAAATGGCGGTGGTCACAGACTCGGCGCAGTTGGAATAATGTGTGGACACCTGGAGATCCTCCAGGTCCTTAGTGACCATATTAAGGAATACATCTAAGCATGACAGTTCATTCGCAGTGGGTGGCATCTTTGTACTCTTTACTTTTAAGTTAGTAAAGGGACCGTTGCCCTGGGTGTTATCCCTATTGGAATCCAGGGACTGCAGAAGTTCTACATCCCTAAGTAGTTCAATCGGGATCCCTAACTCAAGGCATTGACGACGGTCCATCAGTCTAAAGTGTTTGTGCCACCTTAATTTGCGAATGAATAGATTGACGTCTTTAACGGACGAAAATCTATCAAATTTTGGGGTCGGCACAAAGCTAAGGCCTAGTTCAAGGGCTTTAATCTCATCAGTATTGAGAACACGTGAGGAAAGGTTTAGGATTTGTGGTCCCAAGACTAATTCGGAGGTTTCTGTATGCGATTGCGTAGTGGATATTCCACGTTCTGGTTGAACTGGCCTAAAAAACGGTTATCCTGGCCTCTATAAGCGCCCCGACCTCTACCCCTCCTATACCTACCCCTGTTGGGGTGTTGACTCGTTTTAGGGGCAGTTTCTCTCTCAGAATCGGATAAATCAGTTTCAGTGGAGGATCTCTCAGAGTTACTTGGTACGGTGTCTCTTCTGGTGTTACCAAGAGAGGAATATATACGGTTTTCTTTAAAGTCTGAGAGATCTCTAATAAACTGTCGATGTTTCCTTTCTTTGAGATGGTATTGGTATTTTTCTAAAGTGAGATGGAGCTGCTTTTCTTTGTTCTGGAATCTGTGGATGACACTGTTATGGGGGATCTGTGGATGACACTGTTATAGGGGGTATCTGTGGTTGACACTGCTATGTGGTTGACACTGCTTGTGTAAATACAAGGGGTGGAGGCCGGCAACTTGTGTTGGAATCGCGGCAGGGCCCTGTCCAGTCACTGTTCTCTATTACACAGGGCCCCGCTCACAACAGTATTTATTAAGTGAAGTCATGGGTAAAGCTTTGTTAAGGTATAAAAATCCTCTGGTGCAGTAGCGCACGTAGTACTCACTTTGAGCAGGCAGGGCGGCCGGCAGCGTAACGTTACTCACTCCATCACGCACCTGCTCTGCCTGCTTCATTCATAAAGTGGGAGGAGCATGGGGGTGAGGAAGTGAGTGACCGGCTAGCCTGCCGCTACGGGAGTTTCGTAGTGAGTACTACATTCAATACTGCTGCAGTGGATTGCTATACCTTAACAAAGATTTACCCATGACTTCCCTTAATAAATACTGCTGTGAGCGGGGCCCACTGTAATAGACAACAGTGACTGCATCGGGCCATGCCGCGATTCCAACACAAGTTGGCGGCCTCCAGCCCCTCCTCCCTCCCTGCTGATACATCGCAGGCCGCGCTGTGCAGCATTGCGGCCGGCGGTGTTTTGGTGCAAAGTTAAAATAACAGCATTCGCCCCATAAGACACACTGCCATTTCCCCCTCCCCATTTTGCGTCTTATAGGGCGAAAAATACGGTACCTGCTTCCACAAATACTGCTCTTCGCTAGGGACTTTGGCACAGGGTCATTTTGAAAATGACAGGCAGAGAAAGAGGCATGCCGTTCCGCAGGGGAGGTAGGGGTCGGGCAGGTGCACCAGGCTGGAGCCTAAGTGGGAAGTTGAAGAAGGTGCGTGCGATTACGTCAAAGGACGCAACAGACTTGGTTGAGTGGCTCACTCATCCTTCCACTTCTGCACCCTCCTCATCCTCTTTATCTGCACCCTCCTCACTCTCTGCTGTGTGCACCCCCAAAGACACCACCATCACCATAGCCCCTCCACTCGAGTCAGAGCAATTATTTTCCCATCCATTCCCAGACATTACTGATGCGCAGCAATTCTTGGCATCGAATGAGGAAAAGGAGGTAGCAATGGTCGCCACCCAGCGGTCTAACGACAGTATCTAGATCAGCCCAAGGTGGGTGGTCCCCGCTGTTGCTTCCTACTCCGAGATCTCTAATGTCAGTGGTGGTGAAGGTGACAATGATGACGTGTCGATGGACGTCATGTTGGTGCCCACAAGAGAGGAAGAGGAGGAGAGTTCAGAGGAAGAGACGGAGCAGCAGATAGGGAGGAGAAGGAGGAGAAGCAGGCAGAACTCGCAGTGCACAGGAGGCAAAAAGCAGACTGCAAATGTATCTGGAGCGAGCCATCCACCATGCACGGTCACATCTTGCGCTCCCAGTGTGGGCTTTTTTTAACGTGTCAGCAGCTGACAATAGTGTTGCCATCTGCAGCCTGTGCTGTCAATGCATAAGTCACGGTAAGCACAACACTCACCAAGGGACGACCGCCATAAGAAGGCACCTGGCCTCCCATCACGAGCCCAGTGAGAGCAACTCCATCAGAACCCAGACAAAGAGTACCTTAGAGAACCTTAGCAAAGAGTACACTGAAGGTGCAGGTGTCAGCATTGTCGGTCTTAGGGAGAAGGAGTTTAGCCATGGACCCATGGGTCGTTAGGTTTTTTAAGGCAGTTGACAGAGTTACGCTGGTGAAGGGCACCAGATTTCCTCCCTGGGATCTTATCTTAGTATTGAATGCCTTAACCAAACATCCTTTTGAGCCGCTAGATTCTTGCTCAGTTAAATTGCTTACCCTTAAGCTAGTTTTGTTGGTAGCCTTAATGTCAGCCAGGAGGGTTGGGGAGATTCAAGCCCTCTCCATTAACCCCCCTTTTATGTCTGTCAGAGAGGATAGGGTAGTGCTGAGACCAGATCCCGGTTTTATGCCAAAAGTCCCTTCTAGGTCAAATAGGGCTCAGGAGGTAGTTCTTCCAGCTTTCTTTTCAGAACCAAAAGATGACAGAGAGAAGGAGCTGCATTCCCTTGATGTCAAGAGCATAGGCGTGTGCACGGGGTGTGCCGGGTGTGCCTGGGCACACCCTAATCATCACCTCCGTGCTGCACTGCCATCTGCCAACTCCTGATCCGATCCTTCACATAGGCTTCAGGCTAGGGGTCTGAAGGCTATGAGACAGTAGAGCACTGGAATGGATTTGCTCTAAGGAGGTATGATGTCGGGAAAGAGGCGGAGTCTTGTCATACAGGGGGCGGGGCATCAAGATATGCAGGAAATTCAACAGAGCAGGATATTGGAGAGAGGAGCAGAAGCTACGGGTCAGTATTTGGAGGAGAAGATTGACTGTTATGTGTACTTGGGGGGGGGGGGGTTGCAGGGGCTGAAGGGAGGAGGAATAATCCTTGTACACTGGAGACTGTTAGAGGGTTCTGAAGAGAGGGGGGTGAAGTGATATTATTTACATGGGGACTGTATGCTGGAGGGGCTGAAGGCAGGAGGGGTGATATTATTTTACATGGGGACTGTATGCTAGAAGGGCTGAAGGCCGGGGGAGTTTTGTATTTTACATGGGACTGTATGTTGGAGGGGATGAAGGCAGGGCGTGATGTATTTTACATGGGACTGTATGCTGAAGGGGCTCAAGGAAGGCAGCGAAGAGAGGAAGGGGATATTATTTACATGGACTGTATGTTGGAGGGGCTGAAGGCGGGCGTGATATATTTTACATGGGACTGTATGCTGAAGGGGCTCAAGGCAGGCAGCGAAGAGAGGAAGGGTGATATTATTTACATGGGACTGTATGTTGGAGGGGCTGAAGGCAAGGAGTGATGTATTTTACATGGGACTGTATGCTGGAGGGGCTGAAGAGCGCCATAATTATTACTATTAGGGTCCATTCACACGTCCACAGTGTTATGCGGATCCGCAATACACCCGGCCGGCACCCCCATAGAACAGCCTATTCTTGTCCACAGCTGCGGACAAGAATAGGACATGTTCTATTTTTTTCCAGAGCCACGGACCGGAAGTTCGTCAGGCCACTCCGGAAATGCGGATGCGAAGAGCACACTGTGTGCTTTCCGCATCCATTCCGTCCCCATAGAGAATGCATGGGCCCGCACCCGTTCCGCACAATTGCGGAATGGATGCGGACAATTTTCGGACGTGTGAATGGAGCCTAATACAGAGGGGGCCATTATAATATTAAGAATAATTATAACACAGAGGGGCCAGTATATATTATAATTATACAGAGGGCATTATATTTATGGGCACTACGGGTGGAGGGGAGGTCTGTTATCTGAGGATGATAGTAAATTGAGAAATCTAAACATTTTTCTGTGAAACTCTGCGGCTGAAAGAAGGTATCATGGCGGTCTTATCTCTGAATGAAGATGTAGAGGAAGGTCTACATCACAGGAGATGTCACTGGATGTAACAGGTATGTGCTGCTGTACTCTACTGTATAGTGTGTACCATTATATGTAATGTCCATCCACATATCTGTTGGGGGGGGGGCTATAGGATTTGGCCCACACTGCTTAAGCCTGGCCCCAGACTTCAGGTCACACTGTGCGTGTTCTGAATTCTGGGGCCTCACACCCATCTACTACATTATCTGTACTCAGAGAGTTACCACTGTGTTATCTGTGGTATTACATAGGACTGCAGGTGACATCTGCTACATTATCTGTACTCAGTTATCACTGTGTTATCTGTGGTGTTACATAGGACTGTAGGTGACATGTACTGCATTATTTGTAAAAAGGGGTGTGTTCACAGGTTGGGGGGAGCAATACTTGGCTTGCCCCGGGTACTGACAACCCACGCTACGCCACTGGAACTCTGCCCTGTATGTTCCCTGCTGCTTGCTACCCCTCCTCAATTACACCCCTGTATAATGTACCCTGATACCCCTCAGTTATATGATACCGTATAACTGAGGGGTATCAGGATAAATTACAGGGGGTAATATAACTGAAGGATCAGGGTAAATTATACAGGGGGTAAAACTAAGGGGTATTAGGGTACATTATTATACAGGGGTAACATAACTGAGGAGGGCTATCTCAGGGGACATGATGAAGGGGTAATATAACTTATATTACATAAGTTATATTACCCCTGTATAATGTTCCTGATAGCCCTCCTCAGTTATATTACTCCTGTACAATTTACCCTGATAGCCCTTAGTGTATGTGTGTATATATATGTGTATATATACAGTACAGACCAAAAGTTTGGACACACCTTCTCATTCAAAGAGTTTATTTTCATGACTATGAAAATTGTAGATTCACACTGAAGGCATCAAAACTATGAATTAACACATGTGGAATTATATACATAACAAAAAAGTGTGAAACAACTGAAAATATGTCATATTCTAAGTTCTTCAAAGTAGCCACCTTTTGCTTTGATTACTGCTTTGCACACTCTTGGCATTCTCTTTATGAGCTTCAAGAGGTAGTCACCTGAAATGGTCTTCCAACAGTCTTGAAGGAGTTCCCAGAGATGCTTAGCACTTGTTGGCCCTTTTGCCTTCACTCTGCGGTCCAGCTTACCCCAAACCATCTCGATTGGGTTCAGGTCCGGTGACTGTGGAGGCCAGGTCATCTGGCGCAGCACCCCATCGCTCTCCTTCATGGTCAAATAGCCCTTACACAGCCTGGAGGTGTGTTTGGGGTCATTGTCCTGTTGAAACTTAAATGATGGTCCAACTAAACGCAAACCGGATGGAATAGCATGCCGCTGCAAGATGCTGTGGTAGCCATGCTGGTTCAGTATGCCTTCAATTTTAAATAAATCCCCAACAGTGTCACCAGCAAAGCACCCCCACACCATCACACCTCCTCCTCCATGCTTCACGGTGGGAACCAGGCATGTAGAGTCCATCCATTCACCTTTTCTGAGTCGCACAGAGACATGGTGGTTGGAACCAAAGATCTCAAATTTGGACTCATCAGACCAAAGCACAGATTTCCACTGGTCTAATGTCCATTCCTTGTGTTCTTTAGCCCAAACAAGTCTCTTCTGCTTGTTGCCTGTCCTTAGCAGTGGTTTCCTAGCAGATATTCTACCATGAAGGCCTGATTCACACAGTCTCCTCTTAACAGTTGTTCTAGAGATGTGTCTGCTGCTAGAACTCTGTGTGGCATTGACCTGGTCTCTAATCTGAGCTGCTGTTAACCTGCGATTTCTGAGGCTGGTGACTCTGATGAACTTATCCTCCGCAGCAGAGGTGACTCTTGGTCTTCCTTTCCTGGGGCGGTCCGCATGTGAGCCAGTTTCTTTGTAGCGATTGATGGTTTTTGTGACTGCACTTGGGGACACTTTCAAAGTTTTCCCAATTTTTCGGACTGACTGACCTTAATTTCTTAAAGTAATGATGGTCACTCGTTTTTCTTTACTTAGTTGCTTTTTTCTTGCCATAATACAAATTCTAACAGTCTATTCAGTAGGACTTTCAGCTGTGTATCCACCTGACTTCTCCACAACGCAACTGATGGTCCCAACCCCATGAAATCCCACTTATTAAACCTGACAGGGCACACCTGTGAAGTGAAAACCATTTCAGGTGACTACCTCTTGAAGCTCATCAAGAGAATGCCAAGAGTGTGCAAAGCACTAATCAAAGCAAAAGGTGGCTACTTTGAATTACCTAGAATATGACATATTTTCAGTTGTTTCACACTTTTTTGTTATGTATATAATTCCACACGTGTTAATTCATAGTTTTGATTCCTTCAGTGTGAATCTACAATTTTCATAGTCATGAAAATAAAGAAAACTCTTTGAATGAGAAGGTGTGTCCAAACTTTTGGTCTGTACTGTATATATATATATACACACGCGCGCGCGCGGCGAGTGTTTGTGCTTTAGGGTGCACACCCTAATGCAATAGGCTGCGCACGCCTATGGTCAAGAGGTGTATTTTGCAGTATCTGGAAGTAACTAAAGATTGGAGAAAATCTTCCGCCTTATTTGTACTATTCGGTGGGGTTAGGAAAGGTAATACGGCCTCTAAGGCATCTATTGACCGCTTGATCAGCGAAGCTATATCCCTGGCGTATTCAGTATCTGGTGTTTCTCCTCCTGTTTCTGTGAGGGCTCACTCCACGAGGGCGGTGTCCACTTCCTGGGCGGAGAGGGCCAGAGTATCCATTGAACAGATTTGTCGGGCAGCTACCTGGTCTTCTCCGTCCACTTTCTATAAGCACTATAGGCTTCAACTTTTTCTGACCTACTTTTTGGCACAAAGGTCTTGGGCACTGTTACCCACCCTGAGGATGATCTCTGAAATCTCTCTCTAAGGTGCTGTCGTGGGGGAGGGGAAAAATTATGATTACACTTACCGGTAATCGGATTTTCCTGACCCCACGACAGCACCTTAGAGAGATGGCTCCTCCCCCAGGACAGGAAACCTGCAGCATAAAAAGGTGGAGCCACTCTCCCACCTCAGTGAGTTTCCAGAGCATGAGAGGGACTCCCCTTTACGTTAGTTTAAATCTTATACATATATACACATTATTTTTATTTATTTTTTGCGACACCCGTGAACACACAGCCCCACACTAAGAGGGAGGGAATAAAGAGGTGCTGTCGTGGGGTCAGGAAAATCCGATTACCGGTAAGTGTAATCATCATTTTTTGGGGCCTGTACTCCACTGGCCTACAGTAAAAATGTTATTCAGTGACCGCCTAATGTACCTCCAGCCACATAATCACTTGTTCTTTTCTGTCAGGTGAATGCCTAATTTTTGGGGCCTGTACTGGCCTACAGTAAGGCTACTTTCACACTTGCGGCAGGACGGATCTGTCACGACCATGATCATGGCCGTGACTCCTGGAACCGCATGCAGTTGCCTGCGGTCTTGTCTTGTGGTCAATCACAGGTGAGGGCTGAAGTATGTTGCCTCACGTGTGGTTTCCGCCGGCAACATGTTGTATTGGCAGTATAGCAGCCTGAGCTGTTGCTAGGCAGCTTGCTGTCAGGTGCATGCGGTTGCACTTGGCAACCTGTCTTTGTAGGTGTGCCTTTTATCTGTTTGGTGTACACAGGGTTTATGTGTGTGTGCACTTCCCCTTTAAGTGGCGTCACTACCCTGTCTGGCGTTGGAAGAGTTAATTCCCTTTCCAATGTGTGTCTGTGTGGGTGTGGCTACTTGGGCTATTTAGCCTCTGCTGAGATCTGAAGCTGAGGGGTACTCTTGTTGTAAGCTTGAGTCATCCTCCTGGTCTCTTATACCATCTGCCAGTGAGGGCCACCCTTGTGGTCATAAAAGTTATGCGTGATCTTTATTTTATGTTCTTGTGATGTCTTATCTTACTGCAGCTATGGATCTGGGTTCCTGTGTGTTTATGTGTGTGTGCTGTGTCCTTTTATGTTTGGTATGGACATTCAGCATGTGAGCACAGGATCCAGTCAGTGTGTCTGTGGCAGGTAGGTGTGGAAGT
This sequence comes from Bufo gargarizans, assembly GCF_014858855.1. Taxonomy (NCBI): domain Eukaryota; kingdom Metazoa; phylum Chordata; class Amphibia; order Anura; family Bufonidae; genus Bufo; species Bufo gargarizans. The sequence continues at coordinate 293,163,315 of NC_058085.1, read as the reverse complement.
GGTTTCACTCACCTGCCATATCCATAGGCTGTTTATGTTTCCCCTTCCTTGCCTACCGTCAAATTGTTATTCAGTGACTGCCTAATGTACCTCCAGCCACATAATCACTTGTTCTTTTCTGTCAGGTGAATGCCAAATTTTTGGGGCCTGTACTCCACTGGCCTACAGTAACATTGTTTGTTGGAATTTTTGCCATTGATCTCCCTCTGGTATGTCACTGTCCATGTTGTGGGACTATTTGTGCACTTCTAGTAAGTATTTGGTGGCTGCAAATATGACCTGGAGTTTTTCAGGTTCGCCTGCCATTAAAGTGAATGGGGTCGCTGCGAAGGCACGGTTCGCAAACATTTTATCGCAAAAGCGCGTTCACGAAACATCCCGGCTAATGTTCGGCAATCACTATTAGCCAGTTAACAATTATCTCTTAGTTAGAAAAGAGAGGACATTGAACTTACCATGATAGCATGTCTGGTTTGATAGTGTTGATCATAGCGACAAATACTCTTGCCCATACACCTTGAGTAGGGACTTTTTTGGGGTAGACAAGGGGGACTACATAATATTAGTGTACCTGTCCCTCCAGGACAATGTGTGGGCTCTGTAGGAAGGCGCAAGGGTCCGTCATTGACTGAAGGTACGTGTCACAGAGGTTCCTGGCCTCAGTGAGATAGGAACCGGTTATTTTGTGTCAGCCGCAGCTAGTGCTCGCTGACAGTTTTTTCTTAGTGTGGCTGAAAAGCCAATCCGGGCCGGTTCTTATTGGGAGCAGCCAAAGAGCAGGGTGGGTGGCTGTACCCCACGTCCAGGCCAGGTTTTGGGCTGGGGTTTAAAACCCAGCCAGCAGCTCAGTTGGGTGTGGAATGAACCTCCAGGTGATAGTGGAGCTCTGTGTTTTGGGAGCTGAGGAGTTCTACCATACTACAAGGCTGAGAGCTGCATGAGAGCTGCCAGCTGGAAGCCAGGCGCCCTAAAGCCTGCTGTGGACTGCCAGGTGATGTGTTTCTTTGACTTCTGTGGACTTTTGCTGTGTGAATTAACACGAGGATTCCTGCAGTGTGAATTAACACCAGGGCCCTGGCTAGTATTGTGTTTTTTTGTGTGAATAAATACTGACTTTTGTTTATCAACCATAGTTTTGCCTCTGTATTGCGTCCGCTTACCCTGCCTACCAGAGCAAATCCCTACAATTGGTGGAGGATGCGTGCATCGATCCCGCTACCTCTTGGTTTACACACGGTTGTATGTCATTTATCAAACCGGCGTCACGTGACGAAATGGAAGCTGTTATGAAGGCCCTCGTGGAGGCTAACCTGCAGAAACGCGAGGCTAATAAGCAGCAGCAGGAGACCAACCAGTTGCTGCTACAACATGTAATGGCTTTGCAGACAGCAGGAGCAACCCCAAGCGAACACGATGCCTGGAAAGCAGTACGTGCAGCGATCCCTAAAATGACCCCCGCAGACGACGTCGAGACCTACCTGGCGATGTATGAAAAAGTGGCCACCAGAGAAAAGCTGCCCCAAGACCAGTGGGCTGAGATCGTCGCTCCGTTTCTAACGTCAGAGTCCCAGCGGGTGTTTTTCGACTTGCCAGACGATCAAGCGGCCGACTACCCAAAGGTAAGGGAGGAAATTTTGGCAAGACTGGGGGTGAATGTGCTGGTCCGGGCCCAGCGGGTGCATCAGTGGGGGTTCAACCCGGCGGAGCCTGTGAGACCCCAGTATTATGACCTGCTTAACCTGTTGCAAAAGTGGCTACAACCTGACGTGTTGAGCCCTACTGCTATGTTGGACTGGTTGTTAGCAGACAGGTTCTGGAGGGCTCTGCCATCCCCTCTCCAGCAATGGATTGGGCAGGTCTCCCCAGGTAATGCGCTGGAGATGGTTGACCTGGTGGAGTGCTATGAGGCTACCTGGGATTTACGGGGGGGTTCTGTTGGGAGGGGGCCATTCAGATCCCGTAACTCTCCACCCTGGACCCAGCAACCGGTGCCCACCAAACCTGCCTGGGATATAACCCCTGTGGACCCCGCTCCAATAATCTGCTGGCGGTGTCAGGAGCCAGGTCATGTTCGACCGGACTGTCCACATCAGGGGGAACCCATGGACACGAACTATGGCTTCTGTCAATTATTATATGCCAGGAAACTGTCTGCAGTGCGTGCTCCGGAGTCTCTTAACTACCTGTGCCAGGTTGAGGTGGGAGACCTCCAGTGGAGGCTCTGTTGGACTCAGGAAGTCTGGTGACCCTGGTAAGGGCTTCCCTGGTACGCTCCACTGAGTACACCGGCCGTAAGGTCGGAGTCATGTGTATCCATGGGGACTTAAAAGACTACCCTACTGCTATGGTGTCTCTGTCTACGGTTTCCGGCAGGTGGATCCACGAGGTGGCTGTCGCAACCCACCTCCACTATGAACTTATAGTAGGGAGAGACTTCCTGGGTTTCACGGCACTGTGGCCTGTTCTGAAAGTGACTGATATGCATGAGACAGATGTAACCCAAGCAGAATGGCCCGGTGCAGGGGGGAGACCAGAACACTGGGAACCTGAGTCCGAAGGTCCAGCGGAATGGGTGACCGCCACTTCGGTGGAAGAGGAGGAGACAACCCCGCTGAGTGTAATGGTGGGAGACATGGAGGACTTGCCGCCGGGGCCTGAGCTGGCAGATCTCAATGTCTCCGGGGATATTTTTGGTACCGCGCAACACCGGGATCCAACCTTGTCCTGAGCCTGGGAAAATGTACTAATAATAGCTGGTGAACCACAACAACCAGGGGCAGGGCCGGTGTTCCCCCATTTTGTGTTCCATCAGGATATGCTGTATCGGGTAAATCAGCTGCGAGGTGAATCCATTGAACAGTTTGTGGTGCCCCAGGCTTATCGCAAACTTGTGTTAGAGTTAGCCCACCAGCATGTTCTCGGGGGTCATCTGGGAATGCAGAAAACACAGGACCGGATACAACAACGGTTTTACTGGCCCAGTGTGTTTAAAGAGGTGGACGAGTTCTGTAAGTCTTGCCCGACCTGCCAGGCAACTAGCCCCCAGCACCTTTTTTCGCAGTCCCTTGGTACCCCTCTCGATCATCGAGGTACCGTTTGAGTGAATTGCTATGGACCTGGTAGGTCCTGTACCGAAGTCCGCTAGGGGACACCAACGCATTTTGGTTGTCCTTGATTACGCTACTCGGTACCCGGAAGCAGTGCCACTGTGACATACATCAGCGAAACCCCTCAGGGTTGAACAAAGGGGGGAGGTATGTAGGAAGGCGCAAGGGTCCGTCATTGACGGAAGGTACGTGTCATAGGAACCGGTTATTTTGTGTGTCAGCCGCAGCTAGTGCTTGCTGGCACTGTTTTTTCTTAGTGTGGCTGAAAAGCCGATCCGGGCCGGTTCTTATTGGGAGCAGCCAAAGAGCAGGATGGGTGTTCCCCACGTCCAGGCCAGGTTTTTGGCTGGGGTTTAAAAACCCAGCCAGCAGCTCAGCTGGGTGTGGAATGAACCTCCAGGTGATAGTGGAGCTCTGTATTTTGGGAGCTGAGGAGGTCTACTATACTACAAGGCTAAGAACCGCATAAGAGCTGTCAGCTGGAAGCCAGGCACCCTAAAGCCTCATGTGGACTGCCAGGTGACGTGTTTCTTTGACTTCTGTGGACATTTGCTGTGCGAATTAACATGAAGATTCCCGCAGTGTGAATTAACACCAAGCCCTGGCAAGTATTGTGTTTTTTTTGTGTGTGAATAAACACTGACTTTTGTTTATCAACCGTGGTTTTGCCTCTGTATTGTGTCTGCTTACCATGCCTACCAGAGCAAATACCTACAGCTCATATTGCAGATATAATGCAAATAGCTACAGTATGTGGTGAAAATTTACGAATTATTAAACAGAAGAAAATCCACTGCACTCACCATTCAACCAACTGCCACTTTATTGAAGTACTGTCAGTACATGTGAACGGAAATTACCTACAGTTGTTTTGTGTGCCCATGAAATGAACTTAGGCTATTCCCTCCACATGTACTGACCTTGCCTCAATAAAGATGTAGTTGGTTGGTTTGGTGAGTGCCGCAGTTTTTGTTCTGGTGAATAGGACGTTTGGACCTACTTATACTAAATCTGTGATCCACTGAGCCACACCTACAATTTTAAGCAGAGAGCCCATGGGTGTACAGGCACTTAGGTGAATGTGTGTTCATATATGTGGCAGAGATCTCAGCAGTGCTTATCTACAAGCGTTTAGCTAGTGGTGAGTATTGTGGTGGTGATAGACATGAGATGTAGTTGATATATGGAGGACCAACTAGTACTTTTGGTGACTGCTAACACATACTATACAGCAGAAAACAGGGAAAAATATAATAGTCAATTATCCATAATTTATGGCTCTTGGCAGAAGGAAATATAACAGATCAAAATTAGAAAAATTATCTGAAAGAGTCCTCCATAGGGACATTTTTTTTCCTAGCAGCTCTCTGCTTTTCTTAGAAGAAAGTAGTCCCACCCTAAATGATATGCACAAATGGGAAGAAGGATATAATTATCTATTGTTCCAGGACTAAGTATATTTTTCATCCTAAACGTTTGTTGCATACAGAGATTGAGCCCTGATGCTAAATCTGTAACAGAGTTCCCACCCAAATATCATTGGTCATTTATAGCACTGGTGTCCCTATATGAGGTGGGAGGCCTTTTGGGCCAGGGCCGTGTGTAACTTTAATTACTTACAATTTACATTACAGGTGTCCTATTGGTCCAGCCTGTGGTGGTATAGATATCAAAATTCTTTTTAAGATTAAAAAAAGTAGTAGACCCACTTACTTTCTTGTGGCTGGCCATAAAATCATAAATGTTTTATTCCCAATAATCCATAACTTGGCATGGTGCTGCCCTCTACCGAAATAGCCTGTGTTAATGTCACTTCAATCAGGGCTCTGCAAGATGTGGTAACTAAAGAACACACCCTGTACTGCCTCTAACCCCTTCGTGTTCGATATGCACATGTGCAGAACATTATGACGGGTTGGATGAAGGTGGTATTAAGTTGCAATGATGCTCATAAGAAAATATATCTTAGTGGACAGATTCTGAGCCAAGAACTGACCTCCTAAAACTTGTCTGTAAAAGGCAATTAGCATACGACTAACCTATTCATGACATCAGAGGAAGGGGGGCTAGTGGTGGAATCTGCATTTCTTTGGGGTACAGCTCGTTTGATGATCTGGCCAACTTTCATGCTACCCCGAGGAAACCAGACTTCTACCATCTCTTAATGTATTAAGTTCCATTTCTTTTATTTTTATTTTTAAACTGTTATGTGTTGCATTGTATTTGTATGTAATTGTATTTTTACCTTTTAATAACAATTTTTTTGCACGCACTATCCTTTGGATATTAAAGCTTCACTTTGGTAAAAGCCTTCTTGTTCTTCTAAATGATTTTCATGATCTCAGAAGAAGCATTACATATATCGGTCTATTTACCTTGTGAATGCTAGAGTGAGTAATGGATTTGAGTGGGTAATTGTAAGTTACCTAGTTTAAGGCATCTTGTCCACTTAAAGGGGTTATCCGATTTCTCAAACAGCCCCCCATTTGTCGGGCCAATCACAGGTAATATAACTTACCCCGCTACCGGCGCCGCTCTTGGTCCCCGCACCGCCGCTTCTCCCTGTACACGGATGAAAACATCGCAGAACATTGACACCAGCAATATGAGTTCCGCGTTTTGCGGACCGCACATTGCCGGCACTCTTATAGAAAATGCCTTTTCTTTCCGCAATTGCAGACAAGAATAGGACATGTTCTATTTTTTTGCGGAACGAAAGTGCGGATCCGGAAGTGTGTATCCACAAATGCGGATACAAACAGCACATTCCAGCCTCATTGAAAATGAATGGGTCCGCACCTGTTCCGCAAAATGCGGAACGGATGCGGACCCATTTAGCGGACGTGTGAATGCACCCTTAAGCTTACAACCTGATTCCAAGTTGCGATCCTGACATGGTCTATGATTGGCTCCTAGCCTTCTCTCTGAATTAGTGCTAAGGAATTTAATATTAACTAAAACTATAAGATACTTTTTATTGACTATCAAGGTGGCAATGTGAGATATCATGGTGAAAACTTACAAAGTAAAATAAGAAGGTCTACAGTATGGATACCGGTAATACTTATATTCTACAGGGTGGGCCATTTATATGGATACACCTTAATAAAATGGGAATGGTTGGTGATATAAACTTCCTGTTTGTGGCACATTAGTATATGTGAAGGGGGAAACTTTTCAAGATGGGTGGTGACCATGGCGGCCATTTTGAAGTCAGACATTTTTAATCCAACTTTTGTTTTTTCAATAGGAAAAGGGTCATGTGACACATCAAACTTATTGGGAATTTCATATGCTGTGAAGATACGAGATGTGCAGCACCTGAAACTACGGATACTGGAAGCCTGTTCTAGCATTTCTCCTGCGGTGTTGCTATCAGTGTGTGAAGAGTGGGAGAAGAGGGTTGCATTGACAATCCAACACAATGGGCAGCACATTGAACACATTTTAGAAGTGGTCAGAAACTTGTAAATAACTCATGAAAGAATAAAGTACGTTAAAACCAAGCACACCATTGTTTTTCTTGTGAAATTCCCAATAAGTTTGATGTGTCACATGACCCTCTTCCTATTGAAAAAACAAAAGTTGGATTCAAAATGGCTGACTTCAAAATGGCCGCCATTGTCACCACCCATCTTGAAAAGTTTCCCCCTTCACATATACTAATGTGCCACAAACAGGAGGTTAATATCACCAACTATTCCCATTTTATAAAGGTGTATCCATATAAATGGCCCACCCTGTACATTTGCACTTTTGGGAAGAAAGGTTCACACAGTACATCGTGTCCTTGTGACCACTGCCACGAGGTACCAAAAACCTAGTGCTGATAATTTCCTGAACGCATGTGACTCACTAACATACACAGGGTGTGACTTAATAATTGTGGTTTATTAGAGCATACAATAGAATACTTCAAGTGTTTTAAATCTGTGTACAATTTCTGAAGCAGCAGCTTTGGTTAGAATTTTTATTTTGCTTACACATTGAAATATTTTATTAATATTCATCCACTTTCAGCAACATTTTTACAATTTACATGTAATTAATCTACAAAAAAGTTAACTACATTATTCATGTAACTTCTATTTCAGAGCTACAGTCACAACTTTAAGCATCCCTTAGCAATGAAATCTCTCAGAATTCCTTGATGGCTCAACTTGGGAAGTCCACAAATATGATGTAGGAAAACGTAGAGTACAGATTTAACTACAGTGAATCTTCTCCAGAAAACCACCCCTTTGAGAAGACCGCCCTCCAGACCTATTGTACTCTATGGAAGCAGACCAACCAAAGACCACTTTTTGAGCATATTTTTCAGTGGCTACGCCTTTGAAAAGACCACGCATTGGACATGCATATGCTATAAATTGCCTGGACATGGGCCTGGCCTGCACCACATCACCAGACTGGAGTGGCAGAAGCTGTAAAATAAGCCTAAGAGGCGCTGCACTGAAAAGACCACATTATTGCTGAAAAAGGGAGACTGCAAACTGCTACTGAGGTGTCAAGGCTAGCAGTGAGGGGAGAAAATGACAAAAGGAGCCATGCTGGGGACCAGGATTGAGAGGAAGGACCATACTGGGGACCAGAAACGAGAGATGACGTCTGCAAACTCCTACTGAGATGTCATGGTTAGCATTGAGGTGAGAAAATGATGAAGGTAGCCATGCAGGCGACCAGGAATAAGAGGAGGAGCCAATAATGACAGAGGGGGCTATACAGGAGACCAGAAATAGGGGGAGCCATGCTGGGGACCAATAATGAGAGAGGAAGCCATGCTGGGGTATATAAATGAGAGAGGTGCCATGTTGGGGACCATCTTGAACTGGGAAAGGGCTACTTATATATACAGTATGTGGTAGTGGCGTCGCTAGAGGGGGGCGAGGGGGGGCAATTGCCCCCCCCCCTATGTTGTTCCTTGCCCCCCCGGGTGCCCCCCCGCTGATTCCCCCGAGTGAATACTAATGAGCGCTTCCATTATGGAAGCGCTTATTAGTACAGAAAGACCAGGAAGTGGTGAACGCTCTGTACTCACCACTTCCTGGTCCTCGGCTGTCGGCTGTGCAGGGCTGCGCACAGCGTGAGGTCGCTCTGTGACCTCACGCTGTGCGCGCCAGTTTAGAGCACAGTCGACTAAGGAGGGAGAAAATGGCAGGCGGCGTCCGTCCAGGAGCAGCAGAGGTAAGTGTTTTTTTGTTTTGTTTTTTTTATAAAAAAATGTGGCTGCTGGGGGCATTATGGGGGCTAATAGGAGGCATATGGGGGCATTTGGGGGCATATGGGGCTAATTGGAGGCATATTTGGGGGCTAATTGGAGGCTAATAGGAGGCATATGGGGCTAATAGGAGGCATATGGGGCTAATAGGAGGCATATTTGGGGGCTAATTGGAGGCATATGGGGGCATTTGGAGGCATATTTGGGGGCTAATTGGAGGCATATGGGGCTAATAGGAGGCATATGGGGCTAATAGGAGGCATATGGGGGCTAATAGGAGGCATATGGGGGCTAATAGGAGGCATATGGGGGCTAATAGGAGGCATATGGGGGCTAATAGGAGGCATATGGGGGCTAATTGGAGGCATATGGGGTCTATGGGGCTAATTGGAGGCATATGGGGTTAATTGGAGGCATATGGGGGCTAATAGGAGGCATTTGGGGGCTCATTGGAGGCATTTGGGGGCTAATTGGAGGCATTTGGGGGCTAATTGGAGGCATTTGGGGGCTAATAGGAGGCATTTGGGGGCTAATAGGAGGCATATGGGGGCTAATTGGAGGCATATGGGGTCTATGGGGCTAATTGGAGGCATATGGGGGCTAATTGGAGGCATATGGGGTCTAATTGGAGGCATTTGGGGGCTAATAGGAGGCATTTGGGGGCTAATTGGAGGCATTTGGGGGCTAATTGGAGGCATATGGGGGCTAATAGGAGGCATATGGGGTCTATGGGGCTAATTGGAGGCATATGGGGTTAATTGGAGGCATATGGGGTTAATTGGAGGCATATGGGGGCTAATAGGAGGCATTTGGGGGCTAATAGGAGGCATTTGGGGGCTAATAGGAGGCATATGGGGGCTAATAGGAGGCATATGGGGTCTATGGGGCTAATTGGAGGCATATGGGGTTAATTGGAGGCATATGGGGTTAATTGGAGGCATATGGGGGCTAATAGGAGGCATATGGGGGCTAATTGGAGGCATTTGGGGGCTAATTGGAGGCATATGGGGGCTAATAAGAGGCATATGGGGCTAATAGGAGGCATATGGGGCTAATAGGAGGCATATGGGGGCTAATAGGAGGCATATGGGGGCTAATTGGAGGCATATGGGGTCTATGGGGCTAATTGGAGGCATATGGGGTTAATTGGAGGCATATGGGGGCTAATAGGAGGCATTTGGGAGCTAATAGGAGGCATTTGGGGGCTAATAGGAGGCATTTGGGGGCTAATTGGAGGCATATGGGGGCTAATAGGAGGCATATGGGGGCTATGGGGCTAATTGGAGGCATATGGGGTTAATTGGAGGCATATGGAGTTAATTGGAGGCATATGGGGGCTAATAGGAGGCATTTGGGGGCTAATTGGAGGCATATGGGGGCTAATAGGAGGCATATGGGGGCTAATAGGAGGCATATGGGGGCTAATAGGAGGCATATGGGGTCTATGGGGCTAATTGGAGGCATATGGGGCTAATTGGAGGCATATGGGGCTAATTGGAGGCATATGGGGTTAATTGGAGGCATATGGGGGCTAATTGGAGGCATATGGGGGCTAATTGGAGGCATATGGGGGCTAATAGGAGGCATATGGGGGCTAATAGGAGGCATATGGGGCTAATAGGAGGCATATGGGGCTAATAGGAGGCATATGGGGGCTAATAGGAGGCATATGGGGACTAATTGGAGGCATATGGGGTCTATGGGGCTAATTGGAGGCATATGGGGTTAATTGGAGGCATATGGGGGCTAATAGGAGGCATATGGGGGCTAATAGGAGGCATTTGGGGGCTAATTGGAGGCATATGGGGGCTAATTGGAGGCATATGGGGTCTATGGGGCTAATTGGAGGCATATGGGGCTAATAGGAGGCATATGGGGCTAATAGGAGGCATATGGGGCTAATAGGAGGCATATGGGGGCTAATAGGAGGCATTTGGGGGCTAATTGGAGGCATTTGGGGGCTAATAGGAGGCATATGAGGGCTAATAGGAGGCATATGGGGGCTAATAGGAGGCATATGGGGGCTAATTGGAGGCATATGGGGTCTATGGGGCTAATTGGAGGCATATGGGGGCTAATAGGAGGCATTTGGGGGCTAATAGGAGGCATTTGGGGGCTAATAGGAGGCATATGGGGGCTAATAGGAGGCATATGGGGGCTAATAGGAGGCATATGGGGGCTAATAGGAGGCATAATGGGGCTAATAGGAGGCATATTGGGGGCTAATTGGAGGCATTTGGGGGCTAATAGGAGGCATATGGGGCTAATAGGAGGCATATGGGGCTAATAGGAGGCATATGGGGGCTAATAGGAGGCATATGGGGGCTAATAGGAGGCATATGGGGGCTAATAGGAGGCATATGGGGGCTAATAGGAGGCATATGGGGGCTAATTGGAGGCATATGGGGTCTATGGGGAAAAATGGAGGCATATGGGGGCTAATAGGAGGCATTTGGGGGCTAATTGGAGGCATTTGGGGGCTAATAGGAGGCATATGGGGGCTAATAGGAGGCATATGGGGGCTAATAGGAGGCATATGGGGGCTAATAGGAGGCATATGGGGGCTAATAGGAGGCATATGGGGGCTAATTGGAGGCATATGGGGTCTATGGGGCTAATTGGAGGCATATGGGGCTAATAGGAGGCATTTGGGGGCTAATTGGAGGCATTTGGGGGCTAATTGGAGGCATTTGGGGCTAATAGGAGGCATATGGGGGCTAATAGGAGGCATATGGGGGCTAATAGGAGGCATATGGGGGCTAATTGGAGGCATATGGGGGCTAATAGGAGGCATTTGGGAGCTAATAGGAGGCATATGGGGGCTAATAGGAGGCATATGGGGGCTAATAGGAGGCATATGGGGGCTAATAGGAGGCATATGGGGGCTAATAGGAGGCATATGGGGCTAATAGGAGGCATAATGGGGGCTAATAGGAGGCATTTGGGGGCTAATTGGAGGCATTTGGGGGCTAATAGGAGGCATATGGGGCTAATAGGAGGCATATGGGGGCTAATAGGAGGCATATGGGGGCTAATAGGAGGCATATGGGGGCTAATAGGAGGCATATGGGGGCTAATTGGAGGCATATGGGGTCTATGGGGCAAAATGGAGGCATATGGGGGCTAATAGGAGGCATTTGGGGGCTAATTGGAGGCATTTGGGGGCTAATAGGAGGCATATGGGGGCTAATAGGAGGCATATGGGGGCTAATAGGAGGCATATGGGGGCTAATTGGAGGCATATGGGGTCTAATGGGGCTAATTGGAGGCATATGGGGGCTAATAGGAGGCATATTGGGGGCTAATTGGAGGCATTTGGGGGCTAATTGGAGGCATTTGGGGCTAATAGGAGGCATATGGGGGCTAATAGGAGGCATATGGGGGCTAATAGGAGGCATATGGGGGCTAATTGGAGGCATATGGGGTCTATGGGGCTAATTGGAGGCATATGGGGGCTAATAGGAGGCATTTGGGGGCTAATAGGAGGCATTTGGGGACTAATAGGAGGCATTTGGGGGCTAATAGGAGGCATATGGGGGCTAATAGGAGGCATATGGGGGCTAATAGGAGGCATAATGGGGCTAATAGGAGGCATAATGGGGCTAATTAGAGGCATAATGGGGGCTAATGAGGCATAATGTGGGCTAATGAGGCATAATGGGGGCTAATGGGGCTAATAAGAAGAATAATGGGGGCTAATGAGGCATAAGGGCTTATAATGGGGGCTAATGAGGCATAAGGGCTGATATGGGGGCTGATATGAGAGGCATAATGAGGGCTAATGAGAGGCATAATGTGTCATCCACAGATGCCCCCATAACAGTGTGTCTTCCACAGATCCACCATAACACTGCGCCTGTGCACTGACGGGAGACAGAAAGAAGGGGAAAGAATCCTTGGAAGCAAGCAGAGGACGGCACAGCAGACGACTGAACAGCTTCTTCTGTAAGTAAATTGCTTTATTATAACTGTATCCCTGCATACCGCAATTCTCTCGTATTTTGTAATCTTATTGATATATACTTATTTTGTTTTTGCCCCCCCATTTTTGACTGTGGTATCTTTGTGCCCCCCCTATATATTGTTCCTAGAGTCGCCACTGGTGTGTGGGTTGGGGCGCCTTGTGCATAGTACCACAGCTGATTATTAATCCTAGTCTAGGCTTGGTTCTGTGTGATGTGCTGATGTGATGCCAAGCATAAACAACATGATTCTGGGATCATTCATCATTATTTGTGTGCTGTAAATAGCCACATGACACAAAATAGCATTGTGGCCTTGTGAGGTAGATTCATTGCACTACATACTAGAACCAGAGTATGTAAGCAGAAGGAACTGTGGTCTCCAAGGAAGTTTAGATACAAGTGTAGTAACCAAATTTACTGTCATGCTTCCATCCATAAATAATGGACCTTCCTCAGGCACTAGAACAAATACAACATTATAACTTGTAAGACTCATGTAGTACAAAATACAAGCATATACTGTACATGATCACAGATACATGATAACATCACAGTAATAACAGTATGGGGTGGCATGTGTCCTAGGGCATACCATATACTTGCACTGTAACTTATTGTATACAGATTGCACATTGGTCCCCAACATCATACTATCAATATTTGTGTTCTATGATGATATTACCATACTATAACTATATATCTGTGACCATGCATGTGCTTGTATTTTGCACCAACATAAGACTTATATTATAATTTCTATCCTAGTGTCCAAAGAAGGTCCATACTTTATGGACCAAATGTTAGGCTAAATTTGCTTGCCTCATCTGTACATAAACTATCTATTTGAACTTCCTTGGAGTGTAGAGTTCTTTCTGCATAGCTTTGTAGTCTTGCTATATAAACCTTAAGAAATTATAAAAAAAAGCCTCCAAAACCTCCAAAAATCCTTTTCTCGAGAGTTTTATAAAACTGTCTAAAAGAAAAACTGTCAACTGATCACAGTGCAGCATTTAACCCCTCCACACATCTTGTACTGTATTTTAGGGTAATAATATTAAATTAGACCAAAGAGATAACTTCTGACACAAGTTGCAAAACGTGGAAAAGTCTGAAACATTAACTATGAATCTCCTTTTGTGAACTTTACAAATGTGCTTGTGATTGCTACTATTATTTAGAAGGTCTATGCTAAGAGAGCTATATGGAAGCATTTTATAAACATCATCAAACCTGGCAAAAGCACAACTTCTGGCATATGTGCGGCTTCTGAAGTTGTATGCGATGCTCATGTTCATAATTGGGCAAAGCAACTGCAATGCACCTGCCATAACATACTGCAACCTTTGTGCTAAACTATGCTGTGAAGCTTCTGACGTCTCCTGCTGGCACTGAGACCAAAGAGTGAGCAAAAAAAGGATGTATGGCTAATACAATAGTGAACCTTTCTAGCCTACAGTCATTAAAAATGTAATTAAAGGGAACCTGTCACCTCAAAATGGCATATAAAACCGCCAGCATTACCTTATAGTAGCCCCCAGTCTGTTATTAATGATGTGTTTGATCCAATAATTTGATGCTCCATACATGACAAAAACGATGTTTTCAGCGGTATCTTCGCTGGTCAGTCTGAAGTCAAGGGGGCAGCGGCCTGCTTGCTTCAAGTCAAGATAAGCACGCCCTCTAACCGTCCCCTCTTCTCTGTGATTGACATCCTGCAGTGCGGCCTGGGATCGCGTTAGTCTTGAGCAAGCGGTGTGCTGATTAAAACCGTCTAACTGCGGAAGCTGGGATCGCGTTACTCTCACGGTGCACTCCTTGTTACTGCGCGATCCCAGCTTCCGCAGTTAGACGGTTTTAATCAGCACACCGCTTGCTCAAGACTAACGCGATCCCAGGCCGCACTGCAGGATGTCAATCACAGAGAAGAGGGAATGGTTAGGGGGCGTGCTTATCTTGACTTCAAGCAAGCAGGCCGGTGCCCCCTTGACTTCAGACTGACCAGCGAAGATAGCGCTGATGGCGATTAAAACATAGTTTTTGTCATGTATGGAGCATCAGATTACCGGATCAAACACATCATTAATAACAGACTGGGGGCTACTATAAGGTAATGCTGGTGGTTTTCTATGTGTTTTTTGAGGTGACAGGTTCCCTTTAAGATTAATATTACATTTAGCAAAAATTATATTTAGTTGGCAGTGCGTGAGATGTACATAAAAGATTAAAGGGAAGGTCTATCTTTGCAACAATTTTTTTTTTTTTCCATTTTGTCTCTACAGGTACTAAACAGACATATGTGTCGCCATGGTAACAGACTACACACAAACCATGTGTAGTCTGATTCTGAAGTCATATTCCCTGAATATTGGCAAATTAATTGATATGATTGTGTTTTGCCTGACGAAGGGACCAACAAGGTATCACGCTGTTTATTAGATCGCACTTGTTTTAAGATGCGCTGATCCAGTTTCCCCCCCAGTTTTCTTCTTATGCTCTCTCCTTTGGATAAATTAGCAAGAAGTAGGTGTTGTATGGCCATATGACTGCAAGATCTGACCATAGTGTGTTAACAGTCTTTTGAGACACGTGTCTGAATATGAGCTCTAAAAACAACACAATAGGAGATAATTTTTTTTTACAATTTACAAAGTTGCTTATTTTTGATATTTTTCTAATTCATTGAAATAATAAAAACAATTGGTTGCATTGGTTGGAATTTTTACCATAGTGCCCAATCATATCAGATCTCCTTTTATTGAAACAAACTGGAAAATAGCAGAGATCTGGTAGATAGCCACCGGGCAAATCCTTTTTCTTTTCATTAGCAAATCTCCCCAAGTTATTGGCATAGATTTGGATAAGCCATTTTCTTTCTGGTGCAATTCTTTTAATAGCGCTGCTCCGGTGTAAGCAAAAGAATTGGGAAATGCCGAGATTAAAAGAGGTTAGTAAATTTTTGGAAAGCTGAACCTACATGAAGAATTTACACATAAATAGTTCTGAAATTTTCCTTCTCAAAATAACTCTGATTACATCACCGGATGCTCACCCAAACTGAACAAACGGAGTAGGCTCCACCGTGAAACAGCATGTGTATGGGCTCAGCGCTACAGTACATCCACAGCTAAATAGGAAATAGTTAGCTTGGATATTATACTATAAAGTGTAACCAGATGCATTCAGCTGTTCGTATGCATATCTAGAGATTAATTTCACCTTAGTAAGGGCCCATGAATAGACAGCAGGTTTAATGCAAGCTGTAATTGAAACTGGACCTCCCACAGTCTGGGGGAGTTCAAATGAAATCCTGACTGCTTGGACTATACCCTTCTTCAATGGAACACAACAAAGTATCCACCAACAAAACAAATAGGGATAAGAAAGAACAACTTGAGCCACTTTGTAGCTTGACTTCGTGTTGAGAATGAGATTCGGGATGAAATTCACCTCCCACGTGCCCAGGGACGTTTAAACCACCAATTAAAGGCTTTTTTTAAGCAGCTAAATCCTTATCAGTACTAGAGAAAGCAGTATGGAGCTTAGTGTTTAACATATACAGTATTATATGGCCAGTGTAGAAAACTACCAGCTGTTTTATACCTGGGTATTATATTTATTCTTGCCTGATGTAATCAAAAAACATAGTACTAAGGGGAAGCAAATGTACATGGTTTGTATTGGACAACTCTAGATTATATCCAAGGAGCTCAAGACTACTTAGACCTGCAGATTTTGCAGAACCTACTTACTACTATAAGAGCACGCAGAGTGCATTGCTGCTATAAAGGGGGCACAGAGGACATAACTACTATAAAGGGGGCACAAAGGGCATTACTACTATAAAAGCGTACAGAGGGAATTACTACTATAAAGGGGACACAGAGGGCATTACTACTATGAATGGGACACAGAGGGCATTACTACTATGAAGGGGACACAGAGGGCATTACTACTATGAAGGGGACACAGAGGGCATTACTACTATGAAGGGGACACAGAGGGCATTACTACTATGAAGGGGACACAGAGGGCATTACGACTTTGAAGGGGGTGCAATAGACATTACTACTGTGAAGGGGGCACAATGGGCATTACTACTGTGAAGGGGACCCATAGTGCATTACTAATGTGAAGGGGGCACAAAGAGGGCATAACTATTATGGCAGCACAGAGTGGGCATTACTACTGTAAAGGCGGCACAATGGGCATTACTACTGTGAAGGGGCCACAGAGTGCATTACTACTGTAAAGGAGGCACAGAGAGGACAAAACTACTGTGAGGGGGCACAAAGAGGGTATCACCACTGTGAACGGGGCACAGATGTGTCTGTCCCTCTGTGTGTCTGTCACTGTGTGCGTCTGTCACCATCGCTACGCCCACGGTGTTCCTATGTCTTGACGCAGCTGCATCAGGACGTTCTGTGTGTGGCAAGAAAAGAAGAAGAAAGAGGAGGCAGCGCCGCCAGCATGGATCCGTGGGAGAGACACACTAAGGACGTAGGTAACACTACCACATGATCTACACTAGGCTTATCTGTGGTTTTAAATAGGACTGCAGGTAATGCTACCACATTATCAGCACTAGTGTTATATGTGGTTTACATGGGACTACAGGTAAGACTACCACATTATCAGCACTTGTGTTATCCGTGTCCTCTCTGTGCCTCCTTTACAGTAGTAATGCACTCTGTGGCCCCTTCACAGTAGTAATGCCCATTGTGCCGCCTTTACAGTAGTAATGCCCACTCTGTGCTGCCATAATAGTTATGCCCTCTTTGTGCCCCCTTCACAGTAGTAATGCACTATGGGTCCCCTTCACAGTAGTAATGCCCATTGTGCCCCCTTCACAGTAGTAATGCCCATTGTGCCCTCTTCATAGTAATAATGTCTATTGCACCCCCTTCAAAGTCGTAATGCCCTCTGTGTCCCCTTCATAGTAGTAATGCCCTCTGTGTCCCATTCATAGTAGTAATGCCCTCTGTGTCCCATTCATAGTAGTAATGCCCTCTGTGTCCCATTCATAGTAGTAATGCCCTCTGTTTCCCCTTTATAGTAGTAATTCCCTCTGTACGCTTTTATAGTAGTAATGCCCTTTGTGCCCCCTTAATAGTAGTTATGTCCTCTGTGCCCCCTTTATAGTCCTGGTCTGTAGGCCCTGGTCTGTAGGCATAGCATAAAATGTTTTTTTTGCCTATTTTATGCATCAAGAAAATACACCTTTTTATGGCATCTCAAAACACAATAGTTCCAAACTCTGAAACATTTTAAAAGATTTTCTAAAAAGTGGATAAGCCAGAATCTGCAGCTGAACCTGTTGATAGTCATCACAAAAATTTCTAATGACCACACATTTGGTGAAGTCTTCTAGAGCAGATGGAGCTCTGAGAAAGGCCTCTTTCACGTGTCAGTGAATGACGGACATTGTCTACACCTATCCATTTACTTTAATGAGTGTATTCACACACTAGTGGTTTTCCACGGACAGCAAGCCCTGTTTTTTCCCGTGATTATGAATATCTCATGCAAATTATAGTCTATGGGTCTGTGAAAGCCACCTCCGCAATACAGATGTCATCCGTTTTTAACCCATAGTTGTAACGGATCATTGCTAGGATATGCTTTGGAAATTCATTTTTAGCCTAGCAGGGTACGTGGAATACGGATGACACACAGAGGGCAAAACACAGATACATGCACTAATCACGGACTCTTTACGGATATCTTTACTGTCACAGATACAGACATGTCAAAGAGGCCTAATAGTGGAGGACTGGGGGGGGGGTCACAAGTGTGGGATTCCCCCCTATATTATCCACACTTTCTCATAGGGCCTATGGAAAATCCTTGTTTTCACAAGACACAAAGACAGAAGTAGAGACTGCTCCCCTTGGGTACCAGTGTTAACAGCAGGGTCAATGGTCACCCATTTCAGTACATAGGTCCTCTGTAGCACGCCAACAGTTTCACTTTGATCATTGCTAAGCATTGCTCCAATATCTCATTTATCTGGAGGCAGTGCCCATAACACAAGCGCTGCTGCTGGATGTCATGAAGCAAAGGAAGTGTCACTGGAGCAATAGTTTGCAGAAGCCACAGCCATGGTTTCCTACTTTTAGGGAGTTCAAAAATACTCATGTTCAACTGGAGAACTGGAGGTATATAGATATGTGTAGAAAATGCATCATGTTATACATTTTGAAGGGACTTTACCATGAATAATGTAAAAAAATGAAAATATATGACTCTCTTGTCTCTTTTTAGGCTAGAGCCAACCCTGTGCCTCTCATGGATCCAGAGATCTCCCCTTTCACTGCTCTGCTATATTTATTATAAGTTGGCAGGATAAGGTGATTGTCCTTTCTGCTTAAAGGGACACTGACAGGCCCAATAACCATAATTAGCTGTACATATGTATGCACAGGTCTTCTAATGTGCATTAAAAACATATAAGTATCCCCCCTGTCCACATTATGAATACAGTAAACTCATGAGTTATAACCTGAAGTAATCGCTTTTCTTTCTGCCCAAGGGGCGGGGTTTCAGCTCCACTTGCGCCCAGCCAGCCTAACCCCAACCGCCGTTTTGAAGCGCCGCCCAGCTCATCAATATTCTCCATGTCTCAGCTCAGGAGGAGTGTACTTTCTGCGGCAGCATTCTCCATGTCTCAGCTCAGGAGGCGTGTACTTTCTGCGGCAGAATTCTCCATATCTCAGCTCAGGAGGCGTGTACTTTCTGCGGCAGCATTCTCCATGTCTCAGCTCAGGAGGCGTGTACTTTCTGAGGCAGCATTCTCCATGTCTCAGCTCAGGTGGCGTGTACTTTCTGCGGCAGCATTCTCCATGTCTCAGCTCAGGAGGCGTGTACTTTCTGCAGCAGCATTCTCCATGTCTCAGCTCAGGAGGCGTGTACTTTCTGCAGCAGCATTCTCCATATCTCAGCTCAGGAGGCGTGTACTTTCTGCAGCAGCATTCTCCATGTCTCAGCTCAGGAGGCGTCTACTTTCTGTGGCAGCATTCTCCATATCTCAGCTCAGGAGGCGTCTACTTTCTGCGGCAGCATTCTCCATATCTCAGCTCAGGAGGCGTCTACTTTCTGCGGCAGCATTCTCCATATCTCAGCTCAGGAGGCGTCTACTTTCTGCGGCAGCATTCTCCATATCTCAGCTCAGGAGGCGTCTACTTTCTGCGGCAGCATTCTCCATGTCTCAGCTCAGGAGGCGTGTACTTTCTGCGGCAGCATTCTCCATGTCTCAGCTCAGGAGGCGTGTACTTTCTGAGGCAGCATTCTCCATGTCTCAGCTCAGGAGGCGTGTACTTTCTGAGGCAGCATTCTCCATGTCTCAGCTCAGGAGGCGTGTACTTTCTGCGGCAGCATTCTCCATATCTCAGCTCAGGAGGCGTGTACTTTCTGCGGCAGCATTCTCCATGTCTCAGCTCAGGAGGCGTGTACTTTCTGAGGCAGCATTCTCCATGTCTCAGCTCAGGAGGCGTGTACTTTCTGAGGCAGCATTCTCCATATCTCAGCTCAGGAGGCGTGTACTTTCTGCTGCAGTATTCTCGATGTCACAGCTCAGGGGGCATGTCCATTCTGCTACAGCTCTCTTCCTGTAACTGTTACAGCTTCTAAAAGAAAATCCAGCTGGTGGCAGTTAAAGGAGGGAACTGGGCATGTGCGTCCACCGCAATGTTACTGAGGAGGACAGAGGAATAAAGAAAAGAACAAACAGCAGGTGGCGCTATACAGATGACCTGGTTAGGTCATCAGTATTCGATCAGTGGGGGTCCCCGGACGATCAGCTGTTTGAGAAGGCAACGGCATTTGCAGTAGCGTCGTGGCCTTCTTGCAGCTTTCCCTAGGCCATGTGATGTCACGTTCATCGGTCAGATGGCCTAAGTGCAGCTCACCCCCACTGAAGTAAATGGAGCTGAGCGCGATACCAAGCACAGACGCTATACAATATACGATGCTGTGCTTGGTGAGTGGAGAGAAGGCTGCGGTGCTACTGCGAGCTCCATTGCCTTCTCAAACAGCTGATCAGTGGGGGTCCTAGGTGCCAGACCCCCACCGATCAGATACTGATGACCTATCCCGGAAAACCTCTTTAAACACTCAGACGACCCCTTTAAAACACTGAATAATCAGAAAATGTGCTAATAAGGCATCATACTGGCCCTACAGAGGCCAGATTAGCAGAACAAAAAAAGTATAATTTACCAAAATGTCTTTAATACCTGTTATCAGCAAAGAATAAAATGATTTTAGGATTCATCCTCAATTTCTTTAATCATAAGCTACCTTGGCTTGGTAACCGCTTTTCTGCTCTATGAGACCACCAAGAGACAGTTCACTACCATATTTCCTCAACAGCTCTCAACAAAGCTTATGTCGCACACCATGTGCTAGCCAAGCCTACAATATATGTCCGTAAATATACAAATCAGATGTCTGGTAAGAGCGACATTACCTGCAATTACACTCATTTATACTGTGAGCGCAGAGCCTAAGTACATTACAAAGTTCACACCAAAATAGATTATCCAGGCAGCTTATTCAATTATGACAGCCATCCGTGTGGTGACATAGGCTCAACGTCAGAATACTACGCTGTATAGACAAATACTAGTGTCACGAGGAGGGCTGCAGACTAGTACTACATGCTAGAGAGATGAAGCCCTCAGAGATAATTCAATGAGCCAATATACACAGGTGAAACTCGAAAAATTAGAATCTCGTGCAAAAGTCCATTTATTTCGGTAATGCAAATTAAAAGGAATTGCATTAATGCAGCTTAAAATTAGAATTTTGTGAGAAGGTTCAATATTCTAGGCTCAAAGTGTCACCCTGTAGTCAGCTAATTAATCCATACCCCCTGAGCAAAGGGGACCCGAGATTGTTGTGACTTTGGGGTTTCATAAGCTGTAAGCCATAATCATCCAAATTATAACAAATAAAGGCCTGAAATATCTCGCTTTGCATGTAATGAGTCTCATATGTTAGTTTCACCTTTTAAGTTGCATTACTAAAATAAATTAACTTTTGCACGAGATTCTAATTTTTCGAGTTTCACCTGTAGGTTAAGAGACACGGTTTTGTCCGTTTTGAATGATTAATTTTATAAAAATTTCCCCTGTAAGTCCCGGAAAGATTAACCCTTTCTTTCCGACTTCATATTGCGGATGTGTTTATGGGGCAGCAGGCATCTATTTCAAGTGCAGGGTCCTTCACATAAAAGCACTTGGATAAACAAGCCCTCTGACCTAGTTTGTAGGCTGCTTATACCTATCACATTTATAGACCCTATTATTGTTCTACTTTTCATTTCCTGTGTGTAATTTTCTTGCGGTACTGATTCATGTATATTTTTAAATGTTAGTTGTTTTTTTTTTATGTCCTGGAACCAAACTGGCAAATAATTCCCAAAATATGCAAAATATCTTGTCCGTGCGCATGCATGCTCGGGTGGGCCAATCGTGCATGTGTTCTGAAAGGGGAGTAAGCTGCTGCCAGACACCTCTTCATGCGACTGAGATCAAAAGGATCGGCCTGTCGAAATCTAACAGCCCGATCATTCTTCCCCTTGACAAGTGCCATTGAGAGATAATTGGTACACACCCAAACACATTTGATGGACGCGCAGTCCTGCCAAAATCTGTGGGTTTGTATGACTTTTTTTTCTGTTTATTATTTTTTAAAATACATTAAGAGAAATCACAGCAGGGGTGTTGCTAAAGACTCATGGGCCCTGGTGCAAGGGTTCAGCCTGCCGGCCCCCCCCCCCTCCCTCAGTGCTTTGTGGCCAGGGGCAGGGGAGCACATAGCCTTCATGCTGCCTGAGGCAAAAATTATAACAGCAACCCCCTCCCCTCCAGCCAGAGGTGTAACTTGACCGTTGGTGTCCCGTTCCGCATCATTTCAATGGGTCCACAAATCCGGAGATGCGGAACGGAAGCACGGAACGGAACACTACGGAAACACTATGGAGTGTTTTCTGGGGTTCCGTTTCGTGCCTCCGCACCGCAAAAAGATAGAACTTGCTCTATCTTTTTGCGTAAAGGAGGGATCGCGGACCCATTCAAGTGAATGGGTCTGTGATCTCCATGCGTGTGAACGAGCCCTAATACCGTGTTTTGTTATGTGGCACAAGAGTCTTTGGGACCCCTAAGGCCTCTTTCACACCAACGGTGCCGATTTGCTCAGGACGCTTTCAATGAAATGTTAGTTTTGTCTGCGATTGCGTTCAGTTTTTTTCCGTGCGGATGCAGTGCGTTTTAAAGCATTTTTCACGCGCGTGAAAAAAAACTGAAGGTTTACAAACAACATCTCCTAGCAACCATCAGTGAAAAACGCATCGCAGCCGGACTGCATCTGGATTACATCTGGGTGCAATCCATTTTTCACTGAAGCCCCATTCACTTCTATGGGGCCAGGGCTGCGTGAAAAACGCAGAATCTAGAACATGCTGCGATTCTCACGCAACGCAGAACTGATGCGTGAAAAAAAAAAACACTCATGTACACAGACCCATTGAAATGAATGGATCAGTAATTAGTGCGGGTGCTATGTGTTCACTTCACGCATCGCACCTATGCGGAAAACTCACTCGTGTGAAAGAGGCCTAAGGCTCCTAGGCCCCGTAGCGACGGCAACCTCTGCACCCCCTATAGCTATGCCCCTGTATCACAGTACCGACTAGCTTTCCGCTGAAAACAAAACAATTGGGTTTGTATGACTTTAATCTAATGTGTATGGCCAATGCGTCTCCTCTCCTCCATGGTGGATCAGATAACAGTGAAAGGGGGTCTCCTGTTCTAGGTGATAAGACAAGATGATAAACGTTTCAAAAAATGTTTTAAAAAATAAAAACACATATACAATATATACAATTTTCATGGCTATGGAAGTCCACTCTACCACGGCAATATACTATTTATGGCCTTACAATTCTGAAGCTCTCTACTGCTAAAAAAGACAAATATGCAACTGCTTTTAAATCAAGGTTTCCCCTTCTGTGATGAAACTGGCTACTGGAGAATTGACCCACTAAATATTACATTCATCTTTTATAGAATTAGCAAGCACCAATTGACAGGCCATTTCCTGACAAGGCAAAAACAGGAGTTTTATATTACCCGGCATCAGATTCTCACGACCAAACAATATTCCCGTCTGCGATGAGAAAACAAAACAATGAATCATTTACGTAATAAACTTGTTAAATTATTATCGCGCTGTGCACTTCGACTGCCTCTAATGTGATAATCTAATGTGAATTATCTATGCAGGATGAAAATCATTCTTTACTAGGATAAATGTGTGCCCCTCTTTATCTTTTCTGTGTCTGAACAAAATGCCTAGAGATGAGCACATTTTTCAAAAATTCGATTCGGCCAGTTCACCGAATTCTTTGAAAAAATTTGGTTCGATCCGAATGTATTCACGGCGGATCGCGTTAAAAACTGCTATTTCCTGGCTGCAGAGAGCCTGTATAGTGGTGTTGAACACCTTGCAGTAACACGCATAGGGAGTCTGCTGTGGTAGTGAAACAATACTGTGAGTCAGTATGACATGCAGATGACAGGCGTTCACTTATTTGGGCAGTCACGGGGCCAAAACTGTCCAAATAACTGAAGTATGAACTCAGCCTTAGGGCTTGTTCACACGAACGTATGTGTTCCGTTGCCGTATTGCAGACCGCATATGCAGATCCGTAATAAACGGACACCGTTCCGTGTGCATTCCGCATCTTAATGGGCGCGCAAATCCACAGATACGGAGCGGAACAGAAGCACGGAACGGAAACGCACGCAAGCACTATGGAGTGCTTCTGTGGGGTTCCATTCCGCACAAAGATAGAACATGTCCTATCTTTTTGTGGAATGGAGGGATGCGGATCCATTCACGTTGAATGGGTCTAGATCCGTCCCGGAGGCCTCACGAACGTTCTCCGTGCATTGCGGACCGTAAATTGCGGACCCAATGTATGGAACGGAACCCATAAGTTCGTGTGAACAAGCCCTTACAGGTTGATGTTAGCGCCAAGAAGAAGCGCACTCCTTTTACACCGTTGTCAGCTGATTCCAAGTAGAGCTCGCCGACAGAGTGGAGAGGGTGTCAGCAGTAAGTTTGTGTTGACGTCACA
The DNA here is from genome assembly GCF_014858855.1 of Bufo gargarizans. Classification (NCBI taxonomy): domain Eukaryota; kingdom Metazoa; phylum Chordata; class Amphibia; order Anura; family Bufonidae; genus Bufo; species Bufo gargarizans. Next base: position 293,138,886 of record NC_058085.1, on the reverse strand, counting down.
GATTTTTTTGCCCTTCCTCTGATCCGTCAGAACAATAATCCACAAAAAAAACGAATCCTGTCTGTTGAGCATCACTCAGTCAGCAATCCATTAGTTTTGCTAATGCCAAAAAAATCTAATAAATAAATAAAAAGGAAATTAAAACTCCACAAAAATTTTCTCACTAATAAGCCCCCCCCCCCCACACTAATACACGCCAAAAAGGGCTGTAATTTTTGCACTTCACCACACAATGGTTAATAAGCCCTTTTTTTCCCACTAATACAAGCCAAAAAATGCTTTAGAACCTATAACTGCACCGCACAAGGGCAAATAAGACATATAAATATTTCCATGTAATAAACCCTGTTAATGGCTTTTTCAAACAGCACTTGCACCACAATAACAAGAACGATTTGCTGGATTTACAGAGCTGTATAATGGCAATTTGGATCCGCAGTCAGTGCAGCAGGGTGTAATAGGATTGTTCCTATTACCCAGGCTGTAACCTCCCCTACTGAACCCTGTTCTACATAAATGCCGTGGAATGATTCCTCCCTATCCTTTCCCTACACCTTGAATAATCTTGCCCTGCACTTGTAAATCGTTTTTGTAGCACAATGAAGTTTTTTCTAACACTGTCTCTAGTGCCTTCTGACGTCTCTCCCTGCACTAAGTACACTAGAAAATGGCAGAATTCAAGATGGCTGAGGCTATTTATAGGGCTGTGACATCACAGGGCTGGCTGGCTGGCTGTTGATTGGCTGCATGCATGGCATTATGGGTGATCCCACCTTCCCAGAGTTCCTTGCTCCATGTCCTCACACGTGCAGCAGCCATTTTAGGAAAAAAATGCGATTCGTTACCACGAAGCGTGAGGAAATCGGATTTGGTGCGAATCGAATAATTCCTGAAATTCGGATCGAATTCCACTTCGTCAGCTCCGATTCGCTCATCTCTAAAAATGCCATTTGTTTCCCTACACTATGTACTTTACATGGTGTGAGTTGTAGAGGAACTTTCCTCCGTGGCCTTTCGCCTCCCACTACACAGAAAGAAGAAGCCTTTTCCCACCACTATCCAATGTCACGACTTCCTAATGTGCAAATATACTCAGTCACTTCTTCTTTTTGCCCTATTAGATACAATTGTACTACTACAGCTGGAAAGATTTCTTTTCAGATAACTACACTTTAAAAAAAAAAAGTAGGAACATGTAAGATAACAGAGATGCCACATTTGGGTAATTCGGTCCTGACAACTATTTTGTTTCTCTGCAGATTCCTGAGTAACAGATAGGCAATTTATCATCACCCCCTTAAAGTTTAAAGATGAATAATAGAATATAAACACTCCGGAGGAAGCAGGCGAACAGCTCAGAAATTGTTTATCTTGCGTAATGGGAGGAATGGTTACATATAACACAATTTTGTTTTTAAGTACACAATACAATGTATTGTTTCTATTAAAGATTTAGAATTTTCACCTATTTCCTAGCTTCTTGCACCCTAGAAAACTACTAGCAATCTAATAACCTGATGCAAGAACCCTTCTTCCGCTCAACTGCTGTTCCAGTGCCCTGAATCCCTGTATCTAGAATGTATGCAGCATGGTGGCTCAGTGGTCAGCATTGGTGCCTTACAACATCTGCATGGAGCTGTACGTTCTCCCTCTGTTTGTGTGGATTTCCTTTGGGTACTCCGGTTTCCTCCCAACTCCAAAGCCATACTAATAGGGAACTTAGATTGTGAGCTCCATTGGAGACAGCAAGCACTGATAATGTCTGTAAAGCGTTGTGGAATATATCAGAGCCATATAAGTGAGTACAATCAGTATTCCTTATAGGAGTGGCACATGACCCCCAGCTGTGTGGTTTGCAAATAGAAGCCTTGAGTTATGACCACAGTGAGAATATTGAAGACATGTCCTGCCTAATACCAGTGTGTCAAACCACATGCTGAAATACTTTTCTACATATTTGTGCAATTACGTGCAGTTACAGTCTTACATGTTTAACGTCTCTTCTCCATTATTTTTATCTAATCCGGATTCTGACCATCACTGTCGAAGGCGGCTCAAAAGGTAGAAAATGTAAGGCACCTCAGCAAAAAGTGCAAGCTCATATGGCCAAAAGTCTCTTAAACTACTTTCACACCTCCAGTGTAAAACTCCGGCATGGCCATTCTGGCAGACTAGCGGAGGATCGTCCGGACACAAACCGCAGCATGCATACGGATCTCCGCAGGACCCATTATACTGAATAAGGCCGGCGGACATTCTCCGCCGGAACAACCTACCTAAATTCTAAGCGGAGATGTGAAAGTAGTCTTAGGGTTCCTTCACACTATAATTTCTTCAAGTGTTGACTATTTTATTGCTATTTTCATAGTGTTGCTAAAATACAGCTAAAAAATAAAAACACATGTGAACTATGCAAATATGGAACATGTTTTTTAATTCAGCCCATTGACTTCTATAGGTTAAAAGCAATATTAATAACGATCCACTGGAACATGCTGAGCTGTACACATACATAATAGAAAACAATTGCAATAAGTATGAACAAGACGAGTTACAAACTGGTGCAGAAGGAGAGAGGGCCTTGCCCACGAGGGCTTACAATCTACAAGGTATGGAGGAAGGACACAGAAGGTGAGGATAAAGCTGGTCACTGGCAGTATAGTGGCAGAAGGGTCAGGTTTCTTTTTAAGGATTCTACTGTAGGTGGGAGGCTGATATGTTGGGGTAAAGAGTTCCAGAGTACAGTGGAACTGATAAGAGGAGAGAAGGAGGTGTTGTGAGGATCGGAGATTACGTGTGGGGATATATCGGGAAAGTAGCTCAGAAATGTACGCACGGGACAGGCTGTGGAGTTAGAGCAATAGTTACGGAAGTGGAATAGTTTGTTCTGCTATGCTGTTTACATAGCTCTCATTCACTGCAATCGGAGTTACAGATACAGCAGCAGTTTCCGTAAGCCTGGTCTGTGGAAACGGCGATTGGACAATTCTCTTAAAGGGGTATTCCCATGACAGACAATGGGGGAATATTGCTAGGATATGCCTCCATTGTCTGATAGGTGTGGGTCCCACCTCTGGGACCCGCACCTACAATGAGAATGGAGCGGGAAAATTAATGGAAATTGCCCTGCTCATGCGCAGCCACCCTCCATTAATTTCTATGGGACTGCCGAAAATAGCCGAGTGCTGGCTCTGCTATTTTAGTCTGCCCCATTGAAATGAATGCGAGCAGGGGCCGCGCATGCACGGTGTGCTCCCATTCAGTTCTGTGGGAACAGCGGGGAGCAGCACTTGGTGGTGGATGGACCTCAGGAAATCCAGGGTCCTCCAGCCACAGCGCTCCCCGCTTGTTCTCATTGTAGGTGCGGATCCCAGAGGTGGGACCCGCACCTATCAGACAATGGGGGGCATATCCTAGCGATATGCCCCTATTGTCTGTGATGGGAATACCCCTTGTGACACAGTGAGAGGTTTGGTCTGGGAAAACAGGTATTTTCCTCCCAGCATGTGCTGCTGGGCTGATTTACATTAAAAGACAGAAACATGCAATGCGACAATAAACTGCAATATAAAGTACAAAATTGCATAATAATAACAAGTGCTACACTATAAGTGCGAGATACTTGGCAAATCGTTTTGTACAAAATTATTTGAGCCCGTCTGCCGAGCGTCAAGGCGATCTCTGTTAGATCTCTGTTTGAAAGTCAATGGGTCCGCAGAAAATCACGAAAAACTGAACGGACACGGAATAAAACAACGGTCGTGTGCATGAGGCCTGAGGCTACATGCACATGACCCTGCCGGTTTTTGCGGTCTGCAAAAAATGGAAGCCGCCCGTGTGCCTTCCGGAATTTTTGGAACGGAATGGGCGGCCATTGATATAACTGCTGTCCGCATCTTTTGCGGCCCCATTGAAGTGAATGGGTCCGCATCCGAGCCGCCAAAACGGCGGCTCGGATGCGAACCCAAACAACGGCCGTGTGCATGAGGCCAAATGGTGAGAGTGGCTGCAGGACAGGGAGGTCTAAACAGCAGAACAGCAAGGAGCTAACATAGAACAGTGTAATGCCTCTTGCAAATTGCGGTCTGCAATGCATGGGCACCGACCGTGGGGATGCCGCATGTGGATCGCAACCCCATTCACTTGAATGGGGTCCGCGATCCGTCCATCCCGCAAAAAGATGGGACATGTTCTATTTTTTTCCGGAATGGAACCCCACAAAAGCAATTCGTAGTGCTTCCGTTCCGCATCTCCAGGTTTGCGGACCCATTCAAGTGAAGGAACACCCCATTTTACACGTTTGTACCAACGCTCGTTCCCTACAACTGCCCCATGTAAAGGTGCAGCTAAAGTTTCCCAGTGGGCTAACGCCCAGGAAGCAGCCAAAGCCCTTCTCATGGCTGCCAGTCAGGTACATAGCGATCTGATGCTCTCTTTATTAATGTAGGAACACCAGGCACCTATACATCTGGCCAGTAGACACAGGTGCCGTCCTGAATTCAATGATATTGTCGTCCTCAGGACAATGATACGGTTTCATACTGTGGGGTGGGCAGCAGTATTTTGTGCTGTGGTATTTAGCTCTGCTGAGCGGTATTTTGTGCTGCACTAAGGTATTGTGGCCCTGTTTTAGCCCTGCCTTCTGTCAATTTGCCCCTGCCTACAGCATGGGGCCACTTTTATAGTTTTTTTTTCCAGGGCCCAGTCCGCCCCTGGCATTGGCTATCTCTGCTATAAAGTTGAATGGACTGGCAGCGCACATGTGTAACCGCAGCTTCATGCAACTCAGCACCTCATTCTTGTGATCCATGGGGCCCAGGAGATAAGTTCTTATGGTGGGACAACCCCCTTTTAATAGCGCAGTTATAGTAGTCCTGTTTTGACTGTGATTATGTGCTTACAGTTGTAGTCTAGTCCCAACATAAGGGTACGGCTACACAGCGACATTACATATAATGTATTTCAGTGGTGTCGCAGGTGACATGCTATGACTGTGACAGTTACAAAAAATCCAACTTGGATGTCCGCGACACAGCATGTTGCATGTCTCATGGTGACACTATCGACTACCATTACAAGAAATGTCACATGACACATATACCCTTAGGGTACGGCGACACTGGTAGTGGCCAGGACAGCAGGGGCATCGCAGTGTAGTTGCAATCCCATAGAAATCAATGGGATTGCAGCATAAACTGCACGTATGCCTCAACTCTGCTGGATTTTTAGTGATTCGAGGGTCGTAATTGCGGGACACGTGCAACTCAGGCTGCAACCCCGTTCATTTCTATGGGATCACCACTAAACTGTCCTGGCCATGACCAGTGTCGCCGTACACTTAGGGCGCATTCATATGGCTGTGCTGCCGCCATGCCAATGTTGAGGACCACAAACCGCAAGTCTGCACAACGGGCACCAGCCATGTGAACTTCATGGTGCGTAACCAATGGAGCCGCGTTCCTTAAGATGCAGCGATAGATAGGTCACTTTCTATCTTTTAGGACGCGGAGGCAAGGACCTGGAGGGGCATCACAGAAGGCCTATCTTTCACCGTATCTTGAGGAATGTGGAGCCACTGAAGTAAAAGGTTCTGAGAGTTCATAGTTCACACGGCCAGTACCCATTTTGCAGACCCGTGGTTTGCGGTCCTTAACATTGGCACGGTGGCACCACGGCCATGTGAATGCGCTTTTAGACTTGGGTGTAAAGAGGGAGTAATAAATGTGCCTAATGAGTTTGTACATTAACATGAGGTGAAAAATGTCCGCGCTCAGTTTTAAAACCTTTGTTACCAGGGATCTCAAGTCTCCCGGAGGTTCAGGGAGTCTCCCGCTATTAGATAGAGGCTCCCTGACACCCGCATGTTAAACAATATATCCCGGAAAGGTTTACTGATAGCAGAGCAGAGAGATAAGAGAAGTGACAGGACAGAGTTTAGATTACAGGTTGAATTAACCCTTTAGGGTCAAATTGGCTTCTCAAGGAGATATACATGTTAAAGGCATCCCTTCTTCTGTCTCATTCAGTAGCTATATAACTATTGAGAGAGATGTATTTTTTTTTAAATACATTTACACATTTAACCCTCCATTTTAATATATTGATAACCAATCAGATCACAGCTCTAATTGTTTACAGACCCCTTGTAAAATAAGAGCTGCCAGCTGATTGGTTGCTATGAGCAACTCTACTTTTTTTTTTTTCTCTGCACCGCTTTTGACGAAATAAGGAGCCTGTAAATAACCGGCTCGGTTTACTAGCGGTTTCTGTATTCCCGCTCCACGCTGCGGTTTACAGTAGTGCACGATGATGTCTGAGGAGAAGTATGCGGAGAACTGGAGTACATGCGTTTCGTGCCAAGCTCCAGCTATAGGACATAACACAGCGCAGCCCTGTTTCCTCGCTGCAGGATCCCGCAGTTCAAGGCAATGTCAAAGTCAATGGACTTCAGCGCAAATCATTTAAAACGACCCTCCCAGCGTGACCTATCCAACGTAAGCCGCGGCGCTAGGCATGCCGGGATTTGTAGTCTTTGGTAAAGCTTTCCAGTTGCTTGCTGCCTGCCTCAGACCTCCCCTGAGACCCCTGCCTATAGAGTGGTGTGTGCACGGACGTGTCTCAGTGCGGACCGCCTGCACTGCGCTTATGTCACTCGTTACGGGAAAACAATAACAGGAACGGGGCTCGGCCAGGACTACGAGCCCCACAATCCCATGCGGCAATAAAAAGTGAGCGCTGTGGCCGGGGGAGACGTGTGGCCACTATTTGCATGAATGGGTGGCGGATCGGCTCGGCGCTCACGAAGGGTGTAGCGACAGGAGAGACCGTGGTCACCGGGGGATGTCCTGTCTCACTGCGCCGTTAGGAGGGAGCCGTCACCGCTAGAGGGAGGGAGATGCCGAGGGACGAGATGAACTCCCTGATCCAGAAGATCGCCCGCCAGGCCCGGCTGACGTTCCGCGGTGCAGGCAGCAGCGGGGACGGGAAGGGATTCGCCGAGAATGTGACGCAGCTGAACAAACTGGTGAGCGAGATCCGGGCCCAGGACCTGAAGATCCGACCGCGGAAGAGCGCCCAGGCCCCGATCTCCCTGCCGCAAAACCCGCCCGTCACCTACATGCACATCTGCGAGACGGACGGCTTCAGCATGGGGGTCTTCCTCCTGAAGGGCGGCGCCAGCATCCCGCTGCACGACCACCCCGGGATGCACGGCATGCTCAAGGTGCTCTACGGCAAAGTGCTCATCAGCGGCTTCGACAAGATGGAGCCCGAGCCCCCCGGAAATAACGGCTCCGTGCTCCGGGCTGTGCTGCGCTCCACCGGGGAGTACAGCGACACGAGCCCGGCCTGCCTGCTCAGCCCGCACCGGGACAACCTGCACCAGATCAGCGCCGTGGACGGGCCCGCCGCCTTCCTGGACATCCTGGCTCCCCCCTATGACCCGGACGATGGACGGGACTGCCATTACTACAAGCTGCTGCCGCAGGCCCCGTCCTCCGCCTCCTCCGAGCAGACCGGGGACGGCGGGGCCGAGGCCTCCGGGGTTCACCCCCGGGAGGTGTGGCTGCTGGAAATCCCGCAACCTGATGATTTCTGGTGCGGGGGGGAGCCCTACCCGGGGCCCAAAGTGTCTGTCTGAGCCTTTCTACCTCCTCCTGTCACAGTCATGGGGTCCTACTAATAATGGTCAGAGGGTCAGGCCTCCTTGTATGCTCGTTACCCCCCTATTACTACTACTGGAAGCCCATTGTGAATACTGTCATGGTGCTGCAGCAGCTGCTGCTGCGGAACCTCTTTGGCAATGGAGGAGTTAGTCGCCATCTTTAAAGCCGGCTGTAGATATCGAGGTTGTCCAGTGAGCCCTCATCGTGATTATGGTAACGTCTGTGATACGGAAATGGACGCCAAGGATCCCACTGCAATTTCGGGCGTTTTAATGTTTTTTTTATTACTGCTGGATCTTTTTTCCTCCTCAGTCTGTGAACAGTCCTACCACCTTAAAAATGGCGGCTGATTGCGGAGGTTATACATCCAGGACTGTGGAGCGTTGTGTGAGATGCTGTGGACTCCGACAGTATGGAGGCTGCCAGCCCCCTTCTATCCCACGCATGCCAACCTACTGCCGCCCGTGCCCCAAAAAGCGTTAGCCACTTCCCTGCCATGCTTTTGTGTCAGCCGTTTGTACCCAAGGCTGTGATCCCATGGTGTCCATTAAAATTCGGAGCAGCGACGTCCCCACTATGTAATTTATTGAAGGTGTGCATGGTTTACATCATGTCATTTTGGGGAGATTTATCAGAACTGGCTTAGTGGCCCCTAGCACCCAATCAGATTCCACCTTTCGTTATTCAGTTCCTTTGAGAAATTAAAGCCTCCATGTGATTGGTTGCTAGAGACGACTAAACCAGTTCTGATAAATCTCCCCACCCCCGCATATCGATCAGTGATGTGAGACCTCCAGCTCTTGTAAGAGGGGATTTACATTAACGCCTCTTGCCCACAAACGTAAGGGCTCCTTGCCCGTGCTGCAGACCGCATACAGCGGTTCCGAAGTTCACGGGTGACCAGTCGTGTGCATTCCGCATCACAACTCCGGTGATGCGGAACGGAAGCACTATGGAGTGCGTCCGTGGTGTTCCGTTCTGTGCTTCCGTTGCACAAAAAAGAATAGAACTTGTTCTATCTTTTTTTTTGCGTAACGGACGGATTGTGGACCCCATTCGAGCAAATGGGTCCGCATGCGGCTGCCCCACGGTCGGTGCCTGTGCATCGCGGACCGCAATTTGCGGTTGCAGCACGGGTAAGGAGCCCTTACGTTCGTGGGCTAGAGGCCTAAGACTGTTTTAACCTTGTGGTCCAAAACGCAACGGTAACCGAGGTAAGACCATGCGGTTTTGAATTGCGATTTCCGCTTGTACAGATGCACTTCACCAGCGGAGGAGATTTTATATATTTTTTTTCAACTAGGATATTTGGCGCCAATTCCGCCCTTTTAAAGTCCCAGCAGAAAACACAATCTACCTCCCGTTCATTCGGTGTGAAAACTGTCTGGCAATTTATACAGTATTTTCACAGTCAAACTTCCCATTGAAACGGGCAGGATCCAAAACCGCGTGAAATTTTGACTAGGAGTACTCCCCCTTTTTTTATTATTTTTTTGGGCAAAAAAAAAAAAAGAAACTGAACATACCCTACGAGTAAGTACAACTCGCTGGGAGCTGTAGGTCTCAGAGTTATGTCTCTGGTAGGAGAATATGCAGTAGTCAAAACCTGATGGGTGTTGCAGTTTGACTATAGCTAAAATAAAAAAAACTACCACTTCTGTGTTACACTGCTGTCTGTCAGGACATGCTAGGAGTTGTAGTGTCACAACCGCCAGAGATCCTGATTAGTGATGAGCAAAACTGATGAGGCTCCCCCTGCCTCTTTATTGACAGGGCCGGACACCTCAGGCGGCCTCCACGTCTCAGAGGCTGTGCTTTCGCTACTGGAGCAGCCACTGCGCACGCACCACTACACTTTTAGGTAGCAGCGCATGAACAGTGGGAGCTTACGAAGCAAAGCCCCTGCACTTGTACCGCTTGTCTGAGATATCGGGGCCTGCCGATCAGAGGGTGCGTCCTCTGCCTCGCGAACTTCCCTTGCAGGCGCAGAAATTTGCTTGATGAGACGACACGGTTCGCTCATCTCTAATCCTGATCCATAGGTGGCATTGCAGCCTGTGGGGGAGATTTATCAAAACTGGTGTGAAGGGAAAACTGGCTTAGTTGCCCCTAGCAACCAATCAGATTCCGCCTTTCATTATTCATAGCTCCTTTGGGAAAATGAAAGGTGGAATCTGATTGGTTGCTAGGGGCAACTAAGCCAGTTTTTCTTTAAACCACTTTTGATAGCTCTCCCTCTGTTTTCCAGGACATGGCGTGTTGACGCTGATTTCACTGCCGGACCCCGCAGTGGTGTGTGGAGCCCACTATAAATAGCAGCCCCTAGAACGTGCAGTCTCTCGCTTCCTGGACTTTTCCTGTTGCCTAGCCTGGTTTTAAGAAGGAAAAATACTATTTCTCAATATGCATCGTCTCAGAATGAATTCTTCTTTTGGGAGGAGGGGATTATCTCGTAAGATCCACTGACTGACAGTATCCTCTTAAGAAGCCACATTCCTCCCGAGTTTCCTTTGTATTGTCCGTCATTGAGCCCAGTGTTTATGATCTGGAAGCCATGTAATGGATGGCGTACGTGTAACCTCCAACGGGCTGTACATGAAGCCTGCCGCCATCGCCCGCCACCGCTCCACGTCTGGTGTGATGACAAGCATAGGAATCGTGTCCTGGCCATTATTACTGCCGCTCTCCTCCTTTTCTAATGTATAGTATTTATAAGTCTTAGGGTTACATGCGTATAGGAAGACAAAGCTGTATTGACCCGCCACCCTTGTTAATGAGCCTCGTAGCGGAGTAGTGATTGCATTTGCTTACTGACCTTGTCCGCCGCACTATTACACTTTTGATTCATGTGACTTTTTTTTTTTTTTTTTTAAGATTCTGTATTCTGCCATGTTTAGTTAAATATGTAATTGAGACACTTGTTGAATTCTATTCTGTTACTATATTTCACAAATGATATAAATATAATATAAATGTATTTTTCTTGAAAAAAAAAAGACTGTTTTTGTGGGTTAAAAAAATTCTTTAGTTTTGGTAAGAAAAAAAAGTGCTTGTTTTTTTTTACTTGGTGTGAAGACCCCTGCAAGCTATTCAGGACCGATGTAGACACCAGAATATGGAGTTTTCCTTCTGCAGCACTAATGACTTTCACAGTAGTACTAGACGTCTCCGGCAGGCTGTTCCGGAGATGTCTGGTTCCGGCACTGCCAGGCGCTACCTGATACCCGCAGGCCCTATTAGCTATAACATGCTGAGAATTGGTTGGACTAAAACCGAGGCCAGGCGGCAATGCCAGAATGCAGCGTGTGAGAGACTGACCCAAGGCTGAGTTCACATCTCGGTCAGGCTGTCCCAGCAGAGGGTAAGCCTGCGGGTCTCGCAGGACTCGGCAGTGCCGGATTCTATACTTCACTGGATCACCATTGACTGTAATGAAGTCTGGTCACACGCAACTTTTTTTTGGGCCAGCATTTGTGCCGGATTTGCTTGATGGAGATTTGTATAAGGCTACTTTCACACTAGCGTTTGGGGCTCCGCTTGTGAGTTCTGTTTGAAGGCTCTCACAAGCGGCCCCGAATACATCCGTACTGCCCTAATGCATTCTGAGTGGATGCGGATCCGCTCAGAATGCATCAGTTTGGCCTCCACTCAGCAGGCGGACACCCGAACGCTGCTTCCAGCGTTCGGGTGTCCGCCTGGCCGTGCGGAGGCAAACGGATCCGTCCAGACTTGAATGTAAGTCAATGGGGACGGATCCGTTTGAATATGACACACTATGGCTCAATTTTCAAACGGATCCATCCCCCATTGACTTTCAATGTAAAGTCTGGACGAATCCGTCTGAGCAACTTTCACACTTAGAATCTTTTCTAAACTATAATGCAGACGGATCAGTTCTGAACGGATCCCATCGTCTGCATTATAGGAGCGGCTCCGTCTGTGCAGACACCAGACGGATCCGCTCTGAACGCAAGTGTGAAAGTAGCCTTAGGCGTAAAGTTACATTTACACAACCTGATATTTGAGCCGATTATCGGGAACAAATGCACGTTCCCGATAATCTTCCCATCTAAAGGTGTGGACACCTCAATCGTCGTTCCCAGGCCGCAGATCGTGCTGTCTGAACAATTCTCTGCTGCTCTGAAACAACGATTCTGTATGGGGACAAGCGATAGAAGCAGCAATCGCCCGTCCTCATACTGGCTACATCATCAACATCTGACGAGCGAGTGCCTGACACCCGCCGATCAGCTGTTTGAAAAGGCAGCGGTGCTGCAGGCTTCTCTCTGTTACCCTCAGGCCCAGTGACATCACGACTAGTATTGCGGGGCTAAGCTTTGTTCACTTGAATGGGGTTTATCCCTGCCCAGGTGAGTTAGGGTACTTTTACACTTGCGGCAGAGGATTCCGGCAGGCAGTTACTTCACCGGAACTGCCTGCCGGATCTGTCAAAACGTATGCAAACTAATGGTATTTGGCAGACGGATCCTGATCCGTATGACAAATGCATTGAAATCTGCGGTGTCGTCCGGAAAAACTGATCCGGCATTAATTTTTTTTCACCTTTTTTTTTTTTCCGGTTTGAGCATGCGCAGACCGCAAGTCCGGATCCGTTTTGCTGAAACACTCGGGGCCGGATCCAGCATTAATGCATTTCAATGAGAAAAAATGCAGGGTCCGGCGTTCAGGAAATTTGGACGGAGATAAAACCGCAGCATACGGCAGTATTATCTCCGTCCTGAAAAGTAAAAAAGACTGAACTGATGACACCCTAATCATGCATCCTGAACAGATTGCTCTCCATTCGGAATGCATAGGGATAAAACTGATCACTTCTTTTCTGGTATTGAGCCCCTAGGACGGAACTCTATGCCGGAAAAGAAAAACGCTAGTGTGAAAGTACCCTTATACTAGTCGTGGCGACACTGGGCCTGAGGGAAAAAGAGAAGGCTGTGCCGCTCATGCAGCTTATCAGTGGGAGCCCTATTTGTTGGACCCCTCCCTGGTAAGATCATGATCTATCCAGAGGCTAAAAGACAATTAGTTAAAAAGAACTACAGAACCCCATTAACTGCACTTTCTAGAAACTTTGGATTTGACATAGCGACATCAAAGGTTTTAAAAGGTGGATGTTACTATGTTATTAGAAGTGCTCAACTGAGGGCTGCTTCTCACGGCCGAGCAGAGAAGTGAAGACAGGCTCAATAGTAAGTCTATCGGGCATTAACCGCCTCACTCCACGTTCTAGCGATCAGGGGGGGTTACTAGGCCAGATCAAACATGTAAAAACAAAAAAAGGGGCAGTTACTCTTTAAGGCCTCATGCACACGGCCATGCCCCTATTGTGGCACGCAAACAGTAAACTCACTTGCAGGGGTCCGCAATCCGGAAGGTGCAGAATGGAGGCACAGAAGCACTACAGAGTGCTTCCGTGGGGTTTCTTTCCTTGCCTTTTTTTTTTTTTTTTTTGCGCCGTGATAGTGCCCGTGCGTTGGGGACTGTAAATTGCGGTCCCCAATGCACGCAACGGCTGTGTGCATGAGGCAAAGGAAAGCATACATATCTGCTCCCTGCCGCTGGGTCCTGGCTTTGGTTGCCTCGCTCAGGTCCCTTGCTGTCAGCATCTGCTTTGAGACAGCTGCAGTGGTGACCTGCTCCACTTGTGTCACGTGAGCAATTCACACGACACAAGCTATAGAGGTGACCCGCTCCCCGGTGTCAAAGTGAATGTTGGTAGTGGGAGACCTGAATGAGACATTTGAGGCTGGGGAGTGAAGGAGTCTGGAAGCAGGGAGAGTATGCCAAAAAACTCCCAAAAAGTTGCCAACCCCTTTAATTCTCCTTTAATCCCCTTCAGATGAGTTCAGGGAGAGAATAGGGTGCATTGAAATGCAATGCCCGATCCTATACTGAGAGCATCATAGTTTAGGAAGCAGAGAGGGGTAGGAAAAGGGCTTATAAGAGAACAGTCATTTTCACTGATGAGATATATTACGAAGTTTCTTCTAGTTCCATCCCTATTGGTTTATGCAGTCAGTGACCATTTAGCGCAGCTCAAGAAAATCAGGTGTCAGACCTCATGTCTCACGGTGCCCATGCACTTTCATTAGCTGTCAGCCGAATGGTTGATCAGCTCCCATACACATACACACTTGGTTCGTTGAGCGTGTGTTTTCAACAGAGAGATGAGAATGGCGCTGCCAGCAAAATCTCTATATTGTTGCAGAAACAGAGGGAGGACTCCTTTCTGACATCAACAAACATACTTAGAGACTGTCTAGATCTCCCAGCTCCGCCATAAGGCCTCCTGCTCGCAACCATTTTTTTTTTCTGTTTACATTGTTTTTTTTTTTGTTCTGTATACGGAACTATTCATTTCAATGGATCCGCAAAAAAAAAAAACGAAGGTACTCCGTATGCATTCTGTTCCGTTCAAATATAGAACATGTCCTATTATTGCCCGCAAATCATGTTCCGTGGCTCCATTCAAGTCAATGGTTCCGCAAAAAAAAACGGAATGCATCCGTATGTCTTCCACATCCATTTCATTTTTGCGTTTATGCCCAGCCCAATTTTTTTATGTACTTGCTGTTTAAACATTATTGTATGCTTCCGTTTGCGATCCGGAAAAAAGGATCACAAACGGAAACCAAATGGAAAAACGAAACGGAAACAATACTGAAACAAAAAAGTGGAAAAACGGATCCATTTAAAATGGACTGCAAAACCATACGGTCGTGTGCAGGAGGCCTAAGGTTGTGCTGCCACAGCCAGACCTGTGTATTAAAGGGGTTGTTCGCTTATCCTATATTGGTGACCTATCCTCAGGATAGATCATCAATATCAGATCGGCGGGGGCCCAACTATCAGCATCCCTGTCAATCTGCTATATGATGCGCTCCATATGAGCCCTGCCTTTTCTTCGCTGTTTTCCTTCTTGCCGTTGACATCGTAGCAGCGAACAGGTGTAATTACTACTCTGCCGTCCTATCACAGTGAATGGGACGGAGGAGCTGCCATGAGGACAGGCGCACAAGAGCAAGTTGAATGCAAGAAACTCAGTGTGCGTCAGTGAAAGATCCTGTTCTGACTAACGCTCCTCGGACAGGATCACACAACATTAGGTCTCGTGCACATGGCTGTTGGTCGGCCTCTCTGTGCAGATTCCGCAGACAGATCCAGACCAATTCAACTTGAATGGGTCTGTGATCCTTCCACGCCTCTAAATAATAGAACATGGAGGCACAGAGAGAAACCCCACTGAATCGCTCCGTAGGGCTTCTGTGGGGTTCCGTGCCACAGTTCCACATCAGACCTTCTGGATTGCAGACCCATTCAAGTGATGCGGGGTGCACACAGCCGGTGCCCGCATATTACTGTTTGTGGGCAACGACTGTGGCATGAGCCCTGATATATAATGCCGTGTAACCCTTAGAGTTCTGGAACCTATTGTATTAGGGCTCATGCACACGAGTCGGGAGGCCACGGAGCGGTGAGTGAGAGGCTTCTCTTCACTCACGCTCCGTGGTCATGGGATTTAAACGAATCACTGCATCGAGGATTTTTTGGGCTCGATGAATCGTTTAAGCCCTAAGCACAACGTGTGCTATTCGCATCCGTTTGTCCATTCTGTGGCATCCGCAGAAATATAGAACATGTCCTATTCTTGTCCGCATTATGGGCAAGGATAGGACTGTTCTATTAGGGGGTGGGCGTATCCGTGTTTTGTGGATTCGCAATTTGCGGACCGCAAAACAGACAACATGCACACAGCTAGAAGTGTTTTGCGGACCGTAATATCTTGGCTGAGTGCATGCTGCCATTTATGTTTTAACTTCTGTAGAAATGTCCTACGGACTGGTCCTTGGACTTCGGGCTTAGAGCTCCGAAAACTTCTCAATATAGTCAGTCATCCAGCACCTAAACTGTTAAAACATAACTTTAACTTTAGCATAGTTAAAAACGCCAGGGTGCTCCTTTGCTTACATGTTTTGCTCAGACTGCGCTATAGCATACTCCCAAACAGCTGATTGACGGGAGTGCAGGGTGTCGGGCCCCGCCGATAAGGTACTGAGGATAGGTCATCAATATGAAAGAAGTGAACAACCCCTTTAACTTAATTACCGTAAATCTGTGCGAGGGTCTGGGTCCTAGACACCATGGGGCAGGTATGTCAAACTCATCTCCTTCCAGCTGTTGCAAAACTACAACTCCCAACATGCCATCATAGCTGTAGGATGTCCAGTCATGATGGGAGTTTGTAGTTTTACAACAGCCGGAGGGGCCACGAGTTTGACATCCCTGCCATAGGGGTTTTTCATATTAAAAACCTAATAAAATGTGACTGGAAAGAATGGAGGCTATTGCACCAGCAGTACATCTGCTTTTCAAAAGCTGCGCAGTGTGCTATGGTTACCCTGGATCTACAGGACTCAAATAATCATGTGCCAATATTTGCGTCCTCCCCAAAAAATGTAAGGCCACCTGCACACGTTGCGGAATACCTGCGTTTTTTCCACGTTGATTTCCGTGCAGAAAAAACGCAGCGTATTACAGTACCAGCAAACTGTAAGATTTTGGTGTGCATATGCTGCAGTAACGCACATAAATCCACATGGAAATTCGTACGGAGCTTATGTGCTTTCACCCGCATCTGTTGTCAGGTGGCCTAATAGTTGCTGTTTTGCAGCTACCTATTGGGGGAGATTTATCAAGCTGGTGTAAAGTAGAACTGGCTTAGTTGCCCATAGCAACAATCAGATTCCTCCTTTCATTTTTTCAAAGGAGCGGTGGAAAATGAAAGGTGGAATCTGATTGGTTGCTATGGGCAACTAAGACAGTTCTACTTTACACCAGCTTGATAAATGCCCCCCATTGTTTCTGCTACAAAGGTGTGTCAGACCCAGGCCTTCTCAGTCAGTGGGAGTCAATAACAAAGACTGGATTTTTACGCTGGTCTTTGTTTCCCCTTTGAGCTGGCAGAGGATGCGCCTAATTTATGATGGTGTGCTCCAAGCATTAAAACTACGCCAGACCCTGACTGGAGTAATTTTTTTGCCAACATTTAGGCCCCTTTCACACGGGCGAGTATTCCGCGCGGGTGCGATGCGTGAGTTGAACGCATTGCACCAGCAACTGAATCCAGACCCATTCATTTCTATGGGGCTGTTTACATGAGCAGTGATTTTCACGCATCACTTATGCGTTGCGTGAAAATCGCAGCATGTTCTTTGTTCTGCGTTTTTCACGTAACGCAGGCCCCATAGAAATGAATAGGGTTGCGTGAAAATCGCAAGCAAGTGCGGATGCGGTGCGATTTTCACGCATGGTTGTTAGGTGACAGTCTATTCACTGTATTATTTTCCCTTATAACATGGTTATAAGGGAAAATAAAAGCATTCTGAATACAGAATTAATTGAGGGTTAAAAAAAAATTAACTCACCTTCTCCTCTTGATCGCGTAGTTCCCGGTCTCTTCTTTACTTCATTAATGATGAGCTGTGGGCTAAAGGACCTGTGGTGACATCAGATCACATGCTCCAATCACATGGTCCATCACCACGGTGATGGACCATCTGATTGGAGGATGTGATCTGACGTCACCACAGGTCCTAGCCGGTAGTTCATCATTAAAGAAGTAAAGAAGAGACCAGGAACTACGCGATCAAGAGGAGAAGGTGAGTTATTATTTATTTTATTTTTTTCTAACCCTCAATTGATCACCTACTATGCATTCTGTATTCAGAATGCTATTATTTTCCCTTATAACCATGTTATAAGGGAAAATAACACAATCTTCAGAACATCAATCCCAAACCCGAACTTCTGTGAAGAAGTTCGGGTTTGGGTACCAAACATGCGCGATTTTTCTCACGCGCATGCAAAACGCATTACAATGTTTTGCACTCGCGTGGAAAAATCGCGCGTGTTCCCGCAACGCACCCGCCTCTTATCCGAGCCAAAAATATGACGGCCGTGTGAAAGAGGCCTTACACCTTTTTCCAGGTGGAAATGTTGTTTAATTTGTTGGGGCCAAAGTCCCACCACACCTTTGGCACTCCCAATTGTCGCCCAGGCGATAAAGTTGCAAAAATGATTTCTTGCAACTTTTTTTTTTTTTTTACACCTAAAACTTGCGTAGTGCACTTTGTAAATGACCCCCAATCATGTCCGTTGCCGGCCCTTCCATTCAGTGATAGTATTGGATTGTCATAGGCGTCAGAAGGCACTCCAAGAATCCTCCAGAGGAAAAATTCCACTGCCTAGATGTGAGGAGGCATTTGTTCTGCTACCCATCAGCCATGGCAGACCAGAAGAAGAAGGAAGGCCTGTTGTTACAGCTCCTGGGTCCATGTAAGGCATCAAAACGCTTCCACCAGACCCAAATGGATTTAACTCCTTAGTGACCAAGTCTTAATGACCAGGAATGTTTTTTTTTGCTTTTTTGACTAAATGTACCTGACAGGCACTCTACATCTGAAACCATTCAGAGGAAATATATCCTGAATAATTAATTATTCACAACTGCATTCATAATAAATAAAACCAGTTCAGGATTCAGGAACACAATTCAAAAATCAATGGCTAGAAAATATAAGGGGCTTGAGTAAGAATAAGAACGGTTCACCCGTTCACTTGTCAGTTGGGCAATGGTGCTCTGTCAAGTTGATTCACCACGTCCAATATGGCCATTAGCTATATATAGCTGGGGCAAATACTCTGCATTTGAGAACAACCAAATACAAGTATATCCTTAAATAGATATTTATTGTAACATAATTTCATTAACACTTTGAATAAAATCTCTTCAGAAAAAATAGAAAAATAGATAAACTGAAAAAAGAAAAAACAAAACAAAGAAAAGAAAAAAAATACCACATTCAATGGCACTATCAAACTATAGGTTGTATGGGCAATAGATCCACTGATCGTCTATTGAACAGCAGAGATTCGTGCAGCAGCCGCCAATACGTCTATTCGTAATATCTATCGTGCATACAACCACAGTTGCGTCCCATAGTGCAGATCATATTTGCATATTAATATAATAGGATGTAGATAGTAACTTTGCTTCTTTCTATTTATTCACATAAGCAGTGTGCAGGGATTCTGTTTTTAAAGAAAAATAGTCCGGGCTGCTTGCACTTAAAGGGAACCTGTCACCTCCAAAAACATCTCAAGCCGGCAGCAGTACCTGAGAGTAGCCGGCAGCAGTACCTGAGAGTAGCCAGCAGCATGTTTGTAATGATCATTTTCTTCCTGCAGGCAGATGAAGCAAAAGCTGTAAGGCCTAGTTCACACAAATGTATGGCTTTTATAGTTTTTTGCTGTCCGTTTTTCATGGATCCGTTGTTCCGTTTTTGAGTTCCGTTGTGTTTCGGTTCTGTTTTTCCGTATGGTGTATACAGTAATTACACAGACTAAATTGGGCTGGGCATAACGTTTTTCAATAGATGGTTCCGCAAAAAACGGAACGGATACGGAAGACATACGGATGCATTTCCGTATGCATTCCATTTTTTTTGCGGACCCATTGACTTGAATGGAGTCACGGAACGGAAAAACGGAAACAGAATGCATACAGAGTACAGTCCGTTTTTAATGCGGAACCATTGAAATGAATGGTTCCGTATACGGAACACAAAAAAACAGCCCATACACTCTCAAAAAAATAATAATATTATTTTCGTATATTCTAACCTGAAGCGTCCCCATCACCATGGGAACGCCTCTGTGTTAGAATATACTGTCGGATCTGAGTTTCACGATCGAACTCAAATCCGATGGTATATTCTAACATAGAGGCATTCCAATGGTGATGGGGGCGCTTCAAGTTAAAATATACCATCGGATTGGAGAAAACTCCGATCCGATGGTATAAAAGGGACTCCTGACTTTACACTGAAAGTCAATGGGGGACGGATCCGTTTGCAATTGCACCATATTGTGTCAACGTCAAACGGATCCGTCCCCATTGACTTGTAATTCATTGTAATTCAGGACGGATCCGTTTGGCTCCGCACGGCCGTGGACCCTCCAAAAATCAAGGAAGACCCACGGACGAAAAAACGGTCACGGATCACGGACCTACAGACCCCGTTTTTGTGGACCTTAAAAAAAACGGTTGTGTGCATGAGGCCTTACATTTATAGTTCCATTTGGCCTTTATTGGCGCTGATTGTTTGTATCGATATGTCTCCAACAGTGATCATTGATGAATACTCACTGTTGGCGGTTGATGTATATGACCGGTGGCGTCTCACGTGGTGATTTGCAGACTCACCTCCGCCTCTGTGTCTCTTTGTTAGGTGCAGGTAATATTACCTTTCTCGTGCTGGAGGTTTTACTGACTATGTAGCTGATGTGGTGCTTAGTAGTTAATGCGGTACTTGGTGTCCCGCGTGTCTCACCATGCCAACCTGGAGCTGACGAGTTCTTTTCAAACATAGGAGACAAATAAAGTATCTGTGGAGCGCTCCACACCTCTTTTATATATCCATAGATATTTAATAATTGGGTCCTGGATCCTATGTGTATACCAATTCACACTAGACGCGTTTCGGAGTTTGGACTAAATTTTCTTGTAGTATATGTTGAGAGTAGCACCTCTTTTAGACTGAGAAACGCCCATCTGCCTGGGCTTCTGAGCAGAGTATAAATGTAGCTGGTTCCTACACTGTCCTAAAAATGTAGGCTTAGGTAAGTCCAAGAGAGGCGGTATATTAGTGTTAGGTACCCATCTGCGGAAGCCACCTTGACGCCTGGTAGATGGGCCCGACACACGTCTGATCAAAAATGTGCACTAAGAGCTTCAATTTTTCCATTTATAGTAGGTATAATACCACTTTAATTTAAAATGATCCCCATTTCTCAGCTCTATTGTTTGTATGTATAAAGTTGTGCAGCCATTTTTATCAACCATGTTTGCTTGATGGATATGCACCTGTGACTGTGTATGTGAATGTGCTAGTCTAAAAATGTTTGTAGTATATATTGAGGGTAGCACCTCTTAGACTGAGCAACGCCCATCTGCCTGGGGCTTCTGAGCAGAGTATAACGCTGGGTTCACACCTGAGTGTTCGCGATGGAGCGCTCTGTATGCGCGATTGTACCGGCATTTGCAATCGCGCATACAGAGACAAGTGAACGCCCATTGTCGTGCGTTCCCGAAAGTCTATATACGGGAACGTGCGACAAGACGCCCCAAAGAAGCTCCTGTACTTCTTGGGGCGTCGGGCGTTTTACAGCGCGATCGTACGCGCTGTAAAACGCCCAGGTGAGAACCACTCCCATAGGGAAGCATTGGTTTCTCCTTGTTGAGCGTTTTACAGTGCGTAGGAACGCGCTGTAAAACGCTCAGGTGTGAATCCAGCCTTAATGCAGCTGGTTCCTACACTGCCCTGAAAATGCAGACTTAGGTAAGTCCAAGAGAGGCGGTATATTAGTGTTAGGTACCCGCCTGCGGGGGCCACCTCGACGTCTGGTAGATGGGCCCGACACACGTTTGATCAAAAATGTGCACAAAGAGCTTCTATTTTTCCATTTATAGTAGATATAAAACCACTTTAATTTATTTCACTTTCATAATGTATTAGCATACTCCTGTATGCTAATACATGATACTCTGGCACTCGTGTGCCCTACCAGCAGGTTTACATTGCAGACAGCCTTCATAGGTTCCTACGGCTGACTGACTGGGAAACATCTTGACCTGATCGCAGGGGGAGTTCCCTTTGATCACGCTACAATCACGCCCCTTGAGAAAGCAGGAGTGAAACGTACGTCGGGGTGTGCTGACAGCTGACCGGAGGTTGGATCCACTCTTTGCTACCATTGTCCAGGTATTGTCTGTTACTTCCTTGGTGTATTGCTGCCTGTATGCCCACTTCAGGTCACCTACAGGGACCTCATGTGAGGACTTGTTTACACAGGGCTTTTTTGATATATCAGACACCTTTGAGGACAATATTGGTACATGAATATTTCTTTTTTAGGCGCTGCTGGTATTCACTAGGTGCCTAGTCTAATTGTAATTTTACATTTTGGGATCTTATACCATGCCGGTCAGCATGTGAGCTGCCATTTGCGACATCACCTGTATTGCTGCTTTATATTTTTTAGATTCATTGTCTTATATGGTCTTGTTATTACGTGTATGTAATTATTTAATAAAATTTCATATTTTGTGTATGTATGGGTATCCCCTGTGGATTACTTTTTGGGTTTCTATGTGATGACATACATCTTACCAACAGGTTGTTGGTTTAATAGGTTGTACTAATATGGCTCACGGCATGATCAATGGGTTAACAGCCGGGGTCGGATATTCCTCCAACCCCAGCTGTTAAGCAGGAGCCAGCGCTAAGAACACAGGGTCCAGCAGCCATTTAACCCACCTCATCTACAGCGATGCAAAAAACTGGAGACCTACACCTCCCACTGTCAAAAGACAGCAGGCAGTCATTAAGCGGTTAAGTTAGCTGTTCATTCCACATACATATCTCTTTCCTTGGATCCCCCTAGGGCAGTGATGGCTATCCTCCGGCACTCCAGCTGTGGTCAAACTATGACTCCCAGCATGCTCTATTCATTTCTATGGAGTTGTGAGAACAGCCAAGCAAGTGTACATCCTGGGAGTCGTAGTTTTACCACGGTTGGAGTACCAGAGGTTAGCCATCACAGCCCTAGGAGGTTTGGAGCCCACTCAACCAAGGCAGTGGCTGCAGAGAGTGCAAATTACCCAGATTTGTATGGCAGCTACACGGCGCTCTGCTGATACTTCACTTTGTTTTTGGGAAGCCCTAGATGCGACACTCCCTCTCTAATTAGCTCCTATTTCATCTTTCCTAGGTGCTTTTATGGCCGATGGAAGGAAAAAATTCCCATTACCAGTGATTTTTTTGGAACCCATGACAGCACCCAAATTTTTCCCCACAGTTTTTTTTTTTTTTTTTTTTTTTTTTTTTTTTTGCCTTAGGCCCCTTTCACACGGGCAAGTATTCCGCACGGATGTGATGCGCGAGTTGAACGCATTGCACCCGCACTGAATCCCGACCCATTCATTTCTATGGGGCTGTTCACATGAGCGGTGATTTTCACGCATCACTTATGCGTTGCGTGAAAATCACAGCATGCTCTATTTTGTGCGTTTTTCACGTAACGCAGGCCCCATAGAAGTGAATAGGGTTGCGTGAAAATCGCAAGCATCCGCAAGCAAGTGCGGATGCGGTGCGATTTTCACGCACGGTTGCTAGGAGACGATCGGGATGGAGACCCGATCATTATTATTTTCCCTTATAACATGGTTATAAGGGGAAAATAATCGCATTCTGAATACAGAATGCATAGTACAATAGCGCTGGAGGGGTTACTTTAAAAAAAAATAAAAAAATTTAACTCACCTTAATCCACTTGATCGCGCATCCCGGCATCTCTTCTGTCTTCTTCTGTGCTGTGTGGAGGAACAGGACCTGTGGTGACGTCACTCCGGTCATCACATGATCCATCACCATGGTAAAAGATCATGTGATGACTGGAGTGACATCACCACAGGTCCTGTTCCTCCACACAGCTAAGATGAAGACAGAAGGAGATGCCGGCTTCGCGATCAAGTGGACTAAGGTCAGTTAAATTTTAATTTTTAATTTTTTAACCCCTCCAGCACTATTTTACTATGCATTCTGTATTCAGAATGCTATTATTTTCCCTTATAACCATGTTATAAGGCTAAATAATACAATCTACAGAACACCGATCCCAAGCCCGAACTTCTGTTAAGAAGTTTGGGTACCAAACATGCGTGATTTTTCTCACGCGAGTGCAAAACGCATTACAATGTTTTGCACTCGTGCGGAAAAATCGCGCGTATTCCCGCAACGCACCCGCACATTTTCCCGCAACGCCCGTGTGAAAGAGGCCTTAGGGTATGCTTCTAGTTTACAATAAAGTAAGGCTACTTTCACACTCGCGTTTGGTGCGGATCCGTCATGGATCTGCACAGACGGATCCGTTCAGATAATACAAACATCTGCATCCGTTTGTATTATCTGTGACATTGCCAAGACGGATCCATCTTGAACACCATTGAAAGTCAATAGAGGACAGATCAATTTTCTATTGTGCCAGATTGTGTCATAGAAAACGGATCCGTCCCTATTGACTTACATTGTGTGTCAGAACGGATCCGTTTTGGCTTAGTTTCGTCAGACGGACACCAAAGCGGAATGGAGACGGAACGGAGGCAAACTGATGCATTCTGAGCAGATCCTTATCCATTCAGAATGCATTAGGGCAAAACTGATCCGTTTTGGACCGCTTGTGAGAGCCCTGAACGGATCTCACAAATGGAAAGCCAAAACGCCAGTGTGAAAGTAGCCTAACCCTTAAGAAGTAACGAAAAGGGGTTGTTCAATTACAACAACTTATCCCATATACTAGTGGTCAGACCCCTACCAATCAGACACATCCCTTATCCTTTGGATAGCATAATAGTTGTAATGGGACAACTCTACCACATTTGATTCCTTTTCTGCCACCAATGTTATTAATGCAATAGGGGGGGGGGGGGGAGGCCGCACACTGCCACCAATGTTATTAATGCAATAGAGGGAGGGAGGGGGGCGGGGGGAGGCCGCACACCAGCCACCAATGATATTCAAACTGGGGAGGGGGGGAGGGGGGGTACCTGCTACCTGGCAGCCCCTGATCTTTTACAGGGGGCTATGATACGCACAATTATGATACGCACAATAATTATGCTGATCACGGCCCCTTGTAAGAGATCGGGTGCTGCCAGGCAGCAGGGGGCAGTCATGTACACAGTTTGTTGTATATTCTAACTAGAAGCGTCCCCATCACCATGGGAATGCCTCTGTGTTAGAATATACTGTCGGATATGAGTTTTCATGATGTAACTCATATCCGACAGTATATTCTAACATAGAGGCGTTCCCATGGTGACGGGGACGCTTCAAGTGGAGGCGTTCCCATGGTGATGGGGACGCTTCAAGTTAAAATATACCATCGGATTGGAGAAAACTCCGATCCGATGGTATAAAAGAGACTCCTGACTTTACATTGAAAGTCAATGGGGACGGATCCGTTTGCAATTGCACCATATTGTGTCAACGTCAAACAGATCCGTCCCCATTGACTTGCATTGTAATTCAGGACGGATTCGTTTGGCTCCGCACGCCCAGGCGGACACCAAAACGACTTTTTTTTCATGTACGTGGATCCTCCAAAATTCAAGGAAGACCCACGGACGAAAAAACGGTCACGGATCACGGACCTACGGACCCCGTTTTTGCGGACCGTAAAAAAAAAAAACGGCCGTGTGCATGAGGCCTTAAGGAAACAACAGACGTGTCATCCTGTCAGTCATTCCAACCACCCACTTAGGCTTCGTTCACATCACCGTTCAGCCTTTCCGTTCTCCTGCTCCGTTTAGGATCGGAGAAGGCACATAACTGAGCTGAACGGAGCCTAAGGACCCCATAGACTATAATCCGGTCCGTTATGTTTCCGCTCAGAAGATGATTTTGGAGCGGAGACAAAAGTTGTGCATGCGGGACTTTTGTCTCCGCTTCAAAATTATCTTCTGAGCGGAAACACAACGGACCCTATCATAGTCTATGGGGTCCTAAGGGCTCAGTTATGTGCCTTCTCTGTCCTTTCCGTTCTTCTGCTCCTAAATGGAGCAGGAGAATGGAAAGGCTGAACGGTGACGTGAGCGAAGCCTTACCATGCACCATAAACTGAGATTACTGCTACAGTAGGAGAATATTTTGTATTTTATCTTCAAAATGAAACCTTTTGGGCCAAATTTATAATTAAAATATGCCACAAAAGTGGCATAAAAAGTTGTAAACTGGAAAACTGAATATTTCAATGATACTTGCGCAAAAATTTAAGCAAGTGCCGTTACTCTGCCCAAAAAGCGGAGTGGGGAGGGACCGGGGCGGTCACATTTATCATCTTCTACACCAGTTTTCTGGCATAGAAGAACACTGAAATCTACGCCAGACAGGAGCTGGCACAGATTACAGTTCAGGTGCAGGGTCTGCCAGATGCTGCGCCTAATTTATGATGAGACGTACGCTACCAAGCGATGATTAGTGTTGAGCGAAGTGAACTTGTGGTTTCAAGTTCGGCGTACAAGGTTCGGATTGGGGTTATCTAAGAATTCCGTTATGGATTCCACTACCACGGACCATAAGTAATGGTCTGTGGTAGCGGAATCTATAACGGAATGCTTAGATAACCCAAACCTTGTGCGCCGAACTTGAAAACACTAGTTCGCTCAATACTAGCTATGATAAAACTGCCCCTTTATTTTTAATCTCAGGCGACCCAGTTCAACTATAGAGTATTTCTAGGAAAACATGAACACAAAAAGAATGCAATTAGCCAGAGGAATGGCTGTTAAATGAAAACCGGTTGTTATGGGGCAGAGTAAGCAATTCAGTCTATTCTCTCTGATATTCCTGTAGCCTTGAAAGCTGAATAGACACTGCAGACGTCTGCTCTGTAATTGAAGGTTATCTGCTAGTATCATTACTATTAATAGCAGGCAATCACTGTGCTGACAGTAAACCTTGCTTCCACCGATTTGATAAATAAAACGAATGAGCCCCCCACTACTGTTGAGCTGAGATGGACAAAATATGAACTGCTGGTGGTGCTTGGTCAATGAACTCACAACCAAGGTGGCGCCCCCCTTATTTTGGGTTCTGCAGCAGGGTATATGATGAGGCAGGGTCACATTGATATTGGGTAGCATCTTCCCTTGCTGTGATACATGATGCCACTCTGGCATGGTAATGGTCAGATAGATGCTGGATATCTTCCTTTGGGATGTCATTCCAAGCTCCTACAACTTGGAGCCGTAGTTCAGCCAAAGTGGGTATTGGCTGCTGTACATGGGAGATCCGTTGCCCCCATCCTGTCCCAAATATTCTCTATGGGGAAGAGCTGGTGAATGAGCTAGCCAGGAGAGCCACCAATGGCAACCAACAGCGCTTAATGAGGAAAGCAGGTTGTGCCTTGGTACTAATGATGGCCGCATCAGAATTTTCATGAAGTCTAGAGAGCACCCGCTGTCATCATTCACAATGCAGAGACACACAGGACCAACACCAAGTGTCATGGTGTGGGGTGCCATTAGCTTCCAAGGCCATTCTCATCTGGTATTCATGAAGTGAACATTGACCAACCTTCAATATGTCCAGGACATCGAGGAACCAGTCAAGCTGCCTTTTTTGTCTCAGTTAGGAGACGTGGTGTTCCAGCAAGATAACGCTCGTCCACTCAGAGCCCACACCTCACTACATGCTTTTCAATGTATCCAGCGGCGCCCCTGGCCACCAGGGACCCTATAAGTGTTAGAACATTATTAGCATTGATCAGCAAGGGTGAGTATAACTTATTTTTTATTCTTAACCCACTATGAGTCTTATAGTCGCAGCAAACATAACCTTTTGAATTGCATTTATGGTGTTGAGTGTCAATTTAACATTTCCTGCAACTGTATACAGAAAATATAATACTGCTGGACAACCCCTTCAAGATCTTACATGACTATGGTATGATCCAGTGGATGCAATGTCATAGTGCCACGCCATGATTGACAGACATGGTCATGTGAAATGTCTCACTGGCCAGCTCTGTCTCTCTATAAAAAGAAACAAGTTATGTCTATGCTAAATTCTAAACTAAAGAATAGGTAATAGCAATAATCTTTCATACTAAAATCTCTTGGGTGAAAACGCTGGTAATGCTTGATATAAGTACGTTAAGTGCAAACAGACAGTAGACAATACTGACCTCAACAGGACCAAACAAGTAGGCCATTGTCCACAGGCTTAAAGGGGTTGTCTCGGTTACAGATACTGATGACCTATCCTCCAAATAGGTCATCAGTATCAGATCATTGAAGGTCCAACACTTGGCACCCCCACAGAACAGCTGTTTTGGACGGCCTGGGAGACGGAAACTAAACAGTTTTTGGAGCTGGAGGCAGACAGCCGCATACAATGTGTAGTGGATGTAACAAGGTACTGTACTGCATCTTAGCTCCTATTTAAGTGAATGGGAAAGGAGCTTTAGTAGACCTAATATACTTTATGGACTGTCAGGCAGCTCTGTATATAAAAGGAACGGAGCACAGGGAAACAACAGGCTGGTCCAATTAACCCCTATTCACACCAAACAACAAAAGACGCAAGTTCCACAGGCTCAAACGTTCCACCTAAAAGGCAAGACAGTGGTCACAAGGACTCACCACTAAAACCTATGGTTTTAACTTTGCCTAGCAGTCTGCACTATCTACTTTGCTTCATTCCATCTAGTATCTGACCTGTTTGGATGTGCGGTTGTACCGTTTGGTGTGAATACTCCAAAGGAGCTTTATTACTTTGTGCTTACAAGCTGTAAAATGACTGGAGCAGATAAGATATAAACATGATTGAACATAGGACTGCCAAGGAGACTTTTTCCCTATGGAACATAGGTGGAACATTTAAGTCTGAGCTTTAGTACACCGATGTGGGAAAATACACAGTGTACGGAGCCTTTTGCTTCCGCTCCCTACACTCTTAGTTTCTGGTCACTCAGCAGCCTGAAACAGTTGATCCTTGGGGGTGCCGTATGTCGGACCCCAACTGACCTGATATTGATGACCTATCCTGAGGATTGAAAATTGACTTCATGATCGTATCCAAACAGTTGTGGTCAATGATTCCTACTCTGAATGGTCCCCAGTTATAAGTGGTGTGCCCCAAGGTACTGTGCTGGGTCCGCTATTATTTAACTTATAAATTAATGACATAGAAAATGGGATTAATAGTGCGGTTTCTATTTTTACAGATAACACCAAACTTTGTAATACAGTCCTCGTCTATGGTAGATGTTAAAGAAGTTACAAGCTGACTTGGACAAACTTACTGTTTGGGACGCCACTTGGCAAATGAGATTCAATATAGATAAATGTAAAGTTATGCACTTGGGGGCTAATAATCTGCATGCAGCATAT
This sequence comes from Bufo gargarizans, assembly GCF_014858855.1. Lineage (NCBI taxonomy): Eukaryota > Metazoa > Chordata > Amphibia > Anura > Bufonidae > Bufo > Bufo gargarizans. The sequence goes on along the minus strand of NC_058085.1, from coordinate 293,110,191 downwards.
GTCCTGGGGGGGGGGGGGGAGGTAAAACTGGGAGAGTCACTTGTTGAGAAGGATCTGAGTGTATTTAGTAGATCATAAACTAAATAACAGCATGCAATGCCAGTCAGCTGCCTCTAAGGCCAATCAAATTTTGTCTTGTATTCTTGTATTTAAAGAGGTATGGACTCGCGGGACAGGGATGTAATATTGCCCCTATACAAAGAGTTAGTGTGGCCTTAACTGCAATATGCAGTTCAGTTCTGGGCACCAGTCCATAAAAAGGATGCCCTGGAGTTAGAAAAAGTACAGAGGAGAGCGACTAAACTCATAAAGAGCCTGGAGGATATTAGTTATGAGCAAAGATTAAATTAAAGGGGTATTATCATCTTAATGATCACTGTTAAATCTGTTAATGATTTAACAGCGATCATTTTTCTAAATATATTTCATTAACAAATCCCCACCCCTTAGAAAAAAATAAACCTATACTTACCTGACTGTTCTCTACCCTGGTTACGGCCACCGCTCTTCTCAGGAATCGCGGTGGCCGCAAGTGCGCAGACAACTTTTATTTTCTTCTCCCGGCCGGCCGCGCGCTGTACTGAACACGCACGCCGAGTCCGCGCATGCGCCCTGGTGACTTCTTCCTGGCAAGTATACTATACTGGCCAGGAAGAAGTCACCAGGGCGCATGCGCAGACTCGGCGTGCGCGTTCAGTACAGCGCGCGGCCCGGCCGGGAGAAGACATCAATGAAGATGGAGCCTGCCCCCTGCCGAGTGCCGAAACCAGGAAGTGGACGGCGCGCCAGGACCAGGTAAGTATCAAATAGCGTGTTGAGAAAACCCCCTTTAACTGAAATTGCTTAGCTTTGAAAAAAATACATCTTTAAAAGACATGATTAACCTGTACAAATATATATATACGGACCATACAAAAAAATATCAAGGGAGGCTATTCTGTGTTAAACCCCCTCAAAAAACAAGGGGTCACTCCCTACGCCTGGAGAAAAAAAGATTCAGTCATAAGAGACGACAAGTGTTCTTTACAGTAAGGGCTGTGAATCTCTGGAATAGCCTGACACAGGAGCTGGTCACAGCAAATACAGTAGATGGCCTCAGAAAAGGTTTAGATGACTTTTTAATTCAAAATAACATTGAGGATTATGACAATGTATAGAAATCTTGTTCTACACACACTTTCCCTTTGGCCAACACCTTTTTAAAAGGAAGATGTACATTGATCCAGGGATTTGTTCCGTGGATCGATATAGCAGGATTACAGGTTGGACTTAAGGTCTGACCTTAACAACTATCAAAAGAAAGTACATACATGTGGGTCCGCGCTACGCTTGAATGAGGATTAATTCACAAACAGAAGGTCTTCCCGAAGATATTTTAACTTCACAGATGCATCTCCGGTCTCGATATCAACCAGCAATACGATTTTCCTTTTAAAAGGAACACATCATAGTGCAATACCCAAATCTTTTTTTTTTTTAAGTATAATTTATTTTACTCTTGATCATAGTATGTAAAATCAAGTGAAAAAAAGTGATTTTACATACTATGATCAAGTGTTTTATTTGTGAGTAAAATAAATTATACTTAAAACAAAAAAGATTCGGGTATTGCACTATGATGTGTTCCTTTTAAAGGAAAATCGTATTGCTGGTTGATATCGAGACCGTGCACCGGAGATGCATCTGTGAAGCTAAAATATCTTCGGGAAGACCTTCTGTTTGTGAATTATTCCTCATTCAAGCGTAGCGCGGACCCACATGTGTGTACTTTCTTTTGATTTTATTGGAGAAGAGACTTACTCCGACGAGATTGGGACTGCTGCTTATTTTACATTGTTGAGATCACACAGAATTTTTTATTTCTTTGCTTCTATGTAACAACTATGTATGTAATAGCTGTAGTCTGGAGAATTTCAAGAATTCTTTAATTGCAGAATAGAGATGAGCAAAAAAATTTGTACAAATCGATTCGGCTCAACAACAAGAGTTACTTATCTAAGAGGGGCTGTCCCCGCTGATAAAGAAGCTCCCCATGCTGCTCGATTGAAAAGGGTCATACATCTTACCCGGCACTCACAATCTTACGCCTGCTACCCGGAGCAGCAGCGCAAGCCTATTGGCTCTGCTTTCACTTCCAGAGCAGCAACTGTTCATGCACTCCTACCTGAAAGTGTACCTACTGCTGGGTAATAGCCCCACCAAATACAGGCAGTACCTGACAAACCATGCATGGATCATTTTGGCAGGGCTATCTTCATTCCCGGATTTCCTTTACATAGACACACCTTGTCAGAAGAGTATTACTCATATTTTACAATAATTACATTTTAACTGTGCTATTGATTAGATGGCACAGCAGCAGTATGATTTGTTTTCTTGCTTGAGGGCACTGACATCTCCATTTCCTTGTGCAGTGCTGTTTTTCTTCCCCGGATTACTTTATGTTCTAACCAAACAGCATAGCGTAATTTAGGAGGATGTTGCTCTATCGCCCAGTAACGTGACGTGCCAGAAATGTCTCAACCTTGCTCTGAAGGAATGTCTGTAGGAGAGACATGGCATAGCGTTACAGGGGAATCCCAGTCTGGTTTTATGACATAAGACACATTTAGATGAAAGTGACTGATATTTTAACTGCGTCAAAGTAATTTCTTTGTAAAATTACCTACTTCTCTTTATCAAGAAATTTAATTCAGATTTTTTTTTAAGGACACTAGAAAAATGTTTTTTTCACACTTATGATTCTCAATGTAGTGAGTCTAGAGACTACTGGTTGTTTTGTGTTATAATGGCAACATGGCACCTCGTCACTTCAGTCCAGATGTTTTTCTCTGTCTCTGACCTTTGCACCTTTATGTTATGATGGCAAGATGACACCCTCTAGTTGCTGGTATGACATCATCTATCCAGGTACTGAATTTTGGCTTGGTTTCTGACGTCATCTCTTTTGGATGGTTGATTGGTTGTTGACCACTCTCATGGTTCGACCCTTGCTTCGCCTTTTGACTGCACATCTGGTGTCGCTCTTTGGAATTACATACTTTTATTTGTAGCTTGATCTCACTCCAGTATTTGCAGCGGTCACCTATCGATAGTTAATCTGAAAACTGCAATCTAGAGATCCCCTGCAACACTTTCCAGACTGCTATGAGAAGTCAAGGTTAAAGGGGTTGTCCAGGTTCAGAGCTGAACCCGGACATATCCCCTTTTCCCCCACTCAGTCCTTCCTACATGAGCATTGGAGCATTTCATGCTCTGATACTCTCCCTTTCCCTGGGCTTTTTCTGGAGCTCTGAAGTTAGGCAGAGGCTTCCAGCTAGCAGTGAGCCCTGTGATGTCACTGGCACCAATGGGCGGGCTTTAGTGCTGCCCTAGCATGTATAACAGCTAGGGCAGCGCTAAATCCCGCCCATTAGTGCCAGTGACATCACCGGCAACACTGCTAGGTGGAAGCCTCTGTCTAGCAGTGTAAAAATGTAAATGAAAAAGCCCTTGCAAGGGAGAGCATTGGAGCATAAAATGCTCTGATGCTCATGTCAGAGGGGCTAAGTGGGGGAAGAAGAGGATATGTCTGGGGTCAGCTCTGAACCTGGACAACCCCTTTAAAGACCAGGAATCCCTTTGACTGTAGCTCAGTTTAGGTAATGGCTGATCATGGCATGGAGGGTTCAGATTAGGAACTCATTGTTAGTCTCAGCAATACCCAGTTTATTTAAAGGATGTTGGTTTCTTAAAAGGAAATTTGTCACCAAAAATTTCACGTAGTAGTTAAAAACCAGATAACAACACATATCCTTTTATCTAATTTGTTTCATTTTCTGATTACAGATTTTTTAATTGTATTTCATGAACATGATTATGGGGGTTCTTAACAGCGCTTAGATAGCTTTAGAAATTTCTTTACAGCAGCCACATCTATACACAGAGGTGATATCATTACAGGCAGGATGAGAATGACAGATAAGCAGATAACTGCAGTAAAGTGATCTGCACAGACCAAGAAGTAGCGCCTATTATTATTAGGCTTACTAGATGTTGATTCAGTTACATATTTATTCCCAGAGAATTCTTGTACAGTCACTCAGAATTGAGAAAGCTTGTTGGAAGAACGAGTGAAACATTTTCATGAAATCTACAGTAAGTCCAGTTGCCTTGATTTATTCTTTACAGATACAACTAAGTTGTCCCCAATCACTTCTATGGGACGGCTCTGTCCTATTCACTTGAACAGGATGGAGCTGTCCCATAGAAGTGAATGGGGACATAGCAGTTGTAATTACCCCCACCAATCTGATATTGATGACCTGTCCTGAGGATAGGTCATCAATATAAAAAAGCGGACCACCCCTTTAAGCCATATTCTTATCAGTTTGATAAGAAATGGGCTATAATGAGTGTTTATGAGTCCAGGAGATCAGAGATAAGGCTGCACATAAGCAGTCAGATGACGGGATTCAAAGGAAAACTGAAAATGACAGATTTTTAACTCTTGTATCTAAGAAACGGCTGAACATTCTTGATAAAGACCAATTGAAAATATTGGCCCAGATTCAAGAAGCACTTGCGCGGGAACAAGTGTGAATTGCGCCGCGCAAGTACTGATTTGCTCCTATGCAAATTTGCGGCTGATTCTGTAAACCAGTTAAGCCTGAAATGCGGCCATTTTCCCGCGCACGCAGCCTAGCTGTTCCTGCGCAATTTTGCGCGGGGTGTAAGTTGCGCCTTCATGGAATTCCCTCAGCGAATATGCAAATTAGGTACTGCCGATGATTCAGAAACATGCGCGTGTGATGCGCATCTTGCGCTGGAAGCGTGCAAGCTTTTTTCCCTGGGCAAACTTGCTCCTGTTAAAAGCAGGGGCAAGTTAGCAAAAGATGGCCAAATGTCATCTGAAGGAGCGCGCAACTTCAGCAGCACCTAGACAGACGATCTGAACAAGCAGAGCACCCACATTTTCGGGACCTCACATCTGTGCACCAACATGCCAGGGGCAGCTATGGTTCTTGATATTCTATTGACTGAGCCGACTCGTAGGAGGGCACGGGAGAGGATTTACAGAGGGCGCTACAACCTTTTTCAGATGACTGATACTGAGGTGTATCGCATGTTTCGCTTTAGCCCTGAAGTCATCCTTGAGTTGGTAACAATCCTGCAGGATGACATCAGCAGCACGACCCATCGGGGACAGGCAGTGCAGCCACTGGTGAAGGTAGTGGCAACCCTTCATTTTTTGGCAACTGGCTCATTTCAGCGCACAGGTGGAGTGGTGGCGGGGATGTCCCAATCCAGCATGAGCAGGTGTGTGCACCAAGTGATCCCTGCAATACTCAGACGAATGGGCACACAATTTATCAAACCAACCATGTAAATGAAAAAGCCCTTGCAAGGGAGAGCATTGGAGCATAAAATGGTCTGATGCTCATGTCAGAGGGGCTAAGTGGGGGAAGAAGAGGATATGTCTGGGGTCAGCTCTGAACCTGGACAACCCCTTTAAAGACCAGGAATCCCTTTGACTGTAGCTCAGTTTAGGTAATGGCTGATCATGGCATGGAGGGTTCAGATTAGGAACTCATTGTTAGTCTCAGCAATACCCAGTTTATTTAAAGGATGTTGGTTTCTTAAAAGGAAATTTGTCACCAAAAATTTCACGTAGTAGTTAAAAACCAGATAACAACACATATCCTTTTATCTAATTTGTTTCATTTTCTGATTACAGATTTTTTTAATTGTATTTCATGAACATGATTATGGGGGTTCTTAACAGCGCTTAGATAGCTTTAGAAATTTCTTTACAGCAGCCACATCTATACACAGAGGTGATATCATTACAGGCAGGATGAGAATGACAGATAAGCAGATAACTGCAGTAAAGTGATCTGCACAGACCAAGAAGTGGCGCCTATTATTATTAGGCTTACTAGATGTTGATTCAGTTACATATTTATTCCCAGAGAATTCTTGTACAGTCACTCAGAATTGAGAAAGCTTGTTGGAAGAACGAGTGAAACATTTTCAAGAAATCTACAGTAAGTCCAGTTGCCTTGATTTATTCTTTACAGATACAACTAAGTTGTCCCCAATCACTTCTATGGGACGGCTCTGTCCTATTCACTTGAACAGGATGGAGCTGTCCCATAGAAGTGAATGGGGACATAGCAGTTGTAATTACCCCCACCAATCTGATATTGATGACCTGTCCTGAGGATAGGTCATCAATATAAAAAAGCGGACCACCCCTTTAAGCCATATTCTTATCAGTTTGATAAGAAATGGGCTATAATGAGTGTTTATGAGTCCAGGAGATCAGAGATAAGGCTGCACATAAGCAGTCAGATGACGGGATTCAAAGGAAAACTGAAAATGACAGATTTTTAACTCTTGTATCTAAGAAACGGCTGAACATTCTTGATAAAGACCAATTGAAAATATTGGCCCAGATTCAAGAAGCACTTGCGCGGGAACAAGTGTGATTTGCGCCGCGCAAGTACTGATTTGCTCCTATGCAAATTTGCGGCTGATTCTGTAAACCAGTTAAGCCTGAAATGCGGCCATTTTCCCGCGCACGCAGCCTAGCTGTTCCTGCGCAATTTTGCGCGGGGTGTAAGTTGCGCCTTCATGGAATTCCCTCAGCGAATATGCAAATTAGGTACTGCCGATGATTCAGAAACATGCGCGTGTGATGCGCATCTTGCGCTGGAAGCGTGCAAGCTTTTTTCCCTGGGCAAACTTGCTCCTGTTAAAAGCAGGGGCAAGTTAGCAAAAGATGGCCAAATGTCATCTGAAGGAGCGCGCAACTTCAGCAGCACCTAGACAGACGATCTGAACAAGCAGAGCACCCACATTTTCGGGACCTCACATCTGTGCACCAACATGCCAGGGGCAGCTATGGTTCTTGATATTCTATTGACTGAGCCGACTCGTAGGAGGGCACGGGAGAGGATTTACAGAGGGCGCTACAACCTTTTTCAGATGACTGATACTGAGGTGTATCGCATGTTTCGCTTTAGCCCTGAAGTCATCCTTGAGTTGGTAACAATCCTGCAGGATGACATCAGCAGCCCGACCCATCGGGGACAGGCAGTGCAGCCACTGGTGAAGGTAGTGGCAACCCTTCATTTTTTGGCAACTGGCTCATTTCAGCGCACAGGTGGAGTGGTGGCGGGGATGTCCCAATCCAGCATGAGCAGGTGTGTGCACCAAGTGATCCCTGCAATACTCAGACGAATGGGCACACAATTTATCAAACCAACCACGGCTGACGTGCGGCAGAAGGCAATCAGTGATTTTTATTTATTAGCCAGATTTCCACGCACTGTGGGTGCAATAGATTGTACCCATGTGGCACTACGCCCCCCCCCCCCCCCCCCCCGGCACCTCGAGCATATCTACTGCAACAGGAAACATTGGCATTCGATAAATGTGCAGATGATTGTGGATGCACATGGCCTCATATGGCATGTCCGTGCCAAACACCCAGGGTCAAGCCATGACAGTTTTATTTACCGACACAGCCCCATCCCAACCGAGTTTGACCAGAACATGTATGGAGACAGCTGGCTGATTGGTGAGTGACATGGGTGTCAGGTATGACTGCCCCCCCCCCCCCCCATGATGCACACATCACAAGGGGCACATGCACGACTAACATCCTCCTGTCTTTTCCCTTCCAGGTGACTCTGCCTATGCCCTGGGACCTCACATGATGACCCCATTTCGTAACCCTCAAACACCAGGAGAGGAAAGATATAACGAAGCCCATGCACGTACCCGTGCGGTGGTGGAGCGCACATTTGGCATCCTTAAATCTCGATTCAGATGTCTGGATAAATCAGGGGGGACCCTATTGTATTCACCCAACTTTGTATGCCAAATCGTAGGGGCATGTAGTATTCTCCACAATTTAGCTCAAAGAAGGGGCATGCACATTGAGCTACGCAATGACCTTACCCCCGAACCACGCAACCCCCCCCCCCCCCCAAGAAACACTACCGGATCTTCTGAGGGAAGAGCAATCCGGAATGGTCTTGTGGAACGTCTCTTTGCACATTAAACACACCCTGATCTTGTCACAAGTATAATGCATGTATGTACACCACTGTAGTCCCTAGCACACACCCGACACATGCACCCCCAATTGGATTAGACCCAACAATACCCCATGGTATTAGGGAGCAGCAACGCCGCGTCAAGGCTCCAATTATGTTGCTGTCCATTCATACACCTTTCACATGGCAGAGGGTGACACCCCTTTTCCAGCAGGAGTGCCACCCCCCCCCCCATTCACACACCAGTCACACTGTAGTATACACTCCTCACCGTGTGTAGGGACTACAAATAAATCTAAAAACTCATATCCTGAGCATATAAAAAAAAAATAATCTCATACCCTGAGCATATCGAAAAATAATAAAAAAAATCATATTGTGTTGAGCAAAAAAATGTAGACATAAAATTATTTTTTAGTTTTTTTCTTTGGGCCAAGGGTGCCCCGGCTCTGGCTCCTCAATCTCCGTGGTGCGGAGGAGGCATGGGGTGGGGATGGAGGGGTGGGGGGAGGAGGGGGGGGAGGAGCATCAACCCCTACTTCCACACTCCTTGCAGGTGGTGGCTGCATGCCCTCCATGGCGTTGGCCAGGCGGGCAAGGATGGTGTTGGTCTGGGCCAACATCCGCATTTGGCGGGTGGTGGTATCCCGCTGATGCCGGCGGGTAACTCTCGCCTCCTCCTGCACTGCAGCGGTGTTGGCCTGCACAGCAGCGGTATTGGCCTCCACCGCAGCTGTCATCCTGCTTAACAAAGCTGGTGTGGTCTCCAGAGCCACCAAGCAGGTGACTATGGCCTTAGAGTTGCCACTAATTTCCCCCAGGCTCTGTGCCACATGTTTGTCCCGGTCCTCATGCAGGGTGAGGGCATGCTGCATAGAGGTGGAGGTGGATGCCATGCTGTCCGCCAGACGACGCACCTCTCCCACCATGGCCCCTATATGGCGGGTCTGCAGGGCCTGCTCCTCCAGCAGACCGTCACGGAGGCTGGAGGATATATGCCTCGTTTTGGACAGAGCCTTCCTGGGAGGAGAGGCTCGGCCACGGACAGAGGGAGAAGGGGAGGGGTCCACAAGGGAGGGGCTTGCCCTGGAGGGGCTTGCCCTGGAGGGGGATGACGTGCTGGGCGGGGGGGGGGGTGGGTTGCACAGGGATGGTGGTATCCTCCTGGAGGGAGCCAGAGTCCTCCTGGATGAGGAAAAAGGAATCCTCCTCCAATACCACTTGCTCCTCCATACTTGGCCCCGGTATGATCTCCTCCTGGACCAGCATAGCCAGAATGTCCATGGGGCCTGACTGGACCCCTGGCTCTGGTCTGGATGGGCTGGGTCGAGCCGCAGCCGAAGACGGCCCAGCTTCTTCTTCCTCATCACCACCTGTGGATGACACCAAAACGACATATTTTGCTGGTGCAACACACTTCTCATATGTTCACTTGTACCCCCTCCCATGATGCACAGCAGATATGAAAGAAAAATAACTTACCAGTCCCCAAGTTCCCAACAGTGGAGTCGTACCCTTCAAGTCCCTCCACCTGCTCCTGCACGAACGTTTGTGCAATAAGCTGCTCCTCCTGATTGAGCCGGATCATACATCGCGGACCACCTCCCGTGCCACCGGTATGCTTCCTGATAAGAGCCAGTTTTTCACGGACCCTGCGCCTCATATCATTTTATTTCTTCTGGATGTCATCCCAGGTACGCACTTCATTACCCAGGGCATTGATGTCCAGGGCAATGGCTTCATATATAGCCCTCCTTTGGGCAATGGTGGTGTTTGCCCGCTGGGCACCATATAGGACTTCCTTATGCTGCTGGAGTGCAGCAATCAGGATGTCCATCTCTGCAGCCACAAAGTTGGCCTTCCTTATTTTGGTCCCTTTGGGAGGTGCCATGTCTTGCAAAAGGGCTGAATTTCCTTGCTCAGGGGGGGGTAGGAAAAAGCAGGATGAAATTCAGCAAAGAACCTGCGCAAGTCTGCTCCTATTTATTTGCTCAGTGCAAGCAGCTGAGCAGGATTTGCCCTGAAATTATGCTAGCAAACCTCTGCTGAGCCGAAAATTCCTCATTTACATAGGGGCACACCCACTTTGACTTGCACGGCCTTGCGCCCTCAGCTTTGCCTTAAACAGGAGCAAATTAAATGAACAAACGATTCCTGAATCAGGTGGCAATTTGGCAAAATTGCTCCAGCGCAGAGAAATTCAGCTGAGCGGCTCAGGTGTAAGTAATGGGCAAATCTACCTGAATCTGGGCCATTATTTTTAATGAGTAAAATACAAACATAAAAAACGCCCCCGAAGTTGTACATAGCCTGCACTGCACAATTCCCAGGCAGAGTATTGGGAACAAACATTACTACCAATACTCATTGCCAATAAACTTCCTGTTTAAATGTGCTGCCGATCACCCGATGTGACATGATTTCATGCAGCACATTAAATCATTGTTTCTAAGCAGAAGATTGAACTGTGTGAACAGTCATCTGCTGTCCAGAAGCAATGAATCCATATGAGGATGTAGGCAACTATTGGGAAGGAACAGTCCCTTCCCAATAATTGCCTGCTTGATCGTCACGTCTGTGTGCGCCCTTAGAATGTCAATTACCTAATCAGGGCCCACACAAACACATGGAGAACATACAAACTCCATCTTGTCTTACATCATATTTAGCCACAGGATCCCAATGCTTATAAGACAACAGTCCGAACCACAGAGCTACCACTTTTCCCAAGTTTTCGCATATAATCCTAATGTGCCCGAAAACAAAAATTATACATATTCGTGTCATGATCCAGGCCCTGTTCTCCATCTTATTTCCTCTCTACAATGGCCACTGGTTGACAGTCCTATCCTTGGCCTCAAATGCTCAAGAAATCCTACTTTCATGCCTGCATTGATAAAGTGTTTAAGTACATTGTAATTAATGTATAATATATGAGTGCCGCATAAAATACGCTTGACTGTACAGTAGGCCTTTGTCCAATACCTTAATTTACAAACGCACCCTGCATATACCAGTGTCGCACTGGACTGATCCAGAGGTCAGGTCTTGAACCATAGAGGAGCATGTAAAGACCATTTGAAGAAAGGTTGCCATGCAATGACATAATACATCAAATGACTTTTAAGCTTTAATATCTGAAACGATGGTCAGTGGCCAATTCTATATTCCAGCAGAATGGGTCTTTTCAGTGACGTTGCTTCCATTCCTAAATCTACTAACTGACCCATCGTCTTCTCGCTGGGAAGTCCGCACTGAATGGCTCTCATTAAAGCTCTAGGTTAAGTTGAGCATGCCCCACTCTGTAGCTGCACTTGTGAAGATTTTTTTGTTGCAAAGTGATTTACGTGGAAAATGACATCTGCCGATGCCTTTGCCATTCAGCATAGCGGCGTTATGCTAATGGAACGATGTGCTCTGACGTCAATGCCATGCATACTTCTATAAAGATTTCATTGTGTTTTAGGATCCCTTGTCCATTCAGTCAAGATATTAGTAACTTTGCATTTTCGGCCTCTATAATGACTCTTTATTCAATCATATGGCTACTTCGTTGTGTGCCACTTTGAACATGAAAAATACATAGTAACTCGTAGTAATTTTAATATTTTACAAATGTCATAATTGTTTAAATTTTTGCCCAGGAATCTGTATAACTCAGTCACACTGTATATTCTTTGTAGGAAAACTATCAGGATCCTTATTCCAATGCAAGTAAAAAAAATTTGGTATACCCAGCCTCACAGATACAGTATATATACAGATGTAATAATATTCTATTATAGATTTTTACTGAGATCAGTGAAACCTATATATTAGTAATAGAGTGCGGCCCTCATTTACTTGTACTGTACTTTGTGATGTGCTGTACAATCATTTGTACAGTGTGGACGGAGGTTCAGAAGCACTATTGTGAATATAATTCTTCACTAAATACCGGCGTTCCAGAGTCTCTAGAGCGCATGCGCCAGAGAAAGCTCAACGGGGAATATTACAGCCGGCAAGTGTGCAGATCCAGCGAGGGGCGACATAACGAGGAGTCATGCTGCCGAGCTGGGAGTGAATTAAACTGACTCAACATAAGGCTACTTTCACACTTGCGTTCAGAGCGGATCCACCCAGACGGATACGCTCATATAATGCAGACGATGGGATCCGTTCAGAACGGATCCGTCTGCATTATATTGTAGAAAAAATTCTAAGTGTGAAAGTAGCTGCAGACGGATCCGTCCAGACTTAACATTGAAAGTCAATGGGGAACAGATCCGTTTGAAAATTTAGCCATATTGTGTCAAATTGAAACGGATCCGTCCCCATTGACTTACATTGTAAGTCTGGACGGATCCGTTTGCCTCTGCACGGCCAGGCGGACACCCGAACGCTGCAAGCAGCGTTCAGGTGTCCGCCTGCTGAGCGGAGCGGAGGCCAAACGCTGCCAGACTGATGCATTCTGAGCGGATCCTGCGTCCACTCAGAATGCATTAGTGCTGGACGGAAGCGTTCGGGGCCGCTTGTGAGAGCCTTTAAACGGAACTCACAAGCGGAGCCCCAAACGCTAATGTGAAAGTAGTGAGTAACACAGACATATTTTGACATCTAAGGCTACTTTCACACTCACGTTTCAGCTTTCCGTTTGTGAGATCCGTATCAGGGCTCTCACAAGCGGTCCAAAACGGATCAGTTTTGCCCTAATGCATTCTGAATGGAAAAGGATCCGCTCAGAATCCATCAGTTTGCCTCCGATCAGTCTCCATTCCGCTTTGGAGACGGACACCAAAACGCTGACTGCAGCGTTTTGGTGTCCGTCTGATAAACTAAGCCAAAAGATCCGTTTTCTATGACACAATCTAGCACAATAGAAAACGGATCCGTCCTCCATTGACTTTTAATGGTGTTCAAGACGGATCCGTCTTGGCTATATTAAAGATAATACTAACGGATCCGTTCTGAACGGATGCAGACGGTTGTATTATCTGAACGGATCGGTCTGTGCAGATCCATGACGGATCCGCACCAAACGCAAGTGTGAAAGTAGCTTTAGTGTACCGCATGAATACACTGACCACTTCGATACACTTTGATACATGTGGCTGAATTAACTACCGTTGATGTAGGTGGCCGAAACCCACGTGTTACACACTAACCACTAATTAACAGCATAACTAAAATTGTTGCAACAGAAAGTGGACTAAACAAGTGTTCCACTAACATCTAAAGTACTAACCAGAAGTACAACTGAAGCTAAAACAGTGCAACAAAGTGGTCATATCAGTTGTTATACTGATGTGCTAAAAACTACCCAGCAACATAATTAAAGTAAGCTGGTAAATACAGTGTATTAAATATAACAACGTGCTTCCAATTTATCCTCCATTGAGAACTCTATGCGATCAAAATAATCCGACACCAAGATCTAACCGCATTCAGCACTACTTTGGTATATTTGTAACTTTTATATAAACGTGAGCTCTGCATCTAAGGGACCAGGATCACTAACTTATTTAGTTTTTTATCAATTGATTTTATGCATTGTATTAAATGTTAAATGTACGTATATATTTTATTAACCATCAAATAAGTAAAGACACCTTCAAATTAATGTGAGCCGGACAATTAGTTTTTTCCATATATAAATACACTTTTTATATTTAAACCAAAATCAAAAGTCCTGCCGTTTTTGCACTATGTCTTATAATTGGCGCCACTTCTTGGTTTATGCAGTTCACTTTAATGCAGTTAATTCATTCTAATCGCCCCTGTAATGATATCACCTCTGTGTATAAATAAGACAGGATCCACCAATCACAATAGCTTATCTATCCTTTCCTCTGCACAGGGCACAGAGCATGCCTAAAAAACTCTCCTATAGAAGTCAGTGAGGTCCCCTCCTGACCATTGTGTCTATGGCCCATGGGGCTGCCATAAAGCTATTTTTAATGCTTTGTAAATGCTATTAAGAACAGTTCAGGAAAGATGGCCGCCCCCATAATCATGTTCAGAAAATAGTATTAAAAAAATCTACAATCAGAAAATAAAAACAGATTTAAAAAAGGAGATGGGCTACTGTCTGGTTTTAACTGGCAGATCAACATTTCCTTTAATATCATTCTCTATTAACTAGAGCAGCTACAAAAAGCAAATCGTTCTCTCGAGGACCCTCCACGTTGTATTACAAGGGCAGTCCATTGATTTTCATGGACACTGTGCAATGCCTCATTTTTCCTATGGTGGTGCTTTGTGATATTAAACATTTGCTGCTGGACTCCCACTCTCATTGTGGATGATGGAGCACTGCAGGTCCCAAAAGCAGGACATCCTGTGGTCAGTATTTTTTTTCTTTTTTTTTTTTAACGAAAAAGTGATTGTCTAAAGTGGCTTGTGACTCTACAGAATCCCTTAAAAGACACTTTCAATTCTCCTCCACCTATGTACACACATACACTTCTAAGTCGCGCATTTATGAAAAATACAGGCACAGTCACTATACAATGTATGGCACTGTGCCTGGTAAGCTGCGAGAAAGCAGCAACGCTCACAGGAGCGCCACTGCCTTCTCAAACAGCTGATCAGCGTGGGTCCTGGGTGTCGGACCTCCACCCATCAGATGCTGATGACCTATCCGCAATGCATGGCCAACGTTCGTAGTGCTTCTGTGGGCATCCGATCCATGCCTCTGCACCGTATTTTGCGGATTGCAGACCCATTCAAATCAATGGGTCCGCATCCATGATACGAACTGCACAGCAGGCCGCAATACTGGCACGGGTACACACACTCATGTGCATGAGCCTAGTGCCAATTTTCAGTAACATGACATCCCTTATGCTACTAGTGCATTACAGTAGCTGTAGATGCCAGCAGCTAGGGAATCTCATGAGGCTCCCGAAACACTGATTGGGAAATGCTGGTCTACATATACTGTACTATGCAGTAGATATCAGTATACCTTTGTTTGGTATACAGAGAGTACCAGGTTTTCATCTCAGAGGCCTGTAGTCACAGATTGGCAGATTTGACTTTGCCCATTTAGTTGGCCGCACATATAGACATCATAGAGATAGTCCCCTGCTCACCCCCCTCTGTAGTTGGATATGACCTTGTATACAATTTGTAGAAAGGAGCTGTGAATAGACCCTTACTAAGTGGTAATTGGATTTTATTTTAAAAAAATTATTAATTCATATGGTTGATATTTACAGGCCTATGAGCCTCCAACAACTGCAAGAAGTGTGAACGCACTATAACTGGGGCTTCCTGGATTATGGAGCAGATATGGCATATAAGCACGCTAAGTATCAGAGATTAAAGTGGGATTAGCAGTAATCATCTTTACAAGAGTCTCTAGAACTCAGAGCCATAAGACCTTCCCAATTCATTTTGTGATCCGCCTAACAAATAAAATACACCACAAGCTAAAGTTTCCCAAATTGCCTCCATAAAAGCAGAAATGGCAATGCTTGTTGCTTGTTTTTTTATTTTTTTATTTACTTTTCTTTAAAGCGAATCAGTTTTACTTAACAAGCAACGGTGTAGGCGTGCAAATTAGAAAGTTGTGTTACACAGGCCCCCCTTGTACTATCACATTTCGATGGCTTTTTGCACACAATGAGCTTTCTATGTGTCCAAGGGTAAATGTTTGCAGTAATAACCACATCTTGTTGTGAATCGCAAATTCTCCGTTTTTTTTTTACCCCGAAAAAAGCATAAGACTCGTTGGAGAACCGCACGTGTATTGTTCAAGTAGGTGCAATCATAGGTACTGAAAGATTTCCTCCCCATGATATCATCTGCAAAAAATATTCCTAATTTGCCTTGGACGTACATGTATTTATACCGCACTTTCCATAATGGCATTGTGTTTAACAGCCTAATTACAGTTAATTTGGAGCCGGTATGAAGTCACAAAATCTCCAACCAGCTGTATGATTTTTTTTCCCTCCTGAAAATAAAGAAAGTATATCATTACAGTTCCTTTTTCCTAATGCAAAAGGGAAGTTAATTGCTTTCATCCCTGCTATGCATTTTTGTGCAAAAAAAAAATGTTCTAATGAAAGCTGTTGAATGTGGCAGGTTTACTTTGTAGCGTTGTTTTATTATGTACAGAAGGCTGCTCTAAAGTGAATTCGTCTCTGCAAGACCCCAATAATAACTTCAGCAGTAAATGAGCAATACATGTTTTGGCGATATCTGATTGGTAACCATTCCGTTATTTAGTAACAGACTTAGCGGTCCCTTTATGCCGTGTACTTTAAACATTTTCATGTTTACTTGGGGTCAAGGTTCCTATTGAAATTACAGTGTCTCTCAAAAATGACTATTCGAATTGCAGTGGTCTTCTAGGAAGGTGACCACCTCAAAGAAGATGGCCATTAGACTAAAAATATGTTGCAGGAAACCTGTCTGGATAAGGGGGTGGTCTTCTTATAGGGATGTTCTTTTGGCGACGTTCCACACAATATAACTGATCATACTGAATTTGTCATTTCAAAATATAGATCGGGCAGATGTCCATGCGTCATTCGACTCTAGAAAGAGATCTTGATATGAGAAATGTTTGTCAACCTAGGAACACCGTTTAAAAAAATCTTAATTAGAGCTGAGTAAATTAATTCTAAAGAAATTGAATTAGTTATGAATTTCACAAAAATGTATCTGCCAAATGAATCAGAAGTTTTGTCGATTCGCTTTGGCCGAATCGTGCAAAAAGGCGGCCCTGCACCATTTTACTTTGAAAAATAGCGGGGGAAATGACAGGAAGGATGAAGATGGAGGATCACATGGCCTTGAGAGGGAGGGAGGCTTGCACTTATTGGCCAGAAGGCTGACAGACAGCCTGGTCAGCCAGTCAAGGGGCAGTATTCAGACAGGCTCTCTGTGCGCACCTAGGGATGTAATATGATGTCTTGTGGCTGTGTTTGACAAAGAACAAGTGCAGAGACACAAGCCAGTAATCTAGCTACTTGGGAGACTATAGGGAGAGTATAAAGAGAGAATAGGGATATAAAATTGAGTAGATTTTATGCAGGGAAAGCTTAGTTAGCAGAAAGTGAGGGAGAGATTGGTCACTCTGAATTTGTGTTTTTTCATACAGCTGGATGGCAACTAAGTTCTGCATTACAAACCCCCCTTTTTTTCTGTATATGAACAACCTGCCAGCTTTTTTTTGGTGAAAAGCTATAGTTTCTATGAGAAGCGCTCACTAGTCTGCAGGAGGAGGGGGAGAGAAGCGTTGTGAGCGCTGTACAGTACTTACCCCTCTTCCTGCTTTCTATTCTCAGGCCTGGCGCTGCTTTTTCCTGGCTGCCTGGAGCGTCAGGACAGAGCGCATTCTGATCTGACGCTGCAGGGGTTCAGGTGACTGCAGCGCAGCCCTGAGAAGAGAAGACAGCCAGGACAGAGAGAGTGGCGACAGGAGAGGTAAGTTACTTTATTATTTTACAGTCTGATATGGAGGTCTAATGGGGGGTCTTGAGAGGTCTAATGGGGGGTCTGGAGGTCTGACTGGGAGGGTCTGGAAGTTTTAAATGGGGGGTGTCTGGAAGTATGACTGGGGGGGTCAGGCTGTCTGACTGGGGGGTCTGGAGGTCTGACTGGTGGGTCTGGAGGTCTGACTGGTGGGTTTAAAGGTCTGACTGGTGGGTTTGAAGGTCTGACTGGTGGGTCTGGAGAGGTCTAATGGGGGGTGTGGAGGTCTGACTGGGGGGGTCTGGAGGTCTGACTGGGGGATATGGAAGTATGACTAGGGGGTTCAAGAGGTCTGACTGGGGGGCCAGGATGTCTGACTAGGGGATCTGGAGGTCTGACTGGTGGGTCTAAAGGTCTGACTGGGGGTCTGGAGTGGTCTAATGGGGGGTCTGGAGTGGTCTAATGGGGGGTCTGGAGGTCTAGTGGGAGTCTGGAGGTCTGATATGGGGGTCTGGAGGTCTAATGGGGGACTTATATGGGGGTCTGATCTGAGGTCTGATATTGGCTTGGGGTCTTACATGGAAGTCTAATGGGGTTCTGATCTGATGTTTAAAACAAGGGTCTTGTATGGGGTCTGCCATAGAGATCTAAAGGGGGTTTGGTCTGAGATGGGGGGGGGATCTCATTTAGGGTTTTAAATGGGGGTCTGATCTGAAAGGAATGGGGGATTTTTTTTTTTTACTAGCGCACAATATAAATGGGTGTTTTTGTACCAGTATTTTCAGGGGGACTGTTTCTGCAGGAAAATATTGGGGAGCACAGTGGACACAGTATTGGGCGTAGAAGGATGGGGTGTTGAGAAGGTGAGTAGGAGGATGGAAAAGTAGGAAAGTAAGATGTCGGTTTGTTAAACTCTGCAGAGAAGAGGTGCAGCTGAAAGAAGTCACCATGGCGGTCTGGTCTAACAGGAGAAGAAGACGAAAGAGAATATTTACATCAGAGAAGAGAAGTCACTGGATGTAAGAGGTATGTGGCGCTGTATGACCCTGTATGTTCTGTAGCACTGTATGTAATGTTATGTCTTTTAAGGGGTTGTCCGCTTTTTGGGGGGGAGCGCTGCCTTCTCTGCTCTGTTTACTTCTGCTCATCACTGCAAATGCTACGGCGAGCAGGTGAACAGAGCAGAGAAAGCAGCTCTCATATGAGCACTGCGCTCTCTTCAAACAGTTGGGGGCACAGAGTGCATTACTAATGTGAAGGGGGCACAATTGGCATTTCTACTATGGAGGGGGCACAGAGCCAGAGGGCATTAGTACAATGAAGGGGGCACAGTGGGCATTATTACTGTGAAGGGGGCAAAATAGGGATTTCTACTATGGAGGGGGCACAGAAGGCATTACTAGCACAGTGGGTATTACTACTATTAAGGGGGCACAATGGGCATTATTACTGTGATGGGGCAAAATAGGCATTATTACTGTGATGGGGCAAAATAGGCATTATTACTGTGATGGGGCAAAATGGGCATTATTACTGTGATGGGGCAAAATGGGCATTATTACTGTGAAGGGGACACAATGGGGATTATTACTGTGAAAGGGGCACAGAGAGGGCATAACTACGGTGAGGGGAGCACAATGTGGGCATAACTACTGTTAGAGGGCACAATGTGGGCATAACTACTGTGAGGGGGCACACATCTGTACAAAACTACTGTGAAGGTTGTACAATGAGCACAATACTACTGTGAGGGGGTGTAATGTTTTTAAAGTATTGGGGGGTGCCAGAGAAAGGACCCGCCCCCGGTGCCAAACACCCTAGGCACGCCACTGGTTTCTACAGTTATAGGCTTATTGTCAACACCCCAATAGCATACATTCTGGTGCAAGTGCTGAGCAACTGCCTTTTATTTATTTTTTAAGTTTTAATTTACCATTTTTAAGTTCGGCCTGATATCCTGCAAGCTGATCCAGAAGAAGGCAAAAAAAAATAAATATGAGGTAGAAGCCAATTTTTCCCACTTAAGGGGGAAAAAATTCCTTCCAGACTCCATTCAGGCAATCAGACTAACTCCCTGGATCAACGACCCCTCTCTAGTACCTATAGCCTGTAATATTATTACACTCCAGAAATACATCCAGGCCCCTCTTGAATTCCTTTATTGTACTCACCATCACCACCTCCTCAGGCAGAGAGGTCCATAGTCTCACTGCTCTTACCGTAAAGAATCCTCTTCTATGTTTGTGTACAAGCCTTCTTTCCTCCAGACGCAGAGGGTGTCCCCTCGTCACAGTCACAGTCCTGTGGATAAATAGATGATGGGAGAGATTTCTGTACTGACCCCTGATATATTTATACATAGTTATTAGATCTCCCCTCAGTCGTTTTTTTTCTAAAGTGAATAATCCTAATGTTGATAATCTTTATGGGTACTGTAGTCCCACATTCCAGTTATTACTTTAGTTGCCCTCATCTAGACCCTCTCCAGCAGTGCTATGTCTGCCTTGTTCACAGGAGCCCAGAACGGTGCACTATGTGTGGTCTGACTAGTGATTTGTAAAGTGGTAGGACTATGTTCTTATGTGACCCAATCTGAGTGTGTACCACCCTCTGTTTTCTATCAGAAAACCAGTTACTTACCCACTTACAGACATTTTCTTCCAGTCCAAGCATTTTTATTTTATATACTAACCTTTTATGTGGTACAGTGTCAAATGCTTTGGAGAAGTCCAGATATACGACATCCATTGATTCGCCGCTGTCAAGTCTAGAACTTACCTCCTCATAGAAACTGATTAAATTAGTTTGACATGACCGATCTCTCATGAAGCCATGCTGATATGGCGTTATTTGCTTATTTTCATTGAGGTACTCCAAGATAGCATCTCTTAAAAAAACCTTCAAACAGTTTATCCACGACAGATATTAAACTTACCGGCCTATAGTTTCCGGGCTCTGTTTTTGTCCCCTTTTTGAATATTAGCACCACATTTGCTATGCGCCAATCCTGTGGAACACTCCCTGTCAGTATAGAGTCTGCAAATATCAGAAATAAGGGTCTGGCTATGACATTACTTAATTCTCTTAGGATACGGGGGTGTATGCCATCCGGTCCTGGCGATTTGTCTATGACACTGCTGTACTGGGTCAGACAGGACACTTTTAATGGGGAATTAACTTTTACATTCTGGATTTCATCTGACAATTTATTTTCCTCCGTGAATACAGTGGAGAAAAAATATTGAATAGCTTTGCTTTCTCCTCATCGCTCTCTGCAACTACACCCCCCCCCCCCCCCCCCATCACTCTGTAGAGGGCCGGCACCTTCAGATTTATACTTTCTACCATTTCTATAATTGAAGAACATTTTAGGGTTAGTTCTTAGTTTCGCTCTCTTTGGCAATTAATCTCTCGGTCTCTAGTTTGGCTGCTTTTATTGTTGTTTTTTACATATTCAATTTTTTATCTTATAATTTTTCAGTGCTTCCTCGCTACCCTCCTGTTTTAGTGATTTAAATGCTTTTTTTTTGTCATTTATTGTTTTCTATACAGTTCTATTTATCCACATTGTTTTTTTTCTTGTTCCTTAACCTTTTATTCCCATAAGGTATGTACCTCTCACAATTATATTTTAGCATGCTTTTAAAAATATCCCATTTTGTGGCTGTATTTTTATTTTTGAGGACTTTGTTCCAGTTAGTTGGCTAAATTTAGCTTTTTTAAAGTTTGGTATTTTTGTTCCTCCCTGAAAAAACGCTCTTTTGAATGATAATTGGAAGGTTATTACTTTATGGTCACTGTTTCCCAGGGGTCCCCCAACCTGCACGTCTGTTGTTCTGTCAGGTCTATTGGTTAATATTAAGTCCAGTATGGCCGTCCCTCTAGTCAGGTCCTGAACCAGTTGGGAAAGGTAATTGTCTTTGGTTATTGCCAAGAACCTGTTTCCTTTATGAGATGTACAGGCTTCAGTTTCCCAGTCTATATCTGGGTAGTTGAAGTCCCCCATAATAACGACCTCATTATGATCTGCCGCCTCATCTACCTCATTTAGTAGTAGATTTTCTGTGAACTCTGGTATATTAGGTGGTTTCTAATAAACCCCTATTAGTAATTTATTATTGTTTTTGCCTCCATGTATTTGTACCGACAGTGACTCCACATGTTCATGTCCCTCACTGATATCTTCTCGGACTGTGGGCTTTAGACAGGACTTAACACTAATAGAATACAGTATATAGCCAGAAAACAACTCTACACACTAAGCAGTCCATTGGTTAGCAAACTGAACTCTCATCTGGCCAAGTTGCTGATGGTGTAGTGGCTGCTGTTGCAGCCAGTTGTGGTAAATGTGACACAGTTCCACACCTTCCCCAAAATTTTTCTTTAAAATGTCATTCTTCTCTATGCCATCATCCGGAATTTTTGTCATATACAATCCATTGGACTTTTGGCTAGGTGTCCATAGTCACAAGAAATTGTGTTGGGGCAAACTACAACCATACGTTACCCAGTAAAGGGCCCTATTATTATATAATCCAAATAAAGCGATAACCGGGTTAGGCTAATTAAATTTATCTTTATTATTACATACTTGTTAAAAACTGTTGGTGGTACAGACACACCGGACGTACAGTGCCCAGGCAGGAAAAGCAGGCTATTAGTTTTGTGAAATAGTATCACTGGGCTGACAACTAAGGTAAAGGTGTATATAACACCACGCTAAGTATAAACAAATCCACATAAAGTGCTAATAAATATAATCCACATGTAGAACCTATAGCAACCCAGATTAAGTCACAATAAATTTATACATGTAGCCATACCAAAAAGCCGTCTCTCCTGCGTCCCAACGTGCGTTTCGTTCAATGCTTCATCAGGGGGTAAGTACTCATAGTGTGTTTAAACCATCTTCCCCCAATAAAGGACAATTTTTGGAAGGCTTCTAATATATTAACACTGTCAACCACATGTGTAACCATAGTTATTTATGTCTCTGACATTATTAGTAGGGATGAGTAAAGCGAGCTTCGGATCCTAGATCCAAAGTCGCTTCGCTCAAAACTTTGTATCCTAGATCCGAAGTCTTCGCTCAAAACTTCAGTTTAATGCCGTATGGAGATCTATCTCTGTACAGCATTCAAATGTATAGCCTCTGACGAGGCAAAGTGAGTTATTCCCGAAGTCTCACGAGACTTTGGTGAATAACTTCGGTATTTAATTTTCAAACTGGAAAACCATTTTAAAACTTGGATCCGAAGCCGACTTCAGATCCAAGTTTTAAAATGGTTTTCCAGTTAAAAATTTCAGCCAGTGATTGGCTGAGTGGGCATGCCGATGCGCAATCACATTTTCTATCAGTTTGTAATATACTTCTTCAGCCAATTCCAGTTGTATCCGGCGTTCTCAATATGTTCACATGCAGCCTCAGCTCCTCCTCTGGTCTTGCTGTAAAATTGCATGCCCTATATTCATCAGTTGACTTTCCTTTGCTGGAAGCCTCTGCAAATGTATAAGTTATCGTAGCTGATGTCACTTACATGGGCCAGGTCTAGTGCTGTCACTAACAGAGCATGCACATAAATAATAAGCCTAGATATATGAATTAAGGTGCAAAGGACAGGACTAAAACCGAGCTAGGAGTGTGCATGCTACGGAATGTGGAATATGTACTTCTGGGCTGAAGTTTTGGCCAATTGCCAGTACCGAAATTCATTCATGGAGCATGAAAAACATACATTGAGGGGGAAAAAAGGAAATTCTTGCTGAATGTCCTTTAATAAAGAGTATTTGTTAATAAACACCTGGAAATCCCCTTTACATGATAAAATGCTGTAAATCCTGTATGCCGGCAGCCATCACTGAACCCTATAATAAAACATGTGACGTAAGCTCCTAATGCAGTGACCCGCTGGATCACTGCTAAAGGGTTAATGCTATAGTTTACTGCTGAAGGGTTATTGTTATGGTTTGTTACTAAAGTGGTTCACTGTGATGCTGACTATGATCTATGCACTATGTAACCCAAAAAGACTATTTTTAGTTAACTGGAGTTGGACGTTCTTAGTGTTAGTTTCCAGATAATAGGCTAGTCCAATTTTTCCTGGTTAGTGAAGTCTGTTGGTAATCAAGCAAGACAGAGGACGTGTCTAGTGTGAACTGCTGCCAAGTAGGCCAAGACACATTCTTGCTCCAGGAAAACCCGTGGTTTGGGTTTTATTGCTTCTGGCACCCCAATCTAGGACTGCATCCCACAGATGGGCATTGCAGAGACATAGTGAGAAATTTCAAAAATTGTGTTGAGAAAGGGCCAGGAGCAGATTGGCCATAGACTCTAGAGGGAAATTTTCCTGTGGGCCGATGCCCAAGGGCCACCTGAGCCCATCTCACAGCTGCCAGCCAGGTAAGTATTGATCTGTTGCTCCCAGAGTTAATTAATGCTGTGGGCGTAAAGTAGTTATGTACCTGGGTGGCAACCACTGGTGCTCTCCTAATTCCTGAATTCAGCTGCATTGCCATCCTGAGGCAACTGGAGAAGGAAGACAGAATGTGGCAGCGGGCGCTGGCCACCACAAAGGGGCAGCTCCTACCTTCTGTCAGTTTTGACCCTCCTACATCCTGTGGCCACTTTTAGTTCCCAATCCACCCCTGGAAAGGCCTGTAACTTGGGTAACATTATAGCCCCCACTATAAAAACGAATACAGTAAAAAAAAAAATGGTAGTGGAAAGACAACAAACCCAAAAGTTTTTTTCCATGAAAAAAATATTTTGTTGTAGAGAATTAAGAATAAATGAGATTGTTAGGGAAATCATTGGCACAGGAGGGGAATTCACCTATGTCATAAAACTCAAGGAGTAATTTATGGTATTACTTGCTCTTGTAATAAAATGTTTGCTCGTTCATCTGGCATTTGGAGGCAGTATTAGACTGGGAGATGATCGCTAACGAGTGTTCAAAGAAACGTTCGTTAGCGATCATCTGCCAGAAAATCTGGCAGTCAAATACACCCTTAAGAATCTCACAAGCGGCACTCGGCAACCACTCTCAGGTATTTGATCGATATCTATGTGGGCTTACCTATGTTATGTAACGCCTGCTGATATTGGAACATAGAGTTTCTTTTGTGGGAAAATAGGTTTCTTCTAGTTGAACTGGCTGTTTAATTATATGGTAGTAGAGCACATCCCATCAAGTTTTTTAAAATATTATATGTAGGCTATATAAATTACATGGATGGACCAAGTCCACCATATCAAGATCTGCTCAGGCTAATAGTGGGAAGGTGCTGAGTGAGGACCCCCTCTATATATTTGCCAGGCATATAGAAAGTGATTCTTGTTAGAGATGAGCGAAGTTTGGTAAAACTCGATTTGAATTACTTTGTGAAAAAGCACATTTCTTTGTAAGTAGTGGGTGCATGCAATGACATGGAGGGGTGATTGCACAGCTCCCCTTTATTGTACCCCTCAGATGCCGCGTTCATACATGATCGCAGCATCACATATACATAAGAGTGTAAAAGCAAAAAAAAATAAACTTACCTGGTCCATTTGATCCGCTGCCATCTTGCTTGAAGGTCTGAAATTGCATCATCATGCCGCCATACGTCACTGCGCACAGGAATTCGGCCGAGATCTTCAAGCAAGATGGTGGTGGGTGGCCGTCGCATGCAAATAGAGCAGGTAAGCATTCATTTTTAATTTTTTTTTTACACTATTTCAGGTTAAATCAATTCGCTATTTCAGGTTAAATCACAAGGAGAATCATGGACTTTAATTTGCTCATCCCTAATTGTCGTGAAGAGGCAACTTCTCTCATTTTAATTTTTGGAACAGCAATTAGCAGAATATTTTCTTGCATTTGTGTTATGTTCTCCTAGAATTTTAGTTCTCGTATTAGTGCTTTCTCGTGGTACAGAATTAGTCACTTTTCCCTATGAGCTACAAAAAGCAATGACAGCTTAAATTATTTAATGAGCATTGAACATTTTACTCTCATGCTTAACTCAGTAGTCTGTTTTTGGTGGTACTGCGGACCCTTGTTGGTTAGTGGGCTCATGCCGTCATTGTTTCCTTTTAGACTTTCCACAAGACTCACTCATTTTTAACTGAATCTTTATTTTAGTATAGAAAACATACTAAAAATATGTATCCTGCGAGTGGGCTTTGTTTTGTATGTTTTTATTTTCCAGCGACCATTTGGTTCTAAAGTTTATTTTTCACAAAGAGTGGAACACTGAGTCATAGCTTAATATATTCAGACGAATGTCCCTGCTTTGGAAACCCCCACAAGCTGCTTCTGTACACACATTTACTCACTGAGTGCAGAAAGAGGTGGGAGACGGGCTCCATTTCTCTACGTACGATGGGTACATATACAGAGATGATAACCAGATGGAAGGACAGGCAGATAATAGAGAGAGAGAGACAGACAGAAAGATTCAATATATAGAAGATGGGTAGATAGATGATAGATTAGATAGACAGATTAGACTGATTAGATAAACCACAGACAGATATATTAAATAGACATACAGTATAAAAAACAGATAAAACAAATTACATAGATAGATAAGATAGATAGATACATACAGATCTAGATAGAAAGATAGATGTGTGTATGTATAAACAGGGGAAGGGATCTCCCCACGTTAAGGCATAACTTTTGAAAACTTGGTTCCGACAAGCTACCAATTGTGTTTAACTACTTTCCAACTTTCGCCATACATGTACAGCATTGCGGGAAGTGACTTCCTGACCCGCGCCTTACATGTATGGCACCCTGATCTGGCAGGCAGAGGGGCTGTGATTGCCCGATGAGCAGTAGGGGCCCCTGCTGTATCTGCCAGCATCGCTGAACACTGATGCCCGCAGACTTTGATGCCGTATACAGAGGGAGGGAGTGCAATGCAATCGCGGAGTCAAAGGCCTTGGAGCCTGCCAGCTACCGAGGCCTATGAAGCCCAGCTCACGGGCTGGGTTTCATGGGCAGCCGTCAGTGTAAGGCCTGTTTCACACTGGCGCTGCACGCAGCGTTTTTTGTCCAGCCGCCTCTCTGCATATTTGCCATTGTGCGGCCAAATCTACGCCGCTCCCCATGATAGTGAATGGGGCCGGACGGGCTTCCGGCAGCTCACAGATGAACACTGTAGTTACGGATCTGGCAGGCTGTTACCCTGCAGTCACAATACATTACAATACACTATGTGCATTGTAGAAAGGTCAGACTCCTAAAAGTAAAATTCCCCTATTGGGACAAAATTAAAAAGTAAACAAAAAAAGTGTTTTATAAAAATAAAAAATAAAAGTTTCAAGTAAAAAAAATCTCCCTTTTCCCTCATCAACCCATTTGCAATGGAAAAAAAATAGATATATTAGATATCGCAGCATTCATAAAGACCAGCACTGTAAAAATATCATATGATCTACACCATCAGGTGAACGTTGTAAAATTAAATAAAAACGGTGTGAGAACAACCATTTTTTGGTCACCTCACAAAAAGCATAATGTTAAGCGATCAAAAAGTCACATGTACCTCAAAATGACACCAATGAAAACGTCACCTCATCCCACAAAAAAAAAGAGCCATCACACAAGACTATTGCCAGAAAAATTTAAAAAAATATGGCTTTCAGAATATGGTGACACAAAAACATTATTTTGTTGGCAAAAATACTTTGTGTAAAAGTAGTAAAAAAAAAATATATATATATACATATATATACATATATATATACAGTACAGACCAAAAGTTTGGACACACCTTCTCATTCAAAGAGTTTTCTTTATTTTCATGACTGTGAAAAAGGTAGATTCACACTGAAGGCATCAAAACTATGAATTAACACATGTGGAATTATATACATAACAAAAAAGTGTGACACAACTGAAAATATGTCATATTCTAGGTTCTTCAAAGTAGCCACCTTTTGCTTTGATTACTGCTTTGCACACTCTTGGCATTCTCTTGATGAGCTTCAAGAGGTAGTCACCTGAAATGGTCTTCCAACAGTCTTGAAGGAGTTCCCAGAGATGCTTAGCACTTGTTGGACCTTTTGCCTTCACTCTGCGGTCCAGCTCACCCCAAACCATCTCGATTGGGTTCAGGTCGGGTGACTGTGGAGGCCAGGTCATCTGGCGCAGCACCCCATCACTCTCCTTCATGGTCAAATAGCCCTTACACAGCCTGGAGGTGTGTTTGGGGTCATTGTCCTGTTGAAAAATAAATGATGGTCCAACTAAACGCAAACCGGATGGAATAGCATGCCGCTGCAAGATGCTGTGGATGCTGGTTCAGTATGCCTTCAATTTTGAATAAATCCCCAACAGTGTCACCAGCAAAGCACCCCCACACCATCACACCTCCTCCTCCATGCTTCACGGTGGGAACCAGGCATGTAGAGTCCATCCGTTCACCTTTTCTGCGTCGCACAAAGACACGGTGGATGGAACCAAAGATCTCAAATTTGGACTCATCAGACCAAAGCACAGATTTCCACTGGTCTAATGTCCATTCCTTGTGTTCTTTAGCCCAAACAAGTCTCTTCTGCTTTTTGCCTGTCCTTAGCAGTGGTTTCCTAGCAGATATTCTACCATGAAGGCCTGATTCACACAGTCTCCTCTTAACAGTTGTTCTAGAGATGTGTCTGCTGCTAGAACTCTGTGTGGCATTGACCTGGTCTCTAATCTGAGCTGCTGTTAACCTGCGATTTCTGAGGATGAACTTATCCTCTGCAGCAGAGGTGACTCTTGGTCTTCCTTTCCTGGGGCGGTCCGCATGTGAGCCAGTTTCTTTGTAGCGCTTGATGGTTTCTGTGACTGCACTTGGGGACACTTTCAAAGTTTTCCCAATTTTTCGGACTGACTGACCTTCATTTCTTAAAGTAATGATGGCCACTCGTTTTTCTTTACTTAGCTGCTTTTTTCTTGCCATAATACAAATTCTAACAGTCTATTCAGTAGGACTATCAGCTGTGTATCCACCTGACTTCTCCACAAGGCAACTGATGGTCCCAACCCCATTTATAAGGCAAGAAATCCCACTTATTAAACCTGACAGGGCACACCTGTGAAGTGAAAACCATTTCAGGTGACTACCTCTTGAAGCTCATCAAGAGAATGCCAAGAGTGTGCAAAGCAGTAATCAAAGCAAAAGGTGGCTACTTTGAAGAACCTAGAATATGACATATTTTCAGTTGTTTCACACTTTTTTGTTATGTATATAATTCCACATGTGTTAATTCATAGTTTTGATGCCTTCAGTGTGAATCTACAATTTTCATAGTCATGAAAATAAAGAAAACTCTTTGAATGAGAAGGTGTGTCCAAACTTTTGGTCTGTACTGTATATATATATATCTATAGAGCAACAGAAGTTCAGGGCAGCACACCTGGTTACGGGTACTGGGTGCCAGCGATGTCAACACTCACCGCAGTGTTGAGTCAATGTAAAGAAATAAATCCACCGCAGCACATCCAATGGTGAAAAAATGTGGGATCCTTTATTCACCCAAGCAGCGACGTTTCGGTCCGCTTACTGGGACCATTTTCAAGCTTGAAAATGGTCCCAGTAAGCGGACCGAAACGTCGCTGCTTGGGTGAATAAAGGATCCCACATTTTTTCACCATTGGATGTGCTGCGGTGGATTTATTTCTTTATATATATATATATATATATATATATATATAAATTGGTATCTGCGTATTCGTACTGACCAGCATAATAAAGATAATGTAAGTCTTCCTGCATGGTCTACACCACAATAACAAAACCCTGCTTATCTGCTTCCCAAAAAGCATAATATTGATGGAAAAAAGTTGTATGTACCCCAAAATATATACCAATGATAATGGCAACTCATCCCTCAAAAAATAGGCCCTCGCACAGCTCTGTCAAGAAAAATAAATGTATGCAGGGGCGCAGCTATAGGGGAAGCAGCTGTTGGGGCCCAAACTCAGAAGGGGCCCACCCAGGAGGCGAACTGAAAGGTTTTATTGTCAGGGCTCCCTCAACAGTATTATACAATTACAGTATATACAGTGACAAGGGTGTAGGTTTAAAATTAGGAAATTTATGGGGGGTTTCCACAGTAGGGGCACTCAGGATAGTATTTTTTCCAAAACGCATTGGAAGTCTGGTTTATGCAGGCATCTGTAGCTCATACAGAGATGCCACTAATCGTGCTCACGGAGCGCAAGCTTCCAGTGTAAGTAAGTAGCATTGACGCTGGGTGGGGCATAATCCAGATACATGTACTTGCCCTGTTACCCTGGATACAGGCTCGGACTGGCCCACAGGGGTACAGGGCAATCCCCCGGTGGGCCCCTGAGTAAGGTGGGCCCCTAGTCTCCCACCCCCTGCACAAGTGGCACATAACACATTAGATTTAGTACACTACATACATATATTCAATGTCCTACACCTCAACCAGCTTATGTTCATATAAAAAAACTTGTTAGATTATTTATTATATTTGAATGTTTCCATACGGTGGGCCCCCAAAATAAATTTTACTGGTGGTCCCTAGGTACCCCAGTCCGACACTGCCTGGATATATACTGCCACAGAGATGAAAAGGAACGCGCTGTTGGAAAGGAAGACAGTGTTAAGAAAAGGACAGTAACCTGCGTGTTTGTGTATCGGCCTGTCACAGAACTTACAGGCATATAGTGGATAGCTGTGGTCACCAAAGGGGAGACACCTATGGGGCGATAACGCACTGCAATCAGTTATATATTGTTGGATTGTTCCTTTAAAAAGTTGGTTTTTCGAATTTTTCTTGAAAATTTTAAAAAATTGATTAAAAAATTTTAAGCCTTCTAACGTCCTAAAAAAAAAAAAAATGACATTTACAATATGATGTCAACATAAAGTAGACATAGTGTGAATGTTAAGTAATAACTGTCTTAAAAGCAAATAAATTCAAATTTAGAAAATAGTTTTAACAAATTTATGTAAATTTTAGAATTTTTTTATAAATGAAACATATCGACTCAAATTTACCACTAACATGAAGTACGATGTGTCACAAAAAACAGTCTCAGAATTATTTGGATAAGTCAAAGCATTACAAGGTTATTAGCACATAAATTGACTGGTCAGAATTGTAAAATTAGGCAGGAAGAGGTTCAAGGGGTTGTCCAATAAATCTCAGACAACCATACAATTACTTGAAATAAAGTACCATGATATATGTACCACTTTATCCAGCACAGTTTTCTGTCCGGTCCAGTTCAGCAGAGGTGACGAGTCTGGATACAACACGTGACCACTTCAGCCGAACACTGTCCTCACGGTGCAGGAATATATTATGGTTTTTATTTTTTTATTTTAAGCAATTTTTAATCATCCGAGTAATCCCTATAACTGCCATTTTTCCAAGGTTTAGCAGAATAGAAAAAAAAATTATCAACTGTTTATGGACCCATATGCATCATATTCACCTACAGAAGCAATGCAGAATTAACCTCAGTGGGCTTCTATATAAAATGGGACTCAGTGGGGGGGGGGGGGGGGGTAGGTACAGTAACGGCCCATCAAATTGTGTGCCCACCATGCCAAACATATCTAAAAGGCTGAAAGCGCACATTGGTATTTTGTTGAGTTTTTCTGCCTCATGAATTTTTTTCTGTTTGGTCTTTTCCAAAAATAGTTTTTTTTTTCATCTCTCTGTCTTTTTTAATTTTTAAAATGAGGCATGTTGAAGATTTTGTGGATTTTTTTTGTTGTCCTTTTTTCCCCCCTTTTCTGTATAGGAGTAAATAAAAACCTAACAAAATACTTTGCCCACTCATTTGTTTAGAAAAATACACCAATAAAACAATCTGCCATAAAAACGCAAGTGTTTTCTAAGGTGCCAAATTCCAGTGTGTAGGGGCCATATAAGTTCATGTCCATGAGCCTTATTCACACATGGCAGATTTGTTGCAGACATTCCTGCAACTGTTTGATTAATGTGAATGATGCTTGCAGAAAAGCGTTCACGCACTGCAGATAAAACTCCATTCAGATGAATGGCACTGAAAGGTCCACAGCAAACCTGGTCCATATGAACAAACCCTATGCGAGTTGCATCAGTAAATACTTTGTGTAAAGTTCTGTTTAAAATACTGTTATTGCATGGAAATACTGTATATGTCCTTACATGTTGTATACATGTGTCTTGGCCTTCTGTTACTGCCAGATACGTAAGGGGTTAATATATTCTGTGTGTGCAGCGTATAGCTAGTAAAAGCAATCTGTGTAGAGAGCATGTTGAAGTTGTTACACTGAGATCTTAGGGAGAGGCATGGAGGTCGGCTGTGGAGGCGGTGAAGGTCACCACTTTTACAGGCTGAAGCCAGTGATAAATTGAAGACTCTCTCGTATAGCCATTTCCAGAGAGGGGAGTGGACAGGAAATGTGATTAAACATAATCTGATCATATAAGCAGATGTGATGCAAAGTTCATCCTGGTCAGGAAGAAGACAATAGGAATTGACTATGCTCAGGCTCTTAGGAGATGCCCCAGAATGTGACCCATTGTTGTAACCTTGTTACTTGGAGGTATACTGTAGCTACATTGTTTGTATTTACATGTTAAATATGTAGCAAAAAGTAGTAATAGGATAGCTATATCTTTCTTATATTGTGAAATAAAACTACGTACTAAATGGCTCAAATAAGACACTAACTGTAGGCGTCGCACTGTGCTGATAATTGGAGAGACATTAAAAAAAGGTGCAAAAGTACCAAACTCTCAAGTGAGGCTGGGTCCATATTATTTTTTGATATATCTATATAATAGTGGCTTAATCTGAAAAAAGGTGCTCTGTCTGTATGACTCACCCTATCAATTCAATAAATATATACTTTTATAGACATGCACTCTTCAAGAGCAATAATCACGTGTATATAAGATTATATCAGACATATACATATTTATTGACACATCTGCAAAGACATATAGGCTAAAATCTCAAACCAAAGAAATATAAGGATAGAAAAAATAAAATAGAAAATAGAATTTGAAAATTATACCACATTAATAGTAGGTTGCGTCAATGGTATAATGAATGAAATCGCAATGTCTGTCAGCGATATAGCTAATATGGCAAAATTATTACTTAATACCACTGATTCATTATGATTTTACACTTTGTGAAAAAGAGAGATATAGCTGGAGGATCTCATTGAATTATGGTCGATTAATCTAATATATAAAGCTGAGTGTATGTATGTATGTATGTCCGCTAAAGGAATCCGCACCGTCGCATTTACAATCATGAAATTTGGCACTCAGGTACATCAGGTGTCCGGGAAGGTTTTAGACTGGGTCTCAGCTCTCTAGGACGTACTGTTCCAGAGATATTCCCAAAAAATTACTTGCATTAACCAATAGAAGCCTGGTCACATGACCCTTATCAGCCAATAGAAGCTCGCAGGCCGTTCGCCTCCACACACACACAGCTTTACACCAGGTTTCCATAACACCACCATTTTGCTTCACTGTTGTAGGAGAGCTTTAAAGGAAATCTGTCACCAGGACAGGGGCGTAACGATCGCGGTCGCAGGGAGTGCGACTGCGACCGGGCCCGGCGGGGGGAGGGGCCCGCTGTACTAACATGTAATGAAGCGCTGTGACGGGGCCCAGCATGAAGTACAGTGACAATGCCGGGCCCCCATCAGGGCGCTCCATTACATGTTTACATAGGCGTGCGCACGGGGTGTGCCTGGGCACACCCTAATAGGTTCGTCACCTCCGTGCTCACTGCCCTAGTCCCCTGTCTGTTATGCTGGCTGCCGCCGCCCACCGCACATAAATTAATCTACAATACCTGGCTGTGAGCTGCCGGCGGGCGGCGGCTAGTATTCACATAGGGGGGCGGAGTCCTGGACCCAGCTGACGCAGAGAGGGAGCAGTACGGGTCATGCTGTGCGGCGCAGGAGGAGTTGACGTCACGTCACGCTGCATCTGTGTGCCTGAGCCTCGCGCGCCTGCTAGCTGGTGAGGTGAGGGCATATAAAAAATAAGTATGTTCCATTGTACCCCCCTGTCCCACAGTGCTATGCCTTCTCTATTGTCCCCTGTATTACCCTGATACCCCTCAGTTATATAATATATCTGAGTGGTATCAGGGTAAATTATACAGGGGGCAATATAACTAGGGTTATCAGGGTAACATGAGGGGTAATATAACTGAGGAGGGCTAGGCTACTATCAGGCATTATACAGGGGTAATATAACTTATCTTACCCCTCACCCCTGTATTATGTCTTGATAGCCCTCCTCAGTTATATTACCACTGTATAATGTACCATGATACCCCTCAGTTATATAATATAACTGAGGGGTATCAGGTTAAATTATACATTATTATACAGGGGGAATATAACTAAGGGCTATCAGGGGACATTATACAGGGGGTAATATAACTGAGGGGTATCAGGGTAAATAATACAGGGGGTAATATAACTAAGGGGTATCAGGGGATATTATTATACACGGGTAATATAACTGAGGAGGGCTATCAGGGGACATTATACCTGTGTATAATCTCCTTGATAGCCCTCCTCAGTTATATTACCCCTGTATAATGTACCCTGATAACCCTTAGTTATATTACCCCCTGTATTATTTACCCTGATACCCCTCAGTTATATTACCACCTGTATAATGTCCCCTGATAGCCCTTCTCAGTCATATATCATCAACAGGTCCTCCATAACAGTGTGTCATCCACAGATCCCCCATAACAGTGTGCCATCCACAGATCCCCCATAACAGTGTGCCATCCACAGATCCCCCATAACAGTGTGCCATCCACAGATCCCCCATAACAGTGTGCCATCCACAGATCCCCCATAACAGTGTGCCATCCACAGATCCCCCATAACAGTGTGCCATCCACAGATCCCCCATAACAGTGCGCCATCCACAGATCCCCCATAACAGTGCGCCATCCACAGATCCCCCCATAACAGTGCGTCATCCACAGATCCCCCCATAACAGTGCGTCATCCACAGATCCCCCCATAACAGTGCGTCATCCACAGATCCCCCCATAACAGTGCGTCATCCACAGATCCCCCCATAACAGTGCGTCATCCACAGATCCCCCCATAACAGTGCGTCATCCACAGATCCCCCCATAACAGTGCGTCATCCACAGATCCCCCCATAACAGTGCGTCATCCACAGATCCCCCCATAACAGTGCGTCATCCACAGATCCCCCCATAACAGTGCGTCATCCACAGATCCTCCCATAACAGTGCGTCATCCACAGATCCTCCCATAACAGTGCGTCATCCACAGATCCCCCCATAACAGTGCGTCATCCACAGATCCCCCCATAACAGTGCGTCATCCACAGATCCCCCCATAACAGTGCGTCATCCACAGATCCTCCCATAACAGTGCGTCATCCACAGATCCTCCCATAACAGTGCGTCATCCACAGATCCTCCCATAACAGTGCGTCATCCACAGATCCTCCCATAACAGTGCGTCATCCACAGATCCCCCCCATAACAGTGCGTCATCCACAGATCCCCCCATAACAGTGCGTCATCCACAGATCCCCCCATAACAGTGCACCTGCGCACTGAGGAGAGACTGAAAGGAGGGGAAGATCCGCGGAAGGAAGCAGAGGACGGCGCAGCAGACGACTGAATAGCTTTTTTTGTAAGTAAATTATTTTATTATAGTGCTGAAACTGCTTTAAACTATAAAGAAAAGTTTTGGAGAGTGTTTCTCTCTTTCTCAGGTCTGAAGCAATACCGAGGAAGAAAGGAAAACTCTTGAAAGCTTGTCTTTTAAGTATTAGGTTGGTACAATAAAAAGGTATCTCTGCGTACAGCAATACTCGTATTTTGTAATCTTATTTATATATACTTATTTTGTTTTTTTCAGTGGTATGATTAAGTGGTGAAAATTATTAGTGCCCCCCCCCCCAGTTTTGACTGTGCCCCCTATATATTGTTCCTAGAGTCGCCACTGCGCAGAGGCGAGTCACAGCAACGCTAGGCTGAGGCCTGGCCTGTGTGTGTATGTATATAATATATATATATATATATATATATATATATATATATATATACACGGGCGTGTGTGTTTGTACTTTATGGTGCACACCCTAATGCAATAGGCTGCGCACGCCTATGCATGTTTAATATGAAGCAAGGTGGGGGAGGTTTGCGCAGAGGGGGGGAGGAGGAAGAGGGGGGACGCGCGCACTCACTCACTCACATACAGTCCGCCCGGCATTTCTTGTCACTGCCAGGCTGTATCCAGATCATCAGTGAAGCAGGCGCTGCTGGCTGTGGGAGGAGCTCTGAAGGCCCGGGAAACTGCCTTCAGCACAGCCAGCAGTGCCATGTGAGTGTGGCAGCGCAACACCAGGGAAGAGGGTAAGTATGTGTTTTTTTATTTTCTTTTCCTAACACTGCAGACTGGGGGCAAAGGGGAAGGGGGTTGATGGGCACAACTAGAGTGAGGGGGCACAAAAGTGGGCATCTCTACTGAGGGGGCACCTAATATGTCATAACTACTGTGAGGGGGGCACATATAAAGGCATAACTATGAGGGGGCACATATATCAACTACTGTGAGGGGGGCACATAATCTAGCATAACCACTGTGAGGGGCACATATGTGGGCATATTTAATGTGAGGGGCACATAATCTGGCATAACCACTGTAGGGGGGCACATATCTGGTCATAACTACTGTGAGGGGCACATAATCTGGCATAACTACTGTGAGGGGTAACATATCTGGCCATATCCACTGTGAGGGGCACATATCTGGGCATAACCACTGTGAGCGGGCACATACCTGGGCAAACCCCTGTGAGCGGGCACATATCTGGGCATATCCACTGTGAGGGGGAACTTATCTGGGCATAACTACTTTGAGGGGGCACATATCTGGCATAAATACCATGAGGGGGCACATATTTGGCATAACTACTGTGAGGGGGCACATATTTGGCATAACTACTGTGAGGGACACATATCTGGGCATAACTACTGTGACAGGAACAAAGGTAGGCATAACTGCTGTGAGGGGCCACAAGAAGGACATAACTTTTGTGAAGGGACCACAAGGTGGGCTTAATTACTGTGAAAGGCCACAAGGTGGGCATTAGTACTGTGAGGGGCCACAATGTAGACATTAGTACTGTGTGGTTGCACTTAGGGGAAATGTCCTAAATTACCCTGCTATACATTGGCATAGCTCAGTCTACCAGGCCAGCACAGCGCCCCCTGCTGGTAGTTTCATAGGGGCAGTCACCATCCCTTCCTTATGTGATTATTCTTTTTTTCTCTATCACCACAGGAACCTTGTTCTGGATCCAGCGGACATCACGCCGACGCCAGAGACACCCTGGATGAGGTAGGACCAGATTTTATTAGGACTGGGTGAGTGTAGCCATGCATTGGGCTTAGGGCTCTTTAACACGAGCGGATCCCGTGTGGCTAAACTGCTGTGTGAAAGAAAGCCAAGCCCCGCTCCGGACAGCAGAGACACGGAGCAGTAACATGACTGATAATGCTCTTTGCCTCTCTGTGATCGTTTTGCTACAAAATCACGGTGACAACTTTATCTCATTGTGATTTTGTAGTAAAAAGGTCACAGAGAGGCACGGAGCTGTCTCTGCTGTCCGGAATGGGGCTTGGCTCTCATTCACGCAGCGGACTAGCCGCACGGGAAAGAGCCCTTAGTAAGAAATTCTGCCGCTTCTTTGTATAAATGGGGGGGGGGGGGGGGCCCCGATCCAAAGTTTGCACTGGGGCCCATAACACTCTAGTTACGCCACTGCACCAGGATAATCGCTATTGAAGTAAAGCCATGGCCTAATAGCACTTAGTACCTTATTTCAAGATGTGCCTTTGTTCCAGCAATAGATGTTTTTATCCTCTGAAAATCCTGTTTATTTGGTATGCAAATGAGCCAGTAAGGTGCCTAGAGGAGCGTCTTTCTTGCAGGAATGAGCCCAGACCACCCCCCCCCCTCCCCGCCACAATGTGTCCACCCTCAAAAGATGAACTTAAAACCCCCGCCCCCAGGTTCCGCTAAGCCACGCCCATGATCCGGTTAGACCACGCCCCTCCCACTCCTCAGCCGACGGTGGTTGAAAAAATGAAGGCAAAAATCAACTTCTGTCAATTGTAGAGGTGGGAGGGAGGGTGACTTTCTCCCTGCTGCTCACACTCAAAAAGCACAGTGCTGCTGTCTTAGAGTGAGCTGTTCAAAAGGACACCCCCCCAATCTTGTTAGGCCACACCCCCTCCCACTCTTCAGCCGACGGGGATTGAAATAATGAAGTTAAAAATCTACTTTTAGGTCCAGCTAAGCCACGCTCCGATCTGATTAGGCCTCGCCCCCGCCCACTCCTTAGCCAACAGGGATTGAAAAATGAAGTTAAAAATCAACTTCTGTCAGCTGCAGGGGTGGTAGGGACGGTGAATTTCTTCCTGCAGCTCACACTCAGACAGCACAGTGCTGCTGTCTGACAGTGATCTGTTCAAAAAGACATACTTGTGTCCGTCCAGGCCCTGCACCAGACGGAGGACAGGGAGTCTGAAAGCCAGACTGTCTGGTTTAAAACTGGACCTCTGGCCACCCTAGGGCAGGCTGCTGTGGAAGTCACAGTTAAGGGGATAATCCGCTATGGAGGTCAGCGTTAAGGTGCAGATTGCTGTAAAGGCCACTGTTAAGGGGGCTGGCATCTGTGGAGGTCACTGTCAAGGGGATGGTGTGAAACTCACTGTTTAAGGGGAAGGCTGCTGTAAAGGTCAAAGTTAAGGGGGTGGGCTGCTGTGGAGGTCCAATTTTTAGGCATGGGGCACTGTGGAGGTCACTGTTAAGAGGGTGAGGTACTGTAGATGTCACTGTTATAGTGGATGGTGTTGATATCTTTTAACGACACACACAAACATTAAATGAAATAGACTAAATATACCCGAGTGAAGCCGGGTCCTTCAGCTAGTATACTATATGTATGACAGACAAAGGAAAATGGATATAATTAATGTTTGTAGTAAATATTATATCCAATACCATAAAGTTCAGATATGACATAAATGGTTTTCAGTAAGTAGAAGGTAGTTGTAACAGCGGCTGCTGTATGCCACTGTTCCCCCACTTACTGCCGCTGTTTGGGGCGCCGTACTCAGCGGTGACCTGTAGTCGACGCTTCCCATTTCACCACTGCTGTCCTGGGCTCAGTTTCTGTAGGTGGCATTGATATTGAGGATTCCGCTCCACAGCTTCCACTCAGCCCTGAACACAGCATGAGGTTGGCTGGTCTTATGTTACACTGCTCTAAGGGCGGAACGCATCACTCCCTGGGCTGTGTGGGTTAGGTCAGGTGATCTCGCTGACCAACCCTGGCTCTCCTGCAGGTATTTAAGTGGCTCAGCCCTCTTCCCAGATGCCTCAGTGTCAAGGTCCTTGAGTTGGTTGGTTCCTGATACTCTTGTGTGCTCCTGATTTATACTTCGTTCCTGGACTCTGTTTATCGTCTGATCCCTGCCTGCTTGCCTTGTCTCTCCTGTTGTCGACCCAGATTGCCTGACCTGTACCTGTGCCCTGACCTTTTGCCTGTGACTACTCCTCTGCCTCATTTTTCGGTACTGCACTGTTGCTCCTGGTAATGACCCCGCCTGCCTGAATACGCGTGTACTTCTGGTACCTACCCAGGTTTTTCAGAGTTTGTCTAACTCCTTCAGTGGCCATATTTCATCAAAGATCCAACCCACTTATAAACCCATATTCAGTCTTTCCCAAGACCCAAAATGGATTCTTAATTATCATCAACTCAAATTGTTTTGATATTTTGGAAGTATATATTATTGCTATTTTCTTCCTATATATATATGAGAGTTTGAGTCCTCTCAAATTCTCAGTTCCAGCTCAGCATTGAGTCCCCCAATGTCCCATGGGTATATAATGAATTTGAGTTCAACATTCCTTATCCAAACACGTTAAACAGTTCCACAATAAAGACCCAGCAGGCTTGACCGTCGCTGCCTTTGAAAAGGTAGAAATACATTGGAGAGGAGGGAATCATGTGACAAGGATGTCACATTTAGAATCACTTATACCTGGGGGACTCAATGCTGAGTTGGAACTTTTTGGTTTCCTGTAGATTAGGGATGGGTGCCCTTCGCTGACGGGAGATCGGAGTCAGGCTGTTTACCAGCACCCCGATCTCTCCTCGGTGGGAGGCCCCTATCTCCATTACATAAATGCAAACATCATTTTTTTATATATATTTTAATATTTTTTATTATTAGCACTTCGTTTGCATAATATTTTTAAAATATTTTATAATATATTGAAAATAAATACATATGGTTATTATTTGAAGTAAGGAGCAATTGTCCACAAAAATACGCATATTTAGATGAAAAATTGCATTGAAAACGCATCAAAATTGCGTTATGGGAGAGTTCATTGTGAACAAATTGGAAAGAGGACTCAAACTCTCAGATATAAGAACGAAATAGCAATAATATATACTCCCAAAATATCAATTTGAGTTGATGATAATTTAGAATACATTTTGGGTTTTGGGAAAGACTGAATATGGGTATATAAGTGGGTTGGATCTTTGATGAAATATGGCCACTGAAGAAGAAGTTAGACAAACTCCGAAACGCGTTTGGTCCTACAGATGGAATAACAAAGATCCAGGACCCATAGAATACTCATCTATTGTCAGAATACTGTTTCCATTTAGGAAAAGTTGGAGCGCTCCAAGGACATTACAAATACCACTCAGCTGACAGTCCCGAGCATATTTGTATTGCACCACGTGTACCACCGAGAACAGCGATACCAAGTGAGACGCAGACACGAGCGGCTACAGGTGGGTAGTGGTGTGGTGCCCGCCATACACGGAAGTGTGGAGGTAAGACAAGCCTCACCATTACCTCACTGGTGCCACATGGGACGCAGGTCGATTTACACTATACCACCAACCTGTCACTTTACCTAATACCTGTTGCCTTACTGCTACCATGTGGGACATAGAGTCGGTTTACATTATACCACCAACGGTGAATATAATATATGGATCAACATTAAGTTCCTACTATCAAGGAAAGATTAATAAAGGAGAACTTTTGACTGAACATAATAACAAACGCTAACTTTTATTTTCATCTTCCTTTCTATATATTTTATATGCGGTCAGAGTGAACTACCTCCTACTAACCATTTATGTCATATCTGAACTTATGGTATTGGATATAATATTTGCTACAAACATTAATTATATCCATTTTCCTTTGCCTGTCATACATATAGTATATTAATCGACCATATTTCAATGAGATCATCCAGCTATATCTCTCTTTTTCACAAAGTGTAAAATCATAATGAATCAGTGGTATTAAGTAATACCTCTTCTTGCCATATTAGCTATATGGTTGACAGACATTGCAATTTCATTATCTATACCATTGATGCAACCTACTATTAATGTGGTATAATTTTCAAATTCTATTTTCTATTTTATTTTTTATATCCTTATATTTCTTTGGTTTGATATTTTAGCCTATATGTCTTTACAGATGTGTCAATAAATATGTATATGTCTGATATAATCTTATATTCACGTGATTGTTGCTCTTGAATGGTTCCAAGTGAAGAGTGCATGTCCATATTTATTTTTTGCCATTATTTTTGGCATTGTTCAGTACCTTAGACAGAGGGTTACCTTCAAAATTTTGGTTTGTAATGTAATGTTTGTAACATTTGTGACATGCTATGCACTGTTACACCAGCAGGGGGTGTATGGGTGGGACTGGGAACGGAGCTAACCACTCCATTCCCCCCACCACCACCACCACCTTGATAGGCATGGACTGGCCCAATTTGCTGTCAGGAGGGAGAGTAAGCTTGGCAAGCCTGGAGTGAGGGAGCACATCCATCTGCTCCCACTCCAAGAGCCTTTGGGACAAGTGATCCAGCTAAATCTATGAAGACCACTGCTCCAGGGAGACTGGAGGGTCCCAAGCCACAGAATTTCAGCAAGCTACATTTTTTACAGTTAGCAGAGTGATCAGCACTACAGCTGTATAGACTCCACTGCAGGTGAGGGGAACAATGTTAAGACACCCATCTCCACAGTTCAGGACAGGCACACTCAAAAGTCTGCATTTCACAAGTGGATTTCTATAGCCACAAGTCCCAGCTTTTTTCTGTTAGCAAAAAAATCAGTAGAGAAAGATTTTGGCCGGCTAGTATACACTGTACAAACTACTGCTAGATGTGCTGGTGCTTTCTTCTTGTATTTAGTAAAGAGATTTTTGTTCTTTTGCCTCTGGGCTGATTCCTTGCGCCATCTTTTCACAGCACTAATGTCCAGGGAGTGATGGGCTGAGGGAGTACACTGTGATGCCACATCTTATCAGGGCCAATGCCACTCCCATCCTCTGCTCCAGCTCCTCAGGGGCTTGCTGCAGACATGCGGTATGTAAATAATCAACCCCAATAAAAAAAAAAACTAAAAACTTTGTGCCACAAATACAATTCATATGCCCAAAGAATATGAACTTGTTACTACATATTAGTCTAGACATCCTTTGTAAACTTTAAGGGTACCAGCACACGGGTACAGGTCAACATGCACAAATTTCTGTGCGGATTTCTATACGTTCTGACCCCAACTTAAAGGGAACCTGTCACCGAGATTTTGTGCATAGAGCTGAGGACATGGGTTGCTAGATGGCTGCTAGCACATCCACAATACCCAGTCTCCATAGTTCTGTGTGCTTCTATTGTGTAAAAAAAACGATTTGATACATATGCAAATGAACCTGAGAGGAGTCCTATCCCTGACTCATCTCACATACAGGACTCATCTCAGGTTAATTTGCATATGTATCAAATAGTTTTTTTTCAACAATAAAAGCACACCGAGCTATGGGGACTGGGTATTGTGGATTTGCTAGCGGCCATCTAGCAACCCATGTCCTCAGCTCTATACACAAAATCCCGGTGACAGGTTCCCTTTAAATAGAAAAGGGAGAAATCCGCAGCTAAAACCACAAACTTAATTGACATTCTGCAGATTTTCAAATCTAAACGGCAGATCAGTTTACGCACTGAAAAAATAATCAAAGTTTACATGAGATTTGTATAATCTCAAACTTTGCTGGTGCTGTATTATGCTGTCTTTTTTTCGCGCTGGAATTTGCACAGAAAAAACGCGCAATACGTGCAGGTGGCATAGGGCTTATTTCACAGGAGCTATACAGAGTCGGGATCTGTTCAGAGAAAAACTGATGGTTTTGCATGCAACTTTTTAAGCCTCATGCATACTATCGAGTTCTCCATCCAGATGCAATGCGTGTTGTGAACGGATAGCATCCTGACTAATTCCTGACCCATTAATTTCTGTGCTTCTGTGTACATGAGCATTTTATACCACTGATAACGTCTGCATTCAGTACAAATGGCAGCACATTATATATTGTGTTGCTTTGCATGCAGCCCTGGCCCCATAGAAATGAATAGGGCTTGCGTGAAAAACACACTTACTAATGTATTGTGATTGTCCATATTGCCTCTTTTGATGGCTGGATTCATTTTTCCGTCACATTATATACTGCTCTTTTCCATGTATCTGTGCTGCAGCAGTGACCAGGAAGGATGCAGCTGCGCATTCATGCCTATGCGCGCTCCCACGTTCCTGCCACCAGAGAGGCCTGAGTCCTATTCCTTTAATCTGCATGCACGTGCACCATTACTGGATTGCAGGGTGTTCATAATCCCTGGAAACATGGATGGAAGGGTGAATCAAGCCTGCAAAGGAAGCAATATGGACAATCACAATACATTAGTAAGTGCTTTGTATTAACTTCCTCTACATGATAAATGCCATTTGCTGAAGTGACACAACACCTTTAATTATTCCCTTCAACAGACGACCTTACCCCCCAGGACACCCCGGGGCGCATTGGCCATAGAGCTTACAGGGAAATGTTCTGGTGGGCCATTGCCCATGGGGCCACCCAAGCCCTCTTCTCTGCCACTGGCCAGGTGCACAATGAGTTCTCAGCAGTAATTAACCCTGTGAGAATCTGGTACTTATGTACCCAGCCAGCGACCGCACATGCCCTTTGAATTTAACTGTTGTGGCCCACATCCAACCTCCTAAGCCCCTTGCTCCATATCTTAATCGCAGACAACTGGAGGAGGACAGCAAATGGCAGCTATTGATGGCCACAACAGAAGGACAGCTTTTGGGGCAATATATTGTGCTGCTCAGTGGTATATGTATCTGCTGGGACAGTATTTTGCGCTATGGTTTTGCTGGCCCTACCTATTTGTGTTGCCCTGCCTTCTGTCAAGTTGGACACCCCTATAACATGGGGCCACTTTTAGTTTTTTTTTCCAGAGCCACTTTAAGAAGTTCCCAATCCATCCCTGAGGACACCTATAGGCAAATACCTGCTAAGCCCATGAGTAAATCCAACCCTGACTATGATGTCTGTAGGGTGCCTAACCTTCTAGTAATCCATTCATGGTTAAACTATGGGGTAGATTTATCATCTCCCTTGTCCCAGAAAAATGGCTTTAAAAAGAAGCTGTGTTTGTGACATATTAAATGTGACTTTAATCTTTTTTAATCCCCCTCACCACTTTTCCAAACGGAGGTGTGGCAGCCAAGACAAATTTATCTTCATTGACATCAGTTTTCTGATGCAAATAAACCCAGAAATTTACAGCAGCTCTGAGCTGTCGTAGATTTCTGTTTAGGCGAACAGACTGGCGGAGGATGCACCTAATTATATTATTATCATCATTAGAAATTAGGTACAACCTCTGGCAGCGCAGGGGATGTCAAGACCAGAGCAGAAAGCACCGGTCTTGATAAATCTCTTCCTATGTTCTTCTTCTGAACAACGTACTTCAGCAACACGTGGTCAGTCAGCTATCCATTACAAATCTGGAGTTAAATTTCCACGTCTGCTCCTTATCTATTTCCAAATATCATCCAACATCCTGTACCAATCCAGAAACCTGTGATCACAGACGTCTGAAGCTCTTCACACGTTGTCACTTGCCAGTAATTTATCTAAGTGCAGAAGCGATGTAGCCCAGCAGATATGTCTTCTGAAGTTCTGTCTGCTTATTAAGCTGTCACTCTTGTTTAGAAAATCATTTCTCCTGATTGTGTGTTTTCAGACGCACTTTTCTGCCGCACATGTATTTCTCTAAAAGGCTATAAGTACTTTAGAAATGCTAGCTAAATTACTGACTGTTCAGATCGCTGACCCGCGCCACTTATTGTTTA
The DNA here is from genome assembly GCF_014858855.1 of Bufo gargarizans. Lineage (NCBI taxonomy): Eukaryota > Metazoa > Chordata > Amphibia > Anura > Bufonidae > Bufo > Bufo gargarizans. The sequence continues at coordinate 293,065,446 of NC_058085.1, read as the reverse complement.
GTCATCTCAATGTATATAATTTAGGGGTTAAAAAAAACAACTTCATTTGTCAGGACTTTGTAATTGATTTGAGGTGATAAGTGCTAAATGTTTGTGGTAAGGTGAACAGTAAAATGTATGCGAAAAGTCCCAGAAGGGGTGTATATCTCATCCAGGTTCCTCAACTCGGTGAGATAAGTAAAATCCAGGATGGGGCTGGCTTCAGCGAACATAGTTACTGAAGCTAATTTTATGGGCTGGATTTTATTTGGATTGGGAAGGTAGGTTTGATAGTGAGACCTTCTCAATCCACCCCATTCCAGGGCATGGTTTTCCCTAACCTGAGGATATGGCAGGTGAAGCCTGCTGTAATCAGTCTGGCATAACTCCACCCTCAGTGTGTCAGTCAAAAAGAGAGTGATTTGGAACAGAGACCTGCAGATGCTCTGTGTGTGGTCTCAGCTGGGCTAGGCTGAGGGGCCACGAGGCTGGGAGATAGCCTGGAGTTTGGGGGACGCAGTGACACCTGTGGCACAAGGTCAGATTCGGGAGGACTGCTGGACCACAATCCCCCAAAGGGACTCGTATTTGCTACAGCCTGGAGGCGCTTCTGAATCCTGCGCATGCGCCGTCCTCCTCATTCGCCGCTCGATCCTGTCTTTCTGGCGGACACAAGCGCGACCATGTAACAGAATCGCGCATGCGTCGTACGCGCTGCCTGCCTGTCTGCTCTCCCTCCCGTGCGCGCGCTCCACTATCTTCAGGTGAATGAGGAGGACTGCGCCTGCGCAGGATTCAGAAGCGCCGTCCCGGCGACTGAGCCGGCTGTCAATTACAAGGCATAGAGGCGGCGTTAGGGCAGGGGCGGTACGGCCAGAGGAGAGGGAAGGGCTACCCCCTTGACTTGTTGCTTGACTGTTGGAGCACGAAATGTGAACTTTATAAGACGATTTTTTTATGAATAAACAGCGCAGGAAAGCGGCAGTAACATGGATAACAACACACTCAAGATAATCTATAAGGTACTGTTGCTAGTTTATAAAGTGAAAATGAGGTGAAAGGTTCGCTTTAAAAAATATGCTTAACACAAAAAATTTAAATCCTAGTCTATTCTTTCAAATAAAGCAAAACATTGTGGTGTGCTTGACAACATATTAAATGCCCTGCAGCCTTCTGCTTGTCCCTCCCTAGGTGTCCCACTCTCGTACCCACAGCAACATATCATTACATGCAATTTACTTCAACCTAAAACAGTGCTCAGTTTACTCTTATGTGAAGTGTCTCTTTTAGGCCTCATGCACACGACCGTTGTTCTGGTCCGCATCCGAGCCGCAGTTTTTGAGCTCCGGGGGCGGACCCATTCACTTCAATAGGGCCGCAAAAGATGCGGACAGCACTCCATGTGCTGTCCGCATCTGTTGCTCCGTTCCGTGGTCCGCAAAAAATATATAACCTGTCCTATTCTTGTCCGCACTTTACGGACAAGAATAGGCAGTTATATTAAAGGCTGTCCTTGCCGTTCCGCAAATTGCAGAACGCACACGGACGCCATCCGTGTTTTGTGGATCCGCGATTTGCGGACCGCAAAACACACAACGGTCGTGTGCATGAGGCCTTACTCCCCTGAGGGCCGCCCATAGTCAAAGGCCTACTGGCTAAACCTAACCTTGGAAGTAAGACTTAAAGGGGTTTGGATGGTCATGTGATCACAGCCGAGATCGCAGAATCAGTGGCGCAACAGAGGAGTAAGGGTGCATTCACACAACAGTATTTCTGGTCGGCGTCTGATGAGCATTTCTGCGGATTACATGAAAACCCATTCATTACCCATGCAGACAAGAATAGACCTTTTTTTTTTTTCAATGAAGCCGATCAAAAAGTGCAGGATGCACACGGACTGCATCCGTATTTTGTGGATCCGGGATTTGCAGACTCGGATACGAATATGGTCATGTGAATGCCCCCTAAGTACTGCTAAAACTCTCTGCCTTCCACAGGTTAGGTGAAAAAGAGAATTTAGGTAAAGCGCCAGAGAACCCCTTTAATGTAGCTTAATATCAGTTTACAAGTTTCAAACTATAAAAGTATAAAATAGTATACAATTTAAAACATTTCAGAATTAGTGGAAACAAAGGCATCACAGAACTAATATTATTCAGCAGTTCTGTTCTGAATGTGGATGAGGTCTTTGAAAAATCGATGAGTTGGACCCCGTGGGCAATAAGAAAGTGCTTGTGGTCTGTGACCACTTCTGACTGTTCCATAAATGATTGCATTGAAACAAAGAGTTTATGACGCGTCTTACATAGTTCTAGTCATAGAGGGATGAAATCTGCCTGGCTACCATGTGCGCTGCTTGATTTACTTGAAAATAGAAATATATATTTTTAACAAGCATTTTTGGTGCTGTCTTTTATTTTATAACATTTAATCCAGTCGTCTGCTTCTATAACTATTACTTATTCCTTTACAGAATGCTATGGGAAAACCCTAGAGAAACACCATGCCCAGAGCGCCCAACAAAAACGCTAGAAAACCAATATGCTATGCATTTAGCGTAAGGGTGGGTTCGCACTAGCGCTATGGCATTCAGTTATGGGTTCCATTTAAAACGGGATATAACTGAATGCCCAGGCGGAATGCAAAACGGAAGCCTTTAAGAGGCATTCCGTTTTGTTTCATCCTAATAGACGTCTATGGGCAAGCATAACGGATCCGTCTGGTTTTTGTTATGCAGGACAGAAAAAAAAAGTCCTGTCGACAGGAGACCAGATAGATCCGTTTTTAATGAAACCTAGAACGGAATGCCATAACGCTAGTGTGAACCAACCCTTAGGCCCCTTGCAAACGAGCGTGTCCGGATTAGGTCCGGATGCGTCCCGGTGCATTGCGGCAAACCCACGTGAGTAGGTACGCAATTGCACTCAGTTTGACTGCGATTGCATTCCGATGTTCAGTTTTTATCGTGCGGGTGCAATGTGTTTTGCATGCGCGTGATAAAAAAACCGACTATGGTACCCAGACCTGAACTTCTTCACAGAAGTTCAGGTTTGGGTTAGTTGTAGTGTACAGTAGATTGTATTATTTCCCCCTATAACATGGTTATAAGGGAAAATAATAGCATTCTGAATACAGAATGCATAGTACAATAGGGCTGGAGGGGTTAAAAAATAAAAATAAAATGATTTAACTCACCTTAATCCACTTGTTCGCACAGCCGGCATCTCTTCTGTCTTCTTTTGTGAGGAATAGGACCTTTGATGACATCACTACGCTCATCACATGGTCCGTCACATGATCTTTTTTACCATGGTGATGGATCATGTGATGAACGTAGTGACGTCATCAAAGGTCCTACCCCTCCAGCCCTATTGTACTATGCATTTTGTATTCAGAATGCTATTATTTTCCCTTTATAACCATGTTATAAGGGAAAATAATAATGATCGGGTTCCCATCCCGATCATCACCTAGCAACCGTGCGTGAAAAATCGCATCGTATCTGCACTTGCTTGCGGATGCTTGGGATTTTCACGCAAACCCCATTCATTTCTATGGGGCCTGCGTTACGTGAAAAACGCACAAAGAGGAGCATGCTGCGATTTTCACGCAACGCACAAGTGAAGGCGTGAAAATCACCGCTCATGTGCACAGCCCCATAGAAATGAATGGGTCCAGATTCAGTGCGGGTGCAATGCGTTCACCTCATGCATTGCACCCGCTCGGAAATCTCGCCCGTGTGGAAGAGGCCTTAGACTTTTCAGTATTTTGCTACAGACCTGCTACAAACCCTAAAGGCTATGGACACCTTTGGGGCAATTTTTATCATTGTGTTCTGCTCATTTTAAGTTACAAAATAATTTTCAATTGGTCATTACTAAACATTTGCAACAGTTTTTACTTTACAGGTTTCACTTTTAGTGTAACTGCAGACTTAGGCCTCTTGCACACGGTCATTGTGCTCCCATGGCCGTATTGCGAGCCGCAAACGGCGGTTCCGCAATACACGGGGCACCAGCTGCATGCATTACGCTTAACGGATGAAGACCTATTGACTTGAATGGGTCCGCAAATCTGGAGATGCAGTGTGGTGCGGAAAGGAAGCATGGAACGGAACCCCACGGAAGCACTACGGAGTGCTTCCGTGGGGTTCCAATCCGTGTTTCCATTCCGCAAAAAAAAAATAGTTTCTAACTTGTTCGATCTTTTTGCGGAACGGACGGATCACGGACCCATTCAAGTTGAATGGGTCTGGATCCGTCCCAGCTGCCGCAATGACGTTGCCCGTGCACTGGGGACCGCAAATTGCGGTCCCAAATGCACGGAATGGAACCACAACGGCCATGTGTAAGAGGCCTTATGTTTTCTTCTTCACAGCAAATCCCTGTTTTTTCAATTGATGTTAATGGAAAGCTGTTATTAGCATTTTGATGGTGGATTTTGCAGCGGAAAACTGCCTTTTTTTGCGATGGAATCCACAATGGATTTTATTCGTGTGAACATACCTTGAAGGTTTGCTTTAAACTATGTCTGAAGAAGACACATAGGTAGTCTCAAAAGCTTACTATTCAGTTTGCCATTAAAGCTGGAAGCGATGTGGCCCGGGCTGCACCTGTACTTGCTGGTCCTCCTACGTACAAGCTATTTGAAACAAATATAGGTGTTGGCTGGGAAGTACTGGTGCGACCGTATGTGGTCTTTGGGCCGCATTGTTTATGGATAGGACCAAATGATGCGGTCGTGGGCCCCTCAGGGTCGAGTACCGTGCAGCCAATTAGGCCGCAGATGCCTCTTATTTAACTAATGAAGACCGTACTTTATAGCTGGTCTGCATTGTTAATAGCTGTGTGGCACCTTCAATACTGAGCGGCCATTAACAATGCAGAACAGCTATATAGTGCGGTCTTTATTAGGTAAATAAGAGGCAGCTGCAGCCTAGTTGGCCACACAGTACTCTACCGCAACACTGCTGCTCCCCAAACGTCCCACAACCGCACCATGTGGTCATACCGTTCAGATCCCTTTACACAGGACTAAATTGGAGCTTTTGTGATTATCAGGCAGATTGTCTGGAAGAAATGCACATGTGGCATGGACGAAGCATGCAACTATTTTTTTAAGTCAGTTTTGTATGAAATTCGATGAATAAGGAGATAAAGCAAAGACCTAATTTAATTGAAAGAGCAGCATAATTTGGGTGTGGGCAGTAAAGTAACTTTATTGGCAAATCTACAACGAATGAACCACAAGTGAAAGTCATCACGAATATAGAAACTGTCACACAGAAGGGCATATTGTCATTTTTCTCACATAACTCAAGAAACATGACAAAAACAGCAGCAAAAAAATCCCATGTGGGTGAAGGTAGCCTTAAGAATCATTCAGAAGGTGTCCTCAAGTCATAGTATCAGAATGCCATAATTAATCAAAACTGTAGCATTTTTTTTTTACTAAAAATGATAGTCCTGATTTATCATTCCTTCACTCATGTATGCAAGGGAGCCTCTAGGAGCAACAGGGGCGTGGCCGTTGCACATAGAGGCTCTGCTCTTTCCGCACCCCCTGCCCTTTGATTGACAGGACCAGGTAGTGAAAACATCATCACTAGTGTTGAGCGAATTGAGCTTCGAATCATAGATCTGAAGTCGATTTGGTCAAACACTTCAATTTTAATGCTGTCTCCATACAGTAAAAAAAAAATGTATTGCCTCCGTGAAGCCGAAGTTGCGCGAGACTTCGGTGAATGAATTTGGCAATCACTTCTGCGTCTTTAAAACCTTTTTAAAACTGCAATCTAAAGTCGTGTTTGGTATTGAGGTGCCAGCCGGTACCAAACCTGACTTTGGATTGCTAATTTTAAATGTTTTTAAAGATGCAGAAATGATTACCAAATGTATTCACCGAAGTCTTGCGCAACTTCGGGGGGAAACTAATTTTGCCTCCATGGAGGCAATACATTTTAATGCTGTATGGAGACAGGTTTCCTGACAGGAATTAAAATGAAGATCGAATCGTTCAAGCCTAATCATCACACATGGCCCCGTCAATCAAAGTGGAGAGGGGGCTGCAGTTGCAGAGAGAGCGGAGCCTCTAGGTGTAATGGCGACGCCCCCGTTACTCCTAGTGTCTCATTTGCATATATTAAAACATCCTTTTTCTCAGCAATGCGGACACATATGAACATCGGACCAGCACAGACGCCTTCAGGTGCCAAGCGCACATGTAACAGGTCAGCCAGTGTCATAGGGACAAATCTGCTGACAGAACAATGACAGAAATGGCTGCAGCTCTCACCTCTGACTTTAATCCACGAAGCACGGGAAAAAGGCCAGAACTGGGCCTAATAGAATATCCAATAGAAAGAGAGAATCCAGCTTCTTGTGGAGTAAAAAATAGTTCTTTATTGGCTCATCATATAAAATCCACCAAAATCACAGGAAAAAGGTGTAGTAACATGTTTTGGGCTACAGAATCCAGCCCTTCATCAAGACACAACACACATATTAAAAACCATTCCATTTTATGTAGCACAAGGTGTAACCCCCTCTAATCAGCAGTGCCCGCACCTGGAGCCTAGAATGGGAACCATTCAGCGGTCCAGGGGAGGAGATCCGGTATCACGGGATGCATATGTACACATAATGAACATATCTTAGGCCACTTTTACACCTGCGTTAGGTGCGGATCTGTCTGCCATCCGCACAGACGGATCCGCACCTATAAATGCAAACAATGGCATCCGTTCAGAACGGATCCGTCCGCATTCTATATAAAAAAGTTTAAGTCCAATTGTTAGTCAGACGGGTCCGTCCCGACCCCACACCGAAAGTCAACAGGGGACGGATCCGCCCGCAATCGCACCACAGATCGCACCAATCTGCTGACAGATACCATTTAATGAGTTTCACACCAGATTTTTTTTTTTAAGTCACAAAAAAATAAAAAGTCATAGGGGGAGATTTAGCAAAACTGACGTAAAGTACAGCCTGCCTAGTTGCTCCTAACAACCAATCAGATTCCACCTTTCAGGAGCTCTGAAAAATGAAAGGTGGCATCTGATTGGTTGCTATAATGACTATAATGCAAGTCCATAGGACGCAGAGACAGTTGCTTGTGATGGTGACGTACAGAGCCATCCACTCCTGCTTCACCATTCTTCTCAGCTGCCTCCCCTCCCCAGCTGCAGGTAGGATGCCGACAGACATGCCTCTGCTGGGCTGTGCAGAAGGAGCGTGCAGGCCCAAGAATCAGCCTGTAGTCTCCTCCTACACAGCACCGCAAGCGCTACGTGTGACCGCATTGTGCACAGGATGAACTCTGATGATCATTGGAGGAACTAGGTGACCAACCGCAGTATATTCACACAAAATGGTTGAAGTGCAGTTAAAACTGCATCAAAACTGTGGTTTTTACAATTGAAATTCTGTCGCTACCTCAGTTGCTACATGAGAACATTCAAGGCTGCTTTCAGATGAGCAAGCTAAGGCCTCATGCACACGACTGTATGTATTTTTCGGTCTGCAAAAAATATGGATGACGTCTGTGTGCATTCCGTATTTTGCAGAACGGAGCAGCTGGCCCTTGATAGAACAGTACTATCGTTGTCCGTAATGCTGACAATAATAGGAAATGTTAGATTTTTTTTTGCGGAACGGAAATATGGACCTACGAAAACAGAATGCACACGGAGTAATAACAATAAAAAAAGATTAAAAAGCACTGAAAAAAAAAACAAAGCTGGAAACAGTATAAAACACCTGGTATTTTTTTTTAAAACCAGAAAAAAAATTGTAAAAAAACAAACAAACATAACAATAGGGGAGATTTATCAAAACTGCTGTAGAGGAAAACTGTCGCCTGCTTTGAGCATATTAAGGTGTTACTACTGCCATGTACAATAAAATACCTTATTTCTTGCTGTAGTCTTCATTTTTTCATGGTTTCATTAGTGATAAAATCCATGCGCCGAGCCCTCAGGAGCTTCTACATTGCGCAGGCACAGGCAGTCTGCGGTGCTGCGCCTGCGTGAGATTTCACATAGCGGAGGGGGGCGGAGGCAAATAGTTTGGGTGTGGGCAGTTACTTATGCTGGAAGAGGCGGGCTTAGGTTCTAAGGCCCCTTTCACACAGGCGAGATTTCCGCGTGGGTGCAATGCTTGAGGTGAACGCATTGCACCCGTACTGAATCAGGACCCATTAATTTCTATGGGGCTGTGCGCTGCGTGAAAATCGCAGCATGCTCCTCCGTTTTCCACGCAACGCAGGCCCCATAGAAGTGAATGGGGCTGCGTGAAAATCTCACCACATCCACAAGCAAGTGCGGATGTGGTGAGATTTTCACGCACGGTTGCTATGAGACGATCGGGATGGAGACCCGATCATTATTATTTTCCCTTATAACATGGTTATAAGGGAAAATAATAGCATTCTCAATACAGAATGCATAGTACAATAGGGCTGGAGGGGTTAAAAAAATAATAATAATAATAATTTAACTCTCCTTAATCCACTTGTTCGCGCAGCCCGGCATCTCTTCTGTCTTCTTCTTTGCTGTGCACAGGAAAAGGACCTGTGGTGACGTCACTACGCTCATCAAATGGTCCGTCACATGATCCATCACCATGGTAAAATATCATGTGATGAGCGCAGTGACGTCATCAAAGGTCCTATTCCTTAATGAAGAAGACAGAAGAGAAGCGGGGCTGCGCGAACAAGTGGATTAAAATGAGTTAAATATTTTTTTATTTTTTTTAACCCCTCCAGCCCTATTGTACTATGCATTCTGTATTATTATTATTCGTCTGTATTATAACCATGTTATAAGGGAAAATAATACAGTCTACATAACACCTAACCCAAACCCGAACTTCAGTGAAGAAGTTCGGGTTTGGGTACCAAACATGCCAATTTTTCGCACGCGCGTGCAAAACGCATTACAATGTTTTGCACTCGCGCGGAAAAATCGTGCATTTTCCCGCGACGCACCTGCATATTATCTGACGCCCGTGTGAAAGAGGCCTAATGGAAAGCGGGCTGGGCACGGTACGGGGGAGTTACTGGGCTCCAGATTAGGATAATAACGCCCCTCTGGGCACCTTGGACACTTCTTTGCATAACATAGAAAGTGGATTTTATCTCTAATGAAACCATGAAACAAAAAATGAAGACTACAGCAAGAAATAAGGTATTTTATTGTACATGGCAGTAGTAACACCTTACTATGCCACCACTTTTGATAAATCTCACCCAATTTGTTTGTGAAGTAATCTTCCCCCGAGTTTCCATGTAGAAGATGCAGGGTGGTGGTGTGCTCCAAAGCAAAACCACAACTGTTTACCACAAATGGCTGCAGTTTCCCACGAGTACCAGTGAAGCCCATAAAAACCACGAGGGACATTTATTACCCCTGTACGTCAGAAATGGCTCAAAAAAATTGAAAAGTTTGGCGCATGCCATACTTGCACAAAATGTTGGGACTTTGGGGAGGTTTGGGGCCCCACTTGCCATTTTTGATTTGATATAATCTACAGTGCATTTTGGAAAACCTTTAGATCCTTTCACTTTTTTCACATTTTCCTATGTTGCGGCCTTGTGCTGAAATAAAAAAACTTCAAGTTTTCCTCATTCCTATATTTAGAAAGTTGAAAACTGAATTTTAGAAATGTATGCAAATGTATTTATTTTATTTTTTTGCAGACAGTGGGGCAGATTTACTAATAGTGTCGTACCTTGCACTAAGGCCCCATGCACACGGCCGTGCGGTGGCCGGGACGATTCGAGACCCATTCAACTTGAATGAGTCCGTGATCCGTCCGCACCGCAAAATAATAGAACATGTTCTATTTTTTTGCAGTGCGGAGTCACGGACAGAAAACCACGGAAGCTCTCCATAGTGCTTCTGTGGGGTTCCGTGCCTCGGTTCTGCACCACAGCTCCAGATTGCAGACCCAGTCAAGTGAATGGGTCCACATCCGTGATGCGGGGAGCACACGGCCAGTGCCCGCATATTGCAGACCCACTGTTTGCGGGCCGCACCACGGCCGTGTGCATGAGGCCAAATACAAATACCAGTCTAAGGCCTCATGCACACGAACGCTGTTTTGGTCCGCATCCAAGCCGCATTTTTTTGCGTCTCGGATGCGGACCCATTCACTCCGTGTGCTGTCCGCATCTGTTGCTCCGTTTCATGGCCTGGAAAAAAAATAGAACATGTCCTATTCTTGTCGGTTTTGCGGACAAGAATAGGCATTTCTATTATGGGCCGCCCGTTCTGTTCCGCAAATTGCAGAACGCACACAGGCGGCATCCGTGTTTTGCGGTTCCTCAATTTGTTTACTATTATATATAATATATATATAAATAAGAGTACGTTCACACGGTCAGGTTTCCTGATGCCATTTTGGAAGCCAAAATCAGAAGTGACTCACCAGAGAAAGTAATAAGGACAGATAGAACTTCTTTTTTTTATTCACTCTTGGCTTTGGCTTCCAAAATTGCATCAGGAAACCTGACCGTGTGGACGTAGGTTGTCATTGCCGTGACTCCAATCCGAATTTTTTTCAATACCCTTAGGGTGCCTTCACACACCGCAGATTTTGTGGCTGACAATTCTGCAACTGAAAATCAGTTCCATTCATTTGAATGGGGCGACAAGATTTCTGTAAACTCCATTAAAGTGAATAGAACTGATTTTCAGTCGTGGAATTTTCTGCCACAAAATCTGCAGTGTGTGAAAGCGCCCTTAAGGGTTCCCTCACGCTTTGCAGGTTTTGTTGCAGAAATTCCCGCAACTAAAAAATCCCTTTCATTCACCTGAATGGAGTTTACAGAAATCCATGTGCTTGTTGCCCCATTAAAATGAATTAGGGCTCATGCACACGGCCGCTGTGCAGCCGTTCCGTGCATTGGGGACCGCAATTTGCGGCAGGGACGGATTGAGACCTATTCAACTTGAATGGGTCTGTGATCCGTCCGCACCGCAAAAAAATAGAACATGTTCACTGTACCGCATCTCCGGGTTTGCGGACCCATTCAAGTGAATAGGTCCGCATCGCTGATGCGGAATGCACATGGCCGGTGCCCTGTGTATTGCGGAGCCACCGTATGCGGGCCGCAATACGGCCACGGCTGCACAACGGCCATGTGAATGAGCCCTTAAACTCATTTTCAGTCTTGGAGATTTCTGCAATAAGTATCCACAGAGTGCAAAGGGTGGATTTACACATGATGGCATTTTTCTGCAATTTTGCCTCTTTTGTATCCATTTTTTTTACATGTGGTTTTTGATGGGGAAAAAAGCACCAGCTCCAGGTGTTAGCTATAGGGCCTCTTTCACACGAACGATATGGATTAGGTCCTGGTGCGTTTAGGATGCGTTCAGTGAAACTCGCACCATTTTGCAAGCAAGTTCAGTCGGTTTTGTCTGCAATTGCGTTCAGTTTTTTCCGTGCGAGTGCAATGCGTTTTGATGCATTGTTCACACGCGTGATAAAAAAACTGAAGGTTTGCAAACATCTCTTAGCAACCATCAGCGAAAAACGCATCGCATCTGCACCTGCTTTCGGAGGCAATGCGTTTTTCACTGAAGCGCCATTCACTTCTTTGGGGCCAGGGCTGCGTGAAAAACGCAGAATATAGAACATGCTGTGTTTTTCACGCAACACAGAACTGATGCGTGAAAAAAAGGCTCACGTACACAGACCCATTGAAATGAATGGGTCAGGATTCAGTGCGGGTGCTGTGCGTTCACGTCACGCATTGCGCCAGCGCAGAAAACTTGCTAGTGTGAAAGGGACCCAAGTCTATGCCAAATATGTTTTGTTTTTGTTGTGTTTTTTTTGCTACTGGCATATTTATTTATTTTTCAAAATGATATCTTTTTTATGTCTCTAGCAAATACTTTTTTTTTAAATGCAGCATGTTGAAGCAATGTTTTTGGGGTTTTTTTAGGCATGTTTTCATCTCCTCTTTGGGGGAAAATGCCAAAAAAAAAAGCCACTCCAACATGTGTTAACAGAAAAATGCCACTTAAAAGGAATGTTATAAAAAAAAAAAACACCTGTGGTATGGAAAAGCGGTTACACGCAAACAGTTTCTACGGCTTTTTTATTATTGGTAAGATAACGCCAGAACAAATTTGTGTGTGAAGGAAGCCAAAACAACGGCCCAGGAGAAAACTGGACACTGTGCCCCCGGCTACTGTAACAAGAACGCTCAGACAGTGGTATATTTGAAAAGTGTTTATTTACAGACAGCCTCTGAGTACATCTCAATCTGTAATTTCCAGTTAGCGGCTGTTTTTTTTGTTTGTTTTTTGTTTTTTTAATAAAGTTAACACTACCTTTTAAAGTCTTTTGAGTTATGTGTACATAGTCCAGGCCCAACCGTACGATTTGCCCGTACATATTGAAAAATCCGTACTACAAAGTGAACACTTTTGAGTCACCAAACAGTGCGTACAAAAATATAGATTCTAGAAAAAAAAATCCCAAATATTAACTGGCAGTTATGTACAGCTCTATGAGTGGTATGGGACCGTATTTCTCATTGATAAGGCAACCTATATATACATGCAGACATCGGGGACACTGGTCCACATTACACAAGGCACCAAGAACACTGTTTGAGACAAGGGCATGCTTCCTAACATACAGCCTGTATATACATACATTAAATAAATTAGCCTCTCTCCTACCAATCACAAAGTGTACCTTCTCGAAGGGTGCGCGCGCTGTCAGAACGGCGCGCACCTCAGCGTGGACTTTTTAACGTGAACACATGGAAGGACAAAAGTCATCCTAAAGTTTTGTAAAGTCTGCGAATTAAAAACCAAAACGCAGAGGCGCCAAAACTTTTGGCATCTTTTAGATTGCACTTTTTGTTAATCACACTGTATTGGTTAACACGTCAGATACTGAAGAATTAAAATAAAATCAAAAATGTAAAAAAAAAAACACATTAGGGCAAGGAGATGCCAACATACCCCTTCATATCACACCGCCTGCCCCGAGCAGTCATGACGAGGATAAAGTGCACAGGTGTATGGCTACTTCAGGTGTCTGCCGGTCACAGAGCACCTTTCAAAGTTACCATGTCACTCCTTCCCTCAACCAGGAAGTGTCAAACCCAAACCTCACACCGGAAACTACATGCAGTTAGTAGGACATACAACACGTGTACAGGGGAAGGCAGGACATCGTATGACCGGTGGCTGCAGGTGACCTGCTAACAGTACCAGGGAGGCCATGCCATCTGAGCCATTAGGGGAACGTTCTGATACGTGGTTTCACGCGCAGTATTTGGGGGGGGTTTAAACTTCAGTGCAGTTTTATTTTTAGCCAAACCCATACTAGATCCAGCAGGAAGGAGAACTCAAAGGGTAAGTTCACACTACGTTTTTTGGAGCAGGTTTTGAGGCAGATTTTCCTGCAGGTTTTTCAGCCAAAGGCAGAAGTGGATCCAGCGGGAAGGAGAAGTGTAAGGCTAGGTCTGCGCGATGACATTTTGTCGCACCAATGTCGCGCTGCAATTTTTATACTGATAGTCTATGGTGTCGCACTGCAAGATGCGACATGCTGCGACTGTGACACTCGCAAAAAATCAATTTGAGATGGATTTTTCTGCGACTGTCCCGTCGCAGCATGTCGCATCTTGCATAGACTATCAGGATAAAAAATTGTTGCGCGACATTGGTGCGACAAAATGTCACGTGACAAATGTCGCAGTGTATAAGTCGCGTGACAAATGTCGTCGCGTAGACCTAGCCTAAATCCTTCCTTTATATTTCTGATTCCTTTTTCGAATCCACTTCTGGCTGTGGCTGATAAACCTGCTCCCAAAAACTTTTCCTAAGGGCTCATGCACACGACCGTATGTATTTGGCAGTCCACAAAACACGGATCCTCAAAAAATACGGATGACATCCGTATTGCACCCTTTTTGTGTGTGGATGCATTGTAACAATACCTATCCTTGTCCGCAAAACAGACAAGGATAGGGCATGTTCTATCCTTTGTGCAGAATGGATATACGGAAACGGAATACACACACGGAGTAATCTCTTTTTTTTTTTTTCACGGACCCATTGAAGTGAATGGTTCTGCCTACGGGCAGCAAAAAAACAAAAAACGGAATGGACACGGAAAACAAATACGTTTGTGTCCATGGGCCCTAAAACCTACCCTAAGACTACCTGCACACCAGCGCGGGTTTGAGAACAGAAATTCCTCATGGATTTCCATGCGGATTTCTCTGCGTTTTCTCACCAAATCCGCATGGCTTGCTTTCGGATTTGATGCAGAGTTGCCGCAGATGGTCAGACCTGCGCATCCCACAAACCGTTGACGTGCTGCGCAGTCAGGCTAAGCGCTTGCTTTGTTTTTTTCCCATTACTTTTTGTTTCGCGTCTAAATAAAAGTGTCAAAAACTGCACCAAGAAACGGCTGCGCGTGAAAACCACCCCTAACTGCATCCGTGTACCGACTTTGGCGAAAATCATTTCCATCTGTACCGCCTCCATTTTTAAGATGACGTCTGATAGATTGGTTAGATCAGAACTTTTGGTTGCTGATCATGGCCACAAACGCACCTAGCCTGGGGCTTAGTCATGGCTGCGCTGCCATAGACTGGGCCACTGACACTGTAGTGCTGGTCTTTACAGATGGGGCCCTCCCTGTATACATCTGGCTAGTTAGCAGTCTCCTATAGGACCAGTGCTGTAAAGTACAGAGTGAACACTGATGGAACACGGAACAGACTCTCTCCACAACACAATGGCTGTCACACTGAGAGCAGCATCCACTCCTCTCTGCCTGACATGGCAAGTCTACAGGCAGTACCTGAGCCAGCATCTTCCAGTCTGAGTCCCAGTAACTCTACGTATAGTGGTGCTGGCCCTGGAATGGCAGTGATAGTAATCCCTATGATTGTCCCTTTGCTCCTATGATGTCCTGTTAGGACACAGTCCCATCTGAGCGCTGCTGGAGGAAGCTGCGGAGCAAGGGCTGAGGCCGAGCGAGCGGTCGTTCCCCGTGCTACCGCTAGGTGCCGCCGTCGCTCCGCTCGCCGAGCTCTTCCTCTCCTTCTGTCGCAGGTGGATCTTGGTGTGTCGCTTGCGCTCGTCGCTGCGGGCAAACTTTCTGCCGCAATAGTCGCAGGCGAAAGGCTTCTCCCCCGTGTGGGTGCGGATGTGCGTCGTCAGGTGGTCGCTGCGGCTAAAGTTTCTCATGCAGATGCGGCACTGGAAAGGCTTGTGGCCGGTGTGGATGCGAATGTGCCTGGTCAGTTCATCAGATCGGGAGAAGCGGCGATCGCAGCCTTCCGCCGGGCACGGGTAGGGTCTCTCGTGCACCGGAGTCTTGCTCGGGCGGTTGGGGTATTTCCTGGGTCTGAGGATGGGTCGCAGAGGAAGATTTGGGGGGCTGTAGGCACTGGGGAGCCGGGATCCCTCGTTGGTGGCGCCCCCTAGGGAGAAATTGCGGATCGTGGACAGAGGGGTGAGAGGAGGGGGCACCCTGATGGAGTCCAAGGGGCACGGGAAGGGCTTGCGGTCTGTCATGGGGTGCAGATCTCTTTGGCAGGTGTTTGGGAAGAGAGGTGGGTACTCCGGCATCATGTTGAATATGGGGCCGTCCGAGGCTGGTTTGGGGGAAGGATAGGAAGGCGGTGGGTAGGAGAGAGGGGCGCCCGTGCTGAGGAAGGCCGAGCTGTCCTGGTAGACGGGGATCTCGGCACAGCTGGAGTACGGAGGGGGGGAGTACATGTGCTCCAGGTCGTTCTGGCTGTGCGCCATGCTGCAGCTCAGGTTGGGGGACAGGGAGGAGGCGTTGGAAGAAGTTGTGGAGGATGATGAAGAGGGGGTCACTCCCAGGATGCCGGCACTGACGATGTTAAAGAAGCCCTCCGGATTCCAGCTAGCCCCTGGGTACTGGGGGTCAATGGAGAACTTGCCCATATAGGTGAAGGTCTGGTTGCGAGGAGCAGTGGGGTAGCCGCTGGAGTAGGATAGATCCAGGGACCTCTTGTCACCGTTCATGTCCACATTGATCATGCCATCTACAAGGGAGAAGAACACAAGTGAATATCATGGAGCAGAATCTGTAGGTGCCATGTAGTGGTCACAGCTTAGGCCCTTCTCAGTCTAAAATACAGCCCAGGAGCAGAGCTTTCCAGTAATCTGTTTGATCTACTATGTGAGCCTGACCAGATCACAGGACAGGTGCAGATCTCACCCTAAGGCTAGGTCTACACGACGACAGATAGGGCACAACTACACTGCAACATTTGTCGTGTGGCAATATTTATAATAGTCTATGGTGTCGCGCTGCGACATGCTGCGGCAGTCGCAGAAAAATACATTTCAAATAGATTTTCCGCAACTGTCGCGTCGCATGTCGCAGTGCGACACCATAGACTATCATTATAAAAATTGTCGCACGACAAATGTTGTTGTGTAGACCTAGCCATACACTTTAGCTGTGTGCGGTGACTGACAGTGTGAACAGAGATCTACAAATCCCAGGTGTGAGGGATAGTTAGAACACCAGCCTCTCCTCATTCATAGGCAGATAGAAGGTGTCACAGCTTCTCCTGACAGCAGATGGAACAGGAGCCCAGCCATGATCAGCAATTGCATCCCTTCCCCCTCATCCCAATGCCATTAAAGAGCAAAATAGGTCCCCAAATACTACTGTTACAATGCCAGACCAAGACTAGGACCACAAGACCAGAATGTTACAATGCAAGACCAAGACTAGGACCACAAAACCAGAATGTTACAATGCAAGACCAAGACTAGGACCACAAGACCAGAATGTTACAATGCAAGACCAAGACTAGGACCACACGACCAGAATGTTACAATGCAAGACCAAGACTAGGACCACAAGACCAGAATGTTACAATGCAAGACCAAGACTAGGACCACAAGACCAGGATGTTACAATGTTACAATGCAAGACCAAGACTAGGACCACAAGACCAGGATGTTACAATGTTACAATGCAAGACCAAGACTAGGACCACAAGACCAGGATGTTAGAATGCAAGACCAAGACTAGGACCACCAGACCAGATCTAGCACACTGAGCCTCCTGCCCAGTGATGAGGATGCTGCTCTTACCTCCAGTCATCTGTTCAAATGGATCGACATTAGGGAAGATGGTGACAGAGGTGGGCATTGAAGACTCATCCACAGGGTAAAAAGCCTCTGGCATCTGATGCACAAATCCACCAATAGTCACTGGGATTTTCTCTATAGTTTTGGCAGTCATCATGTCATCAGCTAACAGCCCCAGATTGACAGATTGACAAAAAAAAAGCACAATAAATTTAAAAAAATTGAGACTTCCTTAAAACTCCTGTGCCCCTCTGAGCTGACATCCAAAGTCAATCAAGAGTGGAGCTGGGGGCCACAGAGGCAGCAGGCTGGGCACATGTAGTGTGCTCATAGAGGACCAGGGTCCAGTGCAGGAGCTCCTAATCAATTGCACTAAATGGAAAGTGTGCCTTCTAAAGTATTTATTCTGTAGCTTTGAATGCCCGTGACGTCACGGACCATATATGGACAGGAACAGGGAAGGGTTGCCCCGCCTTGGGCGTGATGTCACGGGGATTTGCCGTTCTTGAATGGAGAAGTGGGCGTGACTTCGCGCCGCGCCGGAGCGATGAATGGGGCCGCCTGTCAGAGCGGGGAGTGCGGCGGGGCCGGGATGCTGTAACATGTAACGGGTGCGTTATTTCTCTCACTGCGTGCGGGTTATCCCGGTGCAGAACGGGACGGCGGAGCGCTGCCCGCACACCGCGCAGCATCCTCCGATTCCGGTCCACACCTAATAAGGCTAAGATCCGGCCCAGCAGCCCCGCCCCCTCCCATATATAGCGCAGTTCCGGACACCACAGAGCCCCGGCTGTAACCTGCCCACTGCTCCTGGCACAGGCTGCAAACCGCAACTTCTCACTCACGGAATCCCAGTGACTGCTGGAAAGAAGAAGCCGCAATCGGTCCCATCAGTCATGTATCATGTACAGCCTGCACATGTGCCGGACCACCGGAGTACTAGCACTCCCAGCATCCGGCACCAACACAGTCCAACACAGAATAATCCTCCACGTGTTACAACACTGGTCAGTATAGAAGTATATGAGACGGAGGGATAGATAGATAAAAGGATGGATAGATAAATAGATAGATAAAAGGATGGATAGATAAATAGATAGATGGATAGATAGATAGATAGATAGATAGATAAAAGGATGAATAGATAGATAGATACAAGGATGGATAGATAGATAAATAGATGGATAGATAGATAAAGGGATGGATAGATAATAGATAGATAGATAAAAGGATGGATAGATAGATGGATAGATAAAGGGATGGATAGATAGATAGATAGATAGATAGATAAAAGGATAAATAGATGGATAGATAGATGGATACAAGGATGGATAGATAAATAGATAGATGGATAGATAGATAAAAGGATGGATAGATAGAAGAATAGACAGATAGACTGATGGATAGATAAAAGGATAGATAGATAATAGGTAGATCGATAGACAGATAGAAGATAGATAATAGATAGAAGGATCGAAAGATAGATATTAGATAGAAGATGGATAAATATATAGATATGAGAGGTAGATAAATATACACGAGATAGATCATAGATGATATATAATTAATACATTGACAGATATGAGATAGATAGAAGATATATGGATAGATAGATAGATAGATAGATAGATAGAGAAATAAATAGAGATAGATAATAGATTAGATAGAAGATATATGGGTGGATAGATAGATAATAGATTGATAGAAGATATATGGGTGGATAGATAATAGATTGATAGAAGATATATGGATAGATAATAGATTGATAGAAGATATATGGGTGGATATAGGGGAGGTTTGGTAAATATGACACTGATGGAAGATACATGAGACAGATAATTACAGATCTCGGACATTGCTGACACTTCTGTTCTCTCCCGCTCCTCAGTAACTATCGCCATCTATATACAATATCAGCACAGATTATGGTGTAAACCTGTGGATATCAGGGCGGCAGATTATATCCGATTATTAACCATGTAATACCGGGATGGTGGTTCTGATTAGTTGTGGGCTTTCTGGCCTCCATGGTCTCCGATGCATGCAGCTGCTGTCCACACTGACCACACACCGATGGTGTCCATAGCTCCGGGCATCAATAGAAAACGGACACTTACGGTCCGTGCGGGTAGTCATATGAAGCTGGTTTGATGGGGAATTGCTAGTTCATGATCCACATAGAAGTCTATTGATGCAATACTTAATCACATACCCATATACACATATGGTGAGGGTACAGGGTGGGTATCACCGTGAACCTCCGTTATCTCATATCTCATGTTATTTCAATACAGAAAATATCTTCTTGTGACCTGATAAAGTTTATTTCAACCCTTGCGCCACCTCGTGGAAGGAGAGGGTATAGCACATTATTTGTGCCAGTTCTAGAATTCTTTCTCCTCGCAAATAAAATAAATGAAGTAACTGGCAGCAGTCTTCCTGCAAGCCTCCTAGTCCTCAGCCGACACCTTTCAGGAAATGAGCATCTTTAGCATGTTAGAGATATTATGTCACTAAAGCCCCCAGGGATCTGCAAAGTTACGTTTTGTACAAAATGCATGGGTGAAGGGATCTTCTTACCGAACGAGGGTGCGCTTGCAGGTGGGTGCCAAGCATTGTAAGCAGCAGCTTCATCAATGGGGGCATTCAAGCTGCGGCGTGGACCTCTGGTTGGAATCTGTGCAGCTGAGTGGGATGTGTAGGGGGGGAAGGAGTGTGTGGCCCAATCTTAAGAAAGAAATATTATGCAAATTGAACAAACAATAGAGATTCCTCTAGGGATCAGTGGGAAACAACAAGGGGCTGCCTTACCCCCTGGTCAAGGAAGGGACGAAATTATGCAAAACAAAAAAAAGCTATAATATTTATAGTAAATAGTAGTAAAATAATAAATAAATACGACACATGTCAAAATAAATACGTGACTTCGAAATGTGATCAATGAAAGCGTAACTAAAACGATGTAAAACTATAACAATTGAAATAAAAAAATATATAATGATTTAGAAATAGACAAAACGAACACTTACTGATGAATTGTACATTGTGTGCAACATTTTGTTTCTGCTAATCCTATGACACATCGCTAACGAATAAATTGCTAATTTGCGGGATTGGGCAGTTGAAACGAAATTTAATGTTTTGATATCGATTTTAATACAAAATGAAATCCTTAACCGCAATGGTTTCCCCATAGATAATACCCAGTGCACTGAAATTATAACAAAAACCACAAGGGATTCATAAGGAATGCTAGGAAAATGCGACTTTGAAAAAAACAAAAACATCCTTATGATATTAGGAACTAGAAGGTTTCTGTATAGCAGCCCATGAACAGGCGGGGATGATGAGCGTGATTATTCCTGGGCTTGTATTCAGTGAAATCCGTGTATTTTTAATACTTGGATTGTTTGGAGCAGGAGATTGCAGAGATTTCGTTATAAACTTCACCGACTGTTCTGATTTCGTTAGCATTATCCAGGGAGAACACATTTGTGCGGAGCTTAGTCTTATAAATCTGCAGATACTTACATCTGGGCCCCGGGATCTTGCTGGGCTGCAGCTACATCGCACATGGAACTGTAATTGTCGCAATAAATAAATGTTATAAAATAAAATAAAAAAAGTAAAATGCTGAAAAGTAAATCCAAGATGGGAGATGCTGAGTTCAGCAGTGAGGCTGATCACATTGCAGGGTCAGGATCCCGCCATTGCTGGAGCCTTGTGCCTGCTGGCTGCCGGGTCCTTCTGTTGTCTGGGGGGCCCTTGTTCATGCTTTCCCCCCCAAAACCAATCTTGAATGGTGCAGCATCAAGGACTGTGGCTGAAGCCTTATGGTCCTAGCCTGGCATTGGTTTTAGTTATAGATCCACCTAATACTCCTCCACAGCTCATTGAAATGCATCAGACGCCCTCACACTCAGTGGGGTCCTCTCCCCTGCACTGGATATTTTCTAGTCTAATTTAAGATGTGTCCCTTTAAGATGGGATTGTCCTTATGGGCACACATGGGCTTCAATTCTAAATGTGTGGTTGATAAATGGGTTTATAGGAATACATGAGGTTTCTGAAGTTTATTTCTTTTCTAATTAGAAGTGGATCAGAACTTACTTTTTGATGCCAATAAATCTCTTACTTTATTGGCATAAGCAAAATACAGGCAGATGTGACGCGTTTCGGGTAAACAGTTCTACAATTTGTAGTTATCCATTCCATGCAGTTTTTTATAGAGCTCTGCTTGCTGTCATTAAATGGGAACCTTTAGGACAACTGCGCACATTGTGGAATGCACACATTATTACAGCTCAGATTTTGTGCAGGAAAACCACAGCATAATACAGTACCAGAAAAGTGACTGAGATTTGGCAAACCTCGTGCACACGTTGCGTGTTTTTGTATATGCGGAAATTGACGTGGCGTGCGGATTTTAATATCCGCCGCATATCAGTTGTTTGTGTGATTCCGCCCCCTTCTGTAGAGTGGTTCTCTCCATAGAGCTCAATGGTGATGTTAACATAAACAGAAAATCTGCATCAAAAGCCGCACAAACCCCCACAAATAGAGCGGATTTATGTGCGTTTGTTGGTGCAGATTTCATGTGGATTTTCTGCACACAAACCCCCACCGTACCCTTACGGCCAGTTCACACTACTGATTTTAAAAAACACGCTTAAAAAATATCAGTGCAGAATACACCTCTTTGTTTTGCATGAAAAAGTGTGTTTTTTCATGCTGTTTTTTATGTGTGTGTGTGTGTTTTTTTTAAACAATGCGTTCAGTACATAGCAGAATTTTCAGCTTGAGGTTTTTGAAGCAGATCTGCACACAAAACGCCTGGACTTGCTTGGAGCAGTTTTTTTCTGCTTCCTATTCATTTCAGTGGGAGATTCAGCGTTGATTCTGCCCCAGGACAGAGCATGCTGCTTCTTTTTACGCGCTTCTTGGGAGACTGATTTTAATGCAGAAACTCTCCGAAATCAGCACCAAAAAACTCAGTGTGAACTGGCCCTGAGACTACCTGCACATGCGTTCAGGTTTCAAAACAGAAACTCTGCCCTGATTTTCATAAGGATTTCTCTGCGTTTCTGCACCAAATCCACATGTGTTACTCGCGGATTTGTTGCGAATTTTACCGCACTCTCAGTGCTGAGAGAACAATTGACATGCTGCACAGAAGGTCAATTTCCACACAGAGAAAAAAAAATATATATATATGTAGTGATGAGCGACATAGGCAATATTAGAATTCACAATATTTCGCGAATTTTTGGCTGAATATTCGTGATAAATCGTAATCTCCAGTCATTGTTTACTTGATTGCGAAAAATCGGCAATGTAATATATTCGCAATAAATTCGCGATTAGAATATTCAACACTATTCGCAAATACGAATATATATAGCACTATATTCGAAATATTCGCAAATTCTCTAAGTGGCGATATTCACAATTAAAATTCGCGATTTGAATATTCGCGCTCAACACTAAAAATATACATCAGGTTTGTGTAATACACTTTGCAGGTACTGTACTACGGTACGTTTTTTTCTGCACAAAAAGCCACGTGGAAAACTTGTGCATAATCCGCATTAGGTGCAGGTAGCCTTAGGGGATGTTCACACAGAGTTTTTATGTGTTGGGGAAAAAAACTGATGCGAATTCTGCTTCCGGATTCCTGCGTCTTTTTTTGGATGCGGTTTTTATTCCAACTTGTTACTCTATTAATAGGGTGACAAGGTGAAGTAATTGCATATCCGAGTCACCCTATGTGGGTCACAGAGAAATATACGTGTTTTTTTTTGTGATAAGGTTTTTGATCTTTCCCATTGCAATTGGAGGTTTGGATGTGGATTAGATGTGGAATCAGCACCAAGAATAAACAAGTCACTTCTTTTTTCTATGCCACAGGTTTTAAAACCACGAGCAGAATAAAACAGCGCCGTGTAAAATAATTAGCAGTTTTCCCATTGACATCAATGCCAATTGGTCATTTGCAATCATATCTGGCCCTGGTTTTTGGTGTAGAATCTGCACCAAAATCCACGTCAAAAAAACTCTGCATGAACATTCCCTTACTTTTACTTGCAGAGGCGGTAGAAGTTATGATACTCCTCTAATGGCCAGGATAGATATTCAGAAGTAAGCAACGGAGGTTTTCACTGAATGACGGCAAGCAGAAATCTTGAAAAGCAGGAGGAATCAGTACATAAAGTATATTCCATAAACCTGCATGCACTTCATGTCACAGTGAATCAGCTTCATCTGCTGCAATGGAAACTTCTGACAATAAGGATGGTCAGGCAGCCATCGCCTCTGTATTTCCACATCATACTCGCTGTGTGACCAGTAAGCAGTGAGATCTGCTCATGTCACCATTACTAGGTGAGATAAGCACAAATCTGTCCATTTAATTACTCCATGTTATGGCCACAGTGATTCTGCCATGAAAAAACAGTAGAGAATTGAATCTGTTCGTTCCCCCACAAGCTCCAAAAATACACTTAAGGACCCATGAAGCGGATTTCTAGCTGATCCACAACCGATTGATATCCTGGTTGGTGACTAAGGGGCTGTTCACATTATGTTTATGTGATAACGAACACGTTAGGATAAAGAAGGATGCAAAAGCTTAGTACATTATACTTTTCCATCATAAGACGTATTTCTACAGTGGAAAGTGGAACCCTATGGTGATGGATGCCGCTGTATAACATCTGTCGGAGGCATCTGTTTAACATATACATCAGTGGCGGAGCTAGAAATGACTGGGCCCCACAGCAAATTTTTGAATGGGGCCCCCCTCCCCCAGTTATTTTTTTGCAACCCCTTCCTTTCACGCCGCCCCCATTCCTGTGGGTAGTAAGGATCGCTCTCTCAGACCAGGGCTGGCAGCTGTTCCATCTGTTTTATACACTGTCTATACTGTCACTGTATATAATATCATTTCATTGTGTAATACTGTTGAGGGGGTCCTGACAAAATCTTTTAGTCCTCCTCCTCCTCCTGGATGGGCCCCTTCCGGGTCAGGGCCCCAAAGCAGCCGCTTCCCCTGCAGCTACGCGCCTGGTATACATCATTGTATACATTAAACGTGGGGCTATAACGGTTATCAGTATTTCAGTGGGGGTCCGACACCCGGGAACCTCTCTAATCAGCTGTTTGAGAAGGCATCTGAACTCCTGTGAGCGCCACAGCCATCCTGCAGCTTACCCTAGGCCAGGATAGGTCATCAGTTAAAAAGTGTTGAAAAACTCCTTTAAAAGGGGTTGTCTGAGTTGTTGTTTTTTGTGTAAAGGCATTGTAATAAAAAGGATATACAGTATACTCACTGTTCTGAACCCCCTCTGTTCAAATGCCACCGTCACTGCAGCCATGATGTCATGTTTTGGCTGCAGCCATATACCGCACGTGACCGCTTCAGCCAATCACTGGCCTCAGTGGTATGTGGCATGAGGCCAGTTGTTGGCTTCAGCGTCCACACGCTATATACTGACACGTCACTGCTGCAGTCATGAAAACAATGCCTGACAGGAAGGACAGAGTCATGGCGCTGGAACAGAGGAGATTCAAAACAGTGAATATAAGAGGTTTTAATTATCTTAATATTTTTACTGTGTTTTAAAAATAATTAAATAATAACTAGGACAGCCCCTGCATTCCGTATACGATTCCTATGGGAAAAAATGCCGGATCCGGCATTCAGGCAAGTCTTCAGTTTTTTTCTCCGGAGATAAAACCGTAGCATGCTGCGGTTTTATCTTTTTCCTAATCAGTCAAAATGACTAAACTGAAGACATCCTGATGCATCCTGAACAGATGACTCTCCATTCAGAATGCATGGGGATATGCCTGATCAGTTCTTTTCCGGTATAGAGCCCCTAGGACGGAACTCAGCGCCGGAAAAGAAAAACGCTAGTGTGAAAGTACCCTTGATGATATACCATGGTATAGTTGTCAGCTGTTTCTACAAACGCCACCATTCACGTTTAGCTTTCTGCCAGCAGTTTGAGGCCTCATGTACACGAACGTCTGTTCTGTTTTTTTTGCGAACCGTATACGGAACCATTCATTTCAATGGGTCCGCAAAAAAAACTGAAGCTACTCCACATGCATTCCGTGTCCGTATTTCCGTTACGCAAAAAAATAGAACATGTCCTATTATTGTCAACATTACGGACAAGGATAGGACTGTTCTATTAGGGGCCAGCTGTTCTGTTCCACGAAATATGGAATGGACACGGACGTCATCCGTATTTTTTGCAGACCGCAAAATACGTACGGTCGTGTGCATGATTCCAATAAGAACAAAGAATTGAATAGCCTCGTTAGAACTCGTTCACATTTCCGTTTTTCCACATTTTCCACATGTGCTGTCCACATTTTCCTTAGTTTTAATGTCTTTGTTTTTTACTGACCATGAGTCAGTAAAGGAATCACGGAAACAAGTACTACTTTGGTCCAAACAGGGCTATTGAAGTATATGGGTTCATGAAAATGACGGACACAACACGGATGGCATCCATGTTTGGTCCATGTTAGGTCCGTTTTCCACTGACCACTGATAGGAGATGCTCTGAAAAAGAATTTTCAGCTTAGCAGTGAAATACGGATGAAACACGGAGGGCATAAAACGGACACATGGACCAAACATGGATCCTTCACGGATGAAACTCAGGATCCCCAATTTATTAGCCATAACAGGGTCCAGGCACTCAACCTTCATATCAGTAGAAACTGTGTAATCCTTCATTTGTCCTGAGGTGGCGCTGCAGGGATGCAGAACACTTGCTACTGGTTTCCTAATAAATTACATCTGTTTGTAGAGGCGTCAAGCAGTGGGACACTGTGTGATATGCCTATACCTGTAATATCAGGACCCTCCGAAGAAAAAGGGATTGATCAAAGAGGACAACACCTTCAGGCCTCCTGAATGCACATCTTGTTCAGTGTTTTTTAAAATCTTGTTAAAACTCTATGAGTTTCAAGTGTTTTTCATGGATTTTTTGGGCCCCGATTTTTATTTCTACCATTTCAAATATATATTTTCTGGCACTTAGGCCTATAGAAATCTAGGGGGAAAACACTATAAGAGATCTGTGAAGCTTTGCCTGCAATGGAGCTGCAATACCAAGCATAACCCATGGACAGGTCTGACACTCTTTTTGGCTATGAGCCAATTTTTACCTCCTTCCTGCGGCAGCCATTTTCCGTTTTATCGTTTTCATTTTTTACTCCCTGCCTTTCAAAACTCAGACCTTTTTTAACTTTCTGTTCACATAGCAAATGGGATGTACTGGGAAGTTTGAAAAAAATTATTAATTGGATGGAATTGTTAAAAAAAAATGCAATTGCACCATTGTTTTGCGGGTTTAATTTTTACAGCATGTGGTTCTGCGGGTCAGTACAAACACAGTGATGCTAAATTTACATAGTTTTTGATATGTTTAAAAAAATGAAAATTTTTTTTTCTTTGCACTACCATATTTTGACCCCCATAAATATTAATATTTCTATCTACGGAGCTGTGTGAGGGCTCTTTTTTTTTGGGGGGGGGGGGGGGGGGCAAGTTGATATTTTAACAGATACCATTTTGGGGTGTGTTTGAATTTTAGTTCACTTTTTATTCCAATATTTTGATGGCCTATCCTCAGGATAAGATCCTGGATCCTGGACAAACCATTCAAAGAGGGTGTCCCAGCTGGACATTTATGGCACATGTATAGGGTAGGCCATAAATGTCCAATAGGTGCAGGTCCCACCTCTGGGGATCTATCTGCCCCTACCTCAGGAACAGGGCCCCGTGCCTGGCACCCATCTAAATCAGAAACCCTTTTAGCACTATCTTCAATAGCATTCATATTGGTTATATGTTCCAGTATGGAAATAATTTTCACAGCTCACAAATGACAGCAGTTTACTGTAGAAAGTCGTATGCACTAAATACTAAGAAAACGTATATTCTGTAGGGCTGGAGATCTAGATACTGTATGAACGCTCAGTGGTAGAGCATTGCCACATCCAACATGAGAAGGTAAGGACTGGACACAGGGCCGCATTTCAGATAAAATGCCCTTGGGGTAAGTGCCTATTCACCTTGTGAAGAAGGCAACCATCACTCTTCCAAATTCTTGGATTCAGTTTGAGGTAGGTGAAATGCTACGACAGGACTGACTACTGCTAAGTAATGTCTTTCTATGCATCATCATTTGTTCTTCACCCACGTAATGACTTTGCTGAGTGACTCAGAACATGATACGTGACAGTTTTATTTTGTGGTTTTTGTAGTCCTTAAAAAAAATAGTTCACTCCATTTTAAGAGTGACGGCTGTCTGATGTATTATTAGGTTAATTTAGACGAGGATGTGTGATATTACACTTTTTATAACCGTCTGACTGAGGTCCCTTGAACCCATCTGTACAGAACATTGTTGTTACCATTGAGAGACCATTCATCATAGACAATGGGGGCATATCGCTAGAATATGCCCCCATTGTCTTTTAGGAGTGGGTCCCACCACTGGGATCCATACCTATTTAGAGAACGGAGCCCCAAAAGTGAAGGAGGGCGCACTGCGCATGCGCAGCAGCCCTTCATTCATTTTCTATGGGGCTGGCAAAAATAGCCGAGCTCTGGCTCAGCTATTTCCCTCGAGCCCATAGAAGTGAATAGGAGCAGTCCCTGGTCATGTGCGGCGCGCTCCCTTTCACTTCTATGGGGAGTCGGCTTGGTGGTGGCCTGACCAGAGTCCTTCAGCCATCACCTTGCGGGGCTCCGTTCCCAATATAGGTGCGGGTCCCACTGCTGGGACTCACACTTATAAGACCATTGTCTATGATGAGACAACCCATTTAAGCTTATCTTTAACTGAACTTACTTACTAGGGGTAAGTAATTATGTCCAAGTGCGGTTGTCTTCTGCTAGATTTTTGGGGCCTGTTATTGTCTCGGATCCTCGGTCCACTGAAGGATCCTATGATGAGCCAGTTCAACCCTGAGTTTAATACCCTTCTAGTAGCACTATCAATGTAAGATAAAAGAACTGACACTTTGCGGATCGCACATCGCCGGCATTCTCATAGAAAATGCCTTTTCTTGTCCGCAATTGAGGACAAGAATAGGACATGTTCTATTTTTTTCGGGATCGGAGTTGCGGACCCAGAAGTGCGGATCCGCAATTCCGGATCCGGGCAGCACATCGTGCTGCCCCATAGAAATGAATGGGTCTGCAATTCCGTTCCGCAAAATGCGTAACGAAATTGCGGACGTGTGAATGGACCCTAAGCCAGCATTACACTGGGGTGCTTTGGTCCAGCTAGAGGAATTTAATTTGAAAACCCAGCATATATTTAAAAGGGTTTTCTAAGACTTTTCTACTGATGACCTATCCACTGGATAGGTCACCAGCATCTGATTGGCGTTGGTCAAACATTCAGGACCTCTGCTGACAGCTGTTTTAGAGGGCACCAGTACTCACAGGAGCGCCACGGCCTTCTCGATAGTGCTGTACACTATATGGCGGCAGTGCTTGGTACCACAGCTCAGCCCCATTCACTTTAATGGGGCTAGGCTGCGCCTAGGCCGTGTGACCAATGGACATGGCATCACAGGCTGCAGTGCTACTGGAGCACTTGAACCTTCTCAAACAGCTGATTGGCGGGGGTCCTGGGAGTCGCAGCCCCACCGATCAGATACTAATGACCTATTCAGAGCATAGGTCAACAGTATTAAAGTCTCGGAAAACCCCTTTAACCTTCTACACGTATCTTATAATGATCTCATAATGCCATCATCATTTGAGAGAATGTCCATATCATAAAAAAGTTAAAGGGATCATTCTGTAAGTCTGCCAAGAGGTAAAAAGGGAGGCAAATGAGCTCTTAACAATCTCTGCCTCTAATGTCACCAGCTATCCTATAAGGCTACTTTCACACTAGCGTTTCTATTTTCCGGTATTGAGATCCGTCATAGGGGCTCAATACTGGAAAAAACGCTTCAGTTTTGTCCCATTTCATTGTTAATGGGGACAAAACATAACTGAACAGAACGTAGTGCACCAGAATCCATTCAGTTCTGTTTGGTTGCGTTTCCATACCGGAGTGAAACCTTCAGCAAGCTACGTTTTTTTTTCCGTCATGGGATACGGAGCAAAACTCTGACGCAATAGAAAACGGATCCCATCCTTGCTATGTTAAAGATAATACAACCGAATCCACTCATAACAGATGCAGATGGTTATATTATCAGTAGCGGTAGCGTTTTTGCTGAACCCTGCCGTCTCAGGCGAAAATGCAAGTGTGAAAGTAGCTTAAGTCAATGTTCGACCCGTTAAATAGGCCTTGAGAATATTAAATAAGCCATCATCTCATCTGCAGACAGCTGTTTGGGGGTGATTGCCCCTCATCAGTACAGAGCACAGAGTACTGGCTTAACTGGGTGAGAGGCCTAATCCCCCAAATCTAGACTTAAAAAAACACTTGCCATTCCTGCCTTTCCAATGCCACTGCTCCCGTCCCAGCTGTTTTGGGACCCCACCAGACCAGAAGTGAAGAGAACACATGACCCCGAAGGGGCCTGAGATGGCTTCTGTCTCTGGATCTTACTCTATAAACCAGAGTGTGGAAGCCTCTTAGAAGCAGCAGCTCTTGGTCTGGCAGACTTGACTACAAGGAATTGTATAGTGTGGTACAACTTATTGGTAATAACAGCAGGTGTTCTACTATGGTTTTAAGAACCCCTCTGGAAAGCACCTCTGAAGGGTACCTAAAAGGTGTGTGGTCCCAGCTAGTGATGGACGAACATCTGCCGGGACAGTTCGCGAACACGATCAAATGTTCGCGAACCGCAAGTTCGCGGCGGGTCCCATTCATTTTAATGGCAGGCGAACCTGAAAAACCTTCAGCTCATATTTGCAGCTAAGAAATAATTACTAGAAGTGCACAAATAGTCCCACAACATGGACAGTGACATACCAGATGTATTATTCGAATTTGCAATGTCGATTTATTATTTTTTTCAATGCGAAATACCGGCAATATAATTTTTGCGTAAGGGCATGCGCATACCAGTTATAATAATTTTTTCCAGTACTGTTTGTCACTGTGTGTAGCAGCAAAACAGGGAAAAAATTTAGCAGTACCCAAATACAATGTTATGAAAGGATATTGGTATATAACACCCCGCTTCAATCTGTCATTTTGGGGGGCGACTGGTATATCACACCAGTTATACCTATTTGTTCTAATAGCGTTTGGCACTCTGTGTGGCTGCAGTATCTCAGCAGAACCGCACACAACTGCTGCACAATACAATTGCACTATAATATACTTTCTATGTTAGAAAGTACATTATAAGTATATTACACCCCTCTGTACTGCACACCTATAAATAGCACACCTATACCAGTCCTTAAAATGACTTTTGTGGCCCTATTTGATAGCGTTTGGGGTCCCTAACAGTCTGTCCCTGCTCCACATAGCAACCTCTCCCTACACTGGCAAAACACTGAATGTAAAATGGCGGCCAGATCAGGTTTATTTATAGGGTAGGGGGTGTGTCCATGTGCTGAAACGTACCACTGCAGTCAGTGATTGGCTGCAGTGATGTCAAACTGGATGCTGACATTAAGGGAGTCCAGAGTAGCATCGCTGGACTGGAGAAGAAGAAGCAGGGAGCCAGCGCAGAGGAGCAGGATAGGTCATCGATACCAGATCGGTGGGGTCCGACACCAAGCACCCCCATTGATCAGCTGTATGAAGAGTGTGCCATCTCCCTTCTCTCTTCCTGCTCTCTGCTGCTATGTCTATGGCAAAGCCATAGTGCCGTCTCTTCATACAGCTGATTGGCAGGGGTGCCGGGTGTCGGATCGCCGCCGATCTCATTTGATGACTCATGCTGAGGGTAATATAATAATTCCTCAATGTCATCAAAATGCCATGAATGTGAACATGGACATAAAATTATGCTAATTAATTAACCCCACCAGAGCGTTTAGCTTGGGGGGAAGCATGGGGGCAATGACACCATAGGTAGTATATAATTAGGGGTTCTGTAGGATCCATGTTTCTTTCCCCTGTTTGTCTTTTCCCGCCCTTTTTTCTAATACAGGTGAATTTACCTCAGAAAGTGTCTTACCTGCGGTCTAGAAGATTCCAGCTGTACAAGTGAAGAGCGCAGCTGATTGGTTGCTGCCTGTTGCTGGGGCAGATTTCCAGCCCTCTGATTTGTTGTTTGTTTAGTGGCGGGAATCTGTTCCCCTTTATATTTACAGGTTCGGCGGAGCTGGCTCAGATGTGCCTGAAGAACTGACCAGCGTCCCACCCCCCCTTCCCTTATTTTCGCACTGTGTCACCTGTCACTGGGCTTTATTAGAGGGGTAGTGTCGCTCAGCTCATGCTGAGTGGATCTTGGTCTTTGTATGGTTAATTTATTATTGGTCTTTTGGTATCATTTGGTTATGATGGTATTTTAAAATTAATTAATTTAATTTATGGTTGTTAAATATTTTAAGTAACCCTTAATAAAGCTCAGCGGCCATTTCCTCCACTATGTTGTTGGTGTCAATTATTTATTAGCGATTAAGTTAGTATTAGAGTGTGTCATTTGCCCTCATGCATTTTAAGTTAAATTAAGCTTTCTGATCTATCAACAAATTGACTTATTGACGTGTCTACATTTTCAGCGATTTTATCCCTGATAGCTAGATTGTAATATTTCGGACTAGTGTGGAGAAAATGACAGCTTTGCATTGTGAAATGTATCAGTCTGTTGACTTGCTTGTGCAATGGTTTTTCTTGGTTTTAATGTCTTGCTTCACTGATTCTGAGCTAAACTAAGACTTCCTAAAAATTATTTTTATCTGAAATGAACCATGACACTGTATGTATGAAGTTTTACATGAAGCGGAAGTCTCTGCTGGAATCTAGTTATAACTATACTGGAAACTCTACTACAGTTTCTAATTTCAATCCGTTTATGTCACAACAGATGTGTAATAAGCAGATTACAAACATGGAAGAAAACTTTCCATTGATTAAATATGAATTGCATTTAGAATTCAAAGATGTCTGTGTGAGTGCGATATCTGCTGTTAGAGCTTCACCCAGGGCAAGGATTCAGTATGGCACCCCTCCCCCTGTAGAATGTAATTTAAAGGGGGTCTGTCACCAACCAGGCACAATGGCCTGTAGGGCTAGCTCAGCTGAATGTAACGCTATCTTTCACTTAGTGATCCATTGCTTAATTCTGGAGGGAAAGTACTTTTAATCCATATGCAAATGAACAGTTAACACCAGCAAGGGCAAGTCCTAGACGCTCTGTGCACCCTCGCTCCTCCTGCTTCCTCTGTTAGCCCCTCCCTCTCCTTCTTGATTGACAGGGCCAGGCAAGTTGACTATCAAGGAACCTGGCCCCGCCAATCAATAAGGAGAAGGAGGGGCTGGCAGAGGAAGCAGAAGGAACGAGGGTGCCCAGAGTAGTTTGGGTCCACCCTTTGTGCACTTAGCTGCTCATTTACATATGGATTAAATATACTTACTGTATTTTTCGCTCTATATGATGCACAATGTCATTGTGTCTTATGGGGTGAATACTAATGGGCGCTTCCTCATTAGTACAGGAGGACCGGAAAGTGGTAAATGCAGCGCTCCGCGACTCTGTACTCACCGCTTCCTGGTCCTCGGCCGCTCACTGTGCTGTGACTGCTCACAGCGTGAGAACATCAGTGCTCTGTGACCTCACACTTTGCGCGTTGGGTCACAGGAAAAAGTACGGGAGACATCCAGAGAAGGAGAGGTAAGTTGAATTTTTTTTATTTTATTTGTTATAATCTATAATCATGGGGTTCTGATCAGGGGTCTTGGGGGCATTTACTTTGAGGTCTGGGGGTCATTCACATTGAGGGTCTGATCTGACGTCTGAATGGGGGGATCTTATTTATATTGGGGCTCTTATCTGAAGTCCGTGGATCATTCAGATATGATCTGAGGTTTGAATGAGGGGGTCATATTCATATTGGGGTTCTGATCTGAGGTCTGGGGGGTCATTCACATTGGGGGTCTGATCTGAGGTATAAAGGGGATCTTATTTATATCGGGTCTGATTGAGATTCATTCACATTGTGATCTGAACTGAGGTGTGATTGGGGGTCTGATCTGAGGTCTTACTGGGGTCTTATTAAGATTGGGAGTCTGATCTGAGTTCTGATTTAGGGTCTTATTAACATTGGGCTTCTGATTGGGGTTCTGAGCTGAGGTCTGATTAACATTGGGGGTCAGATTTGTGGTCTGATCTGAGGTCTATAATACCTCTAGGCCACATACATATATAGTACTGCTACATGATACACACATTATACACACATATAGTTACACAAATTACAAATATTTACCTCACCTGCAGAGTTGTCACATCCCAGCAGCTGTTAGCAGAGGTCAGATCTCTTCTGTCAGTCCCTGCTGCCTCAGTCAAGTTACAACAGCCGGGAAAAAGCTCAGACTGTTATAACTTACTACACTACAGAAAGACAAGGGAGTGAGAAGACTGAACTTTCAGAGACCCATGGGCTGCTCACCTCTCCACACGTTTACCTGACTGCACCAGGGACAAGTGCCTTGGCTGCCAACCCCTTGCTATGTCCCTGATAAAAGACACTGATGTAAAGAGGAAAGGTATTATTTTTCACTTCTTCTTCTCTAGACATTACATAAAATCCAAAATGCAAGTGGACCAACAAGGAGAAGAAGTAAAGCTGAATGCTTTGTGGGGAAGTGTATTAGGACATGCATTTCATACACCATCCTGCAGTAAGATCCACCAAGTTTTATAGGTGCAGGCCTCTAAATAAATTTGACACATTGTCTGGTAGTCTGTGTGCCAGAACAGCAACTGTAACTTATAGTAAATCTGTTGGTCCACAACATTTTAATTAAAACTCATCAAATTTTTCTTAAAAGGTAGCCTAATAGCTATAAGCTGCAAGTGCAGAGACTTTGCTTCCGCTACTGGAGTAGTGACAGCACATGTGCCGCTACAGGTAGTGGGGTGTGAACAGTCGCTGCTCCAGAAGTGGAAGCAGAGCCTCTGCACATAGCGACAAGGAGAGGTGGCAAAGATGAGAGAATTGGTAGTGGCCATGATGGTGTTAGTAGTACTAACAGTTTGCGGTAGCTTAGTCCACCCCAGCGCTCCCTAGGGCTATGCAGTGATTGTACCCTTTCTCTCCTAGGGCCACACCCTGTTGTTGGGGTACCATCCTGATAGTAGTTGGGGTGCCCTTGATGGTGAACAGCTTGGCTAGGGGCAAGGCAGGAGTGGAGAGTCAGAGGCTGACGAATGGAAGGGGAAGTCGTTGACTAGGCCCAGTTTAACAATCCTTTTTACTGCGGATGATGGATGATGCAGTGCAAGCATAGATGAGGCACAATTCTGAGATATTTCATAGAGCTTACTTTTCCCAACAGCTGTGTATAGGCAGCAACAATGCTGGTGGTTGTAGTAGCAGTCCCTCAGTCTTCCCAAGTTGACCACAGGTGTGGAAAGCTCTTACAATCAGTACTGCAGTTCCCACTGCAGGGTGCACAGACGGCTGCCTCCTGAGAGCAAGTGGTTGACGCACTGATCACATACAGTATATTATGAGATATTTTCATGCATATGTCACAAAGGTTCATTTATTTACCACTGACGCTTGGCATGCTTTGTATACAGGGTTAAGGTAGGTAGCACCATGGTCACCTATAGTGCATTTTCTTCATACTGGTACATTGAAAAATATGGGGATTGGGCCAACCATATTTATGTAGCCCATGTGCCACTTTTTTCTGATATACAATGTGGGAACAGGGGTGATGCTTCAGGTTAGTATCAAATGTAATTAATTTGTCAATATTTTCCAACACCTTGTTAAATCTGATACAGTTTGCAACGACTTAGAGATGGCGCACCGCTCATATGTGGTACCAGTATTAAAGGGGTTATCCCACCAAAAGCTTTTTTATCACTAATGCGTGGACTTTCTTCCCTTTCTGTGGGTGGGCAGTACCTCAAATGAGACAATCCAGCACTTACATCTCCCAGAACGCATTGCACTTAGCTCTTATTAACCCCTTTCTCCCTTGTATACAAAATAGTCCCTCACACACAGCCCCAGAGATACATATGGTATGTAATGCCTCCACAATTTCCTTCTTCACTGTCTAGAGAGAGATATAGCTATGCATTACTATAAATTTAGAAGTAGGGATGAATGAAAGGTGTCTTGACCACACCGCCTGCTTCTCTATGAGATCACTATGCCAGCAAAGAGGAGAGGAAAAGGGAGTAGGTAAGCTGCTGAGCATGTTAGTCCACAAGTGAATGCAGAAGAAGGAGGACCAGAACGATAAACAGCAGGGGGCACTAGCACCGATTGAAAATGTAATGTACCCTACATAAAAAAGTACATTTTTAAAAATTATTTTATTATTTTTGCAGGTACTGTATATTGTAATCATACTTCATTTTAAATGCCCTCTTCATTGCATAGTAATATTTTTCATGGCATAACCCCTTTAAAAAATGTTTTTATTTCTATGGCCAGAATAGATTGTAAGGCAGTGATAAATATATAAAAATATTTTTCTCTGTAAACTTTAACAAACCTGGGAATTCTGATGTGTAAAATCGCCACATCTCTTTGTATACTCAGCCACATTGCTGCTATGCTTGTATGCAGAATGTAACCGGAACAGCTGTGTCTTTGAATCCCTTGAGGACAACAAGTGACTGTTTTACAAATCAGGCAGCAATCCGGTATGTGAATGGCACCACTGTGTTGATAGATAGGGGGCTTTCTTTCATCTGCAGTTTTCAGCATTCGACAATGACATTTCTTCGATTTGATCATGTACTTGTAAAAGTTTATGCTGTCATCCAATATGAAATCAGCGAGTCAACTATTCAGTGAGACCACTGGTGCGCCCCTCTTTTGTTGGTCAGCTTCTGTTTGAACATAATAATGGATGTATTGAAGACCAAAGCCACTTTAAACATGGAACATTGATCCTATCAATAAAATTGCCTGTAATGTGCGGCTAATTGTCAAGTAAGAATTGCACTTTCACCTTCTAAACTTTCTTAAATGAGGGACAAAATATAAAACTGAAAGATGAGAACTTTCTCTTCTTTGTGATTGCCTTTTTTATGGAACTAAACATTGCTACAGTAGTGTTCAAAAAAATTGCAGTCCAACGTCATCAATCTGATAAATTACTTGGTAAAAGTGACATTTCTACATAGCAAATACTGTATTTTTCACTTAATAAGAAACACTTTTTTCCTCCAAAAGTGAATGTTAATGAGCGCTTTCATTATGGAAGTGGTCATTAGTATGCAGGAGGCGCAGAGCGTAGCGTTGCCAGCACTGGCTGTACTCACCTCTTCCGGGTCTTCTCCCAAGCACTGCACTCTGACCTGACGCTGTGCGACACAGTGACACATGTGGTCACATGCCTCTCCAATAGTGGTCATCTTATGGATAGGAACTTCATGTATGGAAATGGTCATTAGTATGCAGGAGGCATAGAGAGTGGTGAGCATAGCGCTGCTAGCACTGGCTGTACTTACCTCTCCTGGGTCTTCTCCCGGGCACCGCGCTTTGTCCTTGTCATGGTCTTACCTCCTTGCTGTTCCCTTCGTTTGACATGTGCTGGCGGCCATCTTGGTTTCTGGGTTTTCTTGTAGCCTCCCACCCTGCGGCTCCTCCTTCCCACTGGGAGGAGCTGGATGCCTAGCTCATATATATAGGAGGTCTGTGGCTTCAGTTCCTTGCTTGGTCCTCCTGTGTTCACATGCTTCCAAGACTGCTGCTGCTTCTGGTTCCTGATCCTGGCCTCGTCTGACTACCCCGTTGGTTCCTGATTCCGGCTTCGTCTGACTACCCCGTTGGTTCCTGATTCCGGCTTCGTCTGACTACCCCGTTGGTTCCTGTTCCTGGCTTCGTCTGACTACCCTTCTGGTTCCTGACCTCTGTCTCCGCAAGACCCTGCTTCGGTTTAGCCATCCGTTCGGACTTTGCTACGGCTTGCTCTTCAATAAAACCTTCTTATTTTCCACTTATCTCTTGTTGTACGTCTGGTTCATGGTTCCATGACATTAGGACCAAGCCATGAATTCTGACGGTACAGGGCCACCCTCGCTACCTACGCTGGTTGCCAGACTTGATCAGCAGGATCACCTGTTGGGTCGGTTCGCTGTGGCGTTGCAAACCCTGCTTGAACGCACGGCTCATTTAGCTTCCGTTGCCGATGGGTCGGTTGTCGCTCCTGGGCCCGCTCCTACTGCCGCTCCGGTTGTTGCGCCAGAGTCTACCCTGACACCTGTTGCTGCGCCTGTGGTGTTTCAGGGTATGACCGGTTCTGCCCCCCTTCCACAGCGCTTTGGGGGAGAGCCAACTCAGTGCCGAGGTTTCCTTAACCAGGTGGGCATTTACTTCGAGTTGCTGCCACATGCCTTTCCTACTGAGAGATCAAGGGTGGGCTTCTTGATCTCGCTGCTCTCGGACAAGGCCTTGGCCTGGGCCAGCCCTTTATGGGAGAACAACAATCCGGTGGTTGCCGAGTTTTCCGGTTTTGTTGCTTCTCTTCGGAAGGTATTCGATGTGCCGGCTCGTGCTGCCTCTGCTGCGAAGCTCCTTATGTCCATCAGACAGGGTTCACGATCCGTAGCTGAATACGCCATTGAGTTTCGTACCCTGGCAGCAGAGGTGGGCTGGAATAATGAGGCTCTGGTCGCTGCTTTCTCTCATGGTCTCTCGGATGCCTTGAAGGATGAGGTTGCAGCTAAGGACCTACCAGTGGAGCTCGAGTCTCTTATTTCTTTCCTGATTTTGATTGACACCAGACTCAGGGAGAGACCTTCCTTTAAGGAGAGCCTGCGGAGGTCTCCTAACAGATTGGCGCCTACGTTTGCTGTCCCACCCGTGCCTCCCTCTCCTCCCACGCCTCCTGGGGATGACTTGTCTGGGGGTGAACCCATGCAGCGGGGGTTTGCTCGCCTGTCTGAGGGGGAGAGGGTACTCCGGAGACGCGAGGGCCGATGCATGTACTGTGGTCTCGGTGGGCATTTTCGGTTGGCATGTCCGAACCGTCCGGGAGAACGCTCGCACCTGAGGTCCTGTCGGGGGCAGATCTTGGGTGGAGTCTCCTCGTCCCCGGTTTCCCGTGTTGACAAACCACTGATCACGGTTGTCCTCTCCTGGGTCGGGGGCTCGGTGACGACCCAGGCGTTGGTGGACTCTGGTGCTGGTGGTTTGTTCATTGATAGAGTGTTCGTTGCCGCCAATTCCATTCCTCTGCAGCCTCGAGGTTCCCCACTGGCTCTTGAGGCGATAGACGGCAGACCCCTTCTGCCGCCACACGTGACTCATGAGACCCTTCCAGTGGGGATGGCCATTGGTGCCGTTCACAGAGAGTCGGTCTGTCTCCAGGTTATTTCGTCTCCACACTACTCAGTGGTCTTGGGGTACCCCTGGCTCCAGAAGCATAATCCGACTTTCGATTGGAGATCGGTCGAGATCCTCTCGTGGTCACCGCAGTGTGGGGCTAGTTGCATCCATGGGCCTGTCAAGTTGCTGTGTACTTCCTCGGACTCTCTGTTGCCTCCTGAATACGAAGAGTACCGGGATGTATTCGATAAGGTGCGCGCGGTTGCCCTACCTCCGCACCGCCCATACGATTGTGCCATAGAGTTACAATCCGGTGCCGTTCCTCCTCGTGGCAAAGTCTATCCACTGTCGGTAGCGGAGAATGAGGCCATGGAGGAGTACGTGAGGGAGGCGCTTTCACGCGGACACATTCGCAAATCCTCGTCCCCGGCAGGGGCTGGATTTTTCTTTGTGAAAAAGAAGGGCGGCGAGTTGAGGCCTTGCATCGATTACAGGGGTCTCAATCGCATCACGATCAAGAACGCTTACCCGATACCCTTGATTTCCGAGCTGTTCGATCGCCTCAAAGGGGCCACGGTCTTTACCAAACTCGACCTGAGGGCGGCATATAACCTGGTAAGGATCAAGGCGGGCGATGAGTGGAAGACCGCGTTTAACACCAGGACCGGTCATTATGAATCCTTGGTTATGCCCTTTGGGTTGTGCAATGCGCCCGCAGTCTTCCAGGAATTCATCAACGATGTTTTCCGTGACCTGTTGCAGCAGTGTGTGGTGGTCTATTTGGATGACATCTTGGTATATTCTGCATCCATGGAGGCCCACATTCTGGATGTCAGACGAGTGTTGCAACGCTTACGAGAGAACAAGCTGTTCGGTAAGCTTGAGAAATGCGAATTTCACCGATCCCAGGTAACCTTCTTAGGTTACATCATTTCCGCTGAGGGGTTCTCCATGGATCCTGAGAAGGTTTCGGCTGTCTTACAGTGGCCCCAGCCCAGTGGGCTTCGTGCCCTGCAGCGCTTTTTGGGCTTCGCCAATTATTATCGGAAGTTCATCAGGGACTTTTCCATGCTAGCCAAGCCTCTCACGGATCTGACCAGGAAGGGCAGTAATCCTCAGGTCTGGCCGCTCGAGGCCATCCGAGCTTTTGAGGCTCTAAAGTCCGCCTTTGTGTCGGCTCCGATTCTGTCGCATCCCAACCCTGGGTTGCCTTTTGTCCTCGAGGTGGACGCGTCTGAGACGGGAGTAGGCGCCCTCCTGTCTCAGCGTAGAACACCAGAGGGTCCTCTGCTTCCTTGTGGGTTTTACTCCCGGAAACTGTCTTCCGCGGAGTGCAACTATCAGATTGGTGACAGGGAGTTATTGGCCATCGTGCAGGCCCTTAAAGAATGGAGGCACTTGCTCGAGGGCTCGGTGGTTCCGGTTCTCATCCTGACGGACCACAAGAATCTGACCTACCTCTCTGAGGCCAAGAGATTGACACCACGTCAGGCCAGATGGGCTCTGTTCTTGTCACGTTTTAATTACGTGGTCTCCTACCTACCCGGCTCCAAGAACATCAGAGCGGATGCCTTATCACGGCAGTACTCCGAGCTGTCCGGGGAGGAGTCGATTCCGACTACGGTCATACCCCCGAATCAGATCCTGGCCGCTATTCGCACCAGCCTGACTTCTCCTCTGGGTGAGCAGATTTTGGCGGCTCAATCTGGTGCTCCCTCTGGGAGACCCAACGGCAGATGTTTTGTGCCTGAGGAGTTGCGCACTCGGTTGTTGCGAACCTACCATAACTCCAAGGCCGCGGGGCACCCTGGAAAGAATCAGCTGTCCTGGGCGGTTTCACGTCTGTTCTGGTGGCCTTCTCTACGTTCCGACATCGCCGCATATGTAGCGGCATGCTCCGTTTGTGCCCAGAGTAAGTCCCCTCGGCACCTTCCGTTGGGCCTTTTGCAACCCATAGCCACCGGGGAGCGTCCATGGTCACACCTGGGGATGGATTTCATTGTGGACCTCCCTGCATCCCGAGGCCATACGGTCATTCTCATGATTGTGGATCGGTTTTCCAAAATGTGCCACTGTGTTCCTCTCAAGAAGTTACCCTCTGCACAAGAGTTGGCCTCGATTTTTGCCAGGGAGGTCTTCCGGTTGCACGGTTTGCCCAAGGAGATTGTGTCGGATCGGGGGAGTCAGTTTGTGTCCAGGTTCTGGCGCGCCTTTTGCTCCCAGTTGGGGATTCATCTCTCTTTCTCCTCGGCCTACCACCCTCAGTCCAATGGGGCCGCAGAACGATCCAATCAGGCCTTGGAGCAATTCCTTCGTTGCTATGTCTCCGATCACCAAGACATTTGGGTTGACCTCCTGCCTTGGGCTGAGTTTGCCAGGAACACGGCGGTGAACTCTTCCTCTGGGACGTCTCCCTTCATGGCCAATTATGGGTTCCAACCTGCCGTGTTACCGGAGGTATTCTCTCCCCAGGATATTCCGGCTGTGGAGGATCACCTTTCCGTCCTACGTGCTTCTTGGGTACAGATCCAGAGGTCCCTTGAGGTCTCTGCGCAGCGCCAGAAACTCCAGGCTGATCGCAGACGAGCGCCCGCTCCTTCCTACCAGGTCGGAGACCGCGTATGGTTGTCCACCCGCAACCTCAACCTTCGAGTGCCCACTCCCAAGCTGGCGCCTCGCTTTGTTGGTCCCTTCCGAGTGCTTCGCAGGGTAAACCCGGTAGCCTATGCCCTTGCGCTTCCTCCTGGCATGCGGATCTCCAACGTGTTTCATGTCTCCCTGTTGAAGCCACTGGTGTGTAATCGTTTCACTTCCTCGATTCCTCGGCCTCGTCCGGTCCAAGTGGGCAATCGTGAGGAGTATGAGGTGAGCAATATCCTGGACTCACGCCTGGTCCGCGGCCGGGTGCAGTTTTTGGTCCATTGGCGTGGTTATGGTCCAGAGGAGCGTTCCTGGGTTCCCTCCGCAGATGTCCATGCTCCTGTCTTGCTCCGAGCCTTCCACGCACGCTTCCCTCAGAAACCGTTCCTTACTCCGCGGAGGAGGGGTCCTTGAGGGGGAGGTACTGTCATGGTCTTACCTCCTTGCTGTTCCCTTCGTTTGACATGTGCTGGCGGCCATCTTGGTTTCTGGGTTTTCTTGTAGCCTCCCACCCTGCGGCTCCTCCTTCCCACTGGGAGGAGCTGGATGCCTAGCTCATATATATAGGAGGTCTGTGGCTTCAGTTCCTTGCTTGGTCCTCCTGTGTTCACATGCTTCCAAGACTGCTGCTGCTTCTGGTTCCTGATCCTGGCCTCATCTGACTACCCCGTTGGTTCCTGATTCCGGCTTCGTCTGACTACCCCGTTGGTTCCTGATTCCGGCTTCGTCTGACTACCCCGTTGGTTCCTGTTCCTGGCTTCGTCTGACTACCCTTCTGGTTCCTGACCTCTGTCTCCGCAAGACCCTGCTTCGGTTTAGCCATCCGTTCGGACTTTGCTACGGCTTGCTCTTCAATAAAACCTTCTTATTTTCCACTTATCTCTTGTTGTACGTCTGGTTCATGGTTCCATGACAGTCCTGACTGCATATAGCATCAGGCAGTAGTGCACGTAGGTCCGCACTATGACCTGACGCTATGCAACACAGTGACATGTTGTCACGGAAGGTGTACGGGAAACAAGACAATACAAAATGAATATGAGACTCACTGGATCCAAAACTAAGGAACATAAAGGGAGACCCCTGCATAAGACCTGGCACTCTCCCTGACTGCTCAGCCTATGCGAACACCCCAATGGTGGATGATCGCATATCCTCGTACCTCGACTATATAACACCTGAACACCCTACAATAGTGAGGGGACACGACCACCGGCTCCCTACACTAGACACGGAGGAAGTCAGGGTCACCTGGGATCCAGCAAACAGAAAATCACAAGTTAATGTACAACACTTGTAGAATGTAAACGCTTGTAGAAGACTGGGAAATAGGATCAGCATGCACACACACCCCAGGAAGTTGTATAAGCCGCACACTAATGCATTATGGGGAGGAATTTAAAGGGATGCAATCAGTCCAATTACAAGACAGCTGAGAGAGGCTAACGAGATGAGGAACTGAAAACCCAAACAAAGAAAACTGAAGGAGGAGGTTCTGAAAGGCATCTGTCAGAGCTTCTCAGATGTCTGGTTGTGACACATGTCTGGTCACATTCCTCTCCATTAGTGGTCATCTTATGGATGGGAACTCCATGTATGTAAATGGTCATTAGTATGCAGGAGGCACGGGGAGTGGTGAGCGTAGCGCTGCTAACACTGGCTGTATTCACCTCTCCTGGGTCTTCTCCCGGGCACCACGCTATGTCCTTACTGCATATAGCATCAGGACGTAGTGCACGTAGGTTCGCTGTGCGACACAGTGACACGTCTGGTCACATTCCTCTCCATTAGTGGTCATCTTATAGGTGGGAACTCCATGAATGGAAATGGTCATTAGTATGCAGGAGGCACAGGAAGTGGTGAGCAAAGCGCTGCTAGCACTGGCTGTACTTACCACTCCCGGGTCTTCTCCCTGGCACCACGCTATGTCCTGACTGTGTATAGCATCAGAAAGTAGTGCAAGTAGGTGCGCACTATGACCTGACGCTGTGCGACACAGTGACACGTCTGGTCACATGCCTCTCCACTAATGGTCATCTTATGGATGGGACCTCCGTGTGGATGGCACAGAAGATTTGCTGAACATGGGTGACTTTTAAAATATAGAGATAGCTGGAGAAAATGAACAAAGGCTATATCAATGACTTATATTCATGGTGCATGTCCGTTGGTTAACAGTTAGTGGTCACTCCGTTTAACATGCTTCTGTGGCCTTGATTTCATTACGGTCCTGACCTTGACCTGTCAGAAGCAGAGATTTTGTTACAAAGTACAGATAAAAGCTTTCATCCTGAAGT
This sequence comes from Bufo gargarizans, assembly GCF_014858855.1. Classification (NCBI taxonomy): domain Eukaryota; kingdom Metazoa; phylum Chordata; class Amphibia; order Anura; family Bufonidae; genus Bufo; species Bufo gargarizans. The sequence continues at coordinate 293,021,996 of NC_058085.1, read as the reverse complement.
ACAAAAAAAAGTATAAGTTCTGTGCTGCTGCCACGTTCATATCCTGGGGGTCTACACTGATACACTGAGACAAACCCTCAGCACTCCAGATTACACATATGAATAGTTTTTACCTGCAAATGTTCTATAATATAATCTCTTATGTTTTTAATAAATCTCATTCCTTTTTTTTTTTTTTTTTATAAAAAAATCATTTTGTGGAAGCAAATAAATGAGTTCCTCTATCAAATACTTGATGATATAGTCAGCAGTGTGCTTCATGTGTAATGCTGACAAATCGACCTGCCATTACATCACCGCCTTTATTATCCCGGCATTAATTACTTCATGTTGTTGTCTGTCACTTTGACTAAGAAGCCTAATTGCCTCCTGAAGTTTATGTATACTGAATTGTGACATCTTATAGTAATGGCCAGAACTCCCTGTACTAAATGGCGCAATGTATTCCTTTTGCTGTTTTACATATACCAGTAGTGAAAACATCAACGTGAAAGATATATTATATATTATACTACTAGCTGTATTGGACGTGGGCTAGGTAGGTTCATATGGAGATTTTTTGAGGTTTTGAGGTAGATTTTCCTGCAGGTTTTTCAGCCAAAGTCAGAAGTGGATTTGAAAGAAATTGAAAATATATAATAAAGGACTTATACTTCTCCTTCCTACTGGATCCACTTAAAACCTGAAGGAAAATCTGGTGTAAAGTAGAACTGGCTTAGTTGCTCATAGCAACCAATAAGATTCCACCTTTCATTTTTCATCTTTCAGAGCTCCTTTGAAAAATGAGAGGTGGAATCTGATTGGTTGCAATGGACAACTAAGCTTTTTCCCCCCTATACACCAGTTTGAAAAATCAGGGCCTCTGTGTGAACCTTCTTAAAGGGGTTGTCCCACCAAAAATATTCTACAGTTTTTTTTCAAACCAACACCTGGATCTGAATACTTTTGTAATTGTATATAAGGGTGGGTTCACATCATGTTTTATGTGTCCATTTGACGCATAAAAGGATACAAAAATGCAGAAAAGTCCAGTAAAAAAAAAAGGATACTTTTTTTTTTTTTCACAATGAAACTATGCTGAACGGGTGCTACTGTATGGCATCAGTCTGAGGCATCCGTTAAATGTATAGGCTTTTGTATACATTAAACGGATAGGAAAACTTGATGTGGACCCAGCCTAATTAAAAATGTATTATAGCTACTGAGTTATTCAATGAAAGGTATCTGTATAGCACCACCTGCTGTTTGTTTTTCTTATTTCTTTGTCCTGCTCACTGAGATGGCCGCACATGCTCAGTTTCATCCTTCAACTGCCTCCTGAGCTGTGATAGGGAGAGCATGGTCACGCCCCCTGAGAAAGGACACGTCCCCGAGCTGCAAGCTTGATATCAATCTAGTAGAACAATTGGAGCAATGAATGTTGAGATCTCTGGATCCATGTGAGGTACAGGGCTGGTTCTAGCTTTGTTAGAACATTTTGTCATGTCCTATATGATGACCTGATTTTCATGATTTACTTTATTCATGGGATAACCCTTTTAAGAGATCTGCCACACATTCAAGATTTTTTATGCAGTTTTTAAAGCCAAAACCAGAAGTGGATTCGAACAAAGAGAAGAAGTCGTATCTGGTCTTAAAGTTTTTCTCTCATTTTAAGGTACACTCATTTTGTCTTCAAAAACTGCATTGAAAACTTTCACATGTGGAAGCACCTTAAGATATGCACAATCAGAGCTATCACTTGTGCACACGGTTGTATCACAGCTTTGTACTAGCGCTGTCCTAGAAGTCCATGATCCAACTACTCTACCTTTGTTTGCTTCTGTACTTTGTGGAGTGTTCTATACAAATCTGACATAAAAGAATGTTGGCCTACTCCATAGGACTCTGTATATGTATATGTTCGAAGTCCAATGGATCCTGTATGGCAGTGTGCATTGCCGGAAAGGTTCTATATTCAAGTCTCTTCTCTGAGCATGAGTCTATAAAGCAGTTTTCCCACAAGTAATATTTCTCACTTATCCACAGGAGGAATGTCCATGATCAATAGACGAGGAGTCCTGAGCCCCTCCCATCCCTCTTGCATGACCACAGTAAGGAAGAGTTTGCAGTCACTTTATTATCTGTCCCAATCCCCTGAGGGACAAGATATTTAAGTGGTAAGATGATTATGTTTCCTTTTTAAACATGTACTTTAAGCGGACTCAAAATATACAAGATGAAGAATGGGACTATTTTGACTGCTTTGCTTGCCCAACTTTCACACTGCCAGCCCTAGAGCAGTTCATAACTCCAAGGATGTGCACTAGCCCAACAAGTCATAGTTACATACAGTACAGACCAAAAGTTTGGACACACCTTCTCATTCAAAGAGTTTTCTTTATTTTCATGACTATGAAAATTGTAGATTCACACTGAAGGCATCAAAACTATGAATTAACACATGTGGAATTATATACATAACAAAAAGTGTGAAACAACTGAAAATATGTCATATTCTAGGTTCTTCAAAGTAGCCACCTTTTGCTTTGATTACTGCTTTGCACACTCTTGGCATTCTCTTGATGGGCTTCAAGAGGTAGTCACCTGAAATGGTTTTCACTTCACAGGTGTGCCCTGTCAGGTTTAATAAGTGGGATTTCTTGCCTTATAAATGGGCTTGGGACCATCAGTTGCGTTGTGGAGAAGTCAGGTGGATACACACCTGATAGTCCTACTGAATAGACTGTTAGAATTTGTATTATGGCAAGAAAAAAGCAGCTAAGTAAAGAAAAATTTGTGGCCATCATTACTTTAAGAAATGAAGGTCAGTCAGTCCGAAAAATTGGGAAAACTTTGAAAGTGTCCCCAAGTGCAGTCACAAAAACCATCAAGCGCTACAAAGAAACTGGCTCACATGCGGACCGCCCCAGGAAAGGAAGACCAAGAGTCACCTCTGCTGCGGAGGATAAGTTCATCTGAGTCACCAGCCTCAGAAATCGCAGGTTAACAGCAGCTCAGATTAGAGACCAGGTCAATGCCACACAGAGTTCTAGCAGCAGACACATCTCTAGAACTGTTAAGAGGAGACTGTGTGAATCAGGCCTTCATGGTAGAATATCTGCTAGGAAACCACTGCTAAGGACAGGCTGTGTAAGGGCTATTTGACCATGAAGGAGAGTGATGGGGTGCTGCGCCAGATGACCTGGCCTCCACAGTCCCCGGACCTGAACCCAATCGAGATGGTTTGGGATGAGCTAGACTGCAGAGTGAAGGCAAAAGGGCCAACAAGTGCTAAGCATCTCTGGGAACTCCTTCAAGACTTTTGGAAGACCATTTCAGGTGACTACCTCTTGAAGCTCATCAAGAGAATGCCAAGAGTGTGCAAAGCAGTAATCAAAGCAAAAGGTGGCTACTTTGAAGAACCTAGAATATGACATATTTTCAGTTGTTTCACACTTTTTTGTTATGTATATACTTTGTACTTTGTAATTCCACATGTGTTAATTCATAGTTTTGATGCCTTCAGTGTGACTCTACAATTTTCATAGTCATGAAAATAAAGAAAACTCTTTGAATGAGAAGGTGTGTCAAAACTTTTGGTCTGTACTGTAGGTAATACGGTTTCAAAAAGACATAAATCCATCAAGTTCATTATTTAAACCAAGGGATAAGTGAATCCCAGAAGGAAGTGAGACTCAGATTTCTACACATTTTCATAAGCATTAATCTCATTTACTTTTAAAAATTCATCTAAACCCTTTTAAAAACTGTTCCTGCTGTGACCATGTCCTGAGGAAGTCTCTTCCACAGCTTCACAGTTCTTACAGTAAAGAAGCTTTGACGCTTCTGGAACCTGAACTTTTTCTTCTCCAGTCAGATGCAGTGTCCCCGTGTCTTTTGATGGCATTTTACTTGGAATAGCTTTTTAAAGTATTTTTTGTATGGCCCATTTATATATTTGTATAGGTTAATCATGTCCCCCCCTTAGACGTCTCAAGACTAAATACATTTTATTCTTTTAATCTTTCTTCATGACTAAGACTCCCCCTGCTCCTTATCAGTTTAGTCGCTCTCCTCTTAACTTTTTCCAGCTGTAGTGCATCCTTTCTATGTTCTGGTGCCCAGAACTGGACTGCATATTCCAGATGAGGCCGCACCAACGCTTTGTAAAGTGGTAATATCACATCCCTGCCCCGCGAGTCCATGCTTCGTTTAATGCATAACAATATCCTGGTGGCCTTAGAAGCAGCTGATTGACATTGCATGCTGTTATTTAATCTACCATCTACAAGGAAATCTTTATAAAGACCTATCAAATGGTGTACTTCTTTACTAGTCACTTAAGGTTGTCTTGTGGCACCCATAAATGTGAAGACTGTCACATGAGTCTACTGATTCTATTTGATGGATCCAGTAATCATTAAGTATACTAAGGCCTCAGAAAACAACAGGGCACCATAAAGATTTTTTGATGTTTTATGGGAGAGGTCTTGGTGTAGAGGTCCCCCCCCCCCCCCCCCCCCCACACACACACACACACACACATGCAGTGCTTTTAACACCAGTTTGTTTAAGAAAAATGTTTTCTATAGAATTATTGTGCTCAATCAGTGTCAGTTCTATTGAGTTTCTATTGTGTTGACCGAGAATACTATAGTATGCTACGCTGTTTTATCTTGTAAAAAAAATCTGGAAACTATCAAATCCCATTAAAGTCAATAGGAACAGTTTGCTTCCTCTTTGTTGGAAATAGATATATCATGGATGGTAGAGCGTATCCTCTCTTTGCCATGTTCATTGCTCCATAGAGCTGGGTATTCAGTGATACTTCTTGGAGATGGCTACCAAAAATTGCATTGAAACGCTTTTGTCTTCTAAGGGGTGTTCTTCTCAAAGAGGATGGCTAGTATGCATAATATATTGGGGGAACAGAAAATCTGTCACAGTGGTAAGGGGGTAGTCTCAAAGAGGTGGTCTGTTTATCATTAGGTTTGGTTCACATGAGGGTTTAAAATTCTGGATTTGGCATATATCAGGCACCACCAGTGCCGAACAGATGGCATTACACATGCAAAGGTATTTAGGGCACAATGATGGTATTCATGGCAGAAACCCAGCAGAACCCATTAGGCTGCAGCTACACAGCAAAAAAGTCATGCAACATTGCACCTAATGATTGTCACTGATGTTGCAATGCGACATATGACATGCTACGACTGCAACACGACAGTTTAAAAAAATACAGACCTGATGGATTTTGTTTCAGAGGTTTCGCATTCAGCTTTTTTTCCATTGAGTTTAATGTAATTCATGTGCGACATGTGAATTGCCTATGACTTTTCTGCGACTTGTCTATATTTTACAACCGAATCACAGCTCTAAAATAGTTGCACGACAGCAAAATGTAGACAAGTGGCACATATTTTTTGGTCACTCTACTTTTCCTGTGGCTTGCTGTAGTGAGACACATGTTGTCATAGTCTTACGGAGGATGCGATGGTACCAGATCCAGCAATTCCGGTATTCTGTTTCTGTGCTGGAACATAATGTTGGAATTTAAAACAATATGAACCATTACATAACTTTCATGAGATGTGAAATATATAAATTTTATAGTAAAATAGAGGTCTGGCTCCACAATATATAATTACTTAACCTTTTAATCAGTATATTGTACATTGTTACATCATGATAGGTAATTCATGGGGGGATCTTCTTATTGTTCTTAAATTGCTTCCAAGTGTCAGCAGACGTATCTAACTCATAGATTATTAGATTTGTTTGTAGATTGATCTACTGCAGCAGAAGATACCAGTGTAGTCCACTTAGGTATGTTTTATTGTATTTGCGAATGTCTCACAAAAAAAAAAAAAATATAATCTTTGTGCGACAGTCGCTTTGTGGAGCCCAATTGACTTGAATAATGAAGGCTACCTGTCAGGCACAGATAATGGGGAAACCCTACTGAATGATCTCACAGAACCTGAACAGTCATAATGAGGCAGATTTACTAATGAGCCTTCTCTTTTACAAGTGATATTAATTGTGAGACTGTCACAGGACGTGCACATCCAGATAAAGCAGTCAACGGGAATGATTCTCTTCTGCTTATTCAGTTATGATGCGCACATTAAAGAGAAGGCAGCAATGGATTGCTCTGCTTACAAAATGTTCTTTGTTGTCTTAGAGGTCTATATTCTTTAAGATAGTCCCTGGCAGAGATTTATGAAGCAACTTGCTGCAATTTTCTGGTGGAAAAGTTAGGAAATTTTGGCACACACCTGATCTGCAACGTTTTATTTTTTAAGCAGCTCACCACTCACCACAAAAATTTTTGCTCAAATCTACACATGGCTGGTATAGATTTGATTTTATGGTACATGGAATGCCAGAAGCTCATAATAATTTTGGCGCATCATACTCCAATTTTCTTTTCACTAATTCTGACAAATAAAAAAATGCAAATTGTGTTAACAAATCTGTCCCAATGTTTCTGCAGATATCATTAATCCTTTAGCAGTGAACCAGGGGTCACTGCACACTCCCCAATTTTAACAGAAGCCGTCCCTGGCATCAAACATGCTGATGTCGTGCGACCTATATGTCCAAGCATATGCACACAATTCTTTTCTTCAACTTGCAAGACATAACAGCAAAGCATATGCATATCAACAATGCAAATCAATATAGCAGGTGTGACTAGGGCTCAGAATTTCTCTGGCATGGTGACATGGGGCGATGTTCTCACAGTAGGGTATAGTCCAGGACTATTGCAAAATAGTTAATTGTGAATGCAACAACTGAAACAAATGGGCATAGTTCATGGAAAAAGTTATTGGATAAGGCACAGGGGGCTTATGAGCAAAGTTCATCCCTGAGTACAGGATTTAAACATTGCAGCAAACATCTTCGAGGGGTTTCGTACGTGAAAGTCTCTCTCTGGGCACAAAGTTCTTGAAACGTTGCAGAAACACATAGTCAAAGATGGCTTTAGGGTAGAAAAGTCCTTCTCTGGCCATAGGTACTTGAACATTGCAAAAATATCTCCGATTGGGGCTTTAAACCAGAAAAGGATGGGAAAGTGCAATGGGCACAACTTGGATGAGGGCAACATGAGAGGAATTCCTTGGAGAGAGTCCATGAGGCAGGCTTTAAGGCAGGCAACAGAACACAACATCCCACAGCCAGTCACTTACCCCATGCTCTAGGCTTCAATGTTTTTGCTTGAGTACTTAGGGAGGGGTGGTGTTCCTGGCCTCTGGATGCTCAGCACACTCCTCAGTTGCACAGTCCACTATGTTGGATTTGGCAGTGTCAGCTTTTCCAGGTGTCAGCTGCACAGAGCTGGCGCTCCCTAGTGATCTGGAGGCCTTGCGGGAACAATGGGTCACTTTATTGGAGTGTATTGCACCTTTTCTCCAGGGTGTAGGTTGTGCATATGCTCCAACAGATAGTTTATGTTGACAGAGTAATGGCTGAAAGAGTTCCATAGCAGCATTGTCATCATGGTGGAACCCATAACCCCTCTCTATGGAGAACAACAGGACTTTGCACCTGGAGCACGCCAACCAGGGGACTCCATCCCCGGGTTACTATAGTGGATTGAGCACCCTCCACTCTGCTCTATTTCATCCTCCACAGCATCATCAATCCAAACCTTCATCGGGGCTACAAGTAGGTGGCCCCTTCTTCCAGGGGTAAAATCACATTCAGAGATATGTTTTGGAAGGGTGATCGAGCAGGTGCTCTGAACGCAGCCTAAGCCCCAGCCAGTGCAGGCCTTTTTGGTTGTGCAGGTGGCCAGTCCTCTTCCAAAGCCATGTTTAGCTTCACCATGAAGGTGAGGAGCTCCAGCTCATATCGCCACCATATTTGGGACGATAAGTGTGATGATGGGCTTCCACCATTTTGTCTTACCTCCATCTGCAAGAGACAATATGCCATTGGGGCTGGGTTTGACCCTTATTTAGCGGGCTTCTCCTTGACTTAGTCCTTTTATCCAACAACTTGGTATATTCTACTGTTGTCTCCTTCTTATTTTCAGTGCATTGCTTTTTTAGGGTGATGGTTCATTGCTTGTGCTGAAGAACTCCAAGACTTACTTTCTTGGCAAGTGGGCGCACTCCAAATGGGTGGTGCCCTCTGACTTCCGGCAGGATCCGTCTTGTTCTTAGTTTCCCCTGTGGATGATAGACAGGCGTTTTGGTTTGTTCTTGGTGGGCGGACTGTTCTTTTTCCTACTTCTACTTCGGGCAGGACATGCTCAGCAGTCTTCTCACACTTGACGGAGCGGTTTCACATTGGTGATGGTGCAGCACAAATTCTGATGGCTAACCCTTGTGGGCTGATGATCAGTCTTGTGCGGGTTTCATTTCAGCGACAGCAAGCTGGTTGGTCAATAGTACACTCAGCAGTTATCCACAGCATAGGGTGCCCAGTAGGCTACAAAATAACCATTTAGCTAAAAAAAGTCTCTTTTTAGTGTCTCAGCATGGCATAAGATGTC